>NC_052545.1:10955000-11635863 GCF_016699485.2 Gallus gallus
TTCCTTGAACTAACCAAACATTTTCAGCTTTATCCAGTGGAGGTTTAAGTATCTCCAAGGATGGAGATTCCTTAGCATCTGTAGGCAACCTCTTCTCATGCTTAACCACTGTTAGTGAAAAACGTTTTCCTAACGCCCATTGGAAACCTCCCTTTTTTCAGCTTACTGTAACAAATGCATTCTACAATTACTCGTTTATTTTTCATTACCTACGTGTGTGACAATGGATTAACATTTTTGTGTTTTAAAATATGAACTGAGATTTTATCCAGTCTACTGGAGAAACGTATACACAACCAGGCACAAATAACTAAAAAATTGATCGAAACGGAAAACAAAGTTTCCCAGAGTTTCCCATGAAATTCACAGAACATTTGTATGTGATTTGGGAACCTAACAAAGGACTAACTATATAACCTATTAGAAACATTTGGAGCTACAAGAAACATTTCTCCCTAAGTTATAAACTATTAGTTTAAAAGAAAAACAACATGCTATTTTTGGACTTTCAAGAGGCTATGGGTGAGATTCAAGTTCTTCTATAACCAAATTAATTTTGGTGTATACCCATATTTTCAGAGCTGTTGCTGCAGTATATTTACAAATTGCTGCTAGCAATAGAAAAAGGCTAAATCTCATTAACTCCAAGTTGTACCCAGGATTAGAACTGTCTTAACGAAGTCTTGAGAGATAATATAGATTACAAACAGAAGTTTTAAAAACTGAATAACTAAATATAAAATTTAAAGAAAAATGTTCAAGAAAAAAATTAGGAATGTATTTCATAACTCTATACATTTGTGTGAATATCTCTATTTTATATAGATACATTTACATATTTACAGATAGATATTTTTGTTGTTGTCTAAGCTTAAGTAATTCGTGACACAAAATGTCTGTACTGAAATATGAAAATAAAACGAACGAAATATAAAATAAAGTATAAAATAACTAAAAAAAAATCTCCTGTAAGGCTGCAATATTGCAGTTCATGTTTTGCTATCCAAGAAAAGATATTATATCTCCTACATAAACTTCATTATTCCCAGGTAACTGTCAAAACCTTCTTAATAAATCTGCAGACGACTAGCAGGGAGCATGAGCTAAACAAAGAAGCCAAACCTCACACCAAACATTCAATCTGTACTTATACATGTTTAAATAAAACAAAGAACGGACAACTGCAGTTTAATCCTTACCTGCATAGAATTCTGGACTATAAACTGCACCAACAACTGGATTTAATTTCCAGCCTGCAGCAAACATAAAAACATAACAAGTTAATACTGCAATTACTGATAATAATAATATATTGGTTTTCTATACTTTTTTTTTTTAATAGAAACATACACATAGAATGCATTCAAGGTCATTTTAATAAAAGTTTTATAGATGTTTTAAACACAGATCTTTAATATCAGAATATTCTGATTTTCAAGTATGGAAACAAGTAATGAAATAAATCATTATCTGGACATTTCAATATTGCAAGTAGTACTGGAAGAAATTATCAGGTGAACTAGCTTAGTTGAAATGCACAGTTACCATGGTCTTATTACCTTAAGTTATGCAATTATGACAGAACTAGTTCAGGTATCACTATATCATGTAATAACAGAGTAGATTGGTTCTTTTTCATTGCTTTAAGTCTCCAGTTACATACTAGTGAGGCCAAAACAGATCATTTGCTGGACAAAGGGTACTTCTGCTAAGCGTGCATTAGTGTATATTACAAGGCAATAAAACGAGCATTTTCATCCTACTTTAGATAAAAAATGAAAGTGTAGGTACTGTAAAGAACAGTCCACCGTGACAGAAAAGATATCTGTGCACTGTGTGAGCCCAGTCAAATGCCAGAGACACAAATTGCATTTGTACTTCAGACTCTCTGCACTGAAATGGCACAACACAGTCACGTATCAGAAAAGGCTATACAACCTGCGTGTACAGGTGGCATATTACGACAAAATAGCTGGCTTATATGAAAATGCTCCAGTCATGCTCTGCCAACTTCTTACACTGGCCAATGTAGCCAATGCCTTTGCTTTAAATAACCACTGTCCTACAGCTGGCCTAAAAGCAATCCAGAATCAAGAGATGTTCTGTGCCATCTGTTCAGGCAATGCTCCAAAGAATTGCTGTTGAGTGCAGCACATGTGATGCTGCTCTTCCAGGTACACAGACAACAGAGTCTTGCTGTTGACACAGGGCCTGTGTTCAAAGAGTATATGAAGCTAAAGACAGCAACGTTGTAGGAACTTGCGAGGAACTTCTAAGATGACCCTATACTGTCATCTAAAAAAAAAGTACAGATTAAATGTGCTAAAGGCAAGAAAATAATAACATATTGCACAGTGGAATAAGCTTTGTTAGAAAGTGGGGCACAGCAACGTAGGAAGGATTATTTTCACTTTATAGAGCAGACAGGTGTGCATTGCCTGAGGAACGCTTTGGTGGGAAAGAAGCCTTGTGACACTGTTTGCTTTTTTCCTGTTTGCATCCAGAACAAGAAGAAAGCAAAGCAAGAGGGAATTTAACTGCACTAATTGTCACTAGTTCTGATTTCGAATGTAAGTTTAGATTGAAAGTGTCAAATACAAGATTCTGCAAATATCCCTCATCTAATCTCTGTGTCATGTTTCTCACCCGTTGCTGAGGTTCTCTCAGTCTTGCACATAATTCTCTATTCCCCATGACTTTGGAAGAGCAACCTGAACTGATGCAACATGAGCATCAGAAGAATGCTAAAAAATTTTAGAAATTACAACTGTGAGCAGGATAGGTTGGAACATATAAAATATACCAAGTGTTTTTGCCAACAAGTAGAACTCCTGACTCTGAATGCCTGTGCAATGAAAAGGCAATTCTATCTCCAAAGCACATCCAAAATCATCTCATCTGAGAACAAAATCACACCAGAGCCCCACTAGAAACTGACTGCTTATGAACTGTTCATTCCAGGAATTGTCCAAAGTCAACAGAACGCATGTTTATTTCAAAAACCACCTAGCACATATGAGCAAAGTGCTTATCTGAATGAAGCTGCATATATAAAAAAAATTAAAAAGTTGAGGTTTTTTTTTTTTTTTTTTGCTTTAAAGTCTATTGCCTTTAGCAACCATATTTACAATATGAGCCCTGTTAACAAGCAACCAGTAATATCCAGGAATGAAAGGCACAATGGAGTGCACCTTATTTTTAAGTTACAATAAAGATTAAGACTTTACATGTTGTCATTTAACCCTACGTGCCAATAACGTGTCAGTCACCACACACACTTAGAACAATGAAGCCATCTACTAATGAAGAAATGGTTCAGAAGACAGACAAATACAAAGAAAAGGTTTCTGGCTATCTTCATCAGAAGCATCCTTCAGGTGCTAAGAGGCTCATAAAAGAACACAGAAAAATTACCTTCATTTTTAAAAACTTCAAACAAGAGTGATCTTTAATAATCAGCTATAGCAATGGTTATTTCCTGACAAGAGAGTAAAGAACTGGGATCTCAGAATGACAGGATAATGAATAATGGAAACACAGGTTAAACTAAATGGAACATACTCCATGTCTACTCTTCATTCTTTGTCAGTTGCAACAACTGTGCTAGAAGAACATGATAGTACTTGTGGACTTACTTCAGGGGACCTGAGACAATAACAAAAGTTATAAAAATATGTATCTATGAACTACATCTAGTCTGTTATGAAGACACCCATCAAAAGGTGAATATCAGAAAAGAACATCCTGCATGTATATGCACCCTTGGATGTACAGATTCGCAAACACAAATTCTAATTTTAGGCACTTAATAGGATACTTCACAGTTCTGATGGAGATTTCATCCAGATAGATCAGGCTGGAGAATCACAGACACAAAACAGTACAAGTGGGAAACACTAAACAGCAAGTTATCTAGTTTTGGATATAAATAAATGACAGTGTATGACACAAGTAATACAGCAGCGCAGGACACAAATGTATAAAATCAGATTCCTGAAAACTCATTTCCAGCATGACCATCTACCAACAATGGATATGTTGATGAGTAATGTGCTACTGATAAGTGTTTTAGCTTTAGCATAATATGAATACAAAATATATGTCATCATTGATATCAAATCTACTTTTATATTTTTATCATTACAATATAGCAGGCTAAGTTCATAGTATCATATGCACAAATTTAATATGACTCCGCATTGTAACAAAATCTTGCTTTGTGATCCAGTCAAGCTTCATATCTCTCTTGTTAGATTCACTGAGATGTTTTAAAGTCAGTAATAATGAAGGAGATTTCCCATCTGCATCATTTGGCAAGTTACACATTTACATACAAAATGAGGAAGAAAACACTTTCTGAAAAATCACTAGGAATTTCAAGACTCTTCTTCTCCATATCATTATAACTTGCCCAATTATTGCATGTCAAATGAAAACTGTCACTTTATTATATTTTTACAACGTTAAGAAAAAATTATGACTCTTTAAATAAAAAAATGTAGTCACTTTGCCATGGTTTTTAGAAAAATCTCAGTAATGAATGCTCAAATACAGAAAATAAGATTCATTATATTTCAAAACGGTAAAGAGTCTAAGCTAAATGTGGAAATTGTTATTGATGTATGTGCAGATTTCATCTGCTTTCTACTGGATGGGAAAAGCTAAATTAAATTGGAAAGCAAATAATTACAGCTACACATTCTAGTAAAACAGGAAAACGTAATTGCAATTAACTTCAATTGATGTATTATTGTTTGACGATGAGTTAGGAACTTGTTAGCATTTTCTGAACTAGCAAACGCAAATAACTTCTGAAGCACATGATAAAACGTTGCCAAAGAAAACATTTTCAAAATGTAGTCTCCAAACACCTTGAATATCTGTAGATTGCGTTTTTATCATGAATTTAACTTTTTATATCAGTATTAGAATAACTTTTTTAAGCAACTGAGAATTTAGATTACTCCATGGAAAAAAAGCTGGAGTCAGCATTCAGTTGCAAGTTGCCCTTTACTTTTAACAAAGCGCATAAGGAAGACAAACGAAATATCTTTGCTCAAATATGTAACTCAGTACTAAAAAGCATCTCATGCTGACAGAGACATTCCTCTTCTACCATCCAAGCAAAACTGAATCCTTTGATCAGTTCGTTTGTTACGATATTAACACCACACAAAGCTAGAAGAGAATAATGCTACCGGGTATATTTTCCTATACAAAAGCCACTGTGGTTAAATTCACACATACCAGACAGGCAAAATGCGCCATGCTAAGCCCATCCCTGTGAATTAGTGGAAGTTCACAAGGATGGAAATTAAGCCCAGACATAATGGGTTTTCCTTCTGGGTTGCTGGAAAAAGCATGAGCCCAAGGAGATGCAGAGGATGCAGAGCGTGACACTTTATCAGTAGATGAGTCCACCCATCCACCATAAGAGTGAGGTTTCACATGCGCTGACATAAAAACCATGGAATGAGATATCATGCACTTACCATTCGTGTAAGGGTTGACGGTCTTTTTATTTGTCATTACACGTGCTGTTGCATTATTTACCTAAGCACATAGAACACTGGATTAGAAAGGGTTACAAGGATGGCCTGTGGTATTATTAAATGCATGCATTATCATTGCTATTAGTCATGTAAAAAATAAAATGCAATTTAATTTATAGAAGGCAACAGGTGCATAACAAAATCATACTATTTATAATTACATTTACTTTCATAACCATTTTAACTTACAAATCATTTCAATAAAGCAAAGTCATATCATTTAAACTTTAATAAAAAGACATTAAAAGCAAATTAAAAGGTATTGCATAATTTAAGACTTAAGAGCATGCTTGTATTCCATGATAACACTGATACAATAAATATTCAAAACAGAAAAAAAAAGATTATATGAAGGAACATGCAGTGGAGTAGAAGGGAAATAGACAAGGTACAAGGAAACAAAGAAAATGTCAAAAAAAGGGACAAACGAATTTTAGCAGTGTGCAACATAACCCTTTAGAAGAGAAGTACCATTGGAAAAGCAACATCTAGCATTCAACACTTGGAACAAGAGCCTTTTTCATTGCAAGAATTAACAAAATCATTCAAGCTTTAAAATCACAGCTAACAAAAGGATAAAAAGAGGGTGCATTATTTAACACAATATGGAGTTAACAATCTGAGTAAGATGTGCACGAAGTCATATCCTCAATCCAATCAGTGCCTCCCAGGCTTGCTTAAAACGTACACTCAATTACAGGCGTACCAATATAGAAAAAAATGTAGCATCAAGAAAACTTAATACAACAAGTCAAAAAAATTCACGTGGTATATCAGCGCTAAATACGTGAAACGGCAGATGGACTTCTCCACTTACCATTCAGCACCATCGCCAGCATGGGTATGTATACAGTTACCATGGTTACTGAGAGTTTGGTGAGGGCCCTAAGCGCTACCGTCGAAGGGGGAAAATGAAAAGGCAAAATATGCAACATCTTACTCAAAAGACGACAGCATTTTCAATTGGTATTTTTTTTTAAATTCTAACAAATACGACTGAGGCAGTATTGAAGGGGATCCAGTGGTACTAAAAGGAGTTTGTATTGTTTCTTTAATAGATACGAATGGCTCAGGCCATCTAGCCAAAGGAGCCTGATGGTTTCAATAAAAATGAAATCTTAAAATGTTCGATCTCTAGTCTGGCTTTGTTTCTTTTTCTCGTACATCTTTTGGATGCTTCTTTTCCAATCTGGATTTTTTGAAAGCCACTGTGGATCCCGCATCAACCCTGCAGAAAAAAATAAAAAAATAAAAAAACAAAAACAAAAACAAAACCAAAATCAAAAAAACAACCTTTTGTTCCTTTTTGTTTCGTCTGTCACACAGTTTTTTTTGTTGTTGTTCTCAATTTTTGCTGTTGTTGTTGGCTGGTTTTTTTTTTTGGAATCTACTGCACCCATCGATTCACAAAATATCCAAAATAATAACTTCAAAATATTAAAGCTTTTTTTTCTTTCCAATTCCACCTTTCAGCAACAATGATAATAATAATAATAATTACAAAAGAAATAATAATAAAAAACCCAAGTAAGGCCAGATTCTCTCTCTTTATATATAGATATATATATAAACAATGGGAAGGGGAAAGGGGAGCACACAGAAGACACCAATGATGCATCTGAAACAACAAATGAGAGTGAAGCAGACATTTATAAAAAAGATGAAAAGGAAAATATTTTGAACATGCACCTCGATTTTACGGCCCTCTACCACGGTGCCGTGTAATTTCTCCCTCGCCCTGTCCGCATCAGCACTATTTTCGAAAGTTACGAAACCAAATCCCTGCATGCAGGAGGGAGAAGGGGGGAAAACAACATGCACATTATTATTTCAGTCAACGACCACTTGTTTGCTTATGTTCTCTCTCTTTAATTTAATATTTTCTTGTCCTTGCTTCATTTCTGTAACATGCAAATTAGAAAAATTATAATTGTATTGAGATGTGCAATAAATAAGCGACAAATGTGAACAAATTTCTTCTGTCATCAATTACATAATACCCTCTGAGAAATTCAAAGAATGATACCAAAAATACCTTTCTATGTGTCACTACAGAGGAAAATAAATCTAACGATAAGAAAATTAAATCAAAAGAAATTACAGTGTCTTCACATAGAAAAAAAATGAACTAATGAGAAAAGAAAATGAATCACATTTTAACAGCATGCAGATATCTCAACAAAATAAAAAACATGTGCACAAAATTCAACACTGAATGTCAATATACTCTAAAACATTGCCTACTTAATCATGCTGTTGTGATCATAAGAAACACTGTTCTCATGCAACACTAGGGTAACTTAAACTTTTTTCAAACTATACAGCCTTTACTTATTTTTTTATAAAAATAAAAATTAAAGAAAAAGAAAAGAAAAGTAAACCACCAACAAAAGTACTTTCAGAACAAAGAATAAAACTTCCTTGTATTAACAGATCAAATAAAATCACATGATGTGAATAGAAAAATAAACTCTGGTAAAGGAATAAAAATGAAAACGCTTTGAGTAACTTTAACTGGTTCATTTACTATTTCTATATTTTACTTCTCACATGCAACTGGTAGTACTCCAAAATCCCATGCTAATGGGACAGGAGAACACTCGACTAATATGGAATCCCCCCCAGGATAAATACTTCACTTGATAACATCAGGCTAAGCAAATGTTTACAATTGTACTAAAATTCTTTTTTATTACGCTAAGTTAAACTAAGCATTGTTTACAAATATTTCATGTAAAAATGTTGTAAATATTTTTCAAAATCAGACATTAAAAAACATTTTAGAAACATACACCAACCCTTTGAATTCTTACGTTTGCACCACAATGCCTTTGCAAGCTTTCTTGAATAAACTCAAATAAACAAACTTCTACAACCCTGAATGCTTCATAACTACAAACACTTGCAAGTTATACATGCCCATATTTTTAATTAAAGCATTGCTGCATCTATTTGAAGTCCTACCACAACCTTTTTCTTCACTGTTACTTAAGGTTTGCTTTTGTTTTGTTGCTCAACAATAAGCCATGCATCATATCTATCATATTGAGGTGGGCAGTCTTGCCTGCAGCAGGGGGGTTGGAGCTTGATGATCCTTGAGGTCCCTTCCAACCCAAGCCATTCTATGATTCTATCATATCTCCTCAAGCTTTATCCTCCCTTTCATCCTCATTCTGCAGAATGTTCACTGAATTTGGGGGGGTCAGTATTCAACCATTTACTCTCTGAAGTTCTACCTATTATTTACACGGAGAGTGAAAAAAAAAAAAGAGGAAGGAAAGGAAGATATTTATCTTTTACACTGCAAATAGATAGGTAAAGCAAAACTAAGTATTAACACATAAAACACTGAGGAAAATGATGGATGTGAACTACAAAAATAATGCATGGGCAAAACAATTTGGAGAAACTGTCAGGATCGTTATATGGGTGTTTGCCTTATTTTGCCTACTAAAAGAACTTATTGATGCATGACAGTTTATAACATTGGAAGAGACTTCCGTACATTAGCAGTTTCTACCCTATTCTCTCCGAAGTAGTTTAAACATACAGACCACTGCTCTTATTTTCTATTTGCTTGTTTTTCTTTTTCTTCATTTTAAAGCCACACTGAAGACTGAGCTCACAAGGGCTCCATCAGCATTCTCAGACCACACAACTCCACGTATTTTCTCCACTCTACCCTTTGCAAGTTTAGGACAAAGCCATGACCACAAGACACTGAGCACATAATTATTTTTCCAGAAAAAAACAGTAGTCCTCAAGAGAAAGTAAATACCCCTCCTCAGTATCAATCCCTACATTTTAGATGCCTGCATAGACCTTTCTTTAAGCTTTAAATATTTATTTCCTCTTTATTGTTTCCCCAAAACTCTCACCTTGTAGAAGTTGTTTTAAAAAGCTTATAATTTAAGAGACCACTAAGAAAACTTCACAGCAGAAATCATTGCTGAAACCAGCAATGGAGCAGACCTATCTCCACACAGTTCCATACATCTTCCTTGCTTTTCTCCATCCTTGCTGCTGAACCACCCCCCTCTCTCTGTGGGGGAGCTGTTTACAAAATTTAGAATCAGTCTCACTAGCTCACAGTGCTGCCAGTTAATTTTTTTCAAATACCGGAATGGAAAGATAAAAAGCTAATTATATTTAAAAAATGGGAAGAGATAAAAAATGGAGCTAGAAGACAAGATAAGACAAGAACTTCAAAGATTCTGAAATAAATACCCACTGTATTTTTTTCAGTGTTTTCCTATAAGTAACACTATAGAAATTAAGATTTCATTATTTATGCAAATGTATAATTTTACCTAGATGAGCCAGAAACTCAATCGCCAACCAAAGATTTGTTCATCCCATATTTAAATAGGTAGGCAAACATATTAACATGCATTTCACATGCAGCTGATTCACCAGTTAATTTGGCGTAGCATATTATATATTTTACTAACTGGTAATGTAAATTTCTTCCTTTTACTTTTAAGTCTTAAAAATAATCAAGTTCGTACAGGACAGATTTCTGTTTTATTTTTGGAGATGCATCATATCTGTTATTGTTTGAAGAAATAGCCGTTGCCATAATATTCAGTAATTGTATACTAATACAAACACACCAAGAGATTTATGCCAGTATATATGTAGCATATAGATAGCTGTCTAGAACACTGCTTTACAGCTGTTAGGTTTTTTTTTGTTTTGTTTTGTTTTTTGTTTTTTTTTTTTTACTCTAACTGAGATCACTCAGCAGCCCTTTCAGTTTCAGTAGAATTGAAGTTTTAGAAGAATACAAATAAGCACTGCTAGGAACAGGACTTTAATCAGGTGCATCTTAAATCCTACAGAAAAACTTGAGACGATCAGATAAATAAGAACCAAACATATTCTTGTTGTTCGTGACATGCTTTCATTCTTGACATGTTTCCACTATTGTAGGATCACAAGCGAAGACCCTCAGTTTAGAAATATTCCCCACCTTCCCAAAGGACAAATTTATGCTGTCTGATGCAACCATGGTAGCTGAAAGTCCTGGGTACGTAAGATTTAATGGCTGAACAAAGGTATAACCTACTGCAAATTGTACTAATTTCCACTCAGAACCAATTGAAGGTGGCAAGTGCAGGATGTCATTTGAAATTTGTAAAACTATCTGGTAGGAAAAGGTTCTGCACAATCAACATCTTTTGCAAAAACTACTCAACCTTCATAATGTAATGATGATACATTTCAGCCAACATAAGAAATAGTCTCCAACTTGAAAAGACCTCCTTCTAAGTCACTCATTTCAATAAGTTTAGGTTGCTTAGTGAAAAAACAGTTAAGTGTTCAAATTGGGTTTGGAGTAGTAGGCAAGGGAACTAATTAATGTACGTCAGAATAATTCTGGAAATTTTAAGTATTCTATTAAAGAAAGAGAAAGGGTGGGAGGAGGGATTGCCTGAAAAGAAAAAGGAAGAAAAAAAAAGAAATGCATCTGATTTAAGAGAGATTTATGATATATGTTTCATCTTAAAAGATGAAAGACCACAGAAAAATGGAAAAATTTATTATTAGTAATTACTAATAATAAATCATATATAAGAGTTGCTGGCGGACTGAAACGTTAGAAGTCAAACATGATAGTTTTCTAACATGGGAGAAAAAGGAAAAAGATAGCATGCGTATGCCATACACAAACTCTCATACTGCAGCTGATATCATAGGTGAAGTATACTGGGAAATTGGCTACTGCTTGGAACCAAGTAACAAAGATAATGCAGGCATAATCATTCTATTCTGACTGATTTCTAAATATAGAGTGTATTGTATGTATTGAAGGCAAAGTAAATTTCTGAAAAAAAAATTAAAACGTTTTCAGTATAATGAGAACTCTCTTAATCAAATAAGTGATCAAACACTCAAAGGGTTGGTGTACTAAGCTTTTACTAAAGAGGAAAACATCTGCACTTAAATAATCTGAAACAATCATATTTTCTTACTTGATTACTGAACAAGATGGCTAGTAGGTATTATCATCTTTCATTTCAATAGGAAAAAATCTACACTAATACAAACTCACCGAAAAATATCTTTAAGAATGGACTCATCTTATAAAATACACATGGTAATGATCATTGAATAATAAGGAAAGCAGAAATCAACGTTCCCATAAAACAAATGACAGTTTGGAGTAGTTAATATTACCTCTTTTAAAACATATAAAATGAGTCCAAATGATTTTCTTTCTGCTTAGCAAACTAAATCTGAATGCACTTTTCAATAACATGGAGTTTCAGATCTTGCTTATTAGTATTATTATTTTTTACATTAGTGCAGTTGTTTCCTTTTACTCATTAAAAGTACATTCAACAAACTAAAAAATATTTTTGGGTGAATTAAACTGCTTACCTTTGAGCCTCGCTCATTAAAAATAATTTCAACATCTAAGATTTTACCAAATTGCTGCAAAGAAATAAAAAAGTCACTTGAAAAAAAGATAATTTCATCACTTCTGTCATCACTAGTACAAATGTGTATTTCAGAAATTGATGCACTGTATCAAAAAGTTAGAGAACATAAAATCAAGGATAGTCAAGCACCAGAAAGGACACACTGAAGAGTAGTCAATGCCATTAAATCAGGTACGTCACGTCACTATGACACCACATATTTGTTTATGAACATAAAATTTACTGAGATGTTATGACAGTCATCACTGAACTGTAAACACAGTGAATTGCAAGTCTGAAATTTCTTTTGTTGTGGCTTTTCTTCTCAGATAGTAGGTTACTTCCTGGTGATTCATCCAGGTCAATTGCCATCAATGATTTCTTAAAAATGTAATATGCTATTGGGTTAATTTGATTGGTGTACGATAAAATATCACTAACAAGACAAGATTAATGGCCGGATGAACACTGTCACCCTCCGGTCAGCACATCCTCTAAAGAACCTGTGTTTCAGAAGACTTTTTGCTGTTGCTTTCCAGAACAGGCTTCTGCTTTACAGGAACAGGATGGAATCAATTGGGAGTTTTGTCACTAGCTCCAAGGGAGCGAGGATTTCTCCTCACCATTGATGAAAAGGGATACCCTTTATTCCCTGCGTAATTCTTGTCTTCCTAAAACGTAATTTGGCAAGTTAGAATAAAAAACTGTGTTGAGGAATTTTTCCCCTCACAGTAGGGCACTTTATAATAATATTAACTACTAATTCAATTGATCTTCCAATAGCACAATGATCTAGGCATTGCTCATGCTCAAAAAACCTGACCAAATATTTGACTTACACAACATTTAGTTAGAGCACTTCTGTAGATAGCAAATTTTTGTGATGTGACACTCAAATACATCAGTGGGTCATTTCTGTTTTTTTCTTACGTCATTAACATGCTCTATCAATCAACATTAACACTAGTAAGTGACATAAACAATGATAAAACAAAAAGGCAGAAATTAGAGGCAGACAAATGAAGAACAATCTATCAGTAGTGCAAGAAACTGCAGAAATCAACCAGTACTGAGTTTTTTAAGATACAACACACACAGGACAGGAAGGAGAGCGCTTTTTTACTTCATAAGTGGTTTCATCTTAGTTATGAAAATCAACCATCATTTCTTATCCCTGGGCTTATTTTATGTTCTTGTATTCACAATCTAGTTAACTAACATTTTAACTGCTATTTTAGCCTATAAGCAGACAAGAGCTGTTTAAACAATTCCTTCTCTGCAGTATTCATGTCAATATAAAAAAAATAATCTGCCATGTGTGTAACACAATCAAGACGCAGCATTATCGTTTCACTTCAGATATTTCATTACTCTCACACTTGCAGAAATTTTATTTCTCCATCACATCAGAAGCTAAAAGTTTTCTAAGTCATTCTGAAGCTGGAATACTCCAGCCACGCTATCTCGAGAACTAAGACACACAAATATTGAGAAGAAATGTAATTGCAATTCATTTATAAATATAAATAACTGAAATTCCTAAACTTTTCCCTTAATGTACTTTCAAATAAAATCCATCTGTTTTACTCGGTTTAAGTTAAATATTTTTTTTCCTCCTCTAGAGTTTTAGTTTCTAGAGGGTTAAAGGGATGTTACTTGCAGCAATTCAGATATAGGAACACAGGCACCATGATTTCTCAATACCATAACAGGATTCTTTTTTCTAGTGAACATTTCCTTCTTTTCTTACAAACAAATACTAAGAATGTGTTAACACACGCCAAAAAGACACTAGAAGAAATTAAGTCTGAGCCAAACATAAGATATCTAGAGAAAGACAGTGGCAAGTAGTATGAGGGTTGCTCCCAAAGTAATGCCTTCTATTTTATTATGTTGGCCCACAATGTCAGAGGTGGATTTTGGTGGAAGGGCAGTGAGATGGAAACTGACAGATGTACATGAAGCAAATGTGTCATTGAAAGCCTTCATGCAATAAAAAAAAAATGGCACCCACTAACATTTATCAACGTTTGCTAAACATTTATGGACACCAAACAGCAGATGTAGCACAGTGAGGCAGTGAGTGGTACATTTCAGCAGTGTAGACAGCAATGCGAAGGACAAGCCCCGTTCTGGACTGCTTGGCCATCAGCCCACAAAATGAAGAACAACATGGTCAACTCTTCCACACAAATTGATGGACTACAACCTCAGAACTGTGTATGGGGCTGGATATTGACTTCAGTGCTTTGGAAATGGTGGCGAGGTTGGAATATCACCAAGTTTGTGTCAGGTGGGAACCAAAAATGCTCACACGGGAACAGAAAGAATACCTTATGCAAGTTTTTCAAGACCTGTTGAACCAATACAAGTCTGAAGGTGCATGTTTCCTGTATTGCATCATTATTGGTAGTGAGATGCAGTGTCACTATAAGCCAAATTCAAAACGGCAGTCCACAGACTAGTGACAGGTAAGTTCCCCAGTGAAGAAAAAGTTCAAGACAGAGCCTTCATTGGATAAAAAATAGTGTTTGGCAGCTGATAATCTGCTCTATCAAATAGTGCAATTATATTATTTGTAGTTGTTGTAGTTTCCGTGGAAATAAATAGAAGGCATTACTTTTGGAGCTACCAACGTACTTTATGCTGTGCTATGTAACGTGAGCTGTAACACAGAAGAGACATAAGTTTTAGTGAGTCAGAAAGAAGAAAGGAAGAGATACACAAATACTTGGGAGTACTTGTTTGGAAAAGGAACATCTGTGTTCTAATAGCTGCTCAAGTACTATTTCCAGATTTTATTTAGTAAGTTTTCAAAATAAACCTAATAGTTCTCGGAGCAGGGAGAAGAAACCAGGTCTAACCTCTCCATGGTTATGAGCCTAGAACTGATGGCACGTATGAGACGTGTGAAACAGCCAATGCACATGAAGGTAGCTGATGGCCTGAGCAAAAGCAAAAATTGAGAGACTTAGAGAAATATAACGTCAAAAAGTTTAGAAGCCTACAGATCTATAATACCTATGGGAATAGGCAAGGATTCCTATGCCTGGTCTTTATGCTTAAAACCAGCCCATGTCTTACTGTTGAGAGATTCAGTTCTCTTGCTCTTGAGGTGAAACATTGATTATTTTACATTACACTGTACAAAAATCAATAAATCAAGCATTTAAGTCCAGATGGGTACAGCAGGAGTATGTACACATTGAATATTTTTAGCCAATCTAGGTAGTTATTTTGGAATTAAATGTAGATAGCTGTTTTTGAATGAAATGCAAAACTAGAAAATACATGGAATGCAGTAATCTGCACATATGATGGAATCAGAAGTTTTTTTCCCCAACTATGACTGACAAATCAGATGCTTGGTTACAACTACATGAAAAGAGAATCTTCCCTGAAAATGGTAAAGCAGTCTAAATCATAGATATCTCTGTCACCGTTGCCTGTAATATAAAGTACTCTTGCAACGTAAACATAGAAGAGCATAGACAAAGCATTAGTACTTACACCAAACATTTGTCTAAGATCTGGATCACGGAATCTGAATGGTATATTTGAGACGTGAAGCCGTTTTGGCTGTGATTTGTTTTCTGTGTTTTCAGAAGATTGCGTCTGTTGCTGACCATCGGTCTGTGCTGCATCTTCTGTCTGCTAGAAGGGTAAAACAAAACAATGTAAAGCACGCTGCAAGCGCTTCTGCATTTTAATGTAAATAAAGTGGCGGGCTTAAATTCTCCAAACGTACTGAAAAGGACTTAAATCCAGTCAGGCAAAGGTGCTGAAGGATAACAGAACTTGAAATAAACATCAAATCCTTTTCTGTATCTTTATCAGTATATGCATTTGGTGGTATTTTTAATACACATTTTGAATAAGTCAAAGAGAATGAAGGGTATTATTTTCAGTGTTGATTTTCTTAGCTTTTGCTAAATAATGCCTCCCTATATTACGAGGCTGTTGAGATTCCATGTCCAAATAACAGCATATTTACAGCAGCAAGCTATGGACTTTCAAACAGGATTAGTGCTTTCATTCCAAGGCCACAGGGATTTCTACAGAGGAGGTAGGTAACACATCACATCCTAGTTGCCATTTCATAAGTAGTGCTAATAGGTACCAGAGAGTCATTTTGTCTAGATAAATAGTCAACATTATGGAAAAAGCCT
The DNA here is from genome assembly GCF_016699485.2 of Gallus gallus. Classification (NCBI taxonomy): domain Eukaryota; kingdom Metazoa; phylum Chordata; class Aves; order Galliformes; family Phasianidae; genus Gallus; species Gallus gallus. The sequence goes on from NC_052545.1 coordinate 10,971,147, forward strand.
TGAGTTGTGAAAAGGAATAGAAGCATAACCAGAGGAGAAGGTTGCCTGAGATAAAAGTGAAACCCAGAAAAAGTTTTACAGATTTTCTTTCTCACCAGAATAAGAACATAGGACAGTACTTCTTACAGGATTACTGTTTCCTTGTTTTAAAATGCAGTTTTCTAAAAGATGGACACTGACTTACATTACACTTTAACAAACAGAATTATAAACCCTTAGAGGGATTAGGAAAAGCAGTAACACAGTCATTTGAAATACAAAACTAACCAACACTGGTCCACCAGTATATTATAGAAATGGATAGGTTGTGTTCTTTAATGATATCACACAACATCTTATTCATCGTTGTGCATACAGCACACATTCAGTAGGAATAGATTTTGCACAGGTCTGTAAAATCAGTAGTTACTTTCTTCAGCTCTGCTAGGAAAAAAAAAAAAAGGAACAGTAAGTAGACTAATGAAAGTATGAGGATCATCTTACAACTGTTACTCTGTTTTCTCTGTGCTTCCCCTTTCTTCTGATGATATTCTTCTTCCAAGTATTCATTTTTCCCTTGAGTTCTAATGTTACAGTTCAGTTTAAATTTGACTGTTTTATGTAGGAAAAATCTCCCATTTCCTGCTGGTATCAAATTTATTTTAATGGACAACCATTTAAGGAAAGTAAAATGGTTAAATAAAATGAACCTTACCATAGTTTTAGTATCAATAAGCCTGCCAAGAAGGAGGTAAAATAACTCAAACAGAAGACATCACTTACACCAGCGATGACTACATATAAACCTAATGCTAGCAAGTGAAATTCAACATCATCATCCCCAGCAAAAACAAATGTTCTCCAAGTACAAACATACACAATTTCCTATATTGTTCATATTTCTATGCCATTATTAACACTTCAATAACCATCAAGAAAAATAAGCTACTGTTGTATGGCGATTTGTTGCACAGAGATTTTCTGAGATCTTTTCTCCTAGGTCATTTGCTATTTTCTCTTTAAATACCTTGAAAATCTAGTTATTTTAGATGGGAATTTAAACTCAACTTTCAGCTCTCTAAGTACAATGCATATACTCTTATCCTTGCTGCTACAGCCAGATTCCTTGATATGATTTCACTTCAGAAATGTGAGTGCGCTTCACTGTAAGACAGTACCTTAGGAGAAGACAGTATAAGCTACTTCATGTAAACTAGCAATTTTGACACTATGCTCTGAAGTACAAGTTGAACAGTGCTTTCTAAGGGATAATTCTTTAAAATAATTTTATTTTTAATTTTTTTTTTTATATTGATGTCTTTCTTATCATCTGTTAGCATTTTACAATATGTGCAGGTGCTCTTACGTATATCAATAGGTATCCAGCTTTGATGTCTGAATCAGAGGCCTAAATCTCACTGTAGTCACTAATCTCCCCAAAGAATTAGTTCTCAATTTCAGACAAATTAGAAAAAGTGAAGGAGGTTCAATGCAACTTAGCAAGGGGGCAGGAAAGGGTAAATGTTTACAAGGGCAAGGGGTGGAGTGAAAGATTATATTTTTTTGTTTTCTAAATTCTTCTCATTCAGAATCAATCACTGCCCTATTGCAGTGCGAGCAACAGCAATAGCTCAGACAACTGAGGATAGGAACAGGCTGGGTGCAGTTTCATGGCAGACTGATATAAACTGCACTGTATTTCTATTTGTGGATACTACACATGTAAGAGATCAGGACAGAAATAAGAACGAGTGATAAGTGAATGGCAGGTCTGCTCTTATAGCAACAACACTGATTTGCTTATTTACAAAAAAAAAAAAATAGTGTATAACGCTCCCAGTCCTCAATGAGGCTCAATGCGTATTTTCTTTTCTCACAAAAACACTCCATCATTGTGCTGCAGTTCCTCTCCCTTCAAGTGTGCTATAAAAAGCAGCCCACTGAAGTGATCCCAGGTAATAATCAAGGATGGAATTTCAAGGCTTTATTTCATCTTGGTTTTTCTACAGTGATCCAATTTACAGTGTATTTCTGCAAACTGCTGAATGCTAGTTCCTAAATGGTGTAAGGATGTCCTGATGGAAACCTAGATTTGCACCTGCACCAATATCAATAGCTGATGGCCCTATCTTTTTTTCCAGAAGCACTGGTTCACCAATAATGTCTACTTTCACACCATACAAAGCTACTCATACACAAATACAAACCATTATGTACGCTAAAGACCAATCTTCAAGTGATCCCAGTATAAGTCTAGAACTGTATGTTTTGATCTGCTGCTGCCTGAACTCATGGGCAAAACCAAGGAAACTAAACAGTTCATCCTTAAGCATTTCTCATGATTTAAATAACAAAGCAGGAATATAGCTGTTAGAAGAAAGAAGTCCCCAATAACCTCTCAGTATGGCATCTAAAACCAACTCAAAAAGTCAAAGTATAAATTTTAGGAAGTTATTCCATCCATAAAATCAGCAAAGACTACTTCCCACATTCAGGCCTTAAAAGAAGAGAAATATGATAGAAATTTGGCACACAGAGTAGATAGCAAATGCAGGACTGGAAAATACTTGAAATACAACACTTGCAAAGAATTTAAGGTCAATTAGATTAATCTGAAGATAATTAAAGAATTGCGAAGGTGCTGTTCAGCTTCATGAACAAAGACTGCCCCGGGAAGAAATTATATAATCAGCTTACTGTATAAATGCAAATTGGAAAAAGTAATTTCTGTTCATTGTATTAATATAAATGATGAGAAACAAGGAGTGGAAGGGTTGAATCGTGCACTATCAACATACCAAAATGTCAGGAGCAACTTCTGTACCGAGAAATTTAACAGATGTCATCAACACAAAGCAGTGAGGTTTGTGAAGACAACGCTAAAATGAAGAAGCTGTAAATTATGGGTGCAGTGGGTAAACCCAGGTACTGTTATTTTCTGGGTGTTTCTTTTTCATTTTACCCTTCTACAGAAGCCTAACATTTCCAGTGAAGAGCATCTAAGAGTTAGGGCAACGTGGAATGAAAATCAGAAAGTTCAGAAAGTTGCCATCATCTAAGATTCATACCTGCAAAAAGTCTAAGAGAAAACGTGTACCGTGTATTATAAGATGTGACATTACAAAAGTATCTTTCCAAAGTGCACTACCATCCAGAAATGTACATATAGGCCTAGGAGATCTGGAGGATAGCTGCAAATTGAAATTGAAATAAGAAGCTTAAGAGAAAACTTCCACGTAACACCAAGGAGGTAAATGCACGGAGGACAGAGGATACAATCTGGATTTAGTAAAGTTCCAAAAAGGAAACTCTCAAAGACCTGTGGAGCTGAAGAGCTACACTGCAATTTAACTTACAAAGAAATAATAGATATCAAGAGAGTATTTTTACTGCTAGAAGATATAAAACTTGTGTTTGATATATCTTGAAAAATTACCTGAAGTTAGTATGCAAGTATGCCTGACTACATGCCTGTGGATTAGCATGCAGTCAATGCAGGTCCTGATCCATTATGGGTCTGCTCTCTTTTAATACCTCTCCTAATTCAATCGAGCAAATTAGTATGCTTTACTCAAACAAATAAAATCTTATTCATTCTTTATCACTAAATAGAAATAATACAAAAGGCATGGCAGTCTGTGTGACGACCTTACTTCTTTTTTTGAGTACTAAGCTGTATCAGATTTACCTTTGCATATCAAGAAGCTATGAGTTTAACTTTGCAAAGATATGGCAATTCATACACTGATTATTCAATGCATTTTACTACTGGAACTATCTGCTATCTTCACTCCTAAATAAATGCTTCAGAGCCATTTGGCTACAAGAGAAAAATCATTTTTTAACTAATCCTACAGAGCTAGTTTAGGAGACAGTTTTACATCTCAACCGTAATCACTGTATTTACATAATAAAACTGATTAAAAACACAGTTACACATTTATCTGCATGGTCAAGCTATGCCAGGCTGTTTGACATTCACTTCTTGAAACGTATCTTTCAGGAAAAAGTCAAAACCACTCCTCATCAGTCAGAGTAAAAAAAGATTCAAGCTCTTGCTGTTCATACAGAAATCCACCATTATCATCACAGTGATAGATCTTGTTTCTGTCAGTCACAGCCCTCTTGTGTGTATCAAACCACAGTGGTGGAAGATCATTTGGAAGAACAATGCTCAGGCAGAGCTCAGAGACATTTAGTGGCAAGAGGCTTCCCTTGTTAAACTGAGGTTACTACATTCTTTTATTTGTTAAACAACCCAAACTCCAGATAAGGCAATAACACTATGATGTTCATATGCCAATAATCTCTAGGAATAGTAAACGATAAACCTGGTTCGAATTTCTTGATTACTCCTTAGAATCATAGGATTCATTTACTCCTCATTTTGTTGGAGGTAAAACTAGCATCTGCCAGAATGTCTTAGGTAGACCTGGTGGGTCAAACCTGCTCTTAAAGTCTTCCAGTGGCAGATGCTCCACAGGCAGCTATTCCATTACTTCTCTTTTCTGACCATCTTACTGGAGTTCAAAAACATTACTTCTTCATTCTTCATATGTACCACATGTCTAGAGGAGTAACTAAGACTATTCCCCTTAGTCTTATCCTTGGCATGACAACTATGGCAATGGTTCTATTCTTTCCTCCTTGGTACCACATTCTAAAACATTATGTGACTTCTCCATTTGGTCCATATCTTTTTAGTTGGTGCCTAATATCTCCCACAGTATTCTATTTTAGGCCTTAAAATTTGTTGCTTGAATCTTAAAGACAGCATCAGATATTTTCAAGATAGATTTCTGTTATGCATCAAGGAAGCCCATGCTTTTCCACATAAGTTTGTTATTTTTGTGGACTTCTTTCCTTTTTTTTTTTCTCCCCTTTAACTGGATTGCACCTTGTAGTACATTTACTATACAGTGATTTTTTTGTGCCATACTAGCGTAGATTTGTGTTCCTGTATAAACATGTCACATTCTTGTTTTTGAATACCATGCTATTTTCTCGGACAATACCTCCAGTATATCAATGTCATTTTGAATTCCAATGCTGTCCTGCAATGTACTTGCTGTCCTTTCCAGTTTGGTTTTCTTGAGAATTTAATAAGTGCACACTCCATCATTCAGATTGCTAATGAAACCACTGAACAACATTGAGTCACTACAAACCCCTGAACAATTCCTTTTAATAAATCTTCATATTTTGATAGCGGGATACGTAAATACATTTTTCTACTTTAGCACCCTGCCTATTTGTGGTCGCGTATTTACTGTATTTCCCAGCTTGAAAATAAACACGTCTTGTGTGACAGTGTTAAAGCCTTATGGTAAGTGAAATATAACATCTATGGCTTTTCCTTTGCTCACAAGGCCTTTTTTTTTTTTTTTTTTTTTTTTGGAAGCCCCCTCATCACCCTCTCCCCCCCCCAAAAAGACTATGCTGATGGCTATTCTTGTAATTTAAAGAGTTAAAAACAAAGAGTATATTAACTTTGAATATTTATAAAGGATTGAAACTCGGATGATAGCACCTATCTTTAGTCTACATAACCAACCAACACTTTTCATTCTTTTAAAAACCATGTTTACTGTACTACAATTCTCCAATACTTCTACTCATTCTCCAGAAGATAACACAGACAGGCATTAATGGTCCCCAAAATCATCAGTCTAATCTTTAAATACCGAAAAGATCCAATTAGAAGCAGTTGATTGGGAAAACAAAACAAAAACCAAACTAATTTACTTGAAGATTCTCTATCTGGCTTCTTCCCTTTCTGATACAGATATGTTTCTCTGACACTTGGGAAATCATTTCAATAATCACTTGGCTAAGACTGACTTCTACAGAGAGCAATCACGCAAAGGAGACAGGCACTGTTACCCTTTGCACCAAGACTGAATTTTACAATAGCTCTCAAAGATTCTCTCCATCCATTACCTATAGTTTCTCCATCCTGACTCAGATACACTCCTGCACAACACTCTCTCCTGGTTCCTTCTTACATATTCAGTCACAAAACTTATCGCTAGAACATTCTCAACTTACAGCCTAGCTTCAGGATGTGACAAATCACCTGAAATCCCTAGTAGTCATAAGTAACGTATATGGACAACATCTCCATTTGTGCACTGAAGATCACATCCACTGAATCTTACCAGCTGGATATCGATGAAAATTTTTCACAGTTAAAAAAATAAAAAAAAAAATCAGCAAAGCCTGAGGCATCAGATTTATAAGATTGTGAAGCTCCTAAGCATTTATAGAATCACATATTGCGCTTCATAAATATCAAAGACATATGTATGGAAGAAATCCAGTGTGTGACAGTTCAAATCATTTGAAAATAAGTTGTTTTTCTAATCAGTTAAACCAAGGAGTAAAGTTACAAATGCACTTGTGTATGAAAGCAGACATAATACAGAACCTTTGCGCTAAAAGAAATCAATGGTAACTGCAGGTTCTCAGCATCATTGAAAATTACTGCTTTCTGCAATATATGTCAGTCAGCGCTGTATGAGGTTCGTTTTCAGCTCTGAGATTTATGTCATTTGTCATCTTCCCAAAAAGGTCACTTTCACCAATTCTCTGCATTTTTTTTGTCTTTTTTTATTTTTTTTCCTCTGGTTCTACTAAGAACACATTTCTAATTTAAAAGTCCTGATAAACAGTTAGACATTTTAGGAAGTTATTGATGAGTATTGCCTGAAGGGAACCACAGGATGAAAAATTTGGCACCCTACTGACTATAAAATGACAGACACTGATAAGAATAAAAATTATGTAAGAAACATTTGCTGTGGATGTTTACTAATACACAATTGCAACTTTCCAGCATCAGTTTATGCCATAGACGTTAAAATAAGTTGTTGAAACTTGAACCATTTAACTACCGTTGATTGAATTTGCAGGCACATACAGAACTGAAATGCTCTATTTTCCATAAAAATTTCTACCTCAATTGACATATATGCGCTAAACAAGTTAAATCTTGATAAAATTTAATTTAGGTATGGACAACATTCAGAGAAAAGAGCGAGGCATTCCTACATCTCTGCCCAGAAATACGTCAATTTTAATTTGTTGTTCCAGAGAATAAATAATCTTCTGTATCTTACGACCCAGTATCATGCAATTATTATTCTTTCACAGATTTCTTCGATAGTTGACTTCTCTCTTGACCTCTTGCCAACGTTATTCTACATACGTATCTGTTTAATAAAAATGATGTGTTAGGTTACCATCTCATAAATATTGAAGAGAAACTATTTACCACAAAAAATGAGGATATATCTAATCCCTAAGAGAAGCTAACATCCTGATACCTGCTTCTTGAGCTAGCCAAGTTACATGAAATGGATATGTTCATAGTACTAAATATAGAATTACATTAATATTTATCACTGAAACTATCAAATCAGCTAACAGAGCTCTGTGAATATATAAATGATAATAAAAAAGATTTAAAAAATACTAGAATAGTAAAAGCAAGATGGCCTCGCATATGATGCTTCACTATAGTATCTCTAGTAATTCTGTCAGTTCAAAATATGGGAAAAAGGGAAAACGCCGCATAAAAATCTTTCACTAGTCTGCATGCAGAAAACACTGTTTCTGAAGTTAACACAAGTTACATCTCATCTAAAAACATCCTTTGAGTCTCAGGCATCAAGCATTATACAGCTTTTCTAAGAATTTTCTTTTACACATTTGTTTTTTCCTGAGTATACCACCTCCCAGGGCTATCATCTCACTTGACAGTTCTGGCCAAATCAACATACAACCTCCCGGTTCCTATTTCACCATGTATTCACAATTATAAAAATACTCAAGACCTTACTTAAAGGCAGTCTTAAAAATTATGATGAAATTCGTAAGTACAGAATATAGAAATAGAAGGCCAAATTCTCACATATGCAGAAATAAATTCAGAGGAAATCCCTTTACTTCAGTCAGCTACTGCATGCTAGCGTTAATATAAATTACAATCAAAAGCATTCATAAGGTAAACAAACCCAAATAAAAAGGTGTTCCAGAAACTGCTTTAAATTTCATGTAAGATAGTTAAAATAAAAGCATGTGGTTTATTCTTTAAAACAAATCTGTCACAAGGACAGCTCAAATAAAATCTAATGTTTTGTAAATAAACTCAAATACTTATTGTCTCTTTAGTTGAGTTTTAGAAAGAAATGCCTTCTTTTCAGGGTGTGAAGTTCATTTCTCACTTTGTATGGAACCTCTTCAAGCACAGGAGAGCCAATGAGCGTTCCTCAGTCAGTTGATAGGGATTAGCGTATTTAAAGGATTTAGTATATGCACATTACACCAATCTCCATGCACTAATATTCATACACTAAACGAAGCAATGAAATTTAAACCAGTGACCTCAATCTAAGGCAGCTTTGTGTTTTACTAGAAATTCCTGCAGCCACCTTCTTCTTTACACTGACTTTGTAATGGAGTCAAATTCTTAAAGGACTTCACTGAAGTTCTTAAAAGACTTAACACTGGGTCAAGCTCTTAAAATCAATTAAAAACACATTCTATCCATTCCGAGAGAACACCGCCAGTCCAGTTTTCCTACAGTCGTCCAAGTGTTACCAATTCTCCCTGATCTTATTTTGAGAAATTATTATCCCACGCTACCACTCCCTTTTTTTTAAGGCTCAGACCCGACTGCTATTAACCCAAGCTTGCAATATATTTCCCCATGTTCCTGTTCATTGACTAACCTTCATTTTTCAGAAAAAAATGGTGTTGTAGACGAAATCCTTCACCCATAAACTCTGCTTTAAATGCAATGAAATGCTGTCCTGTAAGGGCTGTTTGCATGCCACTGCAGAATGAATGCGGCCCTCAACCTCATTTTTTTCTTTTTTTTTCAAGACTATACAGAACATAAAGGGTAGAATTCACGTTAACGTACTATTTCTTCCTGGTCACAAAGAAAATCTACTAGATTAAAATAACAAAGGTTTACCAAGCCTTGATCATTTTTTAATAATCTGTAAGTAAATACAAATAATTTGCATATTTTAAAACCCCATGAAGTTTAGAGTGAGAAAAGCCTAATACTGCTAAGAGCATACTATACAATATTTACAGGAAATGAATAAAGAGAACAAAGGCAATAGTGTATTTTCAAAAACGTAGTCATTGTCTATCATGGTGTATGTTGTTTCTCATATGCATACATACTCACATAAGGATAAAGCGCTATAAGAATTTATATTAAAAACAATCATTAAATACAAAAAAAATCCTTAAAACAGCCACCTGTTTTTCCCTGCTACACCAATCAAGTTATTTCTCAGAGAGAAAGAGCTTGTGAATGTCTTTGAGGCATTATTTGATTACGTTGACAATATTATGTGAGCAATGGTTGAGTACCCACTGTGCTGTACTTTTGACCAAATTGATTTGTGTAATGAACACTTGCTCTGTCTCTTCTCTAGCCTGAATAGGGCTCTTGATTTAACCAGTAGTGCTGGAAGCCAAGTGAATTTACAGCCCCCACAGTCATTCTCTCTCAATCTGGAGAGAATAGCAGCAGCAGTACATGAGCAAGTATAATTCAATACATTGTGCTATAAGCGCAGAAAATAATATCAGAGAGCTCTGCAATATACCTGTTTGATTTGATTTGTAAACTTGATAAAAAAGCAATCGAGAAAAGTTCAGCAGAAAAAAAAATATATATGCATGCTGAGCAAAACTGTAACCATACTGAATGTGTACAAAGAAAAAACATCATGCATAGTAAATCCTTCCCTTAGATAATACTGCACATTTTCCATTTAAAAAGGGTCCAGATTCTGGAAAGTTACCATTCTATTAAAAAAAGTCAGCAAAGAGTAATTTAAAACTGAATTTAGGACTTTCTGAAAATACAGTTTCTGAAGTACACTGCCAATAGCATATTGACAAATGTGGATGGGCTTATATCTTTCTTACTTTCTTAAGTAGATTTGATTAATCAATCATTGGTTTTGAAGAATTCATATTCTGAAGGATCCGTGCTCAGAATGCGCTTCCCAGAAAGCAAAACAACATGTGTAAAAAGTTATTTACCTAGGTATGTGTTTGTACTTAAATTTTTACATAAAGGTGTACACATGAAAAGAAATCTATCATTGTGTTTTCTCATTATTATTACTAGTGGCAAAAACATTGCCAGGAAAAGTATTAGGGATTTTTCTTGTCAGCTGCATTGCTTATAACCAAAGTTCAGCAGTCTCTTTTTTTCAGTAAATTACAAGGAGAGATTACTTTTCTGAACAAGTTTTAAAGGTAAAAATATATATATTAAAGTATGCAAATCATGCCACACATCCCCTTAATATTTCATTTCTGTAGCCTACATGCATTGTTCTTTGAGCTGATCTAATGAAAAGTAAGCACATAGAGGTTGACTTGCCGTCATGCACAAAAAAAAGAAGGATGAGTTCACTCGACAATATTGCTAAATTTCCAGTGCAATCGTGAACTTTTTCTTTTTACTGTAGGAATTTTAGTTTTAGACACATTCACACTTAAAAACAGCGTGGTGAACTCTGACCCTCTTATTTCTAATAATTAAATTCCTGTTTGATTCTGCTGTGTGAGAACTTCAACACAGTACTCAACAGAAGAGTTTCACCATTCCTACTATTTTTACATAGCTTTCCATATCACAAATGGCTTAAAGTTCCTCTTCTCTTTTACAAAAACACTTGACTATCCAAAGCACCCAATGAAAACAAGTCAGAGTAATTCCTTTCGCAGATCTGAAGGGAAATAAACAGAGCAGTAAAGTCCCTGTTCTATGAGGCTGCCTTGTCCCAGCTCTAGAGCACTTTTGTTTTGGTGACCGCAGTGAAGCTGAAGAGACGAGCAAGCTCAACAGCAGTACAGATTATTTCTTTCATTTCTAGATGGATACATTCTGAATGCTGATACCACAAGGCTACAAGAAAGTACTGTTATTACTGTGATAACCTATGTATAGAAAGCTAGGAGCACAGAAGAGATCATTAATTCTGGGGACACGTAGGAACAAAAACATAGCTTCTGGTACTGCACATGAAACAAAGATTTATTAATTACTTAGCTATATTAATTATTTTCCCAATCTATATTTCTTAAAAATATGGAATACAATCCTAACAAAGTGCATGACGCTCACACTGTGAGGTCATAATTTTTCTTCTAAAATATCAGATGAATATTGAGGAATAGCATATCAACCACATTAGAAGGGGAATCACCAGAATCCATGCATGTTGTGGATTCTGAATGTGTTGTCTCAAAACTTAGACAAAACGTAACAGTATAAAGAATGGGTATGATTTTCAAAAGAATATTTATGATTGACTTTAAAGGAGCTTTGAGTAACTAAGAGGTCAGTAAGTTCAGTTAAGGACATCAAGATAACATCACATCAATAAATTGGAATGGGAGAAGGAATCATAGTAGGCTGCTTTAATGCATTTATGTATTAATTGTGTAAATATTTCTGACTGCGTACTGATCACATTCATGAATATCACAACAACAGCAATTAACAAAACCATTCTCTTATCAGCTACTTCCCGTATCCATTAGCTAAGAAGGGCATACACTCTAAGCTTATTTTTAGAAGTTCATTCTAAATCTACAAAAACTAAATTATTGTGACATTATCACAGGATAATTTAAAAAGAAATTCCTTGCTTTTATCCTTAAAAAAATAGACACCAATAAATGTTTTACTGGTCAAAGGACAAAATAATTAACTCAATTCACAGTAAATGTCTTAAACAGTATTACATAGGCACAAAGAAACATTCAATTAATTTAGTTACATCTCTTTCATCTATTAGTCATAGCAATACTACTTCCGATGTAATTCTTGTACGTCTTTCAAAGGACTTCAATAGTGGAAACAAAGTGCTCAAAGAATTTTCTTCCAATACTTGAAAGGCTCACATAAGAGAGACAACAAATGAAAATGTATGAAAACAACACCATGGAAGTAAACAGAGAAATCTTGACTAGAGTTGATTAAAAGCTTTTAATCATTTAAATGGAAGCACAGCTTCATACTGCACAGCCTTGTACATCTGAAAACCAGCAACACGAACAAAAACCAACACTCTCAATGCTAAAAATTACTTGTGTCACGTTCACCCACAAATTATGACCTATGTTCACCTCTGGGATTTCTCTCACAATGCAGTTTGTTTCCTTTTATGCACCGAAAAAGAAACAGAAAACTGAATGTGTGAATGGCCAGCAGAAAAAAAGTTCTGCCTTTCGTACCACCTTTGGACACAGGTCCCTTCCATCTCCCTTGTCTTCATACCAGTGCTTGTACAGATCAAGTACTGGGTCAGATTTGTCAATCCAACTGAAAATTAACACTTCATAAAATTAGACAATGGGCTGTTCAACTCACTATTGATGGTGGGTGAGAGAAGGCTGGAGCCCTGCTCCTTTTTACAGCAGTTTACCTTGAGATTAATCTCAGATTACCTTAACTAGTTAGGAAATGGATGCTTACTGAAGCCACAGAGAAAGACTTCAGGGATTAGAGCTACATGGATAAATTATATGGAACAGGAGTGGAGAAGCTTCCTCAGGCAGTACTAATGGGGTACTAAATACTCCCTAAGTAAGTTTTCATCTTCACCTCACTTATTACCTTAATACCCGATGAAATGATTCATGAAACAACACACACAGGAAGGTGACTATACTTTTACGTGTGGTCATTAGTTCACACTTCACTGCTGTATAACAGAATAAGATTCTTTCTTAAATATTTAAATTAGTTTAAAAATTCTTATAAGTATTATCCCACATAAATCAATTTTTTAAAAGGCTGAAAAGCCACAGTAAGCTCATTAATTTTTTTCTTCTAGGAAGAGACTCTAGAAAAAATGTCTCTTGAAGTTAGTGATGCTAGCTTATATGAAGCCATGGTTCCATCCTAGCAAAGCTGTAATGTTTGACATTGTTCGTCTAAACGAAAAATCACTAAGGAAATACAGTATACATCTTCAGGAGATATCATTTTCTTTAAAATAAAGACATGAAGCATCTTTAGTTGGAACATTTGCAGATTTGGCTGTGAGGAGTTGTTCAGAAAGCAACGTTTACCCTCAGCTGGAATAAACGTACTCTATTTTCCGAAATTCTCCCCTGAACTAGACTTATGTTATGCATGTGAACTCTCTTTTTGTAAGAGCTGTGTTGACACAACCAACCGCTGAGTGAACTTGTGAGAATAGAGTTTCACACTGTGAGAGAATGGCTGATTGCTACAGTGCAAGCTCATATAAAGAAAGAAAACATGACAACATGATAAAAGCTGTTCATTGTTTGACCCCTCACCTATTCCTGAATTCCTGCTGCGACTTTCCATTTGCTCACTTGCATGTTTTTGCACAAGGAGTCAATTCCCGAGTCCTTTAAACAGCCCAGCACAATTTGAGGGTTTCCCATATCACAAAAAGCCACTTTGTAAATCACATTTACGTCTTTATGTAGAGATATCACACACTGACTTCACAAAAGGCAGTTCTATTGCTAGGCAGGATAATAATTTTTCAAGCATATATGTAGTTCTAGAGCTTTTGGCATTCCTTGAAAAAAATAGCTAGATTTATTTCTTATTGGTTTTCTTTGGTTCTCTCCTATCTTATCATGTCGCAACCATAAGATCTACCTATTTTCATCTAACACCTGTTCAGAGAAGCCATCAGCCATAATAGTCTCAAACAGCATTGCTATTTATAGGAATCAGTAGAGAATGTCATATCCGTGCTCTCTCAGCTATTATTACAGCGAAGTTTCATCTTAATCTCAGAAAAGGGATTCAGTTTACTAGCTATGTTTGCAGATCATAAAAGCACAGCATGGCTGAGGTCCAACCCCACGCTCAAGCAGGATGACTCAGAGCAGGTTGCCCAGGCCAACATCCAGGTGGCTTTTCAATCACTCAAAGATGGCAAAGTACCTCTCTCTGAACAGCATTCAGTTATCTTCACAATTAAAAAAAAAAAAGTTTTCTGTTCTTCAGATGGAATCTATGTTTCAGTTTGATACAACGACGACACAAACCTGGAAGGAGTGGCTTCCACACCACAGGACCGTGCAGCCCTTAACAGTCTGCAGAAATGGGCCAAGAAGAAAAACACATGAAATTCAGCACAGTGAAATCTGAAGTCCTGGGCAGGAACAACACCAGAGCAGGTTGGGGACTGAGTGGTTGAAACGTAGCTGTATTGAAAAAGGCATGGGAGCCCTGGAAGGCAATTGGAATGTGACTCATCCGTGTGCCCTTGAGTAGAAGTGGTCACCAGCATCATGAGCTGCATTAGGAATGCTGCCTGCAGCTCCAAGGATATGATCCTTCTCTACTCACCACTGCTGAAACCACACTGGCAGTACTTAGTCCAGTTCTGGGCTTTCTAGAATGAGACACTGACATGGGAAAGAAAGTCCAATGAATGGTCACAAGGGTGACAAAGTGACTGCAGTATCTGGCATACAAGGATGGAACGAGAGAGCTGAGGTTGCTCAGCTTACAAAAACAGAAGACTCACTGGGAATTTTATCGCTGTGCATAAATATCTGAAGGGAGAGTACAGAGAAGATGGATCTAGACTCTCCTCAGCCACGTCCAGTGACAGGACAAGAACAAATAGACAAAGGCTGAAATAGAGGACATTATGTTTAGATGCTAGGAACAAAATTATCTTGTGAGAGTGATCTGACACTAGAACAACTTTTCCAGAGCACCTGTGGAGTCTCCATCCTTCGAGGTATGTAGCATCCAACCGTACACAGCCCTGAGCAGCCTGCTCTGGCTGATGCTGCTTGGTTTGTCAGCAAACCAAGACCAGGTCCAGTGATGATATTCAGGGAAGGGCAGGTCCCAATGGTCAGTGGACAGGTAAAGAGTTCTGGGGCCGATCCAAAGTTACAGTAGAATGTCGGTCAGCAGGTTGAAGACCAGCAGCAGGCTTCATGTGCTGTGGCACGGCAGCAGGGCAGCACAGCAGGGCTGAGGCAGGGGAGAAGAGGACTGAGCCAGACTTGTAAGGCCTAATGGCACTACCTGGGCCCTGAGGAGGATCAAGTCATAAAACTTAAGAAAACAGCAGGCTAAAGAAGAATATTGTAAAAGGGAGAGGCAAATAAATAAATAAAATCTGCATTTGGATGGCAAAAAAATTCCTGACAGAAATTAGAGCTCCTTTGTCTTTAAACAATATAATAACATGCATTTTATTCTTACATAATAGGCCACTTTTCTGACTCACAGCTACTCACTTTAATCAATATACTTTTGTTTTT
Organism: Gallus gallus; assembly: GCF_016699485.2. Classification (NCBI taxonomy): domain Eukaryota; kingdom Metazoa; phylum Chordata; class Aves; order Galliformes; family Phasianidae; genus Gallus; species Gallus gallus. The sequence continues at coordinate 10,986,447 of NC_052545.1, forward strand.
AATTTATCATTAGCACGCTGTATGGATTCTTCTATTTTGAATAGTCAGCAGCAATAAAGTTCCTGCACACAAAATGTATGTCCTACATTTCAGAGGTGTCAATTCACTTCCTTTTGATGGTTCCTCATTTGCACCTGTCCAACCCTGCAGTATTGAGAATGCTGCTCCAAATTCGACTGATTTCATGAATCTGTTCTGTTGAGGGTACATGTGAAGCAGAAGAACACGTGTAGTCTCTAAGCCACATAATCTCTGAAATAAGTATTTTAGTAACTGAACAGAAGACTTGCTATGGATGTCATTGGTATGCTGAACACTGAATACAATAATGACAGACTTTGGAACTACATTAGAAACAGAATTTTAACCTAAACAAGTGAGAAAAAAAAACAGTTTGGTTGTTACTAGTAAGAAACAACTCACACAACAAAAGACTATGAAAATATTAGGAATATTTTTGAGAGACTCATTGCAGTTACTTTGGCCTATCTTGCATTCTCTTCACAGACTATTTTCAAATTAAATTCCTTGGCATTTCTTTTGAAAAAATATATATTTTAAATACCAGACTTGACAAATGCAATCATGCAAATGGTTGCTCTGATTCAGTACCTGACATCAGATATTTCAAAAGATGGAACAAACCCTCTATAAAGACAACTATTTAGCTAATTTCCTACCCTCCTCTGCTCCACTCCCCACCAAGTGTTCTCCATTACCACAAATGAGTACTGTGATCTTTCTGAAATGTAGCAGAATTACCTCTTGAAGTCTATATATCCTTTCTGAAGTTCAGATAGGGTTACAATTAATCTCTTGCCCATTGATGTTTATATCATAAACTGCTGCATATATCATGCATTTGTAAAGACATGATTTTTCATTCTTTCCTCCACCATATCTTCCAAACATATTTCATCTGTACCTTTTTAGGCAATACTTTTTTTTTTTTTTTTTTTTAACTAAAAACCAAGATGTCTCTCTCATGCTTTCGATTGTCAGGATAAGTATGCTTAGCATTTCATGAAAATCTTCACTGTTCTAAGAAGTACTCGACATGCAACTGATGATCTTGCAGGAATATTCTTGCAGGAATATCACAGATGTACCCCAAGCATGCCCAGACACTTTCTTAAGGTATACAAACTATGTTATACATACCGAGAGCCATGGTTTCAATGACTTTGTGAGAAGCAGAAACAAACTCACAGAACACAAGAAAGTACAAGCCTTCACCTTTGCTGGAAATTGCAGGAGAATAAACATTCTGTAAACATATTGTCAGCAAACAAGGACTGTACATCACCTTCTCCCATCACCACTCAACCACATACAGCATCTGATGGCTGTAACCCAAATAAACAGGACACTCCTCAGAGAGATGGATTAATATGCTACACAAAGGCGCTCGGCATGATCACTTTCCTCAGTATACATTGATTTACACAGTTATACTGTCTTCCCATTAAATCCCATTTGTGTAACTAAGGTTTCTATATTATTCTCTTACATTCTCTGTGCATATATATTGTATATTTTGTATATGTGTGAGTATATAATGGCATAACTATGTAAATCAATTAACATATAATGGAAATTTGTTTTTTTGTTGTTCAAATATGATTACTGCATCAGCTGTTGTTCATAATTTCTACATTATTATGTCCTTTCCACCATTTCTCTTGATGCTGTGTGACACAATTGAAGTTTCTCTACACACACGTTGCATCAAGTATTAGTAAACATAAGCGGTAACGCTGACCAGATTCCTTGAACTACAACTGAAGTCTGCTTTATCATTTCCTGCTAATCAAAAAGAAAAAGGAATAGAAGTTGGGAAGCACTAAAAACAGAAAACTACGTCCAACACACAGTCAGTTTATCATACATCAGTTACAGTGATAACAGTCGTTGTTTCCCATGTTCCCAAACTATCGTCATAACACTTAAGCAATTATTTTTTCCTTGTTTTTCACTATATTTCAAGCATCTCCTGAAAAAGAACCAAAAGCAAAACAAACAAAAAACCCAACAAGAAAACAACTCTCTTAGAAATCCAGCTACATAGGCTAGTGGGCGGTAAATGGAAGGAGAGAAAAAGCAGAAAATAATTTTCAGTTTTTCTTCCTGAAACCTTCCTCTAATCCTGAGCTTGTTTCCCAATATGTATGTATACCAAGTCAAAAGAACAATATTTTCTGCAGTGACCTTGGAAGATCCAAGCACACTTGAGCACTACGAGGACGAGTATTTGATAATCTAAAATATGTTTAAAATAAATCATTCCATGGCATTTTTTTGTTCTTCTCTAGCCATGGAATTTTTATCCTGTTTTGTTCTCATATTACATTTGTTATTTTTTTAAGAAAAAAAAAGGTCTGGCAACCGAGCTTACACAGCACATAGAGTTCTCCAGGAACATGAGTTAAGTTTATAAAGAAAACTGATAGACTTAATTCAGAATGAACGAAGATGAAGAATCTGCTTTTTTTTTTCCCGTAGAATTTAGCCACTAAATTGAGAGTAAGTTAAGGCAATAATTAACAGCTATTGGGAATTGAATTCATTTAGAAATATAATAAGCTCAGAATACTAAAGCTAACTTGATTAAAAAAAGATAACAGAAGAGCTTACAGATATATGGCATGAATTGCATTTACACGTATTCTTTGTTTTTATCTTCTGAAGGAAGTAATGCTGTAAATTACAACCTTCTGGCAGCCCTTCCTGTGGCGGGGGGGTTGGAACTTGATGATCCTTGAGGTCCCTTCCAACCCAAGCCATTCCACGATTTAATGTCTGCTCCTTTCTATCTCAGTGATGAAATGACCTGCTGCAAAAGACTGGAAATTTCCTGACATCTCAAAAGCTATAGAAAAATATTAGAAGCATTTCACTTATTATTTACAAGAGCAAAAGAAAAAAGAAGTCAAACACAAGGCTCACAAATAGCAGGCATAACTTGAAATTCCCTCAGTTATTTGCATACCTATCCAATATGTTTTAATGACTGCAGTTATGAGATCATATAAATTCATGAAGAACATATATTTATTACTGCATATACTCAGGACTCTTTCTCTTCCCCAATTAGAATGTCAGGTGAACATTTCAGCTGAATGAAAATGAATTGTGAGCTAAAGATGAGCAGTTCTGTTTCACTTGACTTCCTCGTGTGAAGAGCCTCTAATAGCCATTGTGGGGCAGATGCATTAAATTAGAAACCACACCATTGATTTTTTTTTTTTTTTAATTTCCTTAGGAAAAAAAAAAAAGGTTAATTAAGCTCCCCCATGCAATTCTATTAAGAACATCCATGATTACTGTAGCACGAGGAAGATATTTAATTCAAAAGTAAGGGGTACCATTGAAATCTATACCTAGTCAATGACTGAGCAGCTACAGCTTTAACGCAGACATTTAGAGCAAAAACCAAACAAAAGAAACAAAGCAAGTTTGTGCCCAGGATCACGACACATGAAACCTCATACCCTAATCTACAACTACAAGCTGCCAATATGTAACTTTTTTGTGTGTTATCATCAAAATCCCATATTTTGTAACAGAAAGCAGCATTTGACAATTTGAGTCATGTATCTGTAACTAGACAGAGTGGTCCATTGGGGCTTGGTCATTAGGATTTTTAGCTTGAACAATTGTTCCAAAATAGAAAAAACCTTGTCAAAATTTATTAAGAAAGGCATTGTTTGCAGAGATGTTACGAAGGCTTTTACTAGATGCATGTTTCACTTGGTGTTCTCTCACACACAGGTATTTGGGAAAGAATCCACTGTACTGTGCTAATTCTATCAGAGCAGAAACTGCTCACAGTGCTCTTTCCGAGTTGAAATGTGGTCTTAGAGATTTACCAAAGGCGTATTTGTCCAATCCAAATGCTGTCAACTTCTTTTTTCTGTCCTTAGTAAGGTCAGAACATATCCATTTTCAACATAAAAAAATAATAATTACAAAACAGGCTTCTGCAATAGGAGATGAATGTATCTATACCAAATACTTTCCTGTAGACATTCATCTTATGTAATTCTCCAAAACTATTAAATGCCCTCCAGATACAGGTGTACTTCATTGAGAGTATAAATTGAAAGTAAAGTGCTTCTTTTATTACCAGAGAGCAGAGAAACCTGACAGCAAGTACCAACCAACAGTCTGCAAATAAAAGTTTTTTGTCTTTGATTTCAGATTTTATTAACTACTTCAATTTAGCTTATCCAAGACCCGGCACTTCATTGAATAGAGTGGAACTGACTCAAAAAGATTAATTACAGTAAAATTATCCTAATCTGTCATAAGCTCTGATATTGGAATAAGAGCAAAGCATAAAAATTAACACTTCAGAGAGGTAGATATTAAATGAGAAATATTAGCTGCATCAGCATATTGGACATAACTATACACTGCAGCAGACTTCTAAGTCTGAGAAGTTCTATAGTTTATTATGATGAAGTCAATTTTACAATAAAGTAAATGCTCACTTCATCAATTTAGCACTGTATTTCTCCTACTCCTGAAAGATAAATTTCAGGTAACATTCAGCTATACAGAATTTATATCACTTTTGTTTCTTTTATGCACTATTACCTTATCTCATGAAAACCTATTAACATGCAGCAGTCAAAAAACGACCAAGTATTACTTCATTATTTGAGTACACAAGTGCACCTATGACCTACGCTCTTCAGAAATTAAATTAGCCAAAAAGAGCGGTGTGCTTCATATTATTTTTAATTTGTTTTATCATTTTCAGTCAGAGCACACTTGTAAGCAGAGGACAGCCTCTGCTGAGAGGGAGACACAGAGATAAATAAATGCACAAAGATAAGTGCAACTACACAGAGAAGATACTCCAGCTTTACATTCCTGTATTACAGAATAAATTCAACTCAAAGATTTTATAACCACAAGCATTCATACTGAAAGGTACTAATGCATCATTATGATCTAGCAGGTTGCTTGCTGTGTTTTACAGCCTTTCACACTACATTAACCTTTTGTACCTCAAAGTATTTATGATCTCATAAGTAAGTATTTATCAAACTGAAAGCTCATATACAGCACTGTACTTTCAGCTATCATTGTTTGGGAACATTTGTAATTTCTTTCTGCCTGAATTCTGAATCACTGGCATACAGTCCAAATATATATGTATTTTTTTTAATAACAAAAACATTAATGTTAAATAAAACTACTTTTCCACTACTCATGAGACTGACTAGACATAAAACAGCCAAATCCCTCAATTTTGGTTTCATGCCAATGTGATAAAGATCTGCAAGTGCCATTTTTTTCCTAAAAATATTTTTTATTATTATTTTACTTATGTTTTCTTCTATATTCAATGTCATATCACAGCAAAACAATAAACAAGTTATCCATACAGGAATTTCTGAAGTCACAGACAGTGCCATGCCCTCTAATTAACAATAAATGAGTAAACATAACCACAAAATACAGCATTTCAGGCAGTATCTATCCTTTGTTAAATGTCTCCCTTCACCATATGTTTAGAAAAAAATCAGCAGTTGATGAATGCATTGCTGAAATATTGGACAAATATAGTGCTGCTTGCAAGTATTTTTTTCCTGGCAAATCAGCACGAAATGTGAGGTACTGAAATCTACCATGAGCAAAGTAATACTATAAGCAGACAAGCATTCTCATAAAATCTGTGGCTAACCAGAGCAACGCTGCATAAGCTACAGATATCTACAGGGCCAATCTAAGACCACTGTTTCTCTGCTGTTAAATGGGGATGCGTGGCAGGGGTAAAAAGCATTATCATCATCTTTCACTGCCTTCTGAGACATGGCCAAAAAAAAAAAAAAAAAAAAAGAAGAGGAGGGGAAGACCATAGAAAATGCCACAGGAAAAGAAAAAGGGTTTAAGCTGCTCTGCTCTGCCATTATCTTCTGCACAGTTACGCAGGAACACTGGTTGGAAGAACAAGAACTCAGTCTCAAATTCTGATGGATTTCTGTTTGCTGACAATCACAAGGAGATATAGATTACTACTGGCCTTGCTCGCTGCACTTATTATAGAAAGCAGACAAAGAAATTAAACAACAACAAAAAAACCCAAATAGTTTTGTTGCATACAGAATAGATTTAAGCATTATTGAGGTGCTTGTCTCACCACAATGCCTTCCTCTGCCAAGATACTGCCAGTTTACACCCTTCTCTGAATTGCTCATGCTCCTTGCCCAAATCAAGATGTCCTACCATGCCTCCTTGCAGCTTTCTCACAGCTTTTAAACCTAATAGCCCAGTAAGCTGAAGGCCAGTTTTCACTAGATGCTACCACACCACAACACCATCAAAAGGTGGGGTATAGGTGGAGCACTCAATACTCCAAAAGAGCACACCACTTCCAAACAAGATTCAGCAATAGCATTCTGCTGCTAGGAGAAAACAAGCGTCCCTCAGTCTAGAAGGTCCTTGGGTTAAGGACAACCAGCTGCTGCAGATTTGCCTTATGCACGTTACTTAAACTGCTTGTTCCTTAGTTCCTTCTCTGTGAAGCTGGAAAAGATAACAATTGTAATTCAACAAAAACTCACAAGATGGTCACAGGGATGAAATCAATCATTTCACAAGGTACTCAGAGAGAATCATCCCTCTAAACTGAACATAAAAGGAATAACACATGATTTAAGGAGCAGCATCACATTCAGAATTATCTCAGCTTCACCATAGTCCACTCCCACATTCAAAGAACTCCTATGTTTAAAGGCATACTTTTATCATTTGAAACCACAAACTTGTAAGCTCTTCAGTCTCAAATCGCTTCGTGCTATCCCACAAGAGTGGTAGGAATTACAATTGAACTTTTTCTCATGTAGGAAAGTACCACCCAGTAAAATGTCAGAACTTCGATCAAAAACAAAATGTTTTCTTGCATTCAAAATGACATCACTGCAACCCTATGGTGCTCAAGTGGATTGCCTTGCGCCCTGACACAGCTAGTAATATAATCCCCTTAGTCCTCCAGCTGCACCAAAGCACCCAGACAACACATTCTGGTCTTAAGGCAGTAACGCTGTATGCCATACATCCTCTTTCAGTCACTATGATGCCTCAAAGGAAAAATACCCACTGTAAGATTTCATAACATTAGTCACCTTTCTGTGACAAGGTAATGCATCAGCTCCTACAAGCTCACATGCTGAACCCTCATGTTAGATACCTGCAGCATTAACAGGAGCCTCAGATATATGGTGCATTTCCCACTCAGCCTTTCCTACGCAGCAGAGTGGACAGTGAATTTATTGCTACAGAGATAAGAACAAAGCAAATAAATAAAAATCATGCTAACTAGCCGTTTTCTAAGCCTAGCAGGTCTAAATGATCAGTATCTTACGTATGTCAAATCAGTAATTCAATGAATTAGAAAGGTACTCAAATCTGCACTAACATATGAAGTGTCTAAATTAAGAAAACTGGAAATAGTGATGTCTCTATAGATTTCAAATGATGGTAATAAAAAGCAATATTATATAGTGAGTGACCAAGGCAGACCCCCCCTTATTAGTAGGCTACCACATTTCTCAGTCTGAAAGTAACACATAAAATGACTGATGTTTACTACTGACCAGACTTACTGCACAAACATGATTAGGATGATTAACTTGAACTCTATTATCAAGCAGACTGTGCATATATGCTACTTTCCTGGGCATGTAACAGTCTATTTGGATGTAGGATCCACATTTTCAGAAGTGTAGCAGACATTTGTCCCAGACAGATAAGGCAAGTCCTCCAATTGCACCTAGACATAATTGTCAAGGGGAAATTTAGATGCATTGAGTTAAGGTGGACACATGGTTCTCTGAGTAATAGCAAATTTGCAGTTCTGAAAGTATGCATATGAAAAAGCTCTTGTGAATTGTGGAATCACCAAGAGTGGAAAAGACCCTGAAAACAGACATTTATCATGGTGTAAGGATAATAACGAAACATAAACAAAAAGGTTTTAATTTAAAAGTGCAGAACAGAGTCGGTGATTCAGATACTACTGACATGGAGCACATTTTACCTATAAAACATGTTAGTATCTTTAGAAAGTTCACTTCGCTGAGCATGCAAAAAGAGAAGTAACATGGGAAATGGATGCAAGTTTCTTTTAAGACAGAACAGAAATAAAGGAACAGAACTATAACACTTCATATAAAAGAAAGAAGAAAAGAGGGAGCTTAGATCAAAATGTGACAAAGGGAACACTAAACTTGAAACTGTGTACTGGAGACAGGATAAAGTCAATAGGAACATCTTATGCCAGCGTCAAAATGCTTTTATTTCATGCACGAACTATTTCACAAGTAAATACACTGCCAGTCTCAGACAGGTGTGTGTTAACTTCACCCATTTTATAATGATTGGGGTCCATAGTGTCCCAGAACGTCATAACTACAAGTATATGCTAAAGATTAACTGCCTCAGAAACAATTTTTTAAATATCCCTAATAGTACCCAGTACTGCAGATCTTTATGCGTACCAATAAGTACTGGCGTTTCAGCACAAGCTTGATGCCTCAATTAATTTGTAAAATTCAATTCAAATCTTACTCATCAGCTTGTACGGAACGCAAAATCTTCCCATGCTATGTATGCAAACACTGCTATTCGGATGCTCTGCATAGACTCGGGACACTGCTATGCAGGTATCTACTCCTGACTAAAAAAATTTTGTAAGCAGTTCTATTAGATTATAACGAACAACAGTGAAAACCACCTTCAGCTGAAAGTGCCTGCAACACATCTCTAAGGATAAAATTCTGCTCTGTCACTAAAGGAAAGCACTATGAATCACGGTGAACACTTACTAGACTACAGCATTACCAGCTCACGAGTATCAAAAACCATTGAGGAATTAGGAACGATTCAATGCCTTGAATCAATGATTCATTTCAATTCACCTTGAATCATTTCAATACCTTGAAAACATGACGACTTCCCAAATTTTTAAATTAGATTTTCTTGGTGGGAAATAAAAACAAAGAAAATCGGGATTGAAGCAAGCTTTCTAAAAAACTACCTGCTATACGTTAAGCACATCACATTAAGTAGCTTGTAACATAACAGATTTTCAATTTGCTTATAATCTAGCTACTTATCTATCCTTTAGTGTTTAACATCATTTATTTTTTTCATTCGTTTAGACATGAAGTCACAGCATTTGTCAAAGTCAGAACACACTCTATAGTAAAAAAAAAAAATGACATTCATATACAAATGGGAATGATGCGCTATTTTTTCCTGCTGCAGTTTTAGACAGCGTGCCAGCTGTGCCTGCCCATTTCTTTTTAAAGAAAAAAGTGAAAAAAATTAAGCATAAAGAATTCGTAATATTTTGAGGTGAAACCAGGCATCTCTTTCATAGAATTTGGTAGTGCTGCATTTGAAACCTATGTAATAGAAAAGATAAAGAGAAAGGAATGTGTCCATAAGAAACCATATTTCTCAGCACAATCCTGGTATTTTCATACCATTAAAAACAAAAGAGGCCTCTGAGCAAATAACAAGAGAATTGCTGTCAGTCACAAGTGCAAAAGTTACAAGCAAAGTTCTGTAGCCTAAACTGCAACAATTTACCTTTAAGTGAAAACACACAGAACTTATTTGTCAATATAATTCCATATTAAAATGAATTCTATCAAACACAACTTACAGTGAAATTACAGTCCACTATATTGCTTTAATGCTACACGGTACAAAATCATTTTGGAAATAAGATACTATAAAATATTCTATATGTCACTATAAAAAGCAGAAGTAGCGCTGGAATACCTATTTTAAATTGTTACAGTAAATTTACGTATTCTCCTTTCAGTTTGGTTGACTTCTGCAGATGGCACTCTCTTACAAAGCTCCAGACTTTCCATCAACTGAAGCTCCTCCTACAGAAGCTTCATTTGCAAACACCCTAAATAGCATAGACAGACTTGGATCTTTCTGGATAGCTGGGTGATGGTGACTGCTCTACGCTGCAGTTTGGGTACACATTGTTTTCAAACCAAATATTTAGATACTACTCTAGAACAGCTGGAAGTTATGTGAATCCCTTCTAAATTAAATAGCTGACATCTTTTGTTGCACTTGTTAAAACGTAGAAAAAACACAGAAATGATTGCCAAGTATAATCGTTCTTTCCTCTTTCTTTTTGAATAAATCAGAAGGCATTCTGCTTCTTTTTTTTGTAAACAATAAAAAAAGTATTTTTAATTACAAACCAAAGAAAAGAAAAATCACAGCAAGAGAAAACTTTCATTCTTGCCAGTCTCATCTCAGAACCAGTCAATACATAGAAACTGAAGTATTCTCAATGGCAAACCATTTTTGACGTCACCTGTTCCATTCATTCACAAAATTGGTCTACCACACCTTGTCTCCACACCAAAGGAGATAGACTCAATGATCCTCCTTCCAACTCAGGATATTCCATGATTCTATTCTATGACACCTGCTCATGTTATTAGACCTTTGATTGAGGCCAATGAGAACATTCTCAAGTTCCCTCCCTCTCAGGAGCATTTTTACAGAACTGTTTGCAGTGGCTTTGAAGCACCTGAAGAGAATGATGCATTTTCCTGTCATACCGAGATGGATTTTAAACCTCAGAATTTGTGTACTGCGATAAGACTCTTATTTGAGTTCACTGACAGTTCTCAGGCAGGGAAGGGATCAATGGCAACAGCAGCTATTTCAGTAGGTGAGATTTAAAGAGTCTCCTCTGGAAAAGAAAATGCACAAAGTCCCTTTAATCATGAGTAGTAGATGGCCTGAGGGGTCTGTAGTAGAAAGGTTGTGAGTGGTTGTGAGTCAAAGAAAAAAAAAGAGGCAGTACAATATGATGATATTGTAACAAAATTGCATAGGATACCATCTGAAAAAATCATCTAGATTCAGTGAGATGCATTAATCTATACAGCGATACCAGAGAATTTGTGTATGTTGTCCACATGAATTATATAAACCCTTCAGAAGATTACATATTCTCTTCATGTCACGTCAAAACCAATATTGGTTGTCTTTGTAACATCAGGGAGTGGGAATAAAAGAAAAAAAACTACATAATATGGAAACGGGCAAAAACTGGAATGAAACAGGAAGTGCAGACAAAGTAATCATATTGAAAAATAACCTAAGTGGAAAAATCAGAGGAAGATTATAAAAAGGGATTAAAGAGTCATAAAGATAAAAAAAAAGAAAATAAATAGAATGCATTCAAAGATTAAAAGCAGGCGAGAAGCAAGCAGAACAAGAGAGGCAGGTTTTTCATTTATGTCATTCTTTTAAGAATATTAGCAATTATTTCCTTTTTGTACATAAAACCATCTCAATTACCCATTTCCCTGCAGTCTCAACAAAAAAACATATGTGCATCTTTAGTCACGTAAATAAAGAACACAAAGCACACTGCAATTACCTAACTCAAAGAAAAGTAACAAAAAAGATGAAGTTACTCTTTCATCAGCTGTTTTTTCTGAAGTTAACAACAGCTCACATATCAACGTGAAAGAGCCTCAGTTTTATACAAAGCAGCTAAGTAGGTTCTAGGCACAGGGAAACAACAAGGGGGTTTCCTTTTGCTTCAGGACAGCAGTGCATAAGGTTTTGGTAGAAGCATTCTACTGTAAATACATCTTTCAGTAAACAATCAAATATGTACACTACTTCAAGTAGTATCTAGCAACAAGATACAACTCTAAAGTAAAATTTGTCTTAAAAAGTCACAAAACTTCAGGCAGGAAGAGTTAAATTCAGATTTTAAATTTAAGAGTATCTTATTTTTTTAAATACTAATGGTGCTGATCTATGCATGTATTACTAAGCTAATGTTTTGATCTAAAATCTATTTTAAAGCATTGTTTTCAATATAAGTCAGAAAAAACAATGTAATAAGGTGTAAGAAATAAGAAATAGGAAATAGTTATTTTTAAACTTTGATTTTCACGTGAAACTCAGAAAACTACGTACTAAGTGGGTCAGATTCACTAAGGCAGCTACATTATCCTCCTATTAATAGTTTTAAAGACATTACCTGCAGTTTACAGTTCAAAGGTATGTATGATTTCATAACCAAAACTCAACTGTTATAGCCTTGTGTCCTGGATTGACCTCCTAGCTTCATACAAGTTTGAGTGGAATCAAGACACACACACAAAATAAACTCCTCTAGTTTTCCCACAAATTGCAGCCAATCTCTTGCAATGTAAATTACTATTGTCCTGCCGCTTCTTTGTATATAAATGGCCTTTTTTTTACGTAGCATTAATTCAAGATTGAAAAAAAAAAAACCCAAGACTCATATATTTGTTCATCCAGAATTTCTTTTTCTGCAGTTAATAAACAATTGGCCATATAAGGTCTAGATCTGTGCAATCTAAAATGACAACCAATATCTTTCTGCGTACCACAGAATGACTGAATACTCCACAACGTGCACTGGACTATTATCTCTGTCTACATCCCTTCCCACAAAAGTTTAAAAAGACAACCTGCAATGGTTTCCTGAATGCATACCTAGTTCAATGAAATTTTTCCTTTGCCTACTTCTGTCTGTGATGTTTTTTGACCTGCCTCATCCTTAACAGACTGTAAAGTAGCTTCAAACCTACAGGTGAACTGAAACGCTCGCAGGTTCAGTCAAGACGGATCTAGGTGCCTCGCTATTGTCTTTCTAATACTGACAGACAGCAAAATAAGATGTCTGAATCGAGTTGCTCTTTCACACTGAGCCTAGAAAGGGAGCATATTAAGCAGGGAGAAGTGGTAAGTCAGCCCACACGAGTGGGCTTAAATTAAAGTAATTCTGGGAATGAGTGGGTGGAAGAGCTGAAGAGTGAGCTGTGTGGGAGAGCAATGAAAACTTGAGAGTATAAACAGATTTAAAAAAAAATGTTTTAGGGTTTAGGTATAATAAACCCCTAAGACGTTGTTAACTTAGACCAATAGGTAGGTAGCCATACCTACAAGAAAAGTAAGTTATGATGCTGTGAAAAGACTATCACATTACCAGAAATTCACCCTTACAATTTAAGGAAGAGGACAGGAAGGCAATGGGAACCATCTTCATAGCTCTCAGTTACAAACACTGTTAGTTTTCCATACCAAAAAACATCCCAGTTGATGGAATGGTCTACCCAACCATTCTGACTTCCCTGCTGAAGATGAAAATCCTGCAAGCAAGGACCTAAAGATGTTCTTGGTTGACCAAGTTATTGACAACATATTCTCCTCATGCCTTTGCACAAAGTTCACCTGCCTATACAGAAGTTGATGCTACAGTTACAATAACTTGGTGCAAGGAGGAATCAATATCTTCTGATAAAGTTGAAAACTGTTAACCACTTTTCTCAGGCCAATTACAAGAGAACGGAAAACAATTAGTCTTACCTAATCTAGCAGAGACACTCCTGTATTTAGAGAAAACGAGAGCTCATTTTCTCCAAAAAGAAAATAAAAATCCCCCACGTAAGTGAGGATTGTTTCTAATTACCATGTTATAATGTAAGATGCAGAAGGTCAAATATAAAGTAAGTTTTAATTAGCTATTTCACCACAGCAAGGTTCCCTTTGAAATGTATGCTTCGTTTATTCAGCAAAATGTGCAACAAATGTTTTTCTCAAGACATCAGAACCTGAAGCACAGCCAGAACATTTGGATACTTAACACTGCTGAGAGAGAAGAAAAGGCCAATAATAAAACGTGAAGGAATTAGTATGGAGAGCAAAGAGCCCAAGAGACAACACAAAGTGCAAGAAAACTAAAAAACAAAACCTACTGACACATGGCAAGTACTTTCTGGAAGCAAAGTCTATGTTAACTCAGCAACACAGGAAAAGGGTTATTTATCTTCTTAACGGGCAACACAATTAATACAAAGAGGCACTTTTAAACTGTTTCATATAAAGCAGTCTGTCTGAATTTCTGTGTATCCTTGAGAAGAAGTTGCATTAGAGCATGCACTGACAAATGCAGATGTTTAAGTGAGAAAATGTCTGCGCTATTCTTTAGCATAAGCAAAGAAACACAAACAGGGCAGAGTTACCAAGTTTCCACGCAATGCTCCCAGCAAAGAAGCCTCTTAGAAGTAATAACGCCTATGGTCACAAGACAGTATTGTGCCTCACCAAACTAGCACAGCATTATGTTATCTATTTGGGATGTCAGTTTTGATCTTTTCACTATACTGTAGCACAGGAGCTGGACCAAGTTGCTTGCTTTTGGAGGCTCTGGAGCACTCAGGGGTGTTGAAAAGAGCTCCTTGAAGTATTTCATTCCAGTAGCAGGTGCAGCCAAACTGCATAACTGAAACAGAACACCATGATGATACAATAGCCTACAGCAGCATGGTATTATTTAGATAAATAAACACTGCTGTAACTACTGTCAAAGTATTATCAACTATCTAGCAAAGCTGGTGTCAAACATCTACAGACAAACAAACAAAACCAAGCCAGAACTGAAACAGAATAAAAAGTCTTGACAGCAGTTGGGGAGAAAAGAAAAAGAAAAACCACAACATCCATTGGGAAATGTGACTTGCAAGACAGTCACTTCATGGTGAGAAGTTCCTTGTTGCTCCACAGAGAGAGCACAGTCCTCCAAGCGCAGCTATTCTGAGAATGATTGACACGGCTCTCTGCACTGCAATTCTACGCCATGTGTTTTCCAGACAGAACTACACAAAGAGGCAGTTCCAGGATATATGTGCCAGATGTAATAAGAAAACCTGTTAGGCATAAGCAGAATACTCAGAGAGAAGGTTAATACCAGCTCAACTCAGCAGCACCTGAAAAGCATCCTGCTCTCCAAACAGTTTCTCGGTGTAGTGGACTGAAAGGAAGTCTACCTCTGGGCTAATGAACGCAATCACACAGTTACATGACAAATGAGCAAACTGAAGACAACTTCATTCTAAGTACCTCTGCTTCAGTGGTACTCCTGTAAAAACGAGAACAACTGATGAACACCTCTAAGTCAAGCAGGACATAGCCTACTGCTAATCATGAAATACAGTTTCTTGAAAGAACTAACGTACTTGCACATCCTCAGGAGGTAGACAGACCAGAAACAAAGCAATAGGATAAAAAAAGGAGAGCTACATTGAATAAAAAGGGGGAAAAAACCACACAGCATGCCAGTCATTTACATAAATAACAGAGCAGTAAATGGAGCTAGCAAATATATATATATCTAACTCAAAAAACTATAGGAGCAATCTACCCATCTGTGGGCTCAGGTGATGCACTCAAGCACTTTACTGTGAATATTTGTTCCTGTCAATTTTCTTACCCCAATTAAAAAAGCCCAACATAGAAATCAGTAGGAAAAAAACCCACCAAGACAATCAAGTTCAACACGGTAAATGAATTTTCAGCCTAGAGCATCACTAAGCCTTTCCAAATCCCTATAAGATGAGATGGTCCCTGCAACATGATTAAGAATGCACAAACCAAGACACAACATCAGGAAAAGAAACCGACACATTTTCAAACCATCAATTCTCAAAGGACATGCAAAAATGCAGAGTAAAAGCAGGTCAACTGTAAGAGCAGACAGTTTTATCTAGCATACCAACTATATTCACAGAGAAGAACATCAAGTTCAGTGCATGCTACATGAGGAATTTTGGTAGTTGGCAACTTGATATTTAACCACTGCACAGGAGTTATGCTGCTTCATTTCAGGTCTTCTAAAAGTTCAGAAGCACTGCACCCCCCAGTGCCATGCTGCATATTGATTCAGAGCCGCCAACATCTCAAAGCAGCTTAGTTTTGCTTGAGGATGCCTGTCTAAGAATACAACTTAAACGTACCTCTGCTTGCAAAATCTGGTGACATCACATGCCAAGGAACTGAGACTACAGAATGACCTCATGGTTTATCTAAATCAGAAGCATAATTAACTTCAGAGGTGATTTTTTTTTTTTATATGCACAAATACATAAAAATCAGAATGGCACAAACCAGTTTTTTTCTTTCACCATACCGTAGTATTATGGTATTACTATTGGTATATACTATTACTAGTATAATACACTTTCAAGGGGAAGCAATAAAGAAATAAACTTTACTATTATCTTCTTTCTTACACATGCAGAGTTAACACACTATATTTACATATCCATCTCCAACTGGAAACTGTGTACAAAAAACAGAAACAGAAGTTGAACAAGTTTTATTCTTGGAACTATCTAATACATATACAGTATATTCACATAGATAAACGTACACATGTAAAAGGCGATATATTTCCTAACATGATGGAATGTATTAAAAATACTTAAAATTTTGCATTTTGTAATGTAACACTCAACACTACCAGGAAAATTTTTCAGATGTTATTTACACATAACTTCATTGCACTCTTATAATTGATCCACTCTTCTTGAAAGAAATAATTTACTGTTTCTGTTAATGACTAAAAGTATGTTTGATGCTATGCAACTCCAAAAGTCTATTAGCACTTAACCTCACAGGAGAACCCGGGACTGGATGAGTATTGATTAAGCATACACTCATATAGACTACGTCCTTGATTAAATTTAAGTAAACATATTGATCGAAAAGATGAAAATCATCTTATCCAGAGAAGACTCAAAATAAAAATCAGAAAATATTTTATTATGCACAGATTGTTTTATATTGTTTCAGTTAAATCATCCTGTTCTTAAATATTTACTTCCATTTTCATCCAGTACATTTCCTCCTGTTTTATTATATCAAAGTACAGAGTCAGCAATCCCTAGATATACTAAGCACCACTCATTTCCAAAACTTATCCTAACAAAATATAGAGTGAAATAACAGACTAAAAAACACTATGAAAAGGACTTTTTGGAAATAGAAGAGCATTTCTAATCCTAATCGCAGCTAAACAGATATCCATTAAATTGTATTTGAACTCAGTATGCACAAAATGCAGAGAAGTAAAATCTTAACAGCATCAAGAAGTTACATATCTCCTATTTGCAATTTTCAAAGTGCTGTGTAGTAAATGTGAGCAAAAGCAAGAAAAAAATTAATATATCTCAACTGAAAACAACTTTGGAATGTAATAAACAAGTCTAAGGAAAATGACATACTTGTTGGTAGAGTAGCTGGACTCATTTTACAAAAACTAATCAAAGGCACTCAAATTAGTTGGGTGCGCACAGAAAGTCAAGGCTACAAATGATAAAAGGTACCCAGAGCATTATTTACAGGTATTGTGTGTGTTCTTTGGAGAAACTCAACATAAGGGTTGGTGTAATGGCTTATTTTAAAGAGTAAAATCTGAAAGGAAAAGAAAACTCCATATTAAATTGTCAACAAAATGTTTCAGTTTTGATGAAAGAAAAGTACTCCTTAATGTCCTGCACCAACTCAAAGACTTCCAAGTGCTGCCTTTTTGATTTGGTAGTACTTTACACCCATTTGGAAAGGCTGTGGACAATCAAAGACTATTTAGGAAATATTTACCAAAACCTACAAATTACACTCATAAAATCAAATCTTCAGACTTCCTATATTAATAGCACTTTCACGTACATGAAATTGCAATCCTGAAATAAAACTGATTATTGGAATTTTGTTCAGTTTGCAGTGAATGTGGATACTGGCAGTGGTTCCAGCCAGGCCAGGATTATGCTCTGCATTTCAGTAAAGGATTCAAGAGAATATGCATGAAACATTTTAATTTTTATCTATTTGTATCTTTAATGTGGTTTGAGTTGCACAGGACCCAGTGTGAGCTCTAGCTTCAATATACAATTCACACAAAAAGAAACAGAAACAAAGACACACAAAGAACACCAGTGCACGTGTCTAGCCTAAGTGTGCATTAAGACCTTCTGGGATGAGATCAAGTCACTTCTGGTAGCAGTTGTACAAATTAGGAAATTGTTCTGCATTTTAATAGTTTCCTATTTCAAAATTTTAAGGTCCATTTTTCGTGGCATACGAAGCTTTAAAACTACAAAAACATGCAAGAGAGTAAGAAAACTCAAATTGGTCTTGCTTCCAATAGCTTGTCTGATCTGCATTAATCATCGCAATATTATTTTTGTGCATGATTGATTAGTGGATTGTTTTTCTTTTCAAAACACGTACAACAACTTAGTGAATGTAAACTATGTATAAACACTGGAGCCTACAAAAAAAAGCCACTATGTCCCCACATCAATTTCACTTAAAATTCTTAAAGCTAACACAAACTGAAGAAAGCATAAGCAATTTTTTCTTTCAATGATGACAACATGGAGTTACAATGCTGACATGGTGCTATTGAAGCTCGATTTCATAGTGAAGATCTACAATACTAAACCCAAAGAAAGATGTGCACAGCTGGGCATGTGTGAAATCTGCCTGTTGTGCATTTGCATATACTTATTTGTAACGTATCTTTGTTAAGTGCAATACTAAAGATACACGGAATAATAGATTTTAGATATAGGTACCCAAATGAAATCATGCAAACTCTGACCGTGATTTCATAAAACTGGTGAACCCAGTATTTTCTGTGTATGCTTTTGCAGAGAGGGATAGTTCCAGCAACTTTCAGTATAACACTGCAATTTAGAAAAACATCTTTTATTTTTTTCTTAAAAAACTCTCTCAAAAAATATCCTAATGTCAAAAGCAAGGAAATCTAATTCTTTATGAAAACAGGGGAGCTATTTAAACAAAGTTATGCACATTTCTCTGTAAGAAGGGAAACAGGAAGACAAGAAAAAGTTCCTAATAAAAGGAGTCAAGTAAATAAAATTCCCCAAATACAAAGGGTTAGTAGAATTGAAGCACCATCCTTCAGAGACTGGAAATTCACTCCTAGTGGAGCCAAAAGGGAGAAAGTATATGACAAGTAAAATGCAAGCTGCATATTACTAAGGCGATAAGGAAGTCAGAAGACCAGACTGCAAAGGGTACAAAAACAAATAAGAGTCAAACCTATTAGTGTATCACAACTTTCAGGGAAATCAATGGATTTGCTGGAGCTAGGATTGAATAGAACACTTGAAAAAGATAAGGGCATCAGACAATCCAAGTGATTTCTTTTCATCAGTCCTTGCCACAGAAGATGTTAGAAAAACATACACTCAACATTACTGACAAAGAGAAAAACGCTCCTTCAAAGTGAAAAATCAAAAAGAGGAGAGCAAACACAATAAACTGAAAGCAGTAAATGACGAGGGATGAGTTCAGCCCTACTCACATCGACAGGTGTTTTACCATTGATTTTCACAACTACAGTCTTTTCCTTCAGAACCAAACAGCAACAGGCCAACAGTTCTGAAACACAAAAAGGCTGAGCTGGGCATCACTGTGCAGCAGTGGTTAAATGAGCAAAATAAATAGGAAGAATGAGATAAAAGTTTCATCTTTTCTGTTGTCCCTAATAATAATTTTTCAGGATTATCTACTCAGCTTAGAGTTCCTGCTCTAAACCAATGACACTGGCATTTTGCAATAGTTGACAAAAATGAACACGGAAGAAGATTTTAAAAGATGGAAAGATCCAAAAGTTAACTTGGCACAGGGATATACAAAAGAGGACACTGTAGAGCTATACAGAAAACTATGTAAAACAGGAAAATATCTTCAGCTTCCTCACATTGTTAGAGCAAAGAGCCAATCAGAGCAATAAAAATAAGAAGTCAAATGTAAAAGAACTAAACATTCTACTGCCAACACCACAAAACTGTAACTAATTCACAAAGACATCTCCTTAACAAGGTGGGGCTCGTGATCATAAATAAACAGTTCGTGATAATAGCAAGGAATATTCTCTGATGAATTTTCCAGCGTTTTTGTTTGGTTATTTGGTTTCTGTATAGTATATATGATTGAATGTGTAGAGGCACAGTACTCATTGCTCAGTATTAATACATCTGTGATGACCTTGCCATAGGGATACAAAAAAATTTCATATGGTTTCTTAAAGGTCCATTACAAGACTTCCTCGTCTTTCCTCAGAGGTTAACATTATAAATAAGATGCTAGTGCCCTAGGTGATTTTCAGCCTTCCAGATACAGAATATAAAATGCTAGTATTTTAATTTCTTGTTCGTTTCCATACAAAGAAATTAGCTATGTAGCAGGACACACAAGTCTCCAGAGCAGCTCATTTAATGGTATGTGCTTTCCCTTTTCTCTTGCCCTGATGGAGGAGACTTGAGGTTGGAAGAAAGTAAGGGGCAGTAAGATGAGGTATGGAGCATGGCTGTAGCAAGGAAAATGATGACAGCTAATAGGTAGGGCGGCTTCAAGCATATGCCCAAACTGCAGTAAGTTATCTGTTCTGTGCTCGATTCTACAGATGTCTTGCAGGTGGCCAGTGGCTCAGAAATTTACCAGCTTCGGGCACTGGATATACTGGGTTCCACCAAAGAATTAAGACAGAAGCACTACACTATCCATGTATGAAACACGTGACTTTAAAATTACAAGATAAGGCCAGGCAAGGAGTCTTTTGCACAATTCATAACACTTCTGAACTTCATATGTAAACCAAATAGAAAGAAAGTCTATCATTTCCACTCTGCTGAGCATAGACTCCCCTCATAACTTTTGCTTAAGACTGCACGAACAAACTCTCCACCATGTTGCAGATATGCTCTTCACAATACTCATTCATACACAATTTCAATATAGTATCATTCAACCGATATTTTTTTATGAAAAGTTTCTGCTCATGACCATCAAAAATACAGAGTTCATCAAAAATCACAAAATGAGTTACTATTTGTGTTTCATGCTTTTTTTTTTTTTTCTCTCCCAATCTTGGTTTTCCTAATCTATACAACTCATGGGCTTGCTGTTAACAAGTTTGTCTGTCTGATATTATAGAAAAGGGACTACAGATTCCAGAACGCTCCCACACATCATATGAGGCTTCAAAAGCAGAAAACTAATATTCTCTAATATCAACAAATTTTATAATTGCAAGCAATCCTAGTACAAGTGAAGTGTAAAATTATTAACTACAACATAAAAATTAATGTTATCAAAAAACACACGTCACTCAAAATACACAGCTTTGAAAATAGCCAAAACCTTGACTTACTGTGGCTGTGCCGGAGACAGTTTGTGCATTTGTGTCAGCTGCACTCTGTTCAGAGTGTGTCTGAGCAGGAGGGTACATGTTTAATGTGTGCTCTGGAACAGTGGTTTGGCCTGTGTAGTCTGGAGCTGGATGAGGATGTGGGGCTGTGTATTCCGCAGGGATACCGTTCTGAGGAGGAGCAAACTGGGCTGAGGCATAAGGCTGTGCCATTGTGTCAGGAGGTGCTGTAGCTTCCTGATTACCCTGTGAACACCAAAGGGGAAAAAAAAAAAGGAAGAAATGCGGGGTGAGATAAAATAGCTTAGTAAGCAATTTTATTATTTTGCTACGATTGCTGGCCTGAAGAGGGCACACCACTAGTTTCTTGACAGTATTTCTTATCTGAATTAAATCCACTTTCCTAACACAATTAAATCTTATTACAATTAAAATCTGCTGTTCCCTGGCTAACTATAGACTGTTGTTTAACTGCAAAATGCCAGTGAAATCTTACCTCAACTAAAGCCTCAATTCAGTCAGGACAGATGGACAACACTTAGTTTATTCCATATGTTTCTGAGTGCAACTGCCAAAACAGAGCTCTGGCAAACTTATTTCATAGCCTGGGATCCATTCTGACTTACCATCTACAGGACTCAATACATGCTCCCTGCACTCTGAGCAGAATTGAGGTGCATTTTGATAACACATCTGAAAATATTTAGATTAAGTAATGCCATACACAGTATTCAGAGGCACAATGTACTGAACAATTGCAAACCACAAATGCGAAAATGATCAGATTCAATCCCAATATTAAACATTTCAGTCTAAAAATCAAATCAACTTGAAATCACCATTTAACATGGATTTTTTTTTAACATTATAAGCTCTTAAAAGAAATAGACATAAGAACTTAAAAGGTTACATATATTTGAAGACCATAGTATTTCATCTCTGTATTACAATATGGCTGTACAAACAAAAATAAACGATCTCATCCCTACATATAGTTGGATCCATCCTTCTGTTTGATGGAGAAGTGAAAAGTCATGCATGCTAATTTGTCAGAGATTTAGAATCACAGTATAATTTATGCTTTAAAAGACCACAATAATCATCAAAATCCAACATTAACCTAGCACTGCCAAGTCTACCACTAAACAATGTTCCTAAACACCACATCTAAACATCTTTTAAATACCTCTAGGGATGGTCACTCAACTACTTCCCTGGGCAGCCTGTTATAGTGCTACACAACACTGTGAATTTTTCCTAATACCCAACCTAAACCTCTCCTGGCAAAAGGTATAAGGTATAAATTATGTCCAAGCAACGATGTTAAAGATGACATGGCACCGTAGGCAAATAATACAGGGACTATGGACTCTATAACTCATATAGGCTAACTGGTTTAAAATATTAAATTATATCACTCTAAATATGAGTAATTATAAAAATTAATATTTGATTAAACATTTAATTTGTTTTTAAAACATTTTTTTCCTTTTCCCACCAAAGTATGTAGAAATACCGTAATGATTCAGCTTACTTCTACTCATCTGTCCTTGATTTCCTAATTTCAGAAAAGGCTACATGAAAAAAAGTCATTCTTTTCACACCTAAGGACATTTCCAGCCAATTTCAGCTACCTCAGATATTGGTGACCTGACCTGGGCCTAACTCAAGAATTTTTAAAAACTTGCAAAATCACATTTCAGGAACAAGACTTGGTACGAGGTATGCTTGGAAGAGAAAATTACATTTTGCTTTGTAAAAGGCATTCACTGTGCCCTAGAAAATGAAGACTTTATATTAGCAATCAAAACCTCCTCCATTTTAATCTGATCCTTGGTACTGTTTTACTGCATGGCCCTGGGCAAGTAGTATACCTTGCTTCATTCACAGTCTTTAAAATGAAAACAGTTGTATTTACATACTTCACTTGGTTAAGTCAATAAGTTTTATTAGTATATATCTACAATGCTACCAAGGTTATTGTTACACTGCAGCTTGCCCTGTTAAAAATTTTAAGGGAAGGCCAAAACTTCCAAGTGTGTATTTATGTTCTCTTATGCTACAATGGAAAGATCCCTTTCTTATCTCCCTCTACTTCACCTAAAAATCCAGATAAAAAACAGCAATGAGTAGATTCCACCAGAGACATTTACTAAATGTTAAATAAATAGTTTTAAAACTTTAAGGAGGGCAGGGGAGCTTAGACTTTTTTTTTTCATCAACTGTTTTAGGGTTGATGTCAGCAAGTGGTAAGAAAACTTCTGCCTGTATAAGCATTTTTCACTACGTTGGCTTTGAAGCTCAGTAACTGGTACTGATAATCTTTAGGCTACTCGTTCATCTTAGACACTAACCATGGCACTAGAGTCAGCAGCTGTTAAAAAAAACAATAATAGTAACAAAGGGACCAAAGGATATGTCTAGGTGCATCTGATCTACAAGTTTTTGTACTGCTCTCTGAGTCCTAAACCAGATGTTGCGAGACCACCCACTGTTTCTCATTAACATTGACAACAGCTCTATGAGACTCTGATTAATATTCAAAGCATTCACACTTAGTGCTAATTACAGCTAATATTTAATTAAGAGGGTTGAGCTTTCATATGATTTCTCACCAGCAACTCCAAACCATTCACAATTTAGATTTACCATAGAATGGCAAACTGCACAGGAAATTCTGATACTCACACTGCGGAGGCTCCTCTGTCTCATTCATTGGACATGCTACACTGAAATCTGAATTGCTTATTAGTGTGGACTTGGTTACCAGAAAATAGGAATTGAAGGGTTAGGCATAGCTTGGTTGGTTCAGATTTTTTTGGTTGTTCGCTGTTTTCTGGGGGGGTTATAGATATATACGTATATATACATACATACACACACACATATATAAAAGCTATAGAATGTGTGTCCTATATACATATATATTGTATGTGTATATATATATATACACACACACATATATGACACGCACCTTCTATAGATTCAAGAATATACAGTTTTTCCATTAAAACAAAACGAAAATGCTTAGAGCAGAACACTGGCATGAAAAGTTATAATTCCAAAGTGTGTGTTCTTCAAATATATTTGGAGGAAACAAAATTAGAAGACCATGCTTATTCTCCATAAGTTTAAAAATTATGACAATAAATCTGAGTTGTTAATCTCTTAAAAGCTGCAGACTTCTGTAGCCTTCAAAATCAGTTAATTTTTGAATTATAATGAATTCTGTAGACAATATTACAAAGTAGTATAAAAGCAAACGAGTATAAACATATTCTTCACTGATTAAGTAGGTATCACACCAGTAGCTTGCTGTTTAGATTATGAATTTACATTAAGAACAATACAGCGCCAACTGACATTTGTGCAGACATATGGTTGACAGAAATTCCAGGTGACACAGAACTCTGCTACATTTGAATCAATCCTAAAGAATCAAAATTCTTTAAATAGTCACCTAAAATGGCACGTCACAGTGTCCTTTAAAATAAAGAGAACTAAAATGAATACAGGAAATAGTCGATCTAATTCATTAAACTGAGAATACGAATTGCCTTGAAAGCAACAGGAAATATTGATCCTAACTTAGCCTGTGAACTCAGGTATTAGGGCAGTCTCTAAACTGTGGATGACAGTACACAGATGTTGCCTAATACAACCTAGACATTAGAGGCTAAACAGAAGTTGCCATTTTGGACTCGATTCCAAGTACCCTTAAAGTTTAAATGACCCTTTAATGCTCGCTTTGCGCATGGTTTTTAATAAAGTAGTTGCTGGCAACAGAAAGAAGAACAAAGGATGGCAGACAGTCAGGCTCTGTTAAATGTTCTGGCCTGAGGTTTAATGAAAACCACATTTCAACTGAAAAATATGCTTTACGTGGCAGTGTATAAAACCGGCTTTATTGCTTTCTGGTTAAATGCTGAACGCTAAAGAACAAAACAAGAAAGCATTCCAATGATATAGGTAAGTGAAATCATTCCTATTGAATATATATATTATATATAATTCCACTTGAAGAAAAGCTTAGCATTTAAAATGTTCCTAGTACCTCAGATCTCAACATGTCTTTTCAGCATCTTCAGCTCTGAAAGGATTTCATAATTAAGAAACCCATGAAAAGTGTCAAAACATAATAAAGCAAGCTTGTTATGTTTGTATACAAAAGACAGAGTACAGAAAATATTACTTATGCAGCGTTCCTTTTTAAAAACACATTTGCAGCATAAACAAATGTATTTATTCAATGAAAGCCATTCTGCTTGCCTGCATTTTAAAGTCTAACTAACAGTTTATTGTTTGTTTTACTCTATTTTTCTGTTTGGTTCATCCTGTTTCTTTGGCAGGAGATATTTTACATTTAGAGGAAGCCTCTCATACTGTAGTTAAATGAGCCAAACTGCATCGTATCCTTAGGGCATGGAAACAAAGAAGAAAAATGCAACATCACTCCGTAAACCTGCTGCTTATAAGAACAGCTCCGTCAGATATATCAAGCACGGCAGAGACACATAATCACCACTGCAGCGTGCCTTCCTTCAGAGCGACTTCAGTGACAAAACATGTATTAGAAGCCTTACATGCAGTGGTGCGGCTGGTTAAAGGATATGCCTTGATTTGACTAGAATCAAGAGTTTCGAGTGAAAATAAAAGTGAAAATACCTGCTGTACCATCCCGCTCCCTTTATCCTCCATAAACTTAGCCAGCTGCTCTAGTCCCAGGCCATACAGCATCTGCCCAAAGCAAGCATCAATTATGGATGAGGGCGTGCGAGCAATGTAATGTGTGTAAGAGTGTGGATGATAGGGGTGTTCGAGGAGGGGGAGCTAATCCAGGGTTTACTGGCCTCCCTCTCAACATCTGACTGCTCCCAAAACCTAATCCAGATGGGGATCTTTCGGCTTGCTGCGCCTCGCCCCATCAATCACAGCAGGCCACTCCCCTGTCTCCTGCTACTAGTTATAGAGTGCACCACTGAGCAGATGATTACACACAGAAGAAGAAAAAACACAGCTTGACTACATTAATAGCTGCTTCAAAAACACCAGAAATGCTACTATGTCAGTTGCTGGAAACAGAACATTTTTGTTTTAAAATTAAGATGCTGTACTGAAAGTTACAAAAAAAAAAACCTTCCAGCGCTTCAGGTTTCTGATACTTAGAACATGCACATATTTCTGTGTGATTAGTTCTTCCTACATGGGGTAGAGTTAATACCAATAACATTTCTACTTCACATTTGCTGAACTCCATAAGTAAACCATCAAGACTGAAAGCAGCCTGTTTTAGATTAAAAGTACTTTATCCTCCCATACAAATGGAAAATTGTTTCCCTTTTTGTTTCATTTCACAGCACCAAAAATGCTTCCAAGGTTTGGTTCTGTGAGGCACTTTAAGCAAGTTAATACTTTGCTGTTGAAGGCATTTTCTTAGTTGCTCTAGAGTTGGTTTGAGAATGATTAAACTGCTAATTAAATCAAGTAGCAATACATTTATAGATGGGGAGATACAGAAAGGCCCCAAAGAACACATTTTTATTGCCACTCAATCCCAGACTGCCTACTGAAGAGAAACCGCAAGCAGGGCAGACACTTCACATGGAAATTATTCTTACAAATGTTAGAATTCACATTACTATTGTAGTATAAGTGTTAGAAGAGTACACAGGACAGCGGATAAACAGCTACCAGCTCATCCTTAAACTTATACTCCATCTGATACGTATTAGATTTCCTTAAAGCAGTGGTGCAACTCTTCCAGATTTGTTGCTGGCACTCTCCAATTAATGATAATAAGAGCAGCCACTTCAGATTTTTCAGAAGGAATCAGACATCCAACCACAGTGGACCAATAATCACAACTGACTGATTTTGCAAGCTTTCTCTGTTGTAGCTTAATTATCTGACCAGGACACTTGACTCAGATCATTTACTTCTGCAGTCATTCAAAATGAATTCTCCAGCTACCTCTTTTTGGAAGGTTCATCGCAGATACAAACTCAGATTTCATTTAAGAAACAGTATCGTTCCAAAAGAAGTCTATCCTCAAAAGAAAGAAAATGCAAAACATTTCCTTCAGAGAACATGGGGCAAAAAGGCAATAAGTAAGGAAGCAAAAAAGACTTTCCTCACTACCTGAAAAAAACAAGTTCTTTACTCTCCTTACTGTGAAGCACCTGCTTTTGGTTCTCTTCACATACAACACGCTGTACCCAAGTAAAAGTCTGTTGTCTTGTTACTTGCTAGGTATATATCTGAAAAGGAAAGGCTCACTTTGCGTTGATGCCTGAAGTACGGAACAAACTAATGAAACATCACAACACCCACAGTGTAGGAGGGTTAGATATTATTACCTACATTTCAAAGGTCAACAACCTACCAAAAACTAAGTCCTAGTCAGAACTCCTGCCTACAGTAAAGACCATGGAGTCCTATGTATCTACATGATACACATGAAGAAATCATTCCCAGCAGCACCATCATTCTTTCTAAAAGTCACTGCTCAAACTTCCAACTACCACTATAACACCATGATTTATTACACTACCTCTCCCTGTCCTCCAAGACAACTCTTTCTCTTGCTATTTTCAGTGGTCCAAATAGACACAATTCTGTTGCATTAATTTGTATGTACTTCTACATTATCATCAAAAGTTTTCTTATACTTTTTAAAACACATTTTCAAAACACAAGTCACCAGAACTGCCTGAAGAGCCACAGAGCAAGGGAATCTGAAGCATGTAGCAAGTATTATCCAAATTCATTTCCACAATGAGAGTTTTGTTTGCTATAAAGTTTCAAACTAAGTCATAAAAGAAGCTTTTCCCACAGGTCAAAATAAGAAAGTACTTCTAGGTTCCATATTGCATCTTTACTAGAGCATACCAAAGACAGACAATGCAGCATCCTTGTTCCCAAAAACAAACAAACATCAGAAGCACTGGATTGCCAACATACCAGGTGCTTAAAAAGCTACCCAAATGCTGGCCTTTAAAGGGAGAAGCAATGTTTAGAAGTCTAACTGGCAGCAAACTATGAATGCCATCCCTTCAGCACAGAGTCCAGTCCCATAACAGGATAACATCTTTACAGAAGACTGTATGAAGTATCAGAACATAAATTCAAATGCGACGGCCAGTGGATCTACCTGAGAGCAGTTCTGACATAAAGATCTTGACAAGTTAGAAGAGTAGGATGAGACGAACCTGACCTAGGGACAGAACAGCTCCTGCTCTGATCTACAGAAAAGGATCTGCTGGAGAACAGGTGGACATTAAATTAAGCATGGATCAGCATCAACACTTAAGGCAATAAAGGTTAACTGCATAGTGGGCAGCATTAACAAAAGGATAGTCACTGGACTGAGGAAAAAGATTATTCCTCCCTGCACAGCACTTCTGAAGCAGCATCTGGAACATCCTGACCGGTCTGGAGTCCCCCCAGGATGGGAGATTCATTTTGAAACTGGAGAGCACAGTGCTGGGCTGCAAAGACTGTTGGAGGACTGCAGCACATGAGAGGGGCTGGTCACGCTTAGCCTGGAAAAGAAAGGGCTGGCAGATCCTCAACTACATCTTCCCCAGTGCAACAAGAGTGTAACAGAGACAGAATCAGACTTTTCCTGGAAGTGCTGAGCAAAAGAACAAAAAGCAATGGCCAAAAGCTGCAGAAGCAGAAATACTGTTTGGCTATAAGGAATAAAAAGATAATAATGAGGAAAGTTAAGCCTGAACATGCTGTTCAGGGAGGTGGTGGAATCTTGGAGGCTTTCAAATTTAAACTGGACAAGTCCTTGAGCAACTTGATATAACGATGTCATTAGCCCCAGCTGAAAAAAGCAGCTGGGATTTTATAGCCTCTGAAGTTTGTTTTCAGCCCAAAGTATTCTGTGATTTCATGTGGCTTCAAGAGTACCTGAACATATTTTATGATTTTATACTTCTACCTTACTTGATGGCTTTCCTCACAAAGGATTTATTGACAAGGAAGAGCTAAGACAAAACCTCTAGTCTACTTTCTGTCCTCGAGGAGCTACATCTCAATTCCTTCAGATGGATTTTGAAAGCTCTCTCAGGAAAATATATTTACATTTGTTTAATACACAAGTAGAGCAGTATGGAAGTCGCAATCACTTATGGCACATGCTAGACAAGAACGGTCTCACAAAGAACTATGACATGTCTTAATTATTTGCCAAATATCACAATTTTCAATATATGTAGAAGAACATGACCTTTAGAATTGCATCTCCATAGAAAGTAGATTTTTTTTTTGCCTTCTGCTTCATTTCCCAAACAGTAACTTCCACTGGCATGCAAACTTTCTAATTTTATCTGCAGTTTTTATACTGAACTATTTTTTTTTTTAACATATTAAACATATTGAAATCTTTGCCACCTCCTAAATCAGAATATTAATAAAGCTACTGCACCCACTTTCTTTTTTTTCAGAGTCTAAAACAGTGGTTGCACAAACTTAGTCTTACTGTTAACTGAATACTAACTGAAGATATGAGATTTTCAAAGGGGCAGAAGTTCCTAAATCAGTTCATAAGCAGTTGTGACAAAGAGAAGTGAGAGGTTACTGCACTGAGGAAACAATCGATGGGAGGTGGAGAAAGAACAAAGCAGCAGAAATATATGGTGCTGTATTAGCATAAAATATTTTGTTCTGAGTAACTGTTTCTTAATAATCTCAAGCTCCAACTTGGTAAAGACTCAAGGCAACAAACACCAAGCAGCAAACTACAGGTCTTCACAGGAGAACTCAAGAACAACTATCTGTTCTTACGACCCACACAGCACACAACTCAGAGCTACCACAATGGAAGTTGTGAGTGGAAAGAAAGAAACGTGCTTCAAACGTCTTCAAAGCAATCCAAAACCAGGTACTGCTGGGCATTCTCCTGTAACTACAGCCAAAAATGCAATTCATAGCTTAAGCAGTGAAAGCAGCAGAGATGTGTTAGCATGACTGTTCACTAGGATGCACTGGCTCTTCTGAGAAGCCACAAATACTATCCCAGGTGCCATATCGTGCTTATGTAGCAAGACTCCTAATGGCTGGGACACAGTTCTGCATAATGATTTGTAAGCCTTTCTTCCAGGCTCCACTGAGACTATTCCTAGACTATAACTTACATAAAAGCATAAACATTTCCA
The DNA here is from genome assembly GCF_016699485.2 of Gallus gallus. Taxonomy (NCBI): domain Eukaryota; kingdom Metazoa; phylum Chordata; class Aves; order Galliformes; family Phasianidae; genus Gallus; species Gallus gallus. The sequence continues at coordinate 11,016,672 of NC_052545.1, forward strand.
GATTTGGAATAAAAATAATTCTCAAGTGTCGCCAGATTTGCCAAGGAATGAAGACTACAAAATACAAGAGTCAGAGTAGGCAAAACGAACAGCAATTAAATATCTTCGAAAGACATTTGTTGTAGACTGAACTGTATCACAGTTCCATATTGTAACGTGATAGAAAGTAGCGGCAATGACAGCTGAGTAGCAAGATCCTACACTGCAACAAGTGAGGACTTGCTCAAACGCAACAGTCACGGGCATAGAAACAAAGGAAAAAAGCTGCTTACCTTCAGAAGGCCTCAGGTACACAGGAATCTCCAGAGAGATACCCTCAAATCCACTGCCAACCCTTAAATGAGATCTGGGAAGGGGTGGATCCTGGCTCCAGCCCTTCTGGTCACTCAGTACATTGGTTGCACCTGAGCTGCTCTGGGTTGGCCCTGCCTTCCCACCAGGTGCTCAATCACTGTTTCAAGCTGTGACTTAGCATTTCCACCACATGTGTACCTAATAAGTTCTTTTTCACATAGAAATATATTATTTTAAATAAAAATAAAAAAATTAAAAAAAATAGTAGGCAGTGTAAGTGATGTGCTTCACAAGTGTTACACACAGCAAAGCAGAACTGCAGATAAACATGGTGGTTTCACCAGTCAGCCTAGCAGACCTTGTCTTCACAAAAGCACCACTGAAGTTACTACATCGGAATGCAACTTGCCCTCGGAACTGAAATGGAAAAACAAATCTATAGGGATCCTGTAATGCTAGACATGAAGGCTGAGTGGCAGCAGCAGTTACCTGAGTGCAAAGTGACATGCCATCTCTTTGAACTGAATACTCCAAATGACCTCTTTTAACCAGGGACACAATCTTTCACTGATGAGCTGTAATTTAGCCTCAGAAAAGTACAGACATTTTCTTTCAGCCCCTCATGCTGAATCATTTTCTAAGATACTACCACAGTAACCACACTTCATCCATTACAGGTGAAACAGGTCCAACTTTCAATATCACCAATGGCAGGATCATTACTTGACTCTACTGACAAGACAACGAGCTTAGTCAGTCACTATAGGAAATAAGAATGTAATGCCATAATAAATTGTCTTAAACAGGAGAATTGACTGAAGATGATCATACCTGCTAGGCATTCATTAGTAAATATCAAAGTATACAGGCTTGCCTGTCAGCCCGTCCACTTGAACTAGCCAGAGTAAGCAATAATCACTATGCCCCATCAAACTCGTGGGATCTGTTTTGTTTCAGTTTACCTTGTTCAACAAGATAAATTTAGGAATTTGATTTACTTTTCAAGCTCTGTAAAAACAATGACAAGATTGAGTTCAGGAATCCAGAGGAAGATAAACAGCAGAGCTATCGATGTGGGCTTCAGGAAAGCCGACTAATTTATCCACCCCAAATGTTTCTGGGAATTGCATATTTTCTGTAAAGTATCTGTAATTTTTGCTTTTATACATCTGAACTTAACGTTTCAAGGAGATTTGGCAGAATAGTTATGATTTCTATTTATCCACAAACCATACCTACCAGTTTTGAGAGAAAAAAATAATACGAGTTTGATTAAAATGAAGGATTTATTTCAGCAGAACCAGATATGGTTTTCTAGATAAGAAATTCACCATTCTGCAGTTTTTCCTTCGTTAAACTAAAAAAACAACAACCCAACACTGAAAATACAGAGAACATAGAAACTATGCTATCACTGCTAGCAGACAATGCTAATTTCCCATTTTTGTTTAATTATCGTTTTCATCTCTTTGGTATTGATGATGGAAAACAGAGCTGCAAGGACCAACTAACAGAGCAACGTTATCTTGTTTAGTACCAGTAAAGGCAGCATTTGTTTTCTGGCACTGAAATGAAATGACAGAACAACATCTGTACTGTTATTTACTTCTAAGATTAAAATGACTACCAAAATATCATTGGGCACAAGGAATAGAGATTGGCTTCCTCCCTCAGCTGCATTTTGCTACGTTTATCATAGATATCATTTGTGTTCTTCAGTTACAGCATTAACAACTGTTTACCTCAACAGCGTTTACTGCTAGCAAATTAAACCACAGTACGGAAAAAAAGGTAAAGTTCTTCTCAATGCTGAGATGGCAATGCCAACATCATTTGCCTACATATTTTATAAACGCTACTGAATACCACAATTGGCCAAAAATGAAGTCTGCCGTTAACAGAATTGTTTAACAGTACCTATTATGTTAGAAAGGATTCCCCTGAGTATAACAATTAATAAGTTTTCCTTAGTTAAATCTCTAAAAAGCTTCAGTCGGTGTGGAAGGAACAGCCATTTTGCCTGAAAATTTTAACTTCCCCATCCTTAGAATGAGGCCTAAAACCACCCACAAATCTGCAAAACTATACTGCTTCTCCCTGAACACCTTCTCTAGAGATATCATTTTTAGACTAGCTCCTCTTCATGAGGCTGAATATACACACATGATAGTAAATCTTGCTACAAAGCTGGCTTTTGCCATACTCCATGTGTTTAACTCTGATACGTTTAACTATTGCTTCAAATAATACTTAAAAATAATACAGATGGTGGGACTGGACTTTAATTATCCTTCTCAGTCTGAAGTTTGTTTCTGTGCATCTGTGTGTGAGAAAAGGATGGATGGGGCAGCAGAAGGAAAGATATCTCCAAAACTGAAACAGCACTGAGAATTGTGACATGTTTACCAAAAGCACACAGCTCATTTACAGCAACAGCATTCAAGAGCATTTGTGTGTTCATATGTAGGGCAGCAGCACGCTTAACAGCATTCAGACCCTAGAATCAGCAAAAATAAGCATTTGCATAGACTGTTTAGGGAGAGAGGAGTTACAACCTTAAATTGCTTTTAATTCACATGGGAAGAACTATCTTTTATACTACAAAGTGAGAATGCTAGACTAAATAAGATATCAAAAAAATATTGAAACAGTTCAGCATCTGCTGAGTGTGCAACTAGCAAGATGGAGAATACAGCAGTGTGTTAGCATTCGGGAGCTGCTAGCTGCAAAAGAAATTCAGATTAGATACTGCTACACAGAAATTGATAGCTAGTAGGTATTCAATCAGAAAAGTGCTTTTTCTTTTAAATATTACAATCACATGCTATAGTACATCACTTGTGTCAAGTTAAATTTAATCATATCAGCACACTTAAAGGAAAAAAACTGAATACCTACTCACACACTCGTGCCAAGAGGGATTATGAGGCTTTATGAATCCTTTTCCCTTTATTTAATATTCTGATATCTGTATAGAACAATTTTGATATGTATTATACCCTCAAACTAATCTATTCCATTGTCTTTCTAATGCACACCTAGTGTGCCTGAATTCATAGTTACAGTATAATGCGTATTATCAGTTACTTACGTTATTCTGAAGTCTGCCTATGTTAAAGAAAAGACATTTTCCTCGAAGCAGAAATAGGTATAATGAGAGTGATGCTAATTTTCGTGAGAGTAAAGCAACACCATCTGCTTCCTACTAGTTAAGAGCACATCTAGAAAGGAACAATAATTTATGAGCTCACTAATGCCTAATGATTTTTATCACAGTAGAATCAGGGCTCTGCTTCCTTTAAGACAAGGGTTTTGAGAAATGCAAACCATTTTGCAATTTTTGATAGGCTTTTACCTACTTTTTCTACATACATTTAATGGTTTATCTGAACAACAATGAAAAATGATCACTATTTAATCCAGCAGAAATAAACCAAACGTGTCACAGAGACAGCTAAAAACTGCTTACTGTTTCTGGAAAGGCAAAAGAGAGTTCTCTAAGATCCTCCAGACTATATACACTTTCTCGGCCCAATTTTAAAGAAAGAGAAGAATTACTGTCCTTATTGTTCCCCAGAAGGTGAAACACATCTAAGGAACTTCAAGTATTTTAAGATTTTGTCACTTTATCTATGGTAGTTATCCGCACCCACCTTACAGTAGTAGCAAATGCATTCAGTTTTTAAAAGGAAACCTTAAATCATACAACTAGCAATGCTTCCATCGCCTACTGCTTTCAAGAACAAAACTCAAGTCACAACAAAGCGGAGAGTTAATTTAAATGAACAAAAGGTGAAAAAGTAGGTTGAGATCCACCAAAAGAGATGTCTTCAGTGACTAATAGCATCAATTAAGAAAGGCAATGAGCACCAAATTCAATTTTTGGTGTCCCCAGTATGTATGTTTGTGGTATTCTGCTAAGAACAAAATTAAATTGGGAATTATCGAGCACGGCAATTTGACCTAAAATGTTGTTTGATTATATGAACCATAAAATGAGGTCTTCAAATTATTTTAAAGTCATTTTAGCAAGACAATTCGAATGCCAGTTAAATAACCTGAGCACAAGGCCTCTCATGCTCTTCAGAAGCAAATAAATCATGATACAAAATACTTCCAATTAAACAGAGAGTATGAGATTAATCCAAACAACATAAACATGACACATGGCAAAAATCTCTGTTGCTCCATGCACAAAAGTGAGAGTGAAAATATCCCAATTCTATACCCCAATTTCAGCAGCTCTTGGACTTGAACAATACATTTGGCTTCAACTTCTCATGTACTTCAAATAGAAATTAAAAAGCATTGTTTACTACAGGAATTTGTTAGTTAGTATCTTACATTGAATGAATGTCAAGTAGCAAAATCAGTGCATCAGTAAAATTAAAGCAATACCTCTAAAAGAAATTGCAAGCTACTACAAACCTTGTACAGACCCACACATAGTGCAGCTAAACTGTGGTTTACCAGAAGGTTTTTAAAATCACTACAACACAGCAAAAATGCAAGTTGGTTTTGATGCAAGTTTTTTTTTTTTGTTTTTTGTTTTTTTTAACTGATGTCCTTTTTTGCTTGTAGTTCATCTAGAGAAAACACTGACTTTTAAAATACAAAATACTTCACAATTTGAAAAGAGTAATTAACATGGTACTAACAAAAGCCTCTACAATTGCATTTTCCAGTACGTACTGCTAAGTAGTCCACAGTATATTAATCACATATTGTTTTGTCAGAGATCATGGAAGCAAAATAGGAATGGAAGATATTTTGAAGAAATTCGATGGATAAGTACAGACACCTGGAACTTGACATCTAGCACGGAAGTCCTTTCCCTGCACAACAGTTCATAGGGCTAGAAGTTCAGAGGAATCCAAACTTTTTATATTCAAATACAATCCAAACTTGTATGTTGGTCTACCTGCCCAAGTATTCAGAATATCTGGAAGTAATAGGAAAATTTGTTCAGAATCTTTGCACAAGGCTGCATTTCATTCTTAAGCAATAACCACATTCCATAAAGATGCTACACTGAATTTATTTTTTTTGTTTCACGTATCAGTGCTTTCGCTTTACAGAAATTGTTGCAGCTTTGTAACTCTAAGAAACCAAATTAACAAAGGACAGTGAAGTAGAAGCACAGTTACAGTGCACCAAGTTTGACCTCGCTACTGAGATACATACTCTGTTGGATTAAAGGTTGGGAAGTATACTGTTTCACATGAATATACTGCAGCTTGTGGTCAGATAGTCAGCACAGAAATGACAATGCCCAACTGCAAGCTCTGGGGAAATGTGCAATCTCCTCATACACATCTCCACTATGAACCAGTTTTGCTTTCCAGAAGATCAAAGATGGCTTAATAAAAACAATCCAGTTCTCCACTGAATCAGGTGAAGCCTGGGCACGCAATTTATTTTGCTGACTCATCAGGAGGACTCCTCCTAGAGAGCTTCTCAAAGAAGCACGGTCATTTCTGTAATGCCTGGCAGCTCCTTCCATTTAATTGCATTCTTCTGGAAAGAATCAGCAAGGCGAGGAGCCGAGATTCAGAAACATCCCTCCATCAGTAATCAGAAAAATATGCAAGAACCATTCATTTTGCCAACTCATTTTCAAATGTGAGCTGAGAGAACAGAACCAGGAAAAAGTCTGCACTTGCGATCTCAGAAAAACTCTAGCTTAAAAGCACACATTCACATGTGAACAACTGCAAAAGAATAAATTCTTGACTAGAAAGATTAGCAGTGACTAGAAAATGGAAATCTGCCTAGAAATGCAACCCTGTAGGTTATACAAGTGCACACATAAGCCTGCTTCTTCCCACTTAAAGCTATATTATACACCTTTAAAATACTTCTGCTCTTCTGCTTAGGTTAAACAATACTTTGATCTAAAAAAAACCAAAACAAAACAAAACACCAACAATGAGGTTGCCAGAGCTTTCTATTCACTAAAGAGACACGAGAAAAACATTTAGTAGGAAGTGGCAACTAGAGCAATTCTCTCCCTTAAGAGATAGAAAGGCAATAGGTATGACACCTTGGAGCCTGCAGTGATTTACATGACTGCACAACAGTGGATTATCCAATCTAAATGGTAAGGAATAAATTTGAAATTGTTTTAGATAGAGTGTATCAACTGCAATAAAAGTTGAGCATCAACTGTGCTCTTCATGCAAGGTAGGTCTTAGAGACAGAATTAAGCTTCCTTTATAAGACTATGATGTTCTTCTGTATCTGAAGCGCTTTCCAGGACAGCTATCCTAACCCAGCTAGTGTCCCTTGATTTAAACAGACCCTCCCGGTGCAAGGAAATCTTCCTTTGCTTCAGAAAACAAAATGAACGATCACATTTTTTAATCTCTGCTGCTATCATGAAAATAAGACTAACAAAAAATGATTGGCCTGGTATTATTAGTAGGTGTGATCAACCATCAAGACTCCGAAGGTTCTGAAAAGAACAAAAAATAGCAGAAGGTGGTAATGATGCTACTATTTCTGGTGGAAATTATGTAGGCACAGAATCAGAAAATTCAGGCTAGAAGGGACCTTCGAAGGTTGATAACCTGATATCCTGTTGGCCTGAGATCAGACCAATGGGCTCTGATTTAGATCCAGACTTTTTTTTTCCTGAATGATACAGTGATTTTTAGAAAACCACAAAAAATGAAGGCTGTGCAGCCACTCCAGGAGTCAGCCCATCCCCCAGTCCTGAACAGTTCTCATGGGGCAGTTTTTCCTCATGTTCACCTCTGTCTCTCTTGTTCTGATCTGTGCGTGTTGCCTATTATCCTCCCATGATGAATATCTGGGTACAGACTGGCTTCAACTTCTTGATAACCTCTCTGTTGGTGCTGAAAGGCTGCCATGAGGACACACTGGAGACTCTTCCTCCCCAGGCCGCACAATACAGCTCCCTCATCCACCTCACACAGCCTGCACCCTATCTGGCACATGGATCTCTTGGGGCTTTCTGCCGAACCCACTTCCCAGCATTGACCAACATCAGTCTGCAATTGGATGGCCCCAGAATACAGCACATATCTTAGACATGATTTAACAAGGGGCTAAGTAAAAGGAGATAATCACTTCCCTCCTGTTTATACAGCCCAGGATACTGTCAGCCTCCTCTGTTGCCAGAGCAAATATACTATGCTAACACAACTACGCTAATTCAATAGAAATTCACTACAGGAAATGTTCAGATTACACACTGAAATTGAGATCTAATCAAGTGTGAGCAGGTTAGAAATGCTTATAGTAAAGACAGTCCTAAGGAGCAAAGTGGTAATGACTACATCCACCCATCCATACACAGTGGTAGCATAAGAACCTCGCACAGTCTCATCAAGATGCTGAAGGGATTGGAGCACCTCTCCTGTGAGGAGAGACTGAGAGAACTGGGGCCGTTCAGCTGGAGGAAGTTCAGGAGGACCTCATCAGTGTCCATCAATACCTGAAGGGAGGATGCAAAGAGCCAGGCTCTTTTCAGCAGCTCCACTGGCCCCGGCACTGGGCACAACCCAGAGCACAGCAGTTCCCTCTGCCCATCAGGCAGCACTGCTGTGCTTTGCAGTGCTGGAGCCCTGGCACAGGCTGCCCAGAGGCTGTGTGGTCTCCTCCTTGGAGCTCTCACAAAGCCGCCTGCCCATGGGGCTGGGCCCTGATCTGTGTGGCTCTGCTGGGGCAGTACTGGGGCAGGGGGACCCAGAGGACCCTGCCACAGTCATTTTGTGGTGATCATTCTCACACTGTAAGTGGGATACAAATAGATGTGGGAAAGAGCTGGACAGTGAGTGGAAGACATAAGTGTTTTCAAGGTAAAATAGACAAAGATATTATAAACACCAGCACTTACACCGATAATCACATTAACAAATGTAAACCACTTATTTTGTAAGTTAGGAGCTAAGACAACTCTTCACACTACCCTCTACCCTTTTTTCCACATTTCTTTGTACTAATGGGTCTGAAAATACACAGCACTTCTGCCTGTGGCTATTACCACATGATACAAATGAAGTTGTAAAGAGACATCAACTCATCAATCACAATCACAAGGGAACACTGAGGAATGCAAAAAAGGATTAACACCTCAGCCCCAGCTCAGGTCTTTCCTATCACCACCCTAATTAAATACCACCTTAAGTGCTTTATTACAATTAGAATTCTCAGTGTTGAAGGCTAGAACTCTGGAAGCTAGGTTTGAGGCTAATTGGAAATGAAAAAAAAAAAGAATGTTCATTAAAATTTTTGGGATTCCCATACTAAAAATTATCTATACCTTGGGAATAAAGATTTGCTTTTCTGTAGATTTAGAAGAACATACTAAATAGCTTTCATTAAGCTGAAACCCTTTTACTTTGAACCATATTCCTGCCACTGTCTTTCTTAAGTAAAGCTAGATTTAGCTGTACCTACCAAACCACTGACAGAATTTAAAAGATTCTAGGCTTTCGGTTAGCTGCTAAGAGCCTTAATTCCTCTTCTAAAATTTTATACACTAATTTAAATTTCTTTCAGACTCGGCACATCCAGGGGCTTTTTGCCTTACTTACCTGGATATACATAAGCTAGTCATTACTATTTATGAAGATGATGAAAAAAAAACATTAAACAGTCAAAGAAACATAAATTTTAGGTTCCAACCCAGAGTGCAACAACAGAATTGAAAACAAAACCTAGCCCCTAAAGCAAATACAAAGATATTTGCAATTTAAAGCAATTCAGTATAGCTTTAAAAGCAGTTTTCTCCTCCACTTGACTGCCAAGTGACCTGACTCAGGATTTTGTGGCTTTCCCAGGAACAATCTGATGATACTGATATCAGTAACATCAACACTTTCAAAGAGAAATTGCACTGTCATGAGAAGGGAGGAGTGGATGGAACCTTTGATTCAAGTGATAACATCACTATCTTTCTAATCTTTAAAATGGAAATATACATTTCTTTTTTTATCCAATGACCTGAGGAGGGCCTATACACTGCTGGAATCCCATTCCAATAATTAAGGTCAGGTCTTTGTGTCAGTTTTGTCTATGAAATATTTAACATCTGAGATAGGTGATTTACCAATGCAAGCAATAACTCTAATGTAAAGAGGAGCTCAAATAAAGAAGAGCTATCCTCTCTGAAATACAAAATATATCATTATCAAATAGTGTAAAAACGTGCTGCTACTTCATTTATTTTTAAGTATCAGTGAAATACTTAACACTACTGGAAATATTATTACTTTTAATTCCAAAGGAAACAGATGGCTTTAAATAGTTACTTATTTCAACATACGGAACCTGATCACTGAACTATGAAGAATCAAACTGCAAGCTGTCCCAGTCATTTTTATTCATTTTTACTAGTAAGAATAAAAGAGCATCTAAATAAAATAATTCAATTTCTAATATAATTTCTTGTGTTTAAATTGTAAAGGAACAAGGTAGGTTTAAAAATATACGACCTAGATTTTGTTCACAACACTGATTTAGTTTCTAAATGTACATCTTTTTAATGGAAAGTAACAATTCACGATGCACAGACATTTTTTACCTTTATCTACCACTTCAAGCACCCAAAGATGATCAACTCCCTTACAAACAGTTCTCTCATTGTGAACATGCATGCAGGAGCTCCCATAGCTTTCCTTGAAATAAAGCTCCTTGAACTAAGAAAGAAATTCAAAAGCACATAGCATCAATTGAGAAGAGTTTTTGTCAGAAGACAGCAACAGGATACACTATGCAGGTAATAACGAAGGTGTGAAATAGCTACACTGCTCATTTCTGGGGCTAGCCAACATATCAGTGCTCACTTTTCTAATCCAGCAAAGCAAATTAAATCTGCCTATTAAACTGCAAATTAAAGTGCTGTCAACACTCCAGTTTTTCTGCAACTGTGGAAAGAGCATCACCTCCAACAACAAAACTGCAGTTTTAGAGAAGCATTAAGAGCAAATTATCCTTATTCTGGTCTTACTACTGCTTTCTTCATTCCAGGGAACAGAGGGCTGCTCAGTATGGTCGTGTCAGTTTGTTATTGACATTAATAGAATCAGTAGCTTAAGTGAATTAAACAATTTCATTTTCCACCTCAGCTCTCTATAGGTGAATTTTTCAAGCTGCTTGCAACTTTCTAAAGCTTCAGCAAAGTTTGCCATTTTTTCTTCACTCCTTGCTCTGAGCTTATATAATAACATACTCAAAGGTGTCCCTGCATTATCCACAGTTGGTGGGCAGAATTGTACTTGCTTCAGAATAATTTTTAGTGCTCCATTTGTTGAAGGGAAAAAAAGGCTGCTTAGGCGTTTCTGTGCAGAACATTCAATACGTAGGAGTGCCTTATCTGCATAGTAGCATGTGGGTAGGATTTGGACAAGTGCATTGAAGGATATGACAATCAAAACCAGATACGTGGGAAATCTCTTTGAAATCTAAGACCGCCTCACCCAGGTTTCACTGACTTCAAGTAAACATTTCTAAGGGAGAAATTAGCGCATGAGCTACTCATGAGGTAACATCTGTCTTTTAGCACTGCAGTTTCTGTTGAGTACCAGACTACCCTCAAGAATAATTCCTTATCCTGTCTAGCACAGAAAAAAAAAAAATCAATGAGAAATAAAATTTTGATCAACGTTAAGAATTTGCATGTGATTGTTCCTGCTAATGACATGCAGAACAAGTTATAACTGATTTCTGCCGTTGACATTCTGTCAATTTAATAATAGATCCTTCTCTTGATGTAACTTGACTGCCATTAGCATTCCAAATATAGTGAACTGTTTTGTTAATATCTCTACAGAAGTCAAAATGTAAAACAGAAGAGTATCTGGGCCAGTTTCTTCTGCACAGCACTTGTCTTTAAGTCAGTGATCATTAGAAATGTGTAAATCCAGTTCCTTACTAGACTGAGATAGAGTAAATTCCTGGTTTGAACATGATATGAGAAGAATAAAACAAAAACAAACAATCAAAAAAAAAAAAACAAACCAACCCAAAACCAAAACAAAACACTTTGTATCACTTTACATGAAATCTTGATTTTTTTTGAGCAACAGACGTTCTGCAGCTCTCTGTGGAACTGCCCTCTTCCTTTAAGACTGAGCTTACTCATGCCACTGGGCAGAAAATTAGACATCACTACCAGATTGAAAAAATGGTCAAGAAGACTACCGAGCACAATGCAATCATCCACCGACTTCACCAACTCTAAGGAGACATTCTCAGTTTTTTAAAGTGTAGTCTTATCTATAAGTATATAACTATAAATATATTACTATATCTATAACTATATCTTTGTGCATTGTATGAGGAATGGCTTTCTTCTGCAATTCCTAAGACTCTATAATACAGGAATCTCAAGTTATGTTAACAGCAAGCTCATTAAGCAATTTCTGCTGTACCTATGAGCATAATAGTACCCAGCAAAGTGATGATATATAGCTTTCACTTTTGCTGCACCTCATATCTACATATTCTATTAGATGCTAGTAGAGTGGGCACAGAAAACTTAGGCTTAAACTTCCTTAGGAAACAAATGTTCTTAAGTCCCCATGGTCAGCACCCTTAGATCTTAAATTCAGCAACACATATCAGGCAATCTAGAAAAACTACTACTATTTACTCCCAATGGTGCTCTTTTTCCTCAGTAAAAACAGAGGTTGGGTATTCCTGTATTCCCTTTCTGTCAGAGTAACTTGGACAATATAGACTTGCAACTCCTGAAGTTCTTAAAGCTCAGCAGATTATGAATGAAGAGATTTATTTCTCACTTTCATTTTATGTATAAAACAAAGAAATGGATTTCCCTGGAAAAGGATTGATTCCTGTGCAATTAGTATATTGACCACTCCTAGGAGACAGTTCAACCAGACTACAGTCCTTCAAAGACTCCAGCAGATGGCTGTTTAAAAGAAGCACTGCATAAGTATAACAAAAAGATTCTCACCTTGTATATGAGATGCTGCACAGTGATGATACCCAATGTGGGAAGGAACACACACTAAGCAATCCCCCTCACTCAACGTGCTCTTATTTTGGAGTAAACACTGATAATAAATAGCTCAGAAAAGAAATAATTATCATCATTATAACAGTTCACTTAAATCAGTAGAACCTCAAGGTAATTCATTCAGCTCCCTTCCTGTGAATGTGAACCCCAGCTTCTGATCTAGTTTCTATTAAATAACTGTAAAATATTTTTCACACCATTTAGTCAAAGTCTGTATTTTACACACAGATCTAAGCCCTCCTACCATCCTGAAATACAAGAACGTTTCCTTCTCCTAAATATTACATGCCAAAGTAACAGTTACAGGTAACTGCATTCACAAAAAATGATAAATAATAAATAATAACCTAAATCAATGCATAGTGCGTAGCCAAACAACTCCTTACATTCTAATTGTTTTTTGTATGCATTTAATAAATCATTATCACATGAAAGATGCATATTTTCTATTTCATCTTAAATCAATGGGCATAAATTCATGATTACTTAAATGTTAACGTTCTAAAAATAACACATGATGGAAAAAAAATAAAAGGAAATAAGACAGGAGATTTTGTATGAGATACAAAAAGATATTTGTACAAGACCACACAAATCACTGCAATAAAAAAGTGGTCATCTCAATTATACGTGTTGGACTTCAGTTATTCTTCATCCTGCTATAACACTGAGAAGATCAGTGCTGAAACCAGAAGAATAAAATGTCCAAGTGTCCAAGAAGTGACCAACATATTCCATTTCTTATTGCTACCAGCTCATAAAAAAGTGCCAGTCAGATTTTAAAAAGACGGAAAAGGGTAAAATGAAAAAAAAACAAACCACACAACTTCTTGAAGGCATGGTCAGATTCCCAATGAGATATTTTTTTCCTCTCAGCTATATTACACTAACAGTGGTTGATGACTGCTATAACTATGCCATCCTTTTAAGTACCTGAACACTCATAAACTTCTTTGCAAAAGAGTGCAAGATTACATCAAACTTTACTATCAACAATTTAAACTAGGACTTTGTCTTGAAACAGATGAAGAACACTCACATCTTTCCTTCTGTCAGCTGTGCTGCAAATATAGACCAACCACTGCACATCAACCGTCCTAGATATTCTGAAGCGAGCTTGAGCTGCCAGTCCTGATCATTTCGTTTTATTTCAGTTTATTTAATTCCATGATGATTATCATTCAGATTTAGCAGATAACACATTTAATTGTGCAGACAAGCAGTGGATTTCACTTTATTGCTGCCAGTGGCATTGATAGCTCTTGAAATTCTACTGCCTAGTATCTACAACAGAAAATCAATAATAAAGAGATGCATACTTTCTAAACACAAGTGATAAATGAAGTACAATGATACAATGTTATAGAAAAAAACAACAAAAAGTAAAAGGGATCTTTATGGTTTTTAATTCTAAGACAAATTTAGGTCAAATTATACATTGCCTGTTACAGATTCATGTATTTAAATCTATAATCGTTCTAAAGGGCAGCTGTCTGTGAATTTCATAACAGGTTTAACAACATGACTGCAGCGTATCCATTAAAAATCAAACCTAGCTGATTTTCCATGCAAATGCAACATTAAAAGATCCTTCCTCAAAGTTACGCCTTACACACTAATAAACCCTATGGTCAGTGCATCAACTACTCTGTAATACTTCCTCCATATACTACACACAGCAGGAAAATAGGACATCATGAAAGAAACAATTGCACATTTTGGGGGCAGGACTTCAGCCTCTTTCTATTCAAAAGCTTGAACCTTTGTCTTTAAAACATTTTCTGTAAGAGCACTTGCCATAACGATGACTCAGTTGGCATTTCTTACACGTGCTCACAAGACACGTATGTGCATCGGGTAACATGCAGTAATGCCAAGTCCTGTTGCTCCCAGCTTAATTGCTATTGGGACTACTGGCAGTCTTTGGTGCTGCTCTGCACTATGTAACACAGAAAATCACAGAGAGTTTTCATCAGAAAGCAAACACATGCATTAGTTAATTTCACAAACCCATCTACAGGTAAATGCAAATTCACTGAAGATATTAAACCTTACAAGTGACATTCAAGAAGACAGAAATGGTCCTTAAGAACTTAACATGTAACACAGCTGAGGGAACATCCCAGTTTTCACTTTGAACTCATGCAACTTCAGTTAAAATAGAAAATGTGAAGATATTGAATGGGAGATCCTCCAGAGCTTCTACTTCCAGAAAAGACTGCGGCAACAACTACACACTCCCAACAACAGATGATCCTTACTCCATGCTACGAAAAGGACACAAGAGGAATAACTACAGATAGCAAGAGCTAAGAAGAAATTCCTGTTGCCTCATTCAGTGCAACTCAACTCCCAAACTTAAAGCTCTAACTAGTGGGAAAAATATAATTACCACTATTTCTAAAAACAGGACAAAAATCAATAGAGACAGATTATGACATCTGGTTGATCATCTTATTGACAATGCAGTGAATATTCTCAAATACATATACATGTATATGTACGATTTCAATTAAAGCTGATCAAGATGACAAATACTAACACATCTTATTTTACACAGTGCTAGTGTTTCCAGCAGTACTTCTTTCACTAATTTTCAGTCACTTCGTAAGAGTGGACTGTCATACTTCTTGTGACTGACCTTGACTATCTGCCACATGCAGCACAGATTTACACTTGCAAGGAAAGATCCTCAGCTGGTCTGCATTCTCACAAATGCATCTTGAAATTCAGTTTGGAAAGCTCAAAAGTCAAATGTTGCTAGACAAAACGTTTATCTATATTTTCTAATATATAAAAATACTTCTAATTTGTTAAGAGCTAAATAAACAACAGCACTCCATTGGTATACAAAGGCAGAAGTAAAGAAAGATGAGACAACAAATACATTTACTCTTTTCTTTCCTTCAGAATTCTCTATTGATGTGATTCATTTAAGATCTGCTAAGCCTAAAAAATTGTCATCTACAGTTGAAGTATAGATTCATTTTTAATTCTGATCTCTTGGCGTAAGTATTACTTGGAGAAGAAAAGTTGTCTTTCCAGTCCTGCCCTAACTCACATATACAAAAAATGGTAAGGATTGGTCTCAAGCAAAGGCCAAAAGAATTAAAACAAGCCCCTGTGAACTTGGCTTGCATGTAACTGCTGCCATCTTAATAAGGTGAGAGCAGCTTTTAAATCCCAGGCAGATTCAGAAGCTGCAGCCCAGTCCCTGCCATATGGAGACAGCCTGGAATCTGTCAAGTTCACTTAGTGAATTTTATCTTTGGGGAGTCAGTCAGGCAAGCTAGATCAGAATAAACAGGATGCTGTTGAGATCTGGAGGCTAATGCTAGTACAGGCTGGACTACTGAACCAAAAAAATCAGTTTTAAATAAACATGTGCTTGACAAGAAAAATTAACAATAATTAAATCTGCATAGGTAAAAAACAAAATGCAACTTATGTGATTTGAAAAATGCTGTTCTCTCTCTGATGTCAGGAACTGGCCAGATTTTCCCTTTCTTTCCACTATTTCTGTGATAACAACAACATATTAATGCTTTATTATCTATATAAGACTTAATTATTGAACATTTTCAATGCCCTTGTTAAGTGATGTGCATAACCATACAACCTTCCTCATTTTTCAGTAAGAGCAAGGAGCATCACATTCATACTATCTACATGCAAGTCCAGGTTTCTTCTTCATGCTTCAACAGAATTCTGGGGTCTCCAAACCTATCAAATTCTGTGTTGATGGATGGGGATAAGATAGACTGTTGTGCTCTGGGTAAAAGCCAGAATCTTAACTGTAATCTTCTGCACATGCTTTTACTGATATTCAGCATAAAAATAAGCCTTATCCATTTTTATTAGTTGGCCTGAGCCAGAACCAATTCTTTTGATGTCACCTAGCTTATAAAATGCAGCACAATAAGCAAGGGAGGTTTTAAAATGCTTCATAGACTTTACCCACTATATTAATGGGTTTCAAATTGCAATCTGTGGAGCACTTTCCGGTGCTGATCCACAAGCAGCTGGCCAGTCACCTGGAGCTGGCTCCTCTCCTTGGTTCCCTCTGCTTATTCACTATAAAAAGCAGAACTGAAAGCAGGCTAAAAAAAACCCCAACAAAGCAGAATGCCATTTTTGATGCCATCTTTTTTCTAGATAAACAGTTACAGTGTTCACCACGTGACCATTCTGAGATGAAAGGACAAGTCAATTTTGAAATGCAACACTACTAGCTGGTTGAATAGGCAGTGAACCACACCAGGCTGTATGGAAGAATAAAGGTTTCAGGGAACCTAAGTAGCAAATCATAATAACAGTATATCTATGCAGCTCACTCTGAAAGTAATGCCTCCTACTTATTTCCATAGAAACTACAACAGATACAAAGAACATAATAACACTATAAGATAGAGCACATTTTCAGGCACCAAATGCTATTTTTCAGCAGTGACCACCATCAGCCAACCTATGCTTTTGCAGTGATGAAAAAGAGCCTGCATGATGCACTTTTAAAAATCTGCACCAGCTGCTGTGACCACTGTTTCACAGCTGCTATGACAACTCTGTTGCTAGGAAAATGTTACGCACAGTCTACCTTTCATCAGCCCAAACAAATGGAAGTCAGAAGGCACCAAATCTGGACTATACAGCGTGTGCGTTAGGACAGTGCAGCCAAGACTGGCAGCGCATGCCGTGGTCTACAAACTGGCAAGGGGCCCGGTGTGATTGCGTCCCAGGGGAAATGATGCCTTCTTCTCTGACTTGAGTCTGAAGTCTGAGACTTCAGCCTAGTCAGCTTCTCGATATAGTAGTCAGAGCTGATGGTTCGTCTGGGTTCCAGGAAACCCAGAAGATTGCTCCTTTCCTATTCCAAAAGGCAATGCCCATCACTTTACCCACTGAGAGCTGCGTCTTGAACTTTGTCTTCAATGGGGAACTCATGTTGCCACTCCACAGACTGCCATTTTGATTCTGGCTTTTAGTGGTGATATCACAGTGATATAGGAAACTTTCACCTTCAGATTCATATTGGTTCAATAGGTCCTGACAAACTTGCATACGGTGTTCTTTCTGTTCCTCTGTGAGATTCATAACACTCGTCTGGCACAAACTTTGTTATATTCCAACACTGCCACCATTGTTTCCGATGCACTGAAGCTGATATTCAGCTCCATACACAGTTTCCTGGTTGTAATCCGCAGATGAGCTGGTTGAGACACTCTTCATTTTGTGGTGTGACAGCTGTACATGGCTGTCCGGAGTGTGGATTGTCTTTCATGTTGCTGTCACCACCACAGGGCCTCACTGTGCCTCACATCCACTGTTTGGTCTCCACAAACGTTCAGCAGGCATCAAAGAACTTTTTTCGGCATGGAGGAATTCAACGACACACCTTTTCTTCATACACACTTCCACATCAGATGCCATTCAGTCAGACTGTCCCTCATCTGCCATTTGCTGCACAGCAACAAAATGTAATGGGATATTGGTAGGAAGATTCAACCTCTGCTGTCATCCCACCAACATCCACCTCTGATGTCATGGGCCAACATCATAAAATAAGAGCCATTACTTTCAGCACTTTCGTTACGTTTCAGTCATATATTTACCTGCTCTCTTAAAAGCATTTTCTTTCCTGCACATTTATTTAGTATTTTAGCAGCTTTTCTTCACCTAAGTCAGTTTATCTTGAATGGGAAGTACATCTTACCATAGTATATTTTGGAGGTCACTGAGTTACTACACTGAGTTAATACTAATAGTAGACTACCTCTTAAAAGTAAACAGATTCACCAGCTGAAATAATTTAAGCTATCAACAACAGCTATTATTAGGTCACACAAAAATATTTGTGAGCACATGCCCAAACAAACTATAAATAGCACACTCAAGGGGATGAGTTCATTCAAAGCAGCACTGAAACGTGTAATTGATTGGATTCAGCTCCAGGAAGGGAGGCTATGCTACTGAAAGATGTGTGTTCCACTGAAATCTTCCACCAGTGAGGATCCAGACAAGTAAAATCTGAGTTATAAAGCCACCAGGGAGACAAGACTACTGATAAGAAATACTCATCCCTCGTTTCTCAATGCAATCTGCCATTGATCCATCATCATAACGTGGACAGCTTAATTTAAATTTAGACTTGAAAATGATCTGCACATGTCTCTAGTTTCTTTACAGTACAAATTAACAACACAATAGCCTAAATAAATCCTAAGCCCTACATATTCACTATGCCCATATGTGACAATAATTCTCCTTATGGCTGTTATTCACTAAAGCAATTTCCTATTTAGACTTGTAGCAACCTTCAGTCCAGAAGGGAACTGCTAACTTCCTAAAAAAAAACACTGTATTAATAAGAGATTGAGTGTTACATTTTGATTATTTTCTCATTCGTTTCCATAGCAGGAATAAAAAGGACACTTACTTTACTTTGTCATTAAACACTTAATTGATAGACCTAGAAGCATCTTTATTCACAAGCCAAATACATTAAAGAGTAAATAGTCTCTTCTAAACATTTGGTTCTTAACCAAGAATTCATAAACTGTCATGTAGGACAGCTCAGCTGACCACTGATGAAAGCCAAAAATAACTTCATTACAAAAAAAAGTAACATAGACTGTATGTTAAAAATAGTCTGTAAGTCTATTCCCCTGACTTTCAATTATTTCATTATATCTTTACCTTCATTCCTTCTCTGCAGCCTCCATGTTTCCTTTCCCACGTTTTCAACAACTACATCTACGCTACTTATTGGTGGTTTGCAGACTGTAGATTCCATGGATTTGTTCTGTGAAGTACACTGACGTAAAAAAAACCCAACAAAACAGTACAAAAAAGTCTGGATCATAATGAGGACAGCAGTTAGGCAAATAAAGTCGGTGCAACGCTGTCTTGCTACTCACAGGATCAAGTCCTGCAAACGAGCCACTGGGTCTAATAAGAAGTTGTTTTCAATATGCTGCTTCTTGCTTGAAAGTGCCATTAGCTGCTGTAATATTTAGCTGCAATGGGAATGTGAAGAGGGAATGCATAATTTCTGGATAGCACCTTACCCTGAGACTATATAGAGGTAAAACAAGAACTGCAAACATCTTAGCAGTGCCACCATATTGCTAATGTGATCTCCAGGGTAAAGACCTCCTGTTATTGAGCTGTGCTACTGAGAAGGAATGGGAAAGGGATTGCCCTTGATTCTGCTGACTGATTAAATTACTGCGCTGAACGGACTACTGGTGCAAATACACTAACAATTCATGCTATAGCATCTACAGTTTTTCCAGGGAGATTCTGTAGGATATCAGGAAAATATAAGTAAACGTAGTATTTAAGAGTTAGTTCTGCTTTCAGATTACAATAAAATCTATAGGTTACAATAGACTATCCTAGTACATGCAAACAAAAAAGTAACAATCTCCTTTTCAGTAGATTTCCAAGCAACCCAGCACACTATAAAGTATTTTAATCAAAATATGCTTCAAAACTTGGTTTCAAATTAGGGCAGGTCACATTCTGTTCCTTACTATTTCAGTGCATTTGCAGTATGTGTATTCTTTCATGCTACGATGATAAAAGGCAGGATAGGAAATGATTCTCTCATTCTTTTTATTGTTCAAAAGTATGTTCAAAGGATCTGTCAGGCATTTTTTTCTGGATCCCAGAGATTTCAGACGCAGCTTGTTACCTTCTTTCCTCTTCAACACAGTTTCACAATGTATTTATGAGGCTGTGACTGAACTAGGTCTGCTTGGAAAAGGTAAAACTTAACAAAAGATATTTAAACTTCTGTTGAATTTCTTTTTACCAGTTCAAAGGCTTATGCTGTTAAAGTAACCTGGGCTTGCAAAGAGAAGAGCTGTATGCAACCTGATAGGAAAAGTCACTTACTGAATTTCCTTGCAAATATTTTCAAATGCTGTAAATGATAACGTTCTCATAGATCAGACCAGAACTAAAATATACACGTTACTATTAAGGCCCTTACTGCGAGGAACAGTGGTTTAGCAGTCAGCTACCACCCTGAAATAATCTCTGTTGGAGCCATCTGAGTGTATTCACCCTCTCTATTCTGCACACAGAACACAGGTGCTGGACGGCACTGCTGTGCACATTCTCCCACTCTGTGTTGGTGTGGTTTATGAGCACACTGCTGCCCACAGCCCAAACCACTCCTCTGCTCCACCAAAAGCTGATGCTGCTCAGTAGTGGTAAACCAGCAGTTTGGTTTAAGGTCAAACAGAAAGAATCTCCATACAACACAATAATTAATATTGCAGATCTACTTCAAAACAAATCAAATGGAACTCCTCATTGATTACTGCACTGATACTGCATCACTTCTGCATAGGAGAGGTTTCCACAATGCTCTGTTGCATCTTTTAGGAAACAGGCATTTGGCTTCTTTAAGGGGAAAGGCACTACCCCATCCCTCCTTCACTAGTGTTACAATACAGTTGTTACTCTTACCCATCATGTACTTAAAAACCAAACAAAACTAGAAGAATTTGCTGAGCAAGATACATCCAAGATACACAAAGACCATTCTTATTTTGTATTTCTGCAGCAGAACCTGAAGATAGCGTACAGTTTAGGTACCTGCATATTCTTTCCTTTCCCTCACTTCAAGGAAGAACTGGCACTGGTCACATGGGCACAGATGAAATGAACAACTCCAGAATTTTCAGAATGTTTTTGGCACTGAACCACTGCAATGCCCAAAGCATATATATCTCTGTTACCCTGTGTTATTATATATGTTGTCAGGATTACGGCTCCTACAGCGCTTTGAAGATTACAATTCTGCTATTTTAGTAGTATTTTCTACTTTAACCTATACTCTAAATACCCTGTTCTGCTTCCTACAACAGAAGAAATATAATCTTATACATGAGCAGTTAAATATTTTTCCTCAGTGAAGGCTCAGTAATACACAATAATTCACATTGGACTGTTCAGTACTCCTTCATACTTTAACTCATCAGTTTTTCAGGATATCAACTTAATCACCTATGGGGAGTATAATCAAATAAGACATCAGATGTAGATTGCTAAGTATTGTGTCATTCCCATCTTCTTACTCCTTAAAAATCGTATTTTGGACTGTCAAACAATTACAACAGAATGAATGAGTTTTTGTCTTTTTATAATAACTACAAAATCAGAAGTGAAGGGCAGATACTTAAAAATCTGCCTCACCTTTCCCTACCTTAAACCCCAAGTTATATTCAGCAGTTCAAAGAGCAATTGAGTTAGAAAAAAAATAAGCTGCCCTCCACCTCTGAGTTTTCAAAAGTACATTCACTTTAATATGTTCATACTCCATGTCAAACATTCCCCTTTAACCAAAGTTCTTACCATGCATGGCATGCGAAATTGCAAATATAAAGTATCTGATAGCATTTAATGGCCTCTAGGTATCATCAGCATAAAGCCAGCATAAAAGAGACTCCATATGAATATGAAATGTTTAAACCAAATGTGATGGAACCTCATGGGGAAATCCACCACACATGCTGTCCTTTATTCTAGGAGGTCCTTCAGCTGTCTACCTTCACGGTCTTTGTAGGAGGTAGGGGAAAATGACACAAAAAAGAAACGAAGCCTAAGCATCAGCATGCTGCAGCAGTGTTTAACCACTTTTTCAATGAAGCAAGCTTTGATCACTTCTTAGAAGAAAGCAATGACCTGTCCTTTAAGGGGAGCATTTTTTCTTTTGATCTTGATGTTGCAGGCATTTAAACTGAATTCCTAGTGTTAGTGTTTTATTTAACACTTAGTTATAAAAATATCATATAAATAGATAAAAATTCATGACACATTTCTACTGCGTTTATTGAGTTAGTAACTTTGAAAAATGTTAGAAGTAGGTTCTAGTGTACTACTAAATCTGCACTAGTAAGTAGCCAGTACTGTATATATCAGATAAATATAGTCACTCTCTTATCTATTATTTATACTCTAAATAGCACATCTGCCAAGCTAAAACCAGAAGTGACCACATCGTCAGATCTGCATTTGTCCCAGCATAATATTAGCTATGTAAATTACTGCCAAACTAGATTTGACTACCCAGAAGGACAGATTGTATCAGAATCATCTACAGCACATTTCCATTGGTTACCGAAGATAACAACATACCCAATTCACTAATGTAAGTCCACGAAGAACCTAGCTAAAATCTGTCTATTTATTGCAATTCAATTAATTCTCAGTGGATAAGAATAATTTTTGGCTTTGCAGACCTGGAGTAAATTCCATAACAACACTCCTTGGAGTGGAAGTTTAAAAAAGCAAACAAACAAAAAATCCCTCTGGACGAGATTGAAGACTATTTTTAAAAATGATCATTGCTATAAATGTTATATAAGCCTAAAATAAATTTATTCATAAAAATCAGAACTCCTTTAATATTTCACGAGTCGTAACTATACAAATAACTTAAGATACTGACTGATTCAAATTTTCCTAAAACTCACCTTCCCCCTGAAGACTATTGTGCCTGACATTAAGAAAGTTCAGACTCCAAATTCAGACCTTGAATTGAAAAGTTCATTGAGCTTTTCCATTGCTTGGATTCAAGGTTTTAGCCTGCATCCATCTTCAGCCTGGAATATCTAAAGTGGTCTCTATCAAATACATCATTCTTTTCCTCTTCTTAGGCATGGATCCAGTACTGATACACCTAGATTTAGTTGTTAGATAAAAGTTAAGTGATGACAAATCGCACAATAATTTTATTTCAATTGTTTTATTAACAACAGGTAACATTGCCATTACAGCTAGAGCTCAGATACTTAGTCCTCATTTCTGCAATGCTGAAATCACAATTTGTAATCTGCATTTTCCCAAGAAAGAATAAATACAACACTGAACTAACTGGAACTTGTTTTCTCCAGCAGTTTTTGTATTAGAGGTGCCACCTGGAAATGAAATCTAGACATTGTTGCGTATCAATTTGTGTCTTTTCGAAGTTTCTGCTCACTCTAGTTCTACAGAAGGCATCTGACCTGATAACAATAATTTTATTTCCCACTGCACCATTTTTTATGTCAATCCAGTGACCTATTTCAACATGTAAAAGGTTAGTCTTTTACACTTCTATTAGAGCTGCTTAAGCAATTTCTCCTATAAAGTCACTTGTATTTGCCTTTAAAGCAGAGTAGTACTTTCTCAATCTTACATCTGATATTCTACCATTTCTAGACAAGCAATATTTTAGACCAATTAAAACTCTTTTACTCTTTTTAAATTATTATTATTATTTTACATTCTTCACTTAGCGACTCTGACCTGCTAATATTGTTATTTTTCAACTCTTCTTTCCTTTCTTTTGGGGCCTAAAAACACGAACTTCCTGGCTCTTGCATTTGTTAGGTATAAGCAGCCAATGAAATTGCCATTATTTGGATTGAGGGACTTCAAACCCTAGCAATGTTTTATGAACTCCCTAAAGACCAATAAAGGAGCGAAAGAAGTGAAACAAAAGGGCTTAATTTAATATATAGTTGTTATCACTCAGGGGTACCCATTTCCACATCTTTTGACAGACTTTTAGAATGCATTAAGTAACAAAAATCACCTAATAACTGTCTTAACAACTCTGTGACTGATATAGCAAGGTACTGCTAACTACAATCAACATTTAAAATCCACAATCCTGATGATAATGATTGCGTCAAGGGAAAGAGCACAAGATGAAACAAAAGGAATGAAGATGAAGGTTCCATTAAAAAACAAATTGTACGGAGATTTTAGGATGGCTAGAAAGACTCTGAATTTGGATGAGTATAGTTTGCATGTAATTTATGTTTTTAGATCTCATGATCCTTCTGATCAACATACTTGCATCTGATTTTGTAAAGGAGCTACTAAGTATTGCAGCTAATTTTAGAAGAAATATATATGCTGTGTTGGGGTACATGCATACTGGATGAATTACACTTTGGAAACCTAGATTTCAGTGCTAGCTAATTCCAATTCAGGACACTTCAATAAATTTGTGGCATGACTTCATGAATAATACCACTTCAATATAAGAGAGAAACTAATTTAACTATCAACAATGAAATAAAAAATAAATAAAGAAAGAAGGTGTAGGTTTTCTTTTTTTTGTCTTTTTAATCCCTGATCATCCACAGTATCGCAGCATGAAGAATACTAGCATCCTGCTATGTAAAAAGGGATAAAATACTTGAGGCACTTATTCCACTGGCAAATTATGCTTGGGGATTTCAATATGAATGACTATGTTTACAGTCTTTTTGGAGTGCTCACTGTTTACTCTGGAATTAATCCAGGTCCATAAAACTAGTGATACATCAACACAACAGATGTACTTAAGTGACTACACATAGTAAGGTGATTCACTTTAGTATCAAAACTCAGCAACCCATTTGAAGTTGATTTCTTTGACAATCCCAGTCTGCACGCCATCAACACCAACAATATAATTACTGTTAGAGGAGCAGTAACCTGTAGTCCTAGAGACTTCATAATTCAATTATTTTTCTTTCGAAATTATCTACACTGATAAAAGTATTAGAGTTTGAGCATAATAACTTAGTTATTGGCACAAGCCTACTGATTTATCACTATAATACTATATTTATCACTATAATGTTGACAGAAGTTTAACTTGTGCTGATCTCATACTTACAAAATGCTGAAATGGGAACACAGTGAGTTCTGTATCTTCAGGACACACAGCCAAGATGAAAATGAAACCTAAAGGAACACTATTGACTGCTCTCTAAAGGATCCACTGAGAAAAAGGAAATATAAAGCTTAGCTTAAAAACCGTTAACACACTTTTTCTGCAAATAAATCATTTTCATTAGTTTCTATTTCCAAACCAATTGATGACCTTCTGGTTACTTGCAACTTGACAACAGATATTTAGGTTGAACATTTTGGAAATACAAGTCATTTCTGCTCTTTCATTCAACTCTGACAGAACTCTTTCAGAAAATGGGTTATGAATGGCCATGTTTCCGAAAAAAAACAACCAAACCAAACCAAAACAACAACAACAACAACAAAAAAACCACCCTACTTTGAAAAGGTTTTTATTCTTTTTCTCTGACAGCCTCTATTGCAAAACTTTTATAATGTTCATGAGAACTTCTTTCTTCAAATCTCATAATATTATCAAATTGATAGCAGAAGGTACAATTGGCTTAAGAATGAAATGTTTTAAAGAGTTCACTGAAGTGCTTACACCTATTCTTCAGTTTGAAGGGTCTGCCATTATGATCTTCTGCCCCAGTCAGCAAAAACCTGTCTTTTCCAGTGTATATAAATTTATGGGCTTGGCATGGAAACAGGCCTCTGCTTACAGGTCTGTAACATTACACACAAGTTGTCTTGTCTATATTAATATTCAAAAAACACTGAGTTTCATTATGTGGAACAGCAAAGTGTCAGATGGAAGCCAGTCTCCCACAAAGTATACAGTATGGTTGGAGAGCTCACAAGCCATAATACTGTTTTAACTAAAGGTAAGGCAAGAAGCTAAATGTTAAGTGGGATAAAACCTAAAGGTACTTAAGCCTGCAATACAAATATATGAAATTTGGAGTGATATCTATTTGTATGAAATTATCAAACTATGTTGTTACACTAAGTATAATATTCCTGAAATGCCATTACAAAGCCAGCTGGAAACCTTGACTTTTCATCCATATTGTTATTTATATACATATTTACTGCTGCCACCTGCTTGTAACTTGGCTCATATCATGAAGCAGTACAGTTCCCTTGTTTCATTATTCTTTGACATTTCACTATAACTACATAGCTGCCCATTTCTCAGTTTCCAATTGCTCTGCAGCCGCTCCTGAATTATATTGGCTTAGTAATAGAATAAAGATCTTTCACCATGGTAGTACTAGCCTTTTTTTTTTTTTTTCATACCCAGATGGTACAAATCACTGCTGGCACATGTAACAATTATAGCACAGCTTCTGCTGCTTAAATGAACTCCCATAAACCCCACAGAGTTAGATTAGATTAGGGAATTGGGAGGTGAGGAGGAGGTCTGGCCAGTGGTCTCAGCTGAAACAGATATGTATTTGCCACTGCCTGTGTATGGCTGTGATAGAGTAAGTAGCATGTTTGGTGAGTTTCTTCTAAAAAAAAAAAAGAATGAAAACAAGTGAATAAAGTTAAAAACTGATTTCATAATCAGTACCATAACATACGTTTTTATATATTATTATTTATATATTTACTTTTATATAACCTAGTGGAATACCTCACAACGTCTCATAAAACAAACATTTTCCAAGAAAACAGCAGTCTCCCAAAAGAGAACAACAAGCAAACCTTGGATCAGTTACTCAGATTTACCTACGTTCTTACTCCACCCACACTATCAAGTGAATCATTCAGTTCCTTGATGCTTCTGAAGGAGACTGGTGGCCATTATCCAGACCCTCAGACATTTAGAAATACACATACACTGCTAATGAGTAGAAATGCCAATAACTGAGCATAGCGTAATGAGATTACCTGAAGAGATCTGGTGAGAACACTGAACTAAACTGATCTGAAGGTAGTAAAAACTCACTCTGGGTTAACCTACTTAATATATGAACATTTCTGTGTTGTCCATCCAAGAGTTTGTCATGAGCCATTTTAGATCCTTCAAAGGAAAACTAGAACATGAAAACCCTTACAGGTTAAAAAAAAAAATCACTTATGACTTCAGAGTTACAGTACATTAAATTTAATATGAGCTACAACAATCTAGCATGCATACACACACATACACACTTACTTAAATAAAATCCTCCAGGCATTCAGACTTTAGAAGACACTAAAGTCGAAGGAAAAAAAAATTATGTGAGAAGAATAATATGTATTAAAATCTATTGTGAAAGTATGTACATTTGGTATTAATGCAAGTCATACAAACCCACTTGTGTTCTTCTAGGAAAGTACCTGCTATACCTTTTTCTCAACTCCATCCTTCTTAGGATTACAGAGTATCACTGCATACATGGAAGGTTAGCAAGTACGGACTTACTGCAAAAAGCAGAAAAGGAGGAAATGTACTGTCACTGTTCCAGTTCCCAACTTACTATGAAAATCCTTGCTGCTGACTGAAGCTGCTGCACTGAAGAGAACAGAAAGTTTGTCAAAAAGCCAAAACTAAATGGAATTAATGTTTACTGTGCAAAAGCATCATCTCATATTGTACCTCTAAATCAAATACAGTATGTTAACTTACAGAAACCTGTCATTTTTTTTTTACTGTAAAAATAGTTTAGGAACAGACCAAAAAAACTTGAACTCCACAGAAAGCACCAATTTCTCCTAATGTTTTAAGAACATCATCCCAAGACAAAATGGGAAGAGGGAAGGACCATTCATTTCACAAATGGGAAAATAAAACAGAAAATATGAACAGTCTTCAATCCACAAACCTAAGTTCTATTTTAGCTGGGAATGAGGAAACCCATCCTCATTAAGCTTCAAAATAAAGGCCAGATTCTCAAAACAAAACAAAAACAAAAAAACAACTCCCCTCCCCAAACAAACAAACAAACCAGCTTAATTTCTGTTTAGATCCTGGAAAAGAAAGCTTCTAGAGATTTTGTTTGTTTGTTTATATTATTTAACTTTTTTTTTTAATATATGAATTTTTAAGGAAGATAAGAGGATTTCTTTATGCTGAAAGCAACACCATTTCACTAGTGACAAAAGCTTCAAATACATTCTTTCTGATAAAATCGCAAAATCTGGAATGAAAACCTAATACATGTTAGTAAAATTTAACCATGCAGATCCCTCAGGAAAAACACATACTTTGTAATCATCTACTCCAGCAAGGGAGCAGACTCTTGACTCTCTGATACACAAGCCCATGCACTACTGAACTGAAAGTAATGGAAACCTATCCAAGACTGCACATAAATCCACCCATATGAATTTAGGCAACACTGCAGCTGGAATGAGTAGCCCACTCAAGATGCTTTCTTTGATCATTCCCTCCAACAGTAAATCTAACCTGAACAAAGATTCCTCTGCCACTCTGACGTATGGTTACAATCTATGTCCTGCAGAACATGATACTGGAAGTATAAGACAAGGGCTCAAACAACACTTGAGGAACAATTTAAGAAGTTAATTTATCTACAGAATGTCAATTCTCAAAGAAATTAAACTTTTCTTACAGCTTCTGAGAACTACTTGCATAAAGGAAACTTGTAAACTACCAGATCTCAAACTGAAGCAAATTTTCCAACTGTAGTCATGCTGTCAAAAGCTGATGTGAAATTCTGTAGAAGCAGCTCAGGAAAGACATGCATGAGGAGAAAAGCACTCTTCTGCATATAATAAATGCTGCTAAACATACATTTGTGTAACCTGCTAAGCCATCAGGAAAATATTGGTGGATGAGTCAAATACAAGAAAGACTTCTGTTGACTGTTTGTGTCAACAAAATAATAAGTTTTTATTATTTGAAATGTTAAAAAGAATCTATCAAAGCGAGAGATCCTCAGTAAAAATTCTCCTTTACTTCTGAAGCTAAATAAAAACTGCTAGTAAAGCACCAAAAATAGTTCATATTACGAAAAATGAAATTCATGTAGCAATTGACATCTTTTAGAAGAATCAAAGGATACCTGATTGAACTCATTTTTGCCTCAGAACAATGCAAAATTGGCCATGGTGTGTGCTCTACTATCAGTGTCCAGACACAGCCTGTTTCAGTAAATTTCTATACCTAGCTGCAGACAACACCATTCAAGAATCAGTTCAATAACTTACAATGATTTTAATAACTTATGATGATTTTCATGTGATTTTTTTAGAAAACATCCTATATTGGCCACCAAGTCCTTGCTCCTGACAAACCAGATCTTTCCTTGACATACATGCTACTTGATTTATTCAAGTTTGTCAGTACAACAAACACGTGGCATGTCTTCTATTAGCAATCAGGTCTTACAATCCCTATTGACAAGACGGACAACAATCCAGTCTCGTAAAAGATTCATGACACAACTTTGCACTCTCTACTGCTTGCTTTCTCATAAAACCAGCGCAAATCCCATCAAAAATTTAGCAGAACCCCTGCCTCATCTGTTTAGGCCTGAAGCTAGTTGCAGGGACAACTCATTAGGGACAAGCTCATTAAAACCAGCCCTGGAGCAAAAGCAGTTTGCGAGTCTCCTCATTTTTATTCACTTTCACCTAGCCATTCGAGCTTCTTCTGTTTCCCAGATACAGAGCTTCTAATGATTTTGTACAATAAGTAAGGCTGTTTTTTAACTTGCACTACACCCTGGATTCCACAAACACAGTTCCTTACATGCACCAAAGCTAGCATAGTTCTCCTCATCTGTAAGGTTTGGATAGCTCTACACTGAAAGATAATATCAGAAAACCTCATAGATACTCTTCTGATTACATTAGCAAAATGTACCTATGCATCTACCAAGCACAACAGAAGGTAAAGAGAGTACAGATGTACAGAATAAAAGTTGGTAGATACAGATGGCTGAGAACTCACTCATGTAAGACTGGATTAAGCATTTGAAAAAAATGAAACAAATAAAAAAAAACCCCACACAGAGAGACTGTGCCATAATAAATGGAATAAAGCTTTTTTTTTTTTTTTTTTTTTTCCTTTCAAGTTGTTTACCTTTCTATGCTATAGTGAAAAAATCCTAATCTTTGACCAGAGCTCCAGCTGGGAAACTTTGCTCGTGTTTCCTAAATTAGATGCCTGAAAATATTTCAGAATATTTCAGCATATTTCAGAAGCCCAATTCAAAAGCTCAACTTCAAGTGTCTACATTCAGACAACAGAATTCTAATATCATAGTTATCCACAGTTCTGAATATTGGTGACCACAGGCTCAGCTCATCTTGGGATTATGCATAGCACTCATTCACGTTCTTTAGATAATCACTCAAGGTAATACAGCATCAAAACATACAGCTTGTTTCAAGATAAGTGAAAAAAAAAAAAGAAAAAAAGAGGATTCTTTTGCCTTCTTTACTTCTGGTAATTCTACCAGACTTTTCAAAGATCACTAACCAAAAATGAAATTTAGTCACAATCTGTGTCACTGCCAAAGACTATTAGATCTGTCATGCACAATTTTTGTAACAGAAAGTCTACTGCCATGATATGAGTTGCATCAATGCAACTGCTCCGCACTATCAAGAGCAAAGAGAAAACCGCACCCTCTAACACCATAGAGAAATGGAAGGGCTGTAAAGCTTATCTCATGCAAAAATTGTTGCCTATTTACACAACATACAGTTATTACAGAATACCATCAGTACAAATTCTAGCCCAGATAAGCAGCCCCTAGCACCTATGCAACTCTGTAGATTAAGCTAGTCAGTTGTATTTTGCACTGAAATGGAGTAGCACCATTTACTGAGTACGCAAAGGGACAACTCAACAAAAGAATGGTACCTTTGATCTGTTTCTTTTTTAAACGAAATCTGACTTTCTCCATTCAACAAGTTTCAGTGGGGGAATAATTTCTTTACATTCTGCAGTATGTGGCATCCACATCTCTAAAGTAGTCTTACTTCAGAAAAATTATCAATCATGCTTTATGAAATCTTGCCAGAGTTCAACAAGCTTTTAGACATCCCTCTAAGCCACATCACTTAATTTTTAGGTGGTCCTGCGCAGAGTCAGGGGTTGGACTTCATGATCCTTGTGGATTCAGGATATTTTGTGATTCTGTTATTGTGTCATGCTTCCCTGTGCTGTTCCTATGTGCAACAGAAGAAAGCGACAATATCATCATCAGCATGGACCAAATGCTGCAATCTGAACTTTCTTAAAAATGAGAGCGTTGCGAGGAAGCTACTCAAAATTAAAATACAAGACAAGTTTTAGAAAAAAAAATCACTTTATCATATCTACTAACACAAGTTTTTAGCATTTATACAACATTAGAAGATCTTTTATTTTTCCATTATTTCCAAGTCTCTATGAAAAAAATACCTGAACGCTGAGAACCTACATGTCTCAAAACTTTATGCAGATATAGAATCTTCAAATAACAAGGATTTGTGACAAAAACAATGACAAACCAAACGTATTTCATGTGAGAACAGCAATGTTACTTTTCTCTTTCGAATCCCAATAAATCTTATCATAAGAGAAGCTTAGCAAAAGAACAACTGAAATTCAAATGCTTTAAAAATAACTAACTGCATATTTAATACGTTTGCTTTTTGTTTCTAGACTAATACAGGTAAGCCTTACCTAAGCTTTCTTCTATCTTTTCAAAGGCACCCCAGATATAATTTTTCTTTTGCAGTTACATATAGAGCGTAAGAGAACTAGAATACAATTAGTTACCACATCAATTCATTTTTTCTTAAGCTATTTTCTTAGAAAAACAAGTAATTTTTCAGCTTCCAAATGAACTATAAAAACAAACAAATTCAACGTAGAACATTTAGAAATGGTGTGAAAAAATATATGTCAGTTACTATGGGTGGAAAAAAACTGAAAATGCATAGCTTTCAAATAGTTGCATTACTGCAATACTGAATGTTAAGATCAATAAAACTCAAGAACATAAAAAAGGTAATTTTGATTAAGCAAAGTTACTCGTCACTAGACATGTAGCACCTCTCTTGGTGAACTTGCTCCAAGGCACAAGCATATCTACAAATACCACAGTGTCTTTTCCAGAAGATGTTGGAAGTGCATAAACTGTATCAGACAGAAATTTAGAATGAGTCTCTAAAAACTCAATGACTTCATTGAACTTCATTACTAACGCGACCTTCCCTTATTAAAAATTCCAAACAAACAGGTGCTTCACGCTAGGTCTACTTCTGAAATTGCTTTCTTTTTATTCCCAGGGATACATCAAGAGCAGGGGGAGAATTCATGCAGTATAGATCAGTCAAGCATTGACAGCGCATCACACTTTGACAAGCTGCTTGGCTCTGTTTAAAGTCTAAGTTAGGCCTTGGCCCATCAAGGCCATGACTATTGAATTATTGACAGCCTCTCACTGTGGTGCAAAGGGAAAGAGTGCTATAGCCTCAGTTCAATAAAGATGAAATGGAAACCCTCTCTGAAGCTTACTTTAGCACGTTAAAGGAGTTTTAATGGTCTTGTTTAAAATTCAGTAAGAGAATATATTAGACAGATTATATTTTCACCAGCTAAACAACAAGTTTGGGATGCACTGGAGCTTACAAATGAGAGGAAAACTGCATGAAGTACAAATAAGTCAACTTCTTGGCATAGATCAGATGTTTCAAAATAATTTCTAATCCTCCAGCCTTATGTGTTTCACAGTTTTCATACCACCCTGTACCATTACACCGTATGTAATCAAGCATTCACACTGCTGTAGGGATTCATCATCTGAAAATGCAGCCTGGCTTTCATAATAGGTACTTCCCGCAGATGCCGTTACACCTACAAGGGAGCGCAACAGCCAGTCCACGTTTCCAATCTATCAACTGCATTAGTTCCATATCTCTTTTCTTTTCAGGCCATCAGAAGTGCAATGAAGGGGTGTCAGTAAGTAACCAGCTGCACAATATCTGGTTTTCATTTGCTTGTTTGTTCTTTTAACAGAAGTGTTCTACAGAGCACACCATCACACGCTTCCACAACTAGCTGATTAATAGTATCAATTCTGATCTTCTTACATAATCTCTTTTCTTCTTCAAATTCACACCTGCCAAATTTTACTTGTATTTTAATAGCTAATGTCAGACAAGCAACAAGCAGAAAGTTCCATCTCAGGACTATAATTTTAAATGCAATGAGACTCACATCAATTGTCGCATAGACTTGCAGAAAATTATTCCACGTGGACTTCTAAAGTGCATCCTAAAAGCTTCAAAGAATGAGTACGTTTTAAAAATAATTTAAATTGATGATCATGTTGTTTTTTTTTTTTTTTAAGCAATTTGTCTAATGTGACCCTATACTCATTTCTCCAACATCACTTCCAATATACTGCCTCCTGTCAAATCAACAAAGAGAGCCTAACAGCACATCTAAATTTGTGTTCATTTGCCTTCTGCAGGATTATCTTTGCCATGTCAAGCATTATAAGTAAATCAAAGATGCTTCTCAGGGGCTGTAAGAGTAGGGCTAATCTCCAGACAAATATTTAGAAGGCAGCTTAGCCTGTTCTGGCTTTAATCGTTTCCAACTGATTTGACTTATTCTAATTACAGCCTTTACGTTATAAAAGCCATTTTTATGTTGCTGAGGAGCAGCTTCATGGCAAATACTCGGAATTTTGCTGAGTTTCTGTTCCCAGGTTGATTATGGAAATGGTACTCTACAGCTTTCCTCTAATTAGAAAAACACACTGTACAGAGCATCAACAATTTTTAACATTAATAATGGAATGACAGTGTCCTTTTGTGTGTCTTTAAATAATTCCTCAAAATATGACACCACAAAGGCACCGTTTCCCACTTGGGTATCACACTAGAAGCAATTTTCACATTTTTGCATGTTATATTTATTCAAACAAAACCGCATCTTTGAAGAAGCTGTTAATTAATTTAAGGTAACAGAATAAGATAATTAAACTTCTGGATAGTTTATGGTGAGGTGCTTTCCAAGTCCATGAACTTGGAAAATTCAAACACTCACAGAGAGCAAATTAAACATATCCTTTGACAAATCAGACAGTGTGGCTATTTGTTATTTTTAGTACTTACTTACCATGCTGTCATTTCCCATAAGGAACAGATCACTGAGATAATACAATTTTCCTTTGCATCAATTCACTGACTTGTCTTGATGTTTAATGGAAATCTAACTATATTTCCCAAGTACTGTGGACAATAGAAAATGAGGTAGAGGAGTCACAGAACATGGAGCTTGTGCCCATTCCAGTGTCAATACATAGTTAAATAATGTTTCCCTTCAACAGAAAAGGCCTTTGCATTCAATGGCAAGCAGATCCCTGCAGATAGAAAAAGTGAGTATGGTGCTACATAGAAGGCATGGAGGTATAACCTTTTGACTTCCTGGGCCACACTGAATGAAGAGCAATTGTCTAGGGCTGCACCTATGAAGGATGCACTGAAAATAACACCCTCAAATTATTTCCATGGAAACTAAACCACAATAATGCTATTTGATTGCGCAAATTCTCAGCTTCACAACACTCTTAACAGTCTTTTTGAAAACCGGCAGCACCACTAGCTGTGCATTTTCACCAGCGATGAACAAAAGCCTGCATGCACTACTTGCAAGAATCTGCACCAGAAGAGTTGACCAACTGTCGCTGTCACCACTGCTGAAATGCACCACCCACTGCCTCACTGTGCTCACATCGACTGTTCTGTCTCAACGAACATAGGTCATTTTTTCCCCCAGGAGGAATTCAGTGACACATAACTTAGCTTCATCCTCAGTTCCATGTCAGACCCCATTTGGTCAGACTGCCCCTCTGCTGCAATTTGTCGCAACAAAGTACAACAGGATATCAGAAGGAAGTTTCAGCCTCTACTGTCATCCCACCAACATTCACCTCTCACATCATAGGCCAACATCATGAAACAGGAGGCATTATTTTCAAACCAGCCCTCATAAACTATATAGTACAGTTAATGTGTATAAGTAACTTGTTTTAATTTCTAACTTTCTTGTTTTAACGTTTTAACATTTTTTATTAAAACATACAAAAAAAGACAGCAACAACAGCATAAATCTAGCGGGACACGTGACCCTGTTTTTGTGAAGCTGACGCATCAGAACGGATCGATGGCAGCAGCTGCAGTTTGCAGTGAGCTCTCAAGGTGTTCATCAGATTTTTGATGTAATTTTACTCTTCCTATGCTTGAAAACTGTCGTTCAGAAATGAGTGTACTGCCAAAAGGGATGACATGAGTAAGGTTTGAGAGCGAGTTGGGGGACATTACTCTCTGGTAAGAGAGCGCTTACACAAGTCTGGTGAAAAGACATGATCACATTTTTGACTGTAACTCTATGCATCCCATTTGAAAATTTGCAAGTAGTGTATTTATGCTGATTAAAAATGGAGTCACAAACAAACAAAACAATTATTTTTTCAGCACTCTTGAAACCTGTTCTTAAATTCTTTTATCCAAATGGAAAGCACAGCTACAAATTTTCCTCTGTTCACAGGACTGTGCTTCACCAACACATACAATGCATCATGTTATACACCATAATTTGAGTTAGCATTGCACTGCACCTTCCCCCTGTCTTGCTTTCAGCCCAGATGGAGTTAATAGCGCACTGATGTTCAGTTGGTGCCGAGTGATGGGTGTGTGCCCAGAGCCAGGCTGGTCCACATTGTGAGCTGAGCCTGTAGGCTGGACATGCCTTATATAAAGCATGTAATAACACACTGGATTTTGACTGTGACTCTACAATAACAGCTTTAAGCAAAATAGTTACTTCACTCTCTCTGAGTGCAGAAAGAATCAATCTTTACATCTTGCCACAATAACAAACAGAAGATAAAGCACTAACAAGTTGGTATGATTATATTTTACATAGAGAAAAAACAATATTTTGGGAGTCAAACAGAAAGGACAACTCTTAGATTTCTGCCTCAGATGTATATGCTGACAAGAATACACATGCTACCTTTGACCCTGAGTGGTCAAACTAAGCTGCTAGTGTACTATCTTAAATAGTATGCTTTGAAAACAACAGGAGACCAGGCAGAAGCGTTCTGTAATGAGTTTAAAGCATGAGCCTTTAATGCCCCTATGAAATAACAAGCAGCACACTACTCTGGGGACTTCCCTAATGACAAAGTCTGTAGACTCCTTTCATTTAACTGAAAAGGCTAAACCTGATGAAGTGTTCCTTTTAATAGACAGAAAAAAAGAGTTTATATGTCCCTTATTGAGAAAATGGGGAGCATTAATTACTCAGACGTTAATATGATCCCCCCCCTTTTACTTACTGATGCAGAGGTATAATCATAATTATTGACAATAGGATCACCGGCATGGGAGGGCTGAAAACAACTTCTCAGTGGCCAATGCAAGATGAGCAGGGGCGGGAATGGTGCAAAACCATTTTAACAGCAATAAAGGTAAATAAACATCCAACATAAAATGCACCATATTTAAGAAAAAGCAAATTGT
This sequence comes from Gallus gallus, assembly GCF_016699485.2. Taxonomy (NCBI): domain Eukaryota; kingdom Metazoa; phylum Chordata; class Aves; order Galliformes; family Phasianidae; genus Gallus; species Gallus gallus. Next base: position 11,053,081 of record NC_052545.1, read on the forward strand.
AAAACAGTAATGCATATATGCGCATATAGAAATACACACGTAAAACAGCCCCATGCGCACCCTAGATTAAGGGGGAAGAAGACATCATCATCTATTTTTGTGTGGTACTGTGTAAAGCCAGGAGTTGGACTCAATGATCCTCACTGGTCCCTTCCAACTTGCAATATTCCATGATTTATATCAATACTATTCTGCTCAGTGACCATGCACCATCCTTATGGCAAAAGATAGAGGGCACTGATGATCTGCCACCCTAAGACAGAAATGAAAGGGATAGTCCAGAACAGAAGAGAAAAGCAGGAAGATAATAGAATATGAGTGTGCAAAAATGCTAATTGCATGACTACCGTGGAAACTCATTCTATAATAGTTTATTTTCATTGCCTTTCTCTTTGTAAAAAATTCAGCCTGTACTACTAATAATTCTTTGATGAGGCTTAAGATTTCAAGTACACTACGTAGAAACTCTGGGCTTTAGGTATAAGCTGTTAATCCTTTTTGTCCAAAATAAAATTGAATATAACATTAGTAAAGAGTCTAGAAAGAAAGCAAGGCTGAATGATATTCCCCCGAATACCTTTCTAGTGTCCTACCTGATCTAACTCAGAGGCCTTCTGAGTCAGATGCACGTTCTGTGCATTTAGTAACCCACACTAGTTTTATTCTCCACCAATGCAAGTTTTGCTGCGTTAGAAATATGCCTGATTACAGTACTGTAGTGAACCAGCAAGGAACAAAACGCTGCCATTATTGTTTCTGAAGTGGATACAGTTTTTATATTTTATTGGAACAATAAGACAGCTGGTGAAGCAAATACAAGCTACTGCATACACTGGCACAGAAAAGGAATAAGTTATATTAAGCTTCAGATACACCACCTGACTGACACAGAGTTTAGAAAAGAGGCAATCTCCGGGGATGGGGAAAACACCCACAGGAGATTTTATTAGCGCCTCAGGAGGGAGTGTATTGGGAATACTTTAAATGGATTTTTTGAGATCATCGTGGCTTTTAGAGGCCAAGACTTCCTTCACTAATACTCCAGGTAGATTTTTTTTCCTGATCTGTACATCGCCACTGCAGTGCCCATTTGTAGCATGTGTAAGAAGCGTTGCATTTGCTTTTTTCTTTTGGCATGCGGGCCTGGCGTTAAAGCATTCGCATGAAGACATTCACCCAAATGAGTTTCAGGATTCGGTTCAGTGAACATCTGTACAGGTACAGACTTCCCTACCCATGTGCAGTGCTATCTCATTTCCCCTTGGAGATGGGTGAGGTATGGTTTCATGTTTTCCCACTCTCCCAAAAAAGCTACGCAAGAGAGTAATGAGAGGTACAAAAGATTATTCAGTTGGCCTTTAGCAAACCAAAGCATCTCCAGCACCATTTTTTATGATTTGCTCAAAAGAACAGGAATTGTCTAGAATTTGATATAAATTTCCACGATGTCCGAGTATCAGCCATGGTTAGTCAGTGTCGTATCATTTTTTGATTCATTAAGTCTACTGTCCCTCCCCACCTCTACAACTGCAGTAATGCATATTTCAAAGACCTGGCTTTGCTGAGGTAAAGCTTGGGCCTCAATGACAGCATTGCTCATTGCACTGGCACTTGTAAAAGCCTTTTATCAGAAATGAGACTCTAAAGGGACCTGGCACTCAACTCCAATAAGATGTTCTAAAGCCTTGAGGGGGGAAAAAAAGCACAAGTAACAAAGGTCAGCGCTTCATTTTCCTTATCTGTATTTAATCATGATACTTCAGAAGGAAACTGAAGTGTAAAAAATTTTATACTTAGTACCAAACTCAATTTTCTCATGGGATAATTACCAAAGAAGACTTCTTTTCCTTCCTTAGTCATTTCCACGTTTTTATCTGAAAATCACAGAGAAGACAAATAGGACATCCCAATGCTATTTAAGCAGCCACTGCAAAGCAGGAAACTGCACTTTGAAGGAACCATAGCATCGATGTGCCAACAGATGACTCACTAAGAGACATGTAAAAGAAATTGCATGCCAGTACCATATCTCAGGAACTTGGTGTGCCTGCAACCATAAATAGAGCCATGCTTCAATTGTGATTCACCTGGTTCTGGACATGTTCTAGGGCAAGTTCATTCTGAAACACACTGCATGGTCTTTGTCATTTTCTACTTGATCACCTGGGCTTCCTTCCCAGAGATGGCAGGAGAGGAGACTGCTCCCAGTTTTCATCCTGACAAAGGGTAAGGATGTGACCTCACACTAGTTGGAATTGGAAGCCACCCATATGTGCCACAATCTAAATCTGGGATACCACAGCATGTTCCCATCAGAAATGCTGCAATCCATTATGCTAGGTAGGGCACAAGAAAAAATGAGGATGAGAGAATAAAACTGTACAATATCCAGCTTTAGAATTCATCCCTGAGTAAACTACAGCAAGCCATTAACGTAAGGAGTTCTAAACGCATTCAGATTTCATCCATCTCAACTGTTTCCCCACCATAAGTCAACTAACGATTCTGTTCCTTCCAAGGCAGAGATTTTGTACATTTCGGTACACCTGCTCATATTAGATATGGTAAAACATGAAATCCTCAACAGGTTCTAGAAATCTACCTTCATCATTGAAAAAACGAGCAAGAATACAAACGAGATAAAGAAATTACAATGAAGAACAGAGATTGATAAATTAACCTTGAAATAGCTACAAGATGCCACCTGTTCTACACCTTACACCTCAACCCAGTTAGGAGATTTGCTCATTAGCTGCCACCTTCATGTTTCTGCACTTGAACCAGCTATTTTAACCTGATGGAAGCCTTTGTTACAGTCCTGGTAACATAAACAAGCGTTTAACATTTAGCTCACTGGTGGTCTCCACAAAGTCAATAAATTGCATTTGAAACATTACATGAATGTGCTGTGCTCAGTGCATGCTGTGAGTCTTGAGACAGACATTCATTGACATCGCAAAACAAAACCAGGTCAACCCGTTGTTGGACACTGAGACTGGACGTCACTAAAGAGGTCACCAAGGCAGATCTTAAGTTTAGACTTGAAGGTTAAGACTGTGCACTGTACCAATACAATGTCAACTAAATAAATGTCAACTAATCCTTGATATGTTTTACTGGTGGTCAAAAATCCGTATGTATTTTGCCAATTTTTACTCAGGTCCATCATGCAATTACTCGTTGCAATTGATACTTTATACAAGTTCATATTTCATTATCACTTCTCATTGGTGCTGTTCGCATTTGTAAGCGTACTGCATTATCGCTTATGAGGAATTACATCAATTACCTGACACCAGGAATGCAATTAAAATAATGCATAGGGAAAGTGGGGCCTACTTGCTTATTGATGCAGGGTGACAATTCTCAGCCACGTTAATCAGGGTTATGCTCATGGCCGACAAAAGATGAGACCTGTTTGTTTCATTATTTTGCTTTCAACTTGAAGTGTTCTACTATTCTTTTTTTCTATTTTCAAAACGCTCATTGCAATGTTTTAAAAGGAACACCAAATAACACTAAAATAGTGCTAGAAGCTGAGCACTGTTATTAGATAAAAGCGGCTCTAATGCATTAGGAGGTGTTGAGTTAATAGGAAAAGAGCTTTGATTCACTAGCCCCTGTCTAACATGCTACTACAACAGAAGTAAAAAGGCAGTAGGCAACTCCCCTCTAATCACCTCCTGTTAGCTGCAACTATAGGCAAATTGCTAGTGAGGATTAAGTGGGGAGACTATCACAGGATCAGTGTCAAGCAGAAAAAAGACTCAATTTGTGAGCAATCATGACTCCCTAATCACTTCCCTAAGAGCTTTAGGAATTACTAACAGTCGTCTTTAGAACTGTGGGCGCATCATAAATACCGACCTAAAGAAATCAGGAGGCTTTTTTTAAGCAAGAGATACGATTGTGGCGATAGATAGACAGATAGATAAAACAGTTAAGTATATAAATAATAAAGCATCTGAAGGCTGAAAAAAATAAATAATTCATGTTCACCAATGCGGTACATTCTTGAGATTACTAAGATTTAGATGTGTGTCAACACTGTGAATTCAAACCGAGATAAGCTAAGACTTGCACGGTTTGGAGGCTGACTTAGAGACAAATCCGTCAGTAGTACAGTAAGTTGAAAATGCCCGTGCTAGAGCAGTGCTGCTCCACAGGAGCAGTGGGAGAGATCCTACTGATTACGTATTTCCAGGCAGTTGCCACAGACTAATTCCCTGTCAATTATTTTATTCCGTTACTTTTACACATTGACTTTCCTCCAGATCGCATAGAAGTCTTTGTAAATGCTGTCTTTTTTTTTTTTTAATAATGAGAAATAATAACAAAATGAAAAATGCAAACACCTATTTAACTCAGAAAAGGAAAAATCTTACTGATATTGACATTGGCTTGAAGTTCGTATGTATCATAACATTACATTAGATTACAAAATTCAATAAAGACCAAAAGCACTCGTTTCATAACACCTGACAGATCTTCAAGTGCTGCTGTGAAGATCCAACATGCCCAATAAATCAATTTTTTGATCAGTTTTATTCTTCCTTTGTAGTCAGAGTTCACATTGGCTCAATCACTTAATCAAAAATTATATTTCCAATTATTTTTCCTACAGTACTTAATTTCCTGATGGCCAAAAAAAATAAAATAAAAAAAATAATGCTCAGCCATTAAAAAGAAAGAAAGAAAGAAAGAAAGAAAAAAGACTGTTTTAGAATAAAGCATTTTTCAAAAGTGCTATTGCAAAAGGTAATAATCAAGTAGTGCCTTACTTTGACTGAGATACGTCAGGTTATTACTCAGCAAGAACAGGTGAAAAGATGATAGTAAATGCAAAGGTCAGAACGACATGAGACTCCCAAAATACCTGTTATTTTCTGGTTCAAATATGTTTCAACAATTGTGTTTTAAAATAATAAAAAAAACCATAAATTATATATATATCGATACCATTTTAAGAATAAGCCCATAGAAGTCTCTTTTGTGCACAGTACATGTATATCAGAACTCAGTATCACTAGCATTAATATACAAGAAAGGAATGAAAAGACAATTAAGTCTCAGTAATCAATCAATGACAATTTCTTCTACTACTGTACTGATAAACTTAACAATAAGTAAGCCAAAGAACAGCCACGGCTTGCAGGTTTTCTATGCATCCCAGAATTGAGCTCGAATTAGTATCTTTGTAATAGCATTCTAAACTACCTTTCGGGAACTAAACAGGTCCTTCTGCAGGAAGGAGAGAATTCCCAATAAAAAGTAATTGAAAATTAATAACTGTGTGTGTGTCACTTAACACCACATCATAAGGAATACTACCAATGCAATACCAAAATACATTGAATTCTGATGCTGCATTATACTAGCCTGTTTACAGCATTTTGTTCTTTCAAAAATGAAGCAGAGAACAAGTATTTTATGAAGTGTTTTCTTTCATTTAAATGCTTGAAGACAGATATACGGTGCACACTGCCTGTACACACAATGCCAATGTTGATATTAGGTAGGAAATCTTTTGTCTCTCTTATGTAAATGCTTTTAAATCAAAAGAGGAAAAGAAATTTAGGGGGAAGAAAAATGAAAACCAATTGGAATACGTATGTTATATAAATGCAAAGCAGCTGAACTAAACTTCTTGCTGTCCTATAACTTGAGAAGTATAACATAGATAAAAAAAACACAGAAGTATTCCACCCCATCCCAACTTCACTATAATCATCAGTGCTACTTTCTCGTGTTACCTTGTCTGCCCCTTTCACAAAGAAAAGTACCAACTGTGTGTATAGATACAGATGCAAATATATAAATATTCATAGACGTTAACTGTTTTTTTGTTTGTTTGTTTTTTAATTATATAGCGTGTATATATATATATATATACGTACACACACACACACACACACATATATGCTGCAATGTGTTTCAAAGCTGGAAATCCTTGGGTATTTCACTGTATCGTGCTTAGAATTAACAGCAGCAAATTTCTTTTTCCTACTATATTAATTTGAAAAAAAAAAAAAAAAAAAAAACACCGAACAGCATTGCTTTGACTTCATAACACTAGCAAAACCCAGACAGCTGAAATCCACATGGAACTCCCACTTCCTTTATATAGGCTGGACACCTGACCTGGTCAGCGAATCAAAAGAGAGAACCTTAAGGTATCACATGCACGTGTAAACATTATTGGCACTCACCCTATCAAATTGCTGCTAAAATGCCCTCCATTGGCATACAACTTCCACACTAAAAATAATACTGATCTATTAATTGTAGTTTATCACGATTATTCCACAAAAATCACAAAATGATAGATTTGTGATTATAATAAAAGCTCTTTGCAGCATAATGAGTCTTCTAAGAGCCTTGTGTAAGGAAAAGGAAAAAAAAAAGAGCACCACCAAAAAAAACCCCACAGCTTGTCCAATTAACTATCATTAGCTCCCATTTTCTATCAATTTGCACCCTCTCTATGCAATCAAGGTTTCTAAAGGGCCAATTTTAATTAGTTCAAATAACAAGAAACAATGTTTATCTGTCCATGCAGTGCAGTACTCTGTAGGCAGACACTGCAACACATTTATTGCCTTCTAGGTCAGCATCAGCTGTAGTTTTAGCAGCTGTAGCTAAAGGCAACTGTACTGTAATCAAGCATCACAGGGACATCTTTGCTTTCTCTCCTTTTTTATTTTTATTCTTTCTGCTGCCTTGCTGAATCCCCTATTTTAATATACAAACTCACCCCACTGTGAAGTAAGCCCTTGCAGGGTTGGATAGCCACGAGAATGTTAGTGGCTAGTGGTGAGCTCCATGGAGAGGGAAAAAAAAGAAAAAAAAAGAAATAGAAAAGCTTTTAAAAAAGGCAAAGCGTCAGCGGTATGCGTAAGAGAAGGGAAAAGGGATGGAAAATTAATAATCCAACAGGCAGGTTCCCTCAGTGTTATTAATCATGCTGCTTCTCACAAGCCAGAGAGGAGCTGAGATTTGCACATGGGAGGGGAGGGGAATGTACACTATTGGCCAACAAGCTCATTCCTATACATCTCAGCCAATCCTTCCTACTCCCCCTTCCTTCCCCCCCCCCCCTCCCCCCCTTTTTTTTTTTTTTCCTTCTCTTTCCTTAAGGTACAAATATATCTGAGAAGCAGTTACAAAACCCTGGAAGATGAAAAATCATGCTCCCAGGCTAGGCAACGCTTGGTCCAGTTAATGCACTATAAACTTTATTTGAGCTGACTTCTCATTTGATCCCCTTGTGACAGGGTCAGCGAACGGCAAGCAATTCCATCCCAAATCATGCCATAATCGAATTGCTGCCTATTTCCCGAACCTATAATGAAAAAGGCAACCGAAATAATGCAGGTAATGTTGGCAGCCTCCCCTTGCTGTCGTACATTATTACTGCCGATTGCTTGCCTCCATTTCCCCTGTACTCTAACAATGAATATATTTCACAGCTCACTTGCTTTACTGTGTGGGTGGTATGGCACAGACACCTACATGATATGAAAGAAAATCTAAAACAATAGGGTTTTGTTTCTGTGCACAGCACCTAACAGGCTGCTGGTAGGAAAGGCAATTTTGTCAAACTGCTACAGGAAAAAAAAAACAGGAGACCAGTGAGGCTTAAACAAGACTTTGGGCAGAACGCTCCCAACTCTTCTTTATCTATTTAACCCCAGCGTCACCCCATAATCTACAGAACGATCAAGCATTTATTGACAGTCCTCAAATAAATTAAATTACACTGTCGTTTCTGAAGGATCAAAGTTAGGGTTTCCTACACAAAACGCTTCTTTAGACAGGAACGGCTTCACTGGCAATATACAAATCCTGCAAACACACAAATCAACAGCCTGAAACAGACGCTGAGAACTCGCTTCATTAGAAAGAGGAGCAACTCCTCCAGTTCACTGACACATTACAAGTGCTGATGCCAAATTCGCCAGTCCTTTTCTCACTTGTCCCCTCCCTGAAGTCTCAGTGGGGCACGTGCCCTGGAACGGACCACACCGCTCACACTACTCTCAGTCTGCGTACTGCTGCTGTCCGCCGGCAGCATCGCTGCCTCACTGCAGCTCCAAAACACAGCACAGAGCTGTGCGAAGCAGGCAGCAATCAGGAGGTAATTATGTTTTCAAATGACATACATTAACTGCAATTGTGAGGAATATTCCCTTTGATCCACTGCTAGATGGCATAAATATGACTGTTTATATAACCTTCTACTTTGAATCTTACTTTAAAAGAGTTTGAAGCACAAAGCATAGCAAGTGAAGACTTACGTAATGACCAAAAACTAAACTTAATAAGGACAAAGCAATATTCCAGTGTATTTACCTTAAAAAACGTGCCTGCAACATAAGCCAATGTGTGTAATTGAGACTACAGCAGCATCCTATGCACAACCCACCTGACAGCTTTGAACTTTCGGGAAAGGCTGCACTCACACCTGAATTGCCATCCAGTCCATCGCCAATCCCAGGCAAAGCAGACACCGAACCCAAATGGGAAACCCAGCCCATCTTCTGTCCTGACGCATGGGAACATTTCAGGGCAAACACAGTAACTTTATCTTAAATCAGCATCACATGTTTAGATCAAATTATTTATCTGACACTGACCTAAAGGGAAACAATTACAAAGGCTATCAGATGGAACAATAAGTATTTCAACAACATTTGAGATTACACAGAGTATTTCTACTACCTTAGCACCTTTGGTAATATTTACAATGCTAAACAACATAGTATACTACAGCAGATTCAAATAAGCACAAATTTACTACATGAAAGTGCCTTTCAAAAAGCATAATTTTAATTTTATCTGGATTATAATTGTTAATGAAAAATGTTTTCATTAATTGGCCAGTACCCTCATTTCATTATCTCACACAAGAGAAACAGAGGCTGTAAGGAGGCATTGTAATTTTAAAGTAATGCAATCCCTCATCTGACTGGAATACAATATGAATATTTCACTATCTGAATGACTCTAATTTTTCACTTACTGCTCAGGCAGAACTGATTCAAGACACCATTCTTTTTTTTTTTTTAAGAGAAAAAAAAAGATGCATGGGTTCAAAAGTGCATGCCAACATATGGACATAGAGTAATTCTTTAAAAACTCAGCACTGGAGGCTATGAAGAGCAGATCTTATACAGAAAAAAGATCAATATAAAGAAAAAATTGTTCTAGATGTAATTGAAGTCATACATTTTTACACGACTTCTGCTATACACCCAATTACTGCTATTTATCAAACAGCAGACAACATTGAACCTGGCAGCATAAAAAACAAATTTTACTAAGTCAGGGAAAAAAAGGAAAAAAAAAATCATCAGAAAGGGAAGGAAAAAAGATACAAATAATAAATAATTCAATATTCCTGAGGAAAGCTCTTGCAGAAAAGACCTGACTGATTCAAACATCAGACGTGAGGCTGACAAGAGATATATCGATTTAGACAATTCTATCATTATTATTCCAGCCCGAGTCCTTCAGAAAAGCTGTTCTTTTTGCCCCTGTTTTTATTGCTTTAACTACCACCCTTTTCTCTTATACCTTCCTCTCTTTGAACTTGTACTCATTACAGCTTTAATCTCAGTCTGGGTATAAAACAATAAATAGAAATCCTGGGCTCATTTATCTGAAATGTACGTTCAGTTTTCTTAAGACACAATAGTGGATAATACTATATATATATGTACATATATATACACACACACGCATGCGTGCACACATGTATGGCTTTAATGCTTCCTCAAATTAGGTCATCGCATCTTGAAGTTTCTGATTATGAGAACAGGCCTTCGACTTCATGATTAAATACACAACAGCACTATTCACCTCCAATTTAACTATGCTAAATGTGTCCTTCTGCCAAATTTATCACTGTTTCTAAGTTTACATTGCACGCGCAGGTAAACGATAGCAAAAGTAACCTAGTTTTTAGCTTGTTTTCCTTAACTAAATAGAACTATATTATTGTAGATGTTCTCTAAAAAAAAATCCTTGTAGGTCAACCCAAATCACTAAAATGAAGCTGTATAATTACTGGAAGAAAGCATTCCTCCATTAGGCATCTGCAAGCAGAAGTATTTCTATGCTGTTCGATGTGTTAATTACAACCAGATAGGATATGCCACAGAAAATTAACAGTCTTGCAAAGACATCAGAGGTAAACACACAAAACAGGAGCTGCTTAAGGGTCATGAGAGCAAGTCAATTTTGAAGAAAGATAAAAGAACTGTCATGTATATGATTGCCTATGAAAGAGAAGAGGGCAATCCTGCCTTGTTATCATCAGTTAATTAGGCACTACAGTCAGGCATGCATACACTGCAACATTTGCCATGGTAATCAAATGTATTATTCAAATGTGAAACAAAACAAAAGCAACTGCAACTCTGACAAGGAAGAACACAATTTGCCCACACAAAGGTGCTGAATTAACTTTATATGAGAGTTAAAAGAAAGCTCGGGAATATATTATTTCAACTTTCTCAAATGGCACAACCCTTTAAATCAGACTTAAATTCCAATTCTAAAGCAAATATTCTTTTCCAATTTGATTCACACGCAATGTGATGACCTTTGCAAGCAAAGACGAGGATAATAAAAAGCAATTGATACTGCAGTAGGATCCAGTTATGTCTTTAATATAAACATGACTTGGTGAGACTAACAAATGCACTCTAGACAAGGCATGCTATCTTATGGATAAAAAAAAAGCATATAATGAAGCAATGCACAACATTTTCCCTGACGTGAGCTATACTTACAAAGCAAAACAAACAAAACAAAGAAAAACCTAATAACTAATTTCCAAATAATATGTCAACACAATCTGTTCAGCTGCATTTCGGTCTCACTAAGGTTCACACAGCTACACTGTACCTGTCTTCTTCCATTGGTGCAAAATGGAAGCTTTTGGTCTGCATTTTATTAGACTTGACAGAAAATATCCCATCCTAAGTTCAACAAGAAGTTTAGGATAACAACCAGGGAATGACAGCAAGCTAAAGGTTTCCCATTTTCAATATTAAGCTCCTAGAATATAATGTTTTCAGCTCACCTACATTTTCTTTACACAGGTAAAGATCAACAAGAAAAATCCCAATGGACTTCTTCCAACTTGGTCAGACTTCCTCCCTGTGGTGGTGACTCCTCACCTACAGTGTGTGCTCCCTGCTATCATTAAGGAATGGGAGAGCAGGGGAGACCTCTCTCATTCAAGCTTGTAGAAACACAACAGAGCTGAGAGTATGGAATGACAGTTAAGAGATGCTGTTCCCTGTCTCACTCAATAGGATGGGGCAAAGGACCTGAAAACAGCCAACACGATCAGACATACATACTCTAACATCCCATCTCCCCACGCATCTGAGGTCTCTGCATTTCTCAAGGTTTCCAGTTCTTTGAAAGCAAATGCAGCAAAGGAGCATCTGAAATTATGAATTCCAACTGCATTATAATCCTGCCTCCTCACCTTCTTACAGCACAGAAGCAAGCAAGCAAGAACAGGGACTCCCCAAACCAGCCACAGTCACCCCAACTCTCATCTGTCAAGCAACAACCTGATGCTGAACCTTGACTGAAAAGCAGAACACAGGCTGTCTTGTGTACTTTAGAAAGACCAAAATGTAATCTGTAGTTCCTTGTGCTCATTTTTCAGAATTCTTTTTTTTTTTTTTAACAACTCTGCAGATACGTTTTGACTTTCTATTGCTGTACAATGAGTGAGTAGAGCTTTGTTGTACTTTGCCACAAAACATTCAAAATACATTAAAGCAAAATATTTTTTGTTTCGTGTGCAGGTGCAGTCTAGCTTCAATGATTAAATTATTCTACAAATACCAATAAAAAGAAGTAGTAAAAACACAAAATTATGTGGCAGGGTATTATCTATTAGGTTATTATTCTGAAGACATCTGCCATGGAAAGATATATATCCATAGTGAAAATCAATGCAAACAAAATATATCTAACAAATCTGTTCTTCTTTATTCTCTCTCTTTTTCGATCCTTTATCCCCACACAATATTCTCCAAGTTTGACCATCTCAATCAAGTAGTGGAGTGGAGAATAATATGATACAGAACTCTGTCTTCTGATCACATTAGCCTAACATGGATCACTATGAAACCTCCGTACATCCGCAATCTCAAAGTCTTCAGAGTCCAGGCATACAGTAATCTGTGAGGAAGAAGTAATATCTGTTTCTCCAGCACGGAGATTTTCCTTTAGTCAGTCTGTCACTTCCCATTTCAGTTAACAAAATGTTGAATGCAGCTCATCCTTGGACAAATATCACAGCTTTACAGAGTAGAAAACAGGAGGAATTGTTTCCGAATGGAGATTTAACACAAAAACAGATCTGCAAGAAATTCCACCAACTCCAGGCATACATACACTGTGCTGAAAGATCACAACGCTATATATGCCCTATTTTTCTATGCTTGCTTCTGAAATGCCTAAAATTTAGTTCATACTAAAACAATATTAAAAACATACAAATGAAAACAAAACCAACTTGAGACAATTCCACTTTCCTACCATGCAAACAAATGGGCTTCACTCTTTTCTCTTTTAAATCAATGAAAATGCTTACTCTGATCACACACACAATACGTGACTACTAAATTAGTTAAACATTTATCTTGCTAATACAAACAAGTATGTTTTGATAATCTAGTAATGTGATTATGTCTTGTAGTCAACACAAAAAGCACCTGGACCAGCAAGTGGTGTGGGTACCTACCAAAAAGTTGGCATTCTGCAACACTCACTCTCTTTATATTTCTCATTCCTCTTTATATTTTATTGCATTTACAACTCCCTAACTTGTTTAGCTGGAATTCAAACTGAGAATGAAGTAATTAATTACCCTCTGAGATTCACAGTTCACTGTATTTGTTACTCATTTTACATCCGTGCTGCCTATTGTTTCAGAGCCTCTGGAAACCTCTGGGACCTCTGTCAAGGATTAATAACAGAACGCTCGTCCTCAAGAAGCACATACAGCTGTTTGATATGTAAAGAGACGAATGGCTACATAAGGGAAATCAGTGGTGTTCCTGTCACTCTGAAATTGTTTAAACACGTGAAATGAACCAAAAATCTTTTACCTTTCATATTATTGTACCTGGACAAAAAAAACCCAAAGTAAAATAAAATGAACTAAATCGATGAAAACCTTTCAATTTTCATTTCGCAGTGCAGTTTTTGTGTCTCACACACAGGCTTCTCAGACATTTCTTTGCATCCACCTGAACTTTCTCTGATTTCTGCCTCTATGTGAAAACACATAACTCTTCAGACAAAGTACTGAGTACACACAATTCCCTCACTAATATGCACCTGTCTCACAAATGAAATGCAAGCAGGCATCTTGCACTGCTTCTCAGTAAGCTCTTCCACAGCTTCCAGCCTTGCTCCATCTTGGCAGGCTCTGAGACAGGGCTGTGCACAGCCATGCAGAGGCTCTGCCTCACTCAAGTGCTCTGGACAGAACAAGGATTCCTGAGCCAGGACTCCTCCAGAGGGGACCTGAACACAGGACTGCATCACTGCTACCCGTGGGCACATCAAATAAAACCAAAACAGCGCCTGCCCTTCCTGTGATTACTACATAGCATTAAATGAAAGCCAAATATGAGAGATGGAAGTTGAATACATTATTTCTTCTCCTCAAAAGTAATACCTACACCTACTAATTTCAATGAAGAATTTACAAACTTTTTTCCCCTTTAAAGTAACACTTCAATATGCCTGTTTTTATGTAAGACATTTACAATATTTAATGTACAAATAAATCAGCTATTCACTGCCCTAACTTTCCAATCACTTTTTTGAAACACAACAACAAGAATAAAAAAACCTTAACATGAACTTTTAAAAGCAAAGCATGAAAACATTTTTATCAAGTAATTGTTGACATAGGTTTTCATTTTAAAACATTTAACTGGAACAGAATGGGCTTTGCAAATGGTTTTTTCCCATGCAAGAAAAAAACCATGCCTTTGGAAACATAACCCATCTGTATCAGGTACAATTATCTACAAACAAAGCTGGGCTCCCATATCTGCGTGATCCACAAATGCCAATTAAATATTCTGTAGAAGATCTTTATTCTATATAGCTTTTTTTTTTTTTTTTTTTCTGGCTCACATGAGAGTTTAACAGCTCCAATACTCCTTTCAGAGTCTCAGCATTGTAACATTTCTTACTGATGTACAACATAAGAACTGATTTTCAAGAATAAGGGTCAACACGATGCACAGCATTATTCTCATCAACCCAATTTAACATTTCAGCCCCTTAATTTTAAGACATTGCAGTCTTATCATTTTTCTCCACGCTTTAATTTGTTTGATTATTAGGCAAATACCATATCAAAGCGGTGAGACTAAAGAGAAATTTCACACTCTTCAACTTCAGTGAGGAATGCCCACCAGCAACAAACCGAACACAATCCAACCTTGAATTTCTCAGGCTCCTCTGAGTCCCAAAGAAGCAGGTAGGTGGTGCTTAGAGAAATACAGATGTCTGGGAAGACTCAGTGCATTATGAGAAGCTTTTATTTCACATAACCATTATTTCCTGATTATGGCAGTGTCACATGGCATTTTTCCTACATCACTAGGAAAAAAACACAACACTTTGGGATTTTAACAATCTCTCTCAATGTGTAAAATAAATTAAACATGCAGTACTATGCATTATCTTTCAATGCGATTGTGCTCCGAATGGGTATGGATATGATTACAGTATTAGCTTCTCCTCTTTTGCATTTAGAACATTTTTTTCCCTGCTCACACTGATAGAATAAATAAATAATAATAAAAAAGGTATCCTCAATCCACTAAAATAAATACTTCTGTTATATTCTGTTGCTTCAACAATGAATAAAGCAACCATGCAGGTTTATAATATCAATTCACAGGGCTCTTTCTGCTTCAGTGAACTGTTACTGAAAGGTTCAGAACAAAGCTACAGGCAGATCGGACAAAGCTGCTGTAACAGGATTTACATTATACTCAAACTGATAAGACCACATCAGAGGACTGCTCAATCTTCAGTACCTTTGATTGGAATAGCACAAGGGCTGTGAGTATTTTGGCTCTGAGCACCTGATCATAGCATCTGTATTACACCTACTAGCTTCAGTGTAGATCTAATCTTACACTGGTAAGATAATTTATGCTTCCTCTTTTCCTTTCCTACCTCTCCGTCAAACCCCTTTGGATGGCAATAAAATGGGAGTGCAGGAAAGCTACAGTAATACTGAATAATCTCTTACATGTGCACTTAGGAAAAGGAACTCAGTGCTCATATATTAACATTTTTCAATATCTGTATTTACAGTAGCTAAAATTTTCTCAACTCAAATAAGTGATTGCTTGCTTTTTGGTGGAGGGAGGGAAACAGAATGAGGAAGACCATATCCCAAAGGTAGGCAATCTTAATTCTCAAAATATAATTAAATGCTACCAGGTGAATTCACTGCCATGGATTCCTTAGAGGAAATGACTTCTCTTGTGCAGACTGAGTAGACACATTTCTGAATCCATTCCTGTATAAAGTAACTGCTACTTGTCATTTTTTTCCCTTCCTTATCTCCCACCACAATTATCTTTTCAATCCACACTGATTATGCCAGACTAACCCCAAATAATCTTTTTATTTCATCTTTGCATTCAGTAAACATTCTAATAGAAACTGTTTGTGCACGGCAATAAATTCTAGGCTTTAGTTACACAAAGCAAAAAAATCCAACATAGCATATATGGAACTTAATGCTACCACAAGTGATTACTCATTACTAGCTACAACGCTAATCCCTAGAAGTTCCTTGCCCAATGCAATAGCTAATACAGGGCTTTTTTGCTCTTTTTTTTTTTCCCATCCCCAGCACCAGCAGACATTGATTATACCTTTCCTGGCAACCGATACTGCACAGTCCATGATCCGCTCTTTTTGACTTAAACCATGCTAATACTTGAGCAACAGTTCAAAAATAAGTATTGCAATTAAAATGCACATTGCTTTTCATGTCAAAGGCACAATGGCTGAACTCACCAGGGAGGCAGGATAGAAACTGCTCTGCGCCAAGTCTCTGAATTGATTCCTGCTGCTCTGAGTGCTGTTTGCTTGAGCATTTTGTGCTGCACTGTTGTGATCAGTCACAAGTTTGGGGCTCTTATTACCTCAAGCAAACCCTGGCTTTTGGAAGCAAATTCTCTTCCCAGAAAAACCTGAAACACAGCTGACTTGTGATATACAAAGCTCCCGACTCAGCAAGATGAAAAGCAAACAAAGGAAAGAAACATCTTCATCAAAGTTATTAAAAATAAAGCACTCATTGCAACTTCAGTTGTTACGTTAAAAAAAACAACAAATTATAAATCCAAATTAAATTAAAACTTCGACAGTTTGAATATATCATGAGAAAATAAAAAATACTTCGTCACCCAAAATTAAGGAAGCAACAGAGTGGAGCACTTCCATGCCTTTAACGAGTAATCATAGACTTGCGTTTATTATTCCCACACAGTATGTAAACAAATAGTGATGTGCATTTTTAAGAACATGGTATCCATAAATGACATCACTCTTCCTACCACATTTTTTCTTCCTAGTATTTACTTATTAAGAAGTAAGCGTGCACCTAATCAGTTGAGGGAAGATGCCCCTACTTCTGAAAAGCTGTTTTCATGACTGTTGCACACACATTCCAAGCAACTTGTACTTAAGCTGTAAACTTTGCTTTGGCTACATGTTCTTTGGCAGCACCTGGTGGAGTTTGGATAAAACTACAATAAAACCACAGAAGAAAAGTTACTACAGCTGCAGTGCTTTTTATATACATCCTTCTCATGAAGCCACTTCTCTAAAACATTCAAGAAGTAGGAATTTCAAGTTAACACAAAAACAGATCATTTCTTAGATTTTACAATACATCAGTGGGTATTTGTGTAGCACCACCACGGTGTAACCGCAGTGCCCAGCCTTGAGGTCAGTATTCAAATGGCTTTTCACTCTCCTACCATTAAAAAAAAAAAAGTAAAAAAAAAAAAATACAATCCCTACCATAATAAAACATGGAAGAAGAAGATTTGATATTTACTATAAATCCAACTGTCACCATCAGCAAAGGATAATGTCAAATAAACCGATATCTGTATGCAAAAAAATACAATGAAACAACAAATGTTTTTCAAGAATCTTTAGAGAAAGCATCATTATTGTCCTCACCTCTTATTGCCCTCACCTCCCTGTCAACGACCAGTAAAATCTTTTCCATTTAGTCATTAGGAAACCGCAATCATTCACACTAATCAGAGAGCTAGTAGGTAATTAGATATTATCTGCTTTCAGTGTTGAGCTTCTAAATTATAACGTTCTATCAGAAAGTATTCACATGGGGGATGGGAAGGGGACATCTTCTCAAAGTAACGGTATAGGAAGTACTTAGCGTTTTGAGAGCCGGTGGCTGTCAAATTAGTCTCATTTGAAATACTGTAATTAACAGAAGGGAGCCTTACATACTTATCACAGTTAGCCACTCGCATTCAAATCATGCTGAAGAGTTTTGAAGTCCAGAAATATCTTTTTTTCCAATCCCACAGCACAGAAACTCAGCAACACTTTACCCCAACAACTGCCTTTAAAAAGCATTTGTGATTTATTTTCTCTTTGTAGACTTGAGGAATAAACTAATGAAATAAAAGTACTGACACAGGTGAGATCATCTTTTACTGAATAATTTTAACTTACTAAAATCAACCTTAAAAGAAAATTCCAGTAAGTAAAACTAACAGCCAATACTTACTTTTCCACCTGTTTCTTCCAATGAAAACAGCATAATATTTTTAAGCTTATGAGGACATCTTTCCCTACACAATTTGGTTCTGAGATGTCAAAGTTTTCGTCAGGCAGCACTCAAAATGCAGTGTGAGATTAGCGTAGGACCACAGGTACTGAATTACCTTGAGCACCACTCGTCTTTCCCATCCACCTTTGATGCACTAATTTTGCAAACAGTTAATGCTGGATGCTGAAATCTAATCCAAGATGAGAGATGTATGGCAATGGGTCACTAGAAGACTACTGAGATACAGAGTTCTCTAATAAACATTGTCCATTTTAAATTAGGCTGTTTGTTAACAACAGAACCACTTTTACTTCCTCTTATGCCTATCACCTGAGGACTACAAAGCTCTTTACAGATATTAAACTGAACCTCACAGACCTGACAGCTCTGATGAAAGATATGTGCATCACCAGACCCACCACTAAAACGGTGTTACCTGTCAGGCGAGGCACAGGTGCACAAGGATAGGTACAATTGGTTTTGAGAAAAAACAAAGGGAAAATGTTCATCCTGTCCAAAAAAGAAAAAAGGAAACAAAGAAAGGGAACGAAGGAAGGGAAAAAAAGGGAAAACCTAAAATTGTAAGGTACACTTCAGTGTCATAGTATTGGACTTTAATGTCTCCAAACCAAAAGCAGACCCAACTTCAGCTTCCTGCCAGTAACAAGAAGCTCAGACAAGTCTTCTTGCATGTTTTCTGTTCTGCTGAAAAGTTTGCAAAGCTAACATTAACCCAAGATGCTCAAAATCTAGACACAACCAGATTAATTTCAGATTTTTGAGCTGGTACTGTTTCTCTAGAGAACGCTCTGCAGAGCACTACAATACATATTTAGAACAGATTTCAATCTGCACAACTGCACATTTCTACATACTTCCAATATTAGAAAAAGATACCTCTTCACATTTTATAAATCAGGATCTTGCCAACCTCAGACACACTCTTCGACTAACATTTTTAAGGCTTTTTCATGTGTGCGTGTGTGCGTTCTTGATTCAACAATCTTAAGATGTTTTTCTAACTTCTCGATGGCATTATAACTTCTTTTTCTTTTAATGAACAAGGCTGGTGAAATTTAGAGCATGCACATGTTTCCTTTACTGTAGATCTGCAGTCAGGGAAAAAGAAGAAAGGCAGGAGATAAAAGGTCCAGCAACTGGAGTTCAAGATCCAATTTCTTTAAATGCATTTACTCGAAGGCTCTAAAAGCCATGTTATAGTTTAATCTTCCCCAAACCATTCAGTTTCTGCTAGATTTAGCACTTTTGTCCCCTTGTATTCACAGACTTCATATAGCTTCTCCCAGGCTGGCAGGCCAACATATTAGAAATAAAATGCAATTCTGGTATCTGACACTTCAATTTAGCTTCTTCAGTAGCAAAGATCATCAACTGCACTGCTTTCTCCCATGACAGAAGATCACCTAAATATCACTTAACTGATGAGAGCTCTGTTGGTAATGCATACACTGTCTCCCCACTACATTACCACCACACTGCCTAGAACAAAAATCAATTTTTAATTGACTGGATTATTTGAGGAATGTGGTCCATCCGCTGTACAGCGCTGATAGATCCTCCTAGTTTTCCTGTCAGCAAAGACTGTAAAATCTCAAGCATCTTCAATACAGTAATTCACAGATTCATCCAGAAACCACATGAATAGAACAACATTACAGTTTTTCAGCATTACTTCTCCGTTATTCTCTTTTCTGGCTAGCAAAGCTAGGTCTACAAAACACAGTGCAAGTGAAACAGTAACGATACAGAAAGATGAGGAGGTCAGGACCAACATGACAATCACGCAAAGGATGCAAATGGATAAGGAACTTGAAAAATTCCTTTCAAGTTTGACACTGAAAAATCCCAGAACAATCTGCAATACCCCAGCAGCAACCAAAACATTATTACTGTTCTCTTCAGTTATCACGGCTGCTCAAGACACAAACCCAAGCAGGAAAGGCAAAAGGCTGACATTAAACGGAAACATACAAATGAAAAAATATCATTTTATCAGCAAATACTGCAGTAAGCCATTTCTATGGCACACGGTAAGGTATTCATCGACTATCTTGTACAGATACTATAAACATTTTGGTCATTTCAAGAAGTTTGCTGACAGGTTTCTTATGTAATTTCACTCTCCCTTTCTTATTGCTGAAAAAAAAAGAGAGCTGCACTGAAGAGTGTACTAAACAGAAAATTCTAGCCTTGTACTGCAGCTGGTTCCAGCATACTCAAGTACCAAATGCTGCATGGTACTCACATCAGTTTTAATTGACTCATTCTAAACAGTGGTGAAATTTCTATAATTAGCCAAGTTCCATAAATCACAGATTAAACATGCTGCTTTCTCATCAACAACAACAACAAAGACACATTTAAGCTCATGAAGTTTGTGTCTCATCTCACAAAGGTCCAAAACATTTATTTATCTACAAGCACATGCAGAAAATACCGACTCAACAGTCAGCACGATAATAGTAGGTTTTTTTTTTTTTTTCTTTTTTCTTTTTCCCCAGGCTATGTATGACTTCATGAAAGTATCAACAGTTTTGGTGCTTTACAGTAACATTACAGAGTACCATCATTGGCATTTTATTCTGTAGTCTGCTGGACCACCCTCAGCCAACGCAACTGTGGTTCAGGAACTCAGTTCAGTTCTCTCCAGGGCTACTGCACAGCGCCTTCTGCAGTCCAGGAGTTAGAGAGACACACTGCCTGGTTTAGGCTAAATCTGACCGTAAACAATGTGCCAGCTGCACTTTGGACCAGGTCAGCATCTCCACCCCCTGTTGGAATGGTATTCCTGACACAGTGCTAAAATTGGAAAAGCCAGATTCCTTGGATCCTCAAACATGCCCCTCATCTTTAGTGTCAAAATTCACAGATTCTGGAACTTGATACAGAAAACTCTCTTCGACCTCAACAACAAATCCAAATCCTGTTTTCTCAGAGCTCCATCTATTTGCATGCTTCTCCATGAACTCCAAAGGTAAAAAGAAAAAAAAGAACAAAGTATTTCAACAGATAAGTTTTTTTGTTTACTCCCTAGCAATTCACGTCAGTAACAGACCTCAAATGCAATCAGATGTCAGATAAAAACAAGTCACTTGCAAATGTGAGAAAAAATCCAGGACTGAATATTTCAACAATTGCCAATCAGGATTCCAAAAGAAAAAAGTATTTAAAACTGAATTTACACATTGAAACAAGACAAAAAAGAAAAACAGAAAAAAAGAAAAAAAAAGAAAATAATTACTTTAGAATACCTGTCAATAATTAGAGAAGTTAGAATAGGCTCTTCCACCTCACATTTCAGAATCAGGAACATGCTTATGGTCCTGGTTGAAAGCTATTTCATAGGCTCCTGATGCCCACTTCCAACCACTTATACCTTCATCCAAATACTCCTGAACTGCTACAGCCCTGAAAGCACCCTGAGTACAATGACTATGCTGTCAGGACACGTTATATTTAGTAGGGCATGTCAAATTTCTATTACTGTCTTTTAAATATATTTTGAAAAGCATTCTGTGATTCTAGAAATACCACTTAACATCTAGTAATCCAAGAAGGAATCTTCCTCATCTATGTCTGAGAAACAGACTGGACATTTCTGTTTTCCTGTTCACATGAAAGCAAAGGACAAGGCGTATAGCTCAGATTCAATTGCGGCTTCCCCCATGTGATGTCAGGAATTAATTCAGCTTCTTAGTTTCAGCTGCAGCCGCATGAGCCACTGAAATCTATGGTTTCTATAGCACACGCTCACAGGAAAACAGTTTCCTTCGCACTGATAGGCAGCGAGGAAATCCCTGAATATTTTCTAGATATCTGCACGACTGCCTTCTGTCAGCCTATGTGCATCTAGTTTTTAAAGCTGAAGGCTTCTGGGCAGCCTGCATGGCTTTTTCCTAAGACTACATGAATCATACAGATATGTATGCATATAAATTCGTTTATCATCATCTCCTTAATACAAAATATAAAAATAAAACCATACTTGAAACCTTAAGTACTTTATTATTGAAACTAATTTGAGTAATTTGTGATTTAGAGTTTCTTAACAGTAGCTTTTTTAACTCATCTTCACAGCAGACCTTTTCGTTTAAATTCCCACATCTAACTGTGAAAAAATGATACTTAGAAAAATGGTTTATAAAATAAACATCAACTTTGTCAAATGCTATATATGGCTAGGCAAGTTCCCTCATGAGCATCACTCTTGAAGTTGCTGTCCCATTAACACTGCATACTTGGATACCACAGTTCAGCTTTGGCAAATTCACAGCATGGTGCAGCAGTCTAAACCATTTAAAAGCCAGTCCGTGTATTGTGGAAGATTACATTCAAGTGCTTGTTCATTGCTGGTCACAGTAATAGAAAAGTTGTTTTGTTTTGGTTTTGTCTAAATGAGCTGAAATTTAGCTCAAATATAACTCTGACCGAGAGTACCCTGCGGATGAATTCATAGTGCAAAAAACTACAATCTCAGTTTAATAAGAAAAGCAATAATATGCTACTCTTACACAGTATATTCCTTCTATTAGCACTGTTTAACAAATCAAGAAAATAAAACTATGGATAGGTGGAAATTAACATTTTCAAATACGACTTGTTTTTCTGCACCATACTTCATGTTCCAAAGCCAAGGCTCTGTGCCTAACACAGAGCATGGCACCCAACTGTTCAGACATCTAAAAAACCACAAGATTTCCCCCCAGAGAAAAGGGAAAAACAGTGAAATATCCCCAATATTTTTGGTCTCCTGACGGTTTACCTTTGGACTTTAGAAATAAACAAACAGACAACAAAAACACCAACTCCCAGACTGTGCTGGTGAGCGAGCAGTGGCACAGGCTGTGCAGATGCACTGTGGAAACTCCTATTATAGAGACGTTCAAGATGCCCAGACATCATCCTGGCAACACGACCTAGTGGCCCTGCTTGAGAAAATGGACCCAAAGGTCCCTTCCAATCTCTGTCATTCTGTGATTCTCAGAAACCTTGATGTTTTTTTCCTCTCTCAGATGAGCACAATTAGCCCAAATGAAGAAATCAAGTAACTTCCCCACAGACCAATGATAAACATAGTTGACTACTGGCACGATTACTTCCATAACATGAACCATACTATACAGATGGACAGACAACAAAGTCTGCACATCAGAAATGAACGGCGCATCACTGAATGATGATCCAGAGACTGACAGCAGTGTTCAAACACTTTGTTAACATGCAGTTAGCAGACTTCAGTATATTCTTTAGTTATCTGTGTAGGATTCCACCCCCAAAGGTGGTTTTCTGTCCACTGAAAGATGTGAATAAAAAAAAAATTTAGTAAATTGTCTTCCTCTGTACTCATTTTTACTTGATTCTAAGACATCACCTTTTGCATCATTTGTAGGTTACAGGATAGACTTCACAAGTGTTGTTTACAGTGTTTCAAAATCCTACACGTTGCAGAGAATTTAGCACATTCGTACCAGCAAAGGACTCTTTGCACAAATTCTGAGCTAGCAGAATATCTGGAATTTTCATTTTCCAACTTTTTTCAAATTTGAATTTTCTGCATACTTTCTTTCTTTGTATTATGTGTTCAAATCACTTCTATTTCACAGTTTTCTAAAAGGCTGCTTCAAACAAGTAATGATGAACATCAGTATCTCCCTCTGGCTCCTTTCTGCCTGTACTCAGGCTTTTTAATTCACACACTCCTTTGACCTATTTTACTTACTTTCTATTTCATTGTTTCTGATAGCAAGTTTACTTCCATCCTTGGTGTACAGAGCTGTAATTCTTTCATCTCATTCCAAATACTTTTTTTTTTTTTCTTTAGCTGTGGTCCCAAACAGGGACATAGTTCTTTTCCATCATCTTTCTGCTTCACACTACAAAACCTTAAAAATTTAGTTTAAGCATATATACGGGTAGAAGTATTTAGTGCAATGTAGACATTTATTCTTCTCTATTTCAAACATTCACTTAATAATGCTAGCCTATTAATCTGTTGAACGCTAGGTACAGGACAATGTGCAGACACCTGATTTTACCCAAAGGAAAACAAAACAATTTCCAAAACCCCATCACTTACTACAGCTCTCTGTTGATATTTCAGAACACATTTGTCCCTTGGATATATTCAGAAAGCATTCTGCAAGACTACAAATGCATCTTTTTAATAACAGCAGCACATAATTCTTCAATGCTACACAGATATGAAAGTGCAAATGTTTCTTCTATCCCCAAAACACAGGTAATAAGCCTTTGTCTTTGCTTTTTTTCATTTCTGCTTGCTTTAAGCATTTACCTTAATGAGCTTTGTTTCTCCGTACCTCTGAAGATTAGTATTCTGCCCGACAAAACAATTTATTGCCCAAAATGTTACTACCGCCGATAAAATCTTCGCTGCTCCAATACTTCTGGCTTGACAGCTAATACCCTAATGTTTCATTTACAGCTGAACAAAGCAGCTTATCTCTACTAAAAGGGGAATTAGTTAGTAGTAAGAAATAATTTCAATCATCTGTTCTGCTTCCAAAGTAAAGTGATGACTTGTGCATTCTTGCTTCTATCTGATGACAGGTATGTTGCAGTTCTTGGAATACAGAACAGGTCTGTCACATAAGCTTTGTAATTTGTACAATAGAGCTACACGGATTAGGGAAGAGTCAGGTCTTTGCTGTCAAAAAATCTGCAATCAGCAGTGTGCGGCAGTCAGCACTTTTACTTCACGGATAGGGCACTGAGTCAAGGGAAAAAAAAAAATCAGTTCTGATCAATAAATAGCTTCATTTTGAAGCTGCAGCTCCTTGTAACATTCCAGCAAGTATATGGATAGATGAAAACCCCTATTAATAACAGAACAGATCTGTTGACCAAGTCATACTTTAAGGACTGTCCTGCCCCAAAAGAGATTTGATCATCGCTTCATTATATAAATACCTAATTATCTAATTACTAGAATAGTAACCTCATTCTTGAATTTGCTTATTGGACACCACAGTTTTAGACAGTACAATACTTAATAGCTAATGTCTTAATTCAGCACCAGCTTTATTAGGAGAAATGTGCAGATTTCAGGTGACACTGACAAAAATGTCATGGATAGAGGAGACAGATGCATTAGATTAAAACAGTAATACCAGAAAATGGGCCAAAATTTAAATAATCCTTCAGTGTTGTCCAGAAAGATGTTACACATCAGTCTGATGATAATTTCAGATATACATATGAATTTTCCGTGAAGTCAAAGATGCTGACTTTGTTCAGCTTGATATTCTAAGTTGTAACGACCTTGTTACCCATACATACTGGACCTGCCTCAACACTGCAAAATTCGCTTAAGCACAAGTGGATTACTGAGGGAAAATGCTGCAATAATTTTAAGTGCCACAAAATAAAATACATTTCAATTGATTACAGCACCGTGGCTTTTGTCACTTCCTGCTTAGAAATTTAAGAAGAAAGCCTAGGCTAGAAACAAGAAGGCCCAGTGCTAAGGGAGTTGTCAACATTTAAATGGACAGTACTATTGACTGCAAAGTTCTACATCCCCCCCCCCTTTTTTTTTTATTTAATTTTTTTTAGGTAACATTTCTTTTCATGCAAATTGTAATTTATTTGTTTGATAGGAAACCTTCACTTCAACCCAACAGACAAAGGAAGTAGGAAGCTTTATGAAGCCTAGAAAGGAAGTATTAATTCCTGAATATCGTCCTAGCTGTTCTTCAACCTTTAGCTTGTATGCCTACATATATCTCAATACATGACACTAGCAAATGCTCCCTGTCTTCTGAGATTTAGATATAATGAATATATAGGTAAACATACATCATAATATATATTCAGATGTGCTAATGAAAATAAATATGGTAGAGTGCTTTCAGTTCATATGAAATATCTAGGTATACATTGGCACTACACTATGCAACTTGAATGATAGTTCAAAGTGTTTAGATAGCTGATGGCTTAACAGGACTAATTGTTCAAAAAAATGCAAGGTGGGCAACGCAAAGGATCTGTTGTGCAGCATAACTTCAGGACCACTAGAATTAATGCAAGGATATGAAAATATATCTACACAAGGCTAAGTTCTGGGGTTCCTTCTCACTGGAACCTTATTTAAAATTACAAAAAGGCTTTGTGAATGAATATTATCAAATATGATTCTACAGAATCTTGAAGGTGAAATGGAGTCAGGTTGGATTTTTCCCATAATTTATGACAGTAATGACAATGTCTGCACACACAGAACCGTAAGTCTTACGTTTGGCCTGAAGTTGCTGTATTTTCAGTGGACCATGCTGTTCTTTTGAAAATAGTATTAATTCACTGATGCACTCATTAAAAATGTAAGCACAAAGCTATACAGAGCTTTAACTCCTAGGACAAAAGAGGCATCAAGCCATTTCTTGACTGAGATTTTAATTCTGAAATTAATTTTTTGTGCACAATGTGTTCTTGAAAAGTTAATTACAAGTATGATGTTACACGTGAAAAATTCATACATGCAGTTGATTCTGCACGCAGCAGAAGGGTCTTTATATAGTGTGATATTTGACATTTAGAATAGTTTCAAAATATATCAGTTTTTTCTCTCTGCACTTATTAGCAATTTTAAAAATATATGAATTTGACAGCATGTACAGAAAGATGTGGAAAATATCCATTTGCTGCACACTCTGTCAGTTCAATTGTACCTAAATGCTTAAGAAAACGAAAAAATGGTAAACATGTGGACTGCATTCAATGACTGCGGTCACTTCTGTTATTTTTTTCCACCTCAACACACATTGTGTCAGCTGCATTTCCAATTAACCCTCCCCTGAAATAAGGCAACTCGACACAGTCTGTCATTTTATTTTATACTGATACAGAATTTAATTCCTCCATCACATAATAAGATGGGCTATTTGTATTTGTGCAGAACCCTAAACCTCACAGTCAGCATCACAAACTGACTGGTGCGTCCTCCAAGACTTGAAGCCACTGATCGTCCAAATGGTGTAAATTTCAAAGTAAGATTTTTCCATGCATAAAAGATAAGGTTCAGAAAAAGTATCACTATCACCAAGGAAAGGTAGTAACAAGCGTGCATTACTGAATAGGAAAATGCATTTCCTATTATTCATGCACAAATTTAGCAGGTTAATCCCATCAACTGCAGGGATTTTGGCAGTAGAAAATGCCAGAGCATCTGTGACTTTGACTTTTCTTGGAAAGAAAGCAGAAATTGAAGGTAATTCCTAAATCAGTGAGTCCAGCACATGGACTAATTCTCACTAATAAACTTCAGTTTATTACTCTCTCTTACAATTTAGTAATTATCTCACCTGCCCCACTCCATGCTGAACCTGAACTCCTGTTACTCGCTGATGTGAACTCACCAATTTGGCTATTTAAAGGTTCTTTACTATTTCCCCTCAAATGACGATAGACAGCATATCTCTGCCAATATAACTTTTTAACAGGGGTGTGGACAGCATTTTGAGCTGCTTAACTCAATGTACAAAGAGAGGAAACATATTTCCTCTTCTCAAGTTTTTTTGTTTGAGGGTTTTTTTGGTTGTCGTTTTTGCTTGACTAAACAAGCCGAGCTCTTCTCCAACAGTATGATCAATACTCCATCCCCCTTTATCCTGCAGGATCTTGTCTATAACTATTGTATTCTGCACACATTCTCCATGATCATGAATAGCCATGTTTGTACTCAATACTGTAAAAACGCTTATTGTATCTGTTCATAAGGTTTTGATGTCTTTCTTTTTTTTTAAGATATCTGAATCACAGACACTCATTCTATTTCCACATAGCACACAGAGGTGTTTCATCCACGTTACTTCCAACTGATGGGATCTCACTCTGTAACACAAGGCTTTGTCACTAACTACTGGATCTCAAGGGTTATATTAGCAGTTATATTAGCAGTACATTAGCAATTTCTACTGTTCCAGACTTTTCGAAGTCCAGACTTTTCTTCATACATTTTGATCCTTCTCTGGTTAGAATTGGGTAATTGTGCCTTTCACAGATTTAATAAACGTACCTTTCATTCCTTATGGCAGATACCTCATCAAAAATTTATACACGGTAACTGTAGATTAATGATTACTGCAGAAACTGTGTATGGACAAAAAAAAAAAAAAAAAACACCACAGTAAACAGTGATGCCCTGAAACCCAAAACTTAAGGAAAAATAAAGAGGAGAATTTTCTTGCTAGTTTTTGAAGGGAAGAGTGATAGATATAAAGAGGAAGAGCATGATTCTTCATCTATTTTTGCACATCTGCAGCTTGGGATTTCATGTAACTTAGGAAAAGTCTTGGACAGATTTCAGTAAATTTAGTAAAGGGATTCAAATTAAGTACGTTTAGCACTTGAGGTCACATCTTCCAGGTCACCTGTGATGACCTAGAGAGTTGAAAGATCTGCTCTTCAGACCATATAAAATGTTGCCCTTTGTCAATTATTATACTATTATAATTCTAATCAATACTGCCAATATTGTACTACTAGAATGGAAGGCCCAACTGACATGACAACATTTGGGGCCTGCAAGCAATTTCTGAACATTCAAAGTGATTTTCATCACCTTAATGTTAAATTTTAAGCAGTTCTGTGAAATACTTATGTTTCTCTGAGAACTTTTGATCAATCATAAAACTATCATCAAGCAGCTATGACACAAGCAATATCGCTCACAAATGCATCTCACTGACTAACATGAAACCACATGAGATTTCAAACACGTGGCTTACTGTATTATTCGGGAAGGATATGTAGGAGTCTGTACAACTCGTGGTCAATTACTGTTAGTACTGTAAGTAGCAAGTCAATGTAAACAGTGAAAGGCTGTAAGAAAAGCTTCAAATAAATAAAATGTACCTGGACAGACAGACCAAAGTGTAAAATCCCACTTTCTAAAAGTGACTGGTTCAGATGAAATGTTTCCAAAATAATACTTTGCTGGCATACTAAGTAAATGCATATATATAACCATGTTCTTCTAGTTTCTTTTTTTCACTCCACTTTCTACAGACACTGTTTTAGTCTGCCCTGCATACCTTCCCTTCTGCTCCCATTTCAGCGGAAGTAGCCTCAATTCAGCTTCTCACAGTACTGTTCAGCTGTTTTCAAGAGCAAGCTCTAACCTCACAGTTAAGTCCTGAATACCTGGTCAGCATTTAAAACCAGAGGACTCTTACAGGTAGTTTTAAAAGGCATTTGCCAAACACATGCAGCTGCAGTGGTACCACAGGTTTGCTTCATCAGCAAGCTCCTAAGTCTGACCAGAATGGAATACCCACACAAAAAGGTCTGCAGTTTCATTTCCAAACCCATCCCACATTTTATGGCTCCTGCCGCAGAGCATTGCTGTGACAGCCAGCCAGGAGGATCTCGTACGTGAGCAGCAAGCTTACTGCATGCAGGTCACTGATTATGCTACCGATTTTATATTACTATCAGTGGCACTCAAGAAGCATGAAGAAGCATGATGAAGGTTAAAAGCACCATAACCTATAACTTCTCCTCTATCAAGCACCTTTGTCATTGCAACACATTAATAAGAAAGTAAAAAAAACATTACACAACAGCACTTAGGATAAAACAATTTGCAAATGGTCCGTCAGCTGTCTGCCTGCCTTTCCTTCTTTAAGAGACCAGCAATTAGAACCAGCCACAACTGATTCCTTTCTTGTGAGAATCTCCTAAAACTTACAGTTCATGAATATCAGCACTCCAATAAACCCAGCAACAGTGACAAAGTGTATACATTCCAGATAATAGTACAAAACCTAGCAGTAAAATTAGAAACCATTACTTCTGTGATATAAGTGGTTTTTCAAAAATCAATAAAATTATGAACGCTCTGTACAGCTCATGTGAATCTCGTGCTGCAAATTCATTCCAATGAATTATTTATTACGTATATTGCTTTTGTTTTATCATCATGAAATGCGGGTATCTTAAGTAAAAATACCTAAAGTAAACTTAAGAGATTTGGGAGGCTTACAGCTCCTCGACTCAATTGTATTACATGTCTATACCACTTTAGTCTGAAGTGGTAATTACGCATCATTTTGTTAGAGCTTCTCAGCAACGCTCTGAAATCCTTGGCATTCAGTGTGTTCCCGTTTTATCATTTGTACACATTTTCATTTTACTTATGTAGTTTAAGATATGTCAATAAGCACATGAACTTTACATTTTATAATCACTAACAATCAAAAAACCCTTTTTTTTCCCCCCATAATCAGTAAATTAATCATCCATTGTGCCTGAATTCACAGGCTATAAACTGTAGGAAATACCGCTACTTTCTAACATTATATTATCTATAGACAGGAGAACTGTCAGTGTTTAATATATGTTAACAAGAATGCCAAGCACTTACGTTTAATTAAAGCTATACATCATTCTAGATAATTAGTAATAATTAAGAAGAATTACCACCCTAAATAACGCAAATAGTATTATTTCAACTGAAACTTGAGGTCTGAATTCAAAAAACCCGAAATAAACCCTTGGGAATGCAAATACACCATTATGCAAACTGTTTTCTTTAAGTATGATATAATTTATGTAATGAAATAAATCTACGCTGTTAAAATATTTAGCAGAACTGAGAATAATGAGTAGAGATAGGATTAGTTTAATTAGTTTACTGAAATGGAGTTCTCAGTGGCTAAGTGTGATGTATTAGCTTTTGTCATTTGGAATAAAAAAAGAGGTAATTAGCTCTCATTCAAATATATTGTTTTCTTTGAAGAAAGAATATTTTAGCCCATGTAACAAAAAAGAATAAATGGAACATAAAACTTATCTTCGTCATCCAAGAGTACAGCTATGATAAATTAGAAAAGGAATGGGAAAACTGTAAGTATTTAGAAATGTAATCTTGAGTAAATAGATTGAGTTCCCATTGATGCAATTACGTTGATTCCAATGAAGTTAGGACTACTTGATTTGCAGAAGTCCATTCATAGCTTCTCCCTGCCTAATCTCAAAATTTATAACAAAATTTGTCTCTCTATTCAGTAATTATTTTCCTACTCTGAGAATCCTGTACCGCAGTCCTAAATCAAGGCATCCATCAGAGCGACTGAAAATTAAGAGAGAGAATGTCTTCTTCAAAGACATTTCCTGCTGAATTATAAACACATCCATTGTGAGGTCACTTAAGTATCATTTTGCAGAGTAAGTATCGTTTCTCCAGCAGAGTTCTATTTAACGGTAATTGTACATTTCTGAAGACAGCTGTATGGAGGATGCTTCACAAGGAAAATGTCTTATCCATCTTTTTGAAGAACACTGTATATTTGAATACCGCATCTACACCAGACTCCAGCAAAAACAGAGATACTATTCCTCTATACCATACTGCAGCAAAAATAGGGATATTATTCCTATCAAACCATATGAATGCATTTAAACTAGAATCTAAGGGTCCAAGAAGTTGTTCCTGTGTAACATCTGAACGCACACACAAAAAAAGTGGTAACAAAAACGGCAGCAGGAAGAACACAGAGAAGGCAAAATCTTGCAAATTACTTCTACTTTTCACTTTCTATAATAAAGAAGTTATGAATGGAGCAAATTTCATTTTACTTTAAATAAACAAGAAGGAGAAACCCTCTGCTGTACCATACTGAAAAGCCTCAGGCGTTAGTATAACAACACATGCCATCTATCATTTAAATTTGTCCTTTCTGCAACAGTACTGTTATATATGTGGGAGCTGATTTAGAATTCTGGACTGCAGAGTTTGGATGATTCCACACACAAACTTAAAACAGTCCTTGAACCGATATAAAGCAAGTCTATCACACACACACACAAAGCTCTTCCACATTGTATCCCCTAGCCATACCAACTTACACATAAAACTTCAGACAGAACTTCATATTAATTATGGAACTATGAGGAATACATCTCATTCTTGTGCTTACTTGACGTTTAGGAGTGTTTGTTGATTGTTTGGTCAATGGTAAGGCAGACACCTGAGCTCCGAAGAGCACAAGGAACAAAAGCAGCGCAAGGTCTTCACTCTCCATGTATACCTCAGCTTTTCCCACACGTATCTCACAAACTGCAGACATTCACCTTCCAGAAAAACATGTGCTCTATAGGGAGTTTCGAAATTTTAAATGAGTACTCGCTTCTGTATGGCAGCAGTAACTGTTAATGTAATAACATCATGATTTTTAAGTGAGTCATCACATTCCTATTAGTGGGCAATGTTGTGATTCACGCATCTCAGGAAACCATCACTGTATTACTAACTGACCTGCTGAAATACACAAAAACCTCATGAACTATTGCTGCTGCTTTTGTTGGGTTTGGAAATAAGCTTTCTCTGAAGAGACAATGTAGGGTCCAGAAAGTAAAAGTGTTCATCTTCTACTGTTAAGCTACAAGCAAGCCACATTACAATAGTGTTTGGACTTCTAAAACTCAGTACGTTATTCATCTGCATCATAATGAAGAAAAGAGGGGAACTATACAATTTAATTTGCACCTTTTAATTCTAAAGTCTGAACAATAATTTCAGAAGAAATTAACTTGCTGCATGATATAATGAAGATAATCAAATCAGAGATGATTTAATAAAGCCAAAGCACACAGCTTTGTATTCAAGAGACTCATACATAATTCATAAAGTTGCCACATTTGGGCATTAGGTCAAATATATTAAGTAGTAGTTATTCTGAGAACTGGCTATGAAGTTAAAAACATCTTAAGCATGGGCAGTAATCACAGAAAAAATGCTATGTTTCATGTTTTAATATTATAATTGACCGTTTAGTACATGGCTTGCATGAATCTGTAGACTAAATTGCTGATTGGCATTTTCTACACAAACCTGCTTCGAGTCGCTCATTCAGATCACCTCATTCTATCCTTTCCACCTCCGAAGGAAAATACAGTGGGAAAATACATCGCAAAAATGCTGAAATCAGCAGAAAATTCACAGGGTGATGGAATTCCCTTTACAGTCACACGTTACAGAGGACATGATACAATATCAGCCCATATATTACAATTCGAGAGATAACACTAATCCCTAGGTGCTGCTAGAAGTGCTAACTCAATGAAGCTCTACTTGTTATCTTGAAGAGAGGGGAAAAAAGGAAAGAAATGCCTCCTTTTCCTCATGGAGCTGAGCAGGGATAAAGATGTAGAGACAGAGCATCCAAAGCTCAAAACATAATGACAGAGCTGCCCAGAAAAAGTGACCCATGGAGAAGTGTAGTTTCTATTTATTAAAAGAGAGAAAAAATACACCCAGGTAGAAGTCACGTACAGAGCAAACACAGCACTAGCACTGCAGTTTGCAATACTGCTCCAGTCCCCCTCTGAGTGCTGACCATCACCTAAGAGGCAGGATTTCACAGTTCCTTTAAGGTCTGCAGCAGGCAAGTGAGATTATCACATCTCTCTACCCAAGACCCTGCTGGGTTCATATATTTTATGGACGAGCTGAACTTCTGTGGTGTGATAGAAGGGAAAGCAAAGCCAATATTCTTTCAATAGCACAAGTTCAGAGGAGACTGGAAACAGATAAAGACAGAATCCAACAAATCTTTATAGGAAAAATCTAGAGGCTCAACTGTGTAGAACAGTCATATGACAACTACACA
The DNA here is from genome assembly GCF_016699485.2 of Gallus gallus. Classification (NCBI taxonomy): domain Eukaryota; kingdom Metazoa; phylum Chordata; class Aves; order Galliformes; family Phasianidae; genus Gallus; species Gallus gallus. The sequence goes on from NC_052545.1 coordinate 11,086,618, forward strand.
GTCCCTTTCAACATTGCCTAATGTACAAAAAATCAAATCAAAAGACAGAAACAACCCACACCTTACAATCTGGGGGAAAAATCCTCACTAGCTTAGCAACCTCTACCTACGCTCTGAGCATTTCCACCCACCTGCTGAAGAATAAGTATGCTTCTCTATCCCAAGAATAATATGTCCTGCTACTTAAAGCAGATCATCCACATAAGCTAACTCAGCTAACTTGTCAACACAAACACTGTCTGCATGAGAAGAAAATCAAATCCAAAATCTAGCAATCTGAGGCACAGGACTGCTTTGAGGGAATTGGAGAATTAATTATGGAAACTAAGTAAGTTTCCTAACCTGCCCTACAAATACCCTTTTAAGTCAGTACCAAAATCCAGTACTATCTCACATAATATAATTTGATGCGCGTTAACTATGATGAGAAGGTAAAATAATGATAGCAGAGCTAGACTACTCTTGCAAATGAACAAAAAGGCACTACTTAAATTGTACACAAATAAGCTAAAATTTGTTTTCCGGTTTTGTTTTCATTCTTCACGTTGGGGCAGAAGGAAGGGTGCATTTATCATCACAAAGTCCGGCAGTAAACCACATACAAAATACTTTGTAAGCAGATATAACTCTATAAAGCTCCTGCATGGACTCCATTCAATACAGTGTAACAGAAGTTTTGGTGTTACACTATTATGACTACTCCATTAGCAATGCTGATGTATACACATTAGGCAACAATAGAAGTGGATATAGACACAACAGTAAAAAAAATCCGTTTTTTCAGTTTAGTCAAGCTATAAGAAGAATCAAACGGAATGAAATACATTCTCACATTTTTTCCAGTTACATACATTTATATCTATTTTGCTCGTTAGAACAAACCAATGTTAACAGTGTGATCATAACAAACTCATGTGAAGTGTGCGTTCTTTGTCCATAAATCCACATACAATGCAGACACCAAGAAACGTATCTGACACAGTTCTTCATTACCTCATTTCCACCACTTAAGCGATAAGAAAAGACCAGCACATAATACAGTGTGGCTGCTGAAGCAAAACAGATGGACTCCATAATGATATTACAAGTTGAAGGTCAAACCTGATTAAAATAGCCCCTTCTGGACTTCTGGCCTATATATTTTATAGAAAAAGAAGTTGAGCCATACTTAAATCACATCTCTTATCTGGAATTTATTTTGTATTCCTGCACTTTCTTTTAAGATTATGAAAAGAACTGATTCAGCTCTTTTAGTAACTGTTAAAACAGAATTGCTCAAAGAATCCAATTTTCTGTGAACTGTACGATGAAATTTGGTATCATGTTAGATATGTCACAGTATCACTGAAGCTCTTAAATAACAGGAAAGTTAAATACGATTTTCTTTTCTCCTCTTAAGTTCTACAACATTAAAAAACAGAAGGGAAAAAAAAGAAACATCAGAAAAGATACCAAGTGAGAGGAACGGACTCAAGAAAACACGCAGTTCTCTGGATAATGTAACTTGTGAATATAAGAGGAAGTAATACAATTACTCTAAAAGCTTTTCTTCAGGCACAGTTCGTGTTTTCCACTGCACGGTCATCAATCACATGACTCTACTCTCTTGTTTACCCACAGTCTTCAAGATAAATGAAGATGAACCTGACTCCCATACAAGAGCATGAGACCAGGGGAAAAAAGCAGCTGTTCGGTATGTGCCTCTACAGAAAGCAAACTCACACTAATACAGGGATGTTTAAAAAAAGACTTATTTCATTTGCTATGATTTTACAGTCAGCATACAGACCTCTAAAAGCTAAAGCTGTAGCTTTTAGAGTGCAGGCACAGTTTTAGTCCCAAGCAAATCTTACAGTGTAGTCTCACCTTTAGATTATCTCCTTAAACCACTTTTACTTACAAATGCAACGTGGTATCAATGACTGATTTTCAAGTACAGCCATAACCATCAGAATGATGAAATGATTAAAATATTTGTTACCAAACTTTAAATGTCTGTGAGTAATGGCGACATATTTAAAATGCAAACCATGCTGAGCTGCTCAACCAGACTTAGCTGACTGGTAATTTGTTCTGATCACAAGCACACATCTCTTGTATGCTATTAAATTATGCCATGTTGAAAAATATTAAAATGTTTTTGTCAAAGCAATTTGTTGTAATCATTGAACAAGAGTAAGGAAAATAGACTTTAATTTAGGCTGGATTAAGAAATGTTAATGCCTGTATCAGGTTAAGAAATCAGTGGCCAATACACAGAATATATCTGTGATCTGGGAAGTAATAGTTAATAACATAATTATAATTTTATTTATTCTGATTTAAATAACCCTTACGCATGAACTGACTAAACTCAGAGGCGAATCAAGCAGACAGCTGCCCCACTATTTTATTGCCCTATGGAAGCTTCTTTGGGACTATCGGTGCCTCACAGAAAACCCTACAAAGATCCCCAGCTCATCTCTAAGGGTAGCCTAGTCTCTCTCAAGGCAAAATACTGCCTTTACAGCACTATACGAGCAAGGGAAAAAAATGGATTGTGAATGTACAGCAACGCTAAACAAGGGCTGAGAATCTCACACTTCCAAACAAGGCTGCTGAAAAGTCTTCTGCCCTTAACATGCATTCTTGGCTGTCTGCCCATGCCCATCTGTCTGAAATGGCACAGTGCCATACTTAAATTGCTACGATCCTAACTTAATAATATGATGATGAGATTAGATAAAAAGTCCGCCGACAACTAGATACACAACAATGTGTCCAAAATCACCCCTAAGAGAATAAATTTACCACAATGGCAACATACTTTTCCCATAGAAAACAAACGCTTTCAAGCTGCAACACAAAAGCCAGCAACATGCATGTAGCAAACAAGCTTGCAAAATCATCTGGAAGTTTCCTAAAAAGTTTCTGGCTTGGAAAGATGCATTCAGAATTTGCCTTTTCTTTTAGATCCTGTAGCTGCCATTTGCAACTTGCAACTACATAATCAAAGTTAAAGCTCAAGATAACCCAAAACTGAAGCTGTATTAAGTTCCTCCCCTTTCTTGTAGTGCAGTACTTGCAGGTAGCAAGCACAACAGTGCATCACCACTTCTTTTGAGATAGTGGCACTGGTGAGTTTTGGCCTGAGGGACAGAAACATTTCTTAACAGTACCTATTATTCACTTCAAAGTAGAATTATTGAGAGAATTGCTCTCATTTCATACAGCCTTGCCAGTCATTCCTGCAGAAAAAGAGCGTCCATGAATTTAAAAGCACTCAAGTGTGTTCAAGATCAGTATCATTCTGCATTGCCCAGATGTACACACTCTGGATATGGATCACTTGTGAGACGCTGTTCTTTTCTGCGTGGACTTCCCTGGTAAACTCCTTAGGCTGACAATCCACAAATCTGCATGAAGACAAAGCCTAGAAACTAGCTTCCTACTAGAAACCGCTTTCAGAATATCCCAGATAATTCCTAGTGTGACTACTTCAAAAGAAGTTATAATTATGAAGCAGGAGGGTGTTCCACAGAAGTAAAACTGCTCATTGCTTCAGACAAGATTTTATTTTGGGCAGTGTTTCTCTCAACATACTTATAACCACGCATATCTAAGACTGTATAAAGGGAAAATTTAAGAAAAATGTGACAGAATTCACATTTGGCTGACAAATCACTTTGAAAATAATCAGTGATTTTGCATTGCTTCACATTTCAGCAAATCTTTTTAGTGCCTTATAAGGGCTGCTCAAAACCTGGAACATGAGATCACAGCACCCAGATGCCACAGATCACCACCACTGGCACTTATAATCCTATTTAAATCATAACTTTAGGAAGACAAATAGGCTACATTTGAAGAAGCCTTCTTTTAAATACAAAGAAATATCAAACTCCTACCAAATTCTAGCATACACATATCAAAAGTCAAAACAAAAATCAACAATTAAAAGGCTTTTTTTTTTTTTTTTTGGTAAGATGTTGGAAAGACTGAAATAGCAATTTGGTGGTGCGTTATCTGCCAGAACTCTTCCAGAACTCTTCTAGATTTGAACGGCTAGTTTGCTTGAATCCATCAAGAACGCAACATCTGAGCTTCTCCTGTAGATTTTACAGAGAACTGCAGATACATTCCAAGATGGCAGCACACACTGCTGCACGTACCAATGAGGTTCAAACCATAGAAGGTGTCTATAGGGAGCAGAAACCAAAACCATCACAAGTCCGATCGAAGCATGACTCAGGAGCCCTTTGCACGCTCCTGGACCAATGACTACTGGCACTCAACCACAGGTAGTAACACAATTACAGAGAGGTGTCACTTCTCCAGCTGAAGTATTGGAAAGTATATCAGAGCGTACACAGAACACTATTACCAAGACTTATAGAAAGCCGACTGTAATACAAAGAATTTAAACACTCAACTTTTGGATTTTTTTTTTTCATCCAGTTGAAAACCTGGGGAAGATTGAATATCTGCTTGTTTTGCTCTTTATTTATCTCCAAGAGCTGCTTTTTGTTTTAGCATGAAAACATTTTATATTTCCCAATTACAAACTGCATCCATTTAGCATCAGGTATGGCTTTGTTTCCAAGTGTAAGAGGAAAAGGTTTCTATGTACATTCAGCATAAAAATCCATTTTGAATTTTGCTTTCACATTAATAACTGGACTTCCTTTTGCTCCAACAACTCACAAATGTCAAATAACTAAATAGCACAGGCACAATAATAGCCCCAAACCCAATAAAGAATAAAGTAGCCTTTCTGGCCTGTCAAAGGACCCCATTTTCTATTCTGAGCAGGCAAGCTGAAAGCACTGCTCCTCCGTCATTCCTTGACAGTTATAGACTAGTTCTGAACCTTATTAAAGATTAAGGTTTGCCCAGGCACTCTCTTTTGGCCATCTCCTATCCACAGTCCAGCATTTATTACAGGAGAACTGGAGATTAGTACCATATATTCTGCTTTGAAAGAATACCATACCCTAGAGTCAGGCTACAGAACGAAATGTCAAAGAGCAATTCAAAATGTACTCAAAGAAAGAACACAACATTCCCCTTAATTTTTTATTTTTAAGTAATCATATCCTGCTATTTACATATAGAGCTGATTTTTCTCACTTAGTTTATTTTTGTAGATAAGATATAAAACAAAGCTGGTAGCGTGCTGCCTTTTTGATGCAAATATGTATTTTTGGTTTATTCAGAAACACTTCTATGAACTGAAAGTTATGCAAGAAATGCATAAAGCCATGTTGCATGCAAATATTTTTACTTGGTTGTGGTCTGGTGCAATTAGCAGGCTGAAGTACCAAATGATCGTATGATTGATGATAATGTGGGATTTTTACAGAACAGTGTTACCCAAACTATTTAGAGCAAAGGACCGTTTATCAACATTTCTTAGACTCTGCCACAAATAATCATCTCCCAGTTCTTAACCAAAAGCATTAGGAAGTAGAACACTTAACACTGCCAACACTTGAAAAGCTGCAGTGTAGCATCGATACATTTAGGATCATTGTTAGCTGGTTTAAAACCAATATCCTAAAAAGACTTACTCAGTATCATCTTACATTTCCAGACTATCCCTTCACTTCCTCTACATTCTAGATACTGAAACTGTGCGGAAAAGTCATTGCAAATAGCAAGTAGCACACTGTAAATAAACAAAAACAAAGCAGTTGCTTTCTAAAAAGGAACACCCATCAAAGCCTCTTGGTTCTTAAAAAGTTATGAGGCTTAGAATAAGCAACCCACGGAGACGGCTGTATCCCTACCCAGCCAGAGCATTACAGGATACTGACCTCAGCATCACATTACGTTTATTTGGCTGGGAGGGGATCCAAATAGCTATAGACTACTCTTATAAGCTAGTAATGACACTATGAATGTGGTCTGTACATTATTAAGATAGAACCTGAGTGTTTTAATTCTTACTTGTTGAATTATTTACTATGCAACGTGCTTACCAAGCATGCTAAAATGTTGTTACAGCCTGTGTCCTAGGAATGCAGGGTGTTCATTTGCTGATAGGAAATATTCCAACACAGAATCAAGAAACCTCCTTCAAAATGCATGCATAATTATCATCAGAATATGTTTCCATTACACTTTGCCTCAGAGAAGCAAATCGATATATCCCTTCCCCAGCTAGCAATTTGATGCAGGTTTCCAGTAAATCATTTGACAAAGAAGTATCCAAGCCAATTAAAGGTTACACTGCAAAAATAATTAGTATCTGTGGTATCCTGGGGTAGGAAGGAAGAAAGTTAAACAGAGAAAGGAAAGCAAAGAGGAGGAGAAGAACATTCCACAGTTCTAAAACTATTATTTGCTATTGATGTAGAAGTATCATTATCCTCAGTACAAATCAAAATGCATTAGCATTCCATCTGCCAATGCTACAGCAACCATTTTTCTCCATTTCTGTTTGACCTCAAGCCTTTTATGCATAAACGTCAGGGCTCTTTACAATTAATCATGTCTACCACAGACTAATTGTGGACAACAGTAGTGCAATTAACACAAATTTGCTTCAAATATTCATGAACATTCAAAAAGCATTCATTGACACAAGTGTTAGTTACCTAACCACAAAAACAGACAATTCTTTTTTGTCTTTGAGCAGCCTCTGCATAAGGAAGCTGAGCACACCATCAAGGGTGACAGCATGATAGGGAAAACATTCCACCAATTCCCAAAATGTGATTGCTACAATGAAGCCTGGTACACATACATGCCAACAGGAAATAAACAGAAGAACAAACAAAAACTATTTCCTTTTCAATATTAAAGGTAGATAATCCTGAGAATGTAAAAGTACTGAATACATTTTAGGTAATAAAAAACCAATTATTTCATAATTCTACCCTGACATAGAAGGCAAATACAAAGCAGCACTTTTATTTTTTGTATTTTGTTATTATTTCTACAGTTGATTTAAAGAAAAAAAAGCCTTAAACAAAATAAGAAACAATTAGACCTGTATTGGTTTTCCCAATTCATTCTTAACAATACTCTTGTTATTTTATTTGTACTTCACTACCAAACTGATGGTAGAAATCTCTCTAACCGCAGAAAGCTATTTGTAAAGCCTGACCTAAACACAGCAGATGTAATAGACTTTTTTTTTCCCCTTAAATGCATGCTTTACATTAAAGAATTTCTTGGACAGTTGTGCTATTTCTAATCAGGCCCCATAGCAAATACTCATCAACCCTCACAGGAATAAACTATTCTCACTTCAAACAATTGTTACAGTTTGAATCCAATTGACTCTAGACAAAAGTACTGAGATAATCAGCATATTAAAGCCAACACTATAACCATATGTTAATTATGTAAATGATTCATTTTAATCAGCTAGAACCATGTAAAGAGTTACAAGGAATGCAAATGTAGGGAGTTATTAAAAATCTCATTATTATTCATCTTGGTTCCATGCGTGAATATATCCATCCAAACAGATGAATTAATAGTTAGATGAAAGATGAAAGAGCTAGAGGGGAAGTCTGCGGGAAACCATCTGTCTTGCTTTGTATCCCTCCCAGGCTTCAACCATCCTGAAACAGCTACACGGAGAACAACCCCAGAGAAGAGGCAGTGACTGTCTGCACTGCTCCTCAAGCAGTAGTCAATGCTTCTACAAAAATCTCTACGCTTCTCATCCGTTCCCAAACTGACACCCCAAGTAGGCTCATGAGATAGAAAGCAAAGCCTGATCAGTAAGCTCAGATCAACTGCTACAGAAACGTGGTTCCACCCTGCCCAAAAACATTCAGCAAGTATTGATTTATGCAAAGATTCTCATACCTTTTATACTTCCATCTAAAGAAGGTCCTCTAACAATTGACTATTAAATGTCAGAAGATGTTTAGGAGCTACTGTGATTGGGACCCATCTTAGTATGGAAGCTGGTTCCACCAACTTCAGAAGTCTTGGATGCAGGTGTCCTGCTTTCAGCTGAAATAATCAATTTTCTTCATAGCATCTGATGCAATGCTATGTTTTGCATCTAGGAGAAAACCGATGTTGATAACAGCCCTAAGGGCCTTGTTGTTGTTGACCAGAGCTGCACAGAAAGAAGGACAGCTCAGGTTTTCAGCTTCTCATGGTGTCCTGCCAGCGAGGGACAGAACTGGGACAGCTGCCCTAAACTAGCAGGTGGTAAGCAAACACATTGTGCATCACTTGTGTATACACGTGTGTTTATGTCATATATATGTACACACAAAATACGATCACTGTTATTTCTCTTTCCTATCTTAGTAAATAAGTTGTTTTTGTGTTTGTTCATTTATTTTTTTTAAAAATCATCTCAACCTATGAGTTCTACCTTTTATTCTCCTACTGTATGATTTTATGATTCTATTGTCTCCTCCATCCCATTCTGGGATATTTGTATAAAAAAATAAATCTGTATTTTGTATAGTTCTTCCAAAGAACATGGAAAAAAATCTCTACGAATTACTCCAGGAAGGATTATTTTTCATTTACCCTGATTCTCCCTTTTTCCTATGCAAAGAAAATGGATTCTGTACAATAATTATTCATATGAGGAAGAGTAAGGATCAAGGGGGTAATGCCATGTCTACTATACAAGGCAATGAGAATTAACTGAAAAGACAGGGTTTTAAAACCTCGGGAGGATAAAAGGGTTGACATGTTCAACACAGGTATGCATGCATTAGGATAAATCCACCCTGAGAATCTTCCTAAATCTTAAATAGCATTTTACTTAAAATTAAAGGTATAATCTGCTTTCTAAGGCCTTGGTTAAAGCCAGTTACCATTACTCTGCCGACTCAAACTCCATAAACTAGATAAACAAAGAACACAATTCAACTGCTTAGGTCATTACAACACTGAAATAGATGTACTTCTCCAAAATTGTTTTCATTCTAATAAAGAGAGTTAAAAATAACGTTAAAATATTTTTGTCAGCGTTCAGAAGCTCTGTAAAACTTTGTTCTTCGTACTCTACTTCTTTCATGCTTTCCTGCCTGATGTCTCCTAATGCAGCTTCTCTGGAATCATTCTATTTTTGATCTTTAATCCTTTTATATGTTTTTTCTTTGCTTACTCTTGCATGCCTTTGTAGTTTCTATAATTGGGTCTTTGCACCATTTTAACAAGGTTTAGCACTGCGCAGCTTGTCAAATTTAAGTAGAAGTGAGAATCATCTATCACTGGTATGATAAATGAGTAAATTCACGTATCACTAAAGTGAATGTCTGCCATAAAATATATATTTTATATATATATATATAAACTAAAGCTCCTCTCATTCCACAAAGGCTGGTTCTGCAATCCAGACAAAAGGCAATTGCAGAGGAAGTACTTCAGACTGCTAATGTGTAGTTTATTAAAACTGGCTATGCACCTGCAGTGAAACAAGACTTCATTAATTTCTTCTTGAGGTGCCGGCATAAATTCAACTCGGGGAAGAGTGCTTGACAGTTTTGTAACTATTGACTGACACTCTTCAGCAAAGCTTCGCTGCGTACAGAGCATGATTTAAGCACATCCTGGTGATAATAAACATAGCAAGTGAGAAAGGGTGGAGCATCTTTACAAGCACTTGATCTCTTTGGTTTTTTTTTTTTTCTGGTTCCTAGTGATATTTGTGAATCAGAAATTCTCATATGAAGCAACTCATGATCTCAACGCAACCTTAGTTGCGTTGAGATGCAAGTCCATAGAACTTAAAACTGACCAGAATTTTATGCAAATTTCCCACATTACACCCCTGTTGGGACACTTTAATATAACAATGCTGCCTAAATATCTGTCCCTGAATGGATGACATCAGCTGAGACAAGGTTCATACAATGAAAATATGTGATCCCTCTTGGGCTACAGGAGAGACAGATCTTAACTCACACAAACCAGACAGAAATCTTTTTCATGTAATTAAACAAGCATGCATGCATAGATATCTATGAGAAAAAGTATAACACAAATGGAAAGTATAAAAGCAAATGGAAAGACGTTCCATCTTTACACTCATGACTTTGTCCACATTACAATGATCAACTCCTATTTACACAGGATTTGATAAGTAAACCATAAGAAGATAAATTAAAACATAGAAGAGAAACTGAAGAAAAACTACACTGAAAATAACCATGATTTTAATTGTCTAACATCTTGGTTATCCTTACAAAACATAAGGAAAGGTAACACCCATATACACCTATGTTCACCCATGATATGAATAGGATATGAAATACAAACTCTATTAATATACCTTTAATGATGCTCTCTTTTGTATCTGGGTACTGGTCAGTAAAAGGAAAGAAACCTCCCTTCTCTGAGATTACCTGCTAAATTCTACACAAACAAGACCTGGCAACAGACACCTGGAGATGCTCAGGAAGGGCAATGAGGTTCCACTGGACTTCCCTCACTATGGCCTCATCTTCTAACCAGCCTGATTTCTGCAGGGCACACCTCAGCACATTAATATGCTTGTGATGAACCAAGGAAAAGTAAACTAGGCCAAAAAAGCATTATAAGAGAAATGCAGTAGGTATGGTTTTTTTTTGCAGTATTCTCTATAAAGTGATACAAATAAAACCAGGAAAATTCCAGATTGCAAAGACTCATTTATTTCACTTCTCAGTGATCTCAGACTATTCTTGGACCCTGCCTTAGAGTTTCAGACCACCTCATCAATATAACAGTAGGGGAAAACAGAAAATGCAATCACACTTAAATGAGTACTATGATCCCAATTCAAGAAAGCATTTCAGCATGTGCTTTACTGTAATTTCATTGCCTTCTTGGCCAGGAATGTATCTAGACACATGCCAAAATGCCTTCCTTTACTGGAGACTGTCAAAGGAAATACAGATTAACTGTAATTTGTACCATGTGACTTTACAGCACTGTAGCTCTGAAAAGCACATGTAGCATTACTTTCACTTTTTTTTTTTCAATTTTTAAAAGAAGAGATCATATGGCTTAGATAATCATTCTCTAAATTACAGTGACAATTATAAAAGGAAAATTAAAATAAAATTATAAAAGGAAAATTAAGTGCAGATTACACAACAGTAGCATGTGTGCCTTTTCTGTTTACTATTAGCTAATATGATTACTTATCAATAGCAGACATTATTGCCAGTACACATTGCACCGAGTTTCCACGCATTCTTAGAAAACCATCCTTCTCTTATACCTAAAGAGTACGTGGCCTTTTTGCTGACACAGTCACAATGGCATCAATGGAAAAAAGTGGATGTACTAGATAGTGACCTCTTGTAATGCCAGTACAAGAAAACTGCTCTGTGCAACGTAGTAGTTACATTTCCCACGTTTACTTCAATACCATGCAGTAAAATGAGCTTTCTTCACATTTTCTATAATATATGGGATCAGGACACTGTGACACTATTGCAGCTAAACATATCCATACAGAAAGACATGGTGCTCCTATTCTTTGGACATTCCAATGACAATAATATGCTTCACTAAAGAAAACACACAAAATAGTACTGCCACACACACAGCAGCATCTACAAATTAGGTCCCAGTTGATTTGCTGATAAAGAAGTGGATACACAGAGATAAGGAATTAGCTAGTCTGTGCTTTACATGTTCTTCCTGCTGCACAAAATTTGACAGTCAAAAACCCCAGGTAAAATTTCAGGGGTGATTATTTAAATAGATTATTTTACAACTGTCATTTAAAAAAAAAACAACAACCAAAAAAAAAAAAACCAACAAAAAATAACAAAGAGGCTGCATGAATGCTATTTCTTGGAGTACTGTATCAGAATTAGATTCAATAAATAGGATGTTCAAAAAAATCCAAACATGTATAAATCATTTAAGCCTACTGTACTGTGTCTTGTTTACTGCAACTCAAAGAAATATTTTTCTTTTTTTATACATAAGGTGTTAAATCTCAGAGTAATAATCCTGAAATAATTTTTTAAAATAATAACAAAAATTAATCCTTCACAGTGCGGTGTCTCATGACTTGCTGTTAACCCTCACCACTTCCCCACTGCATCTACTATCAAAACTGTATTATCATCTCCTAGTTAGATTTCAGAAACCTAAAGGAAAGTCCTGCTCCATGCATGACATAGTATTTTCCTCAAAAAGAGAAATTAGATACTTAAATACTTCCATGAACCTAAAGATCTTATCCATAATGTCTTGCAATTGTAGTAGGTTAAGGGACGCTCTGTAAGGAAAGACTGAAGGAACGAGGGTGCCACTACCACAGGAGAAGGCTGACAGGTACTCATCTTTAAAAGGATCACGGGCCACTAGGAAAGGGATGCAAATGTTTTTCTTTTGTGTCCACTCCATGTTAACAACAGTGGTGGGTTAAACTATAAAATGAAAGACTTTGTCAGGCACTAGGAAAAAAACTCTAGTTTAAGTGTAACATGCCTGGAGAGGATTGAATCTCAGTCATTGAAGATCTTCAGAACAGGCTCAGAAAACATCTGTCAGGAATGACATAGGCAAAGCTCATCTTCCCTTCAGGCAGAGAAGTAGACTACAAGATCCCATAAGGTGCATTCCTTCTCTATTTTTCTCCATCTCTGTGATATACACATCTCTCCTTGGAGGTGGTACATGCACTTCACGAGTTTTCCTATTTGTTTGTGGCTATTTTGCATTTTTCAATCTTGCAGGCAAAGAAAACAGCAGGAACAAGTGGCTAAAATAAAGAGAAATAGAGCCTCACAATATCCTAACTGCAAGGGTAATTAAACATTCAAACAGTTCAGTAGGGTATCAGTGAAACTGATGGATTTGAAATTACTTGGATGTTTAAAACAAGATTAAATATCTTCCAAGAGGTCTGTTTTCAGCCAGTCTCAGAGAAATCCTGCAGCATGTGTATTCAAGAGGACAAGCTGAATTATCATAAAGATCCTCCCTGGTTGAGTATCTTTGAGTCTGTGAATCTGAAATCCCTCTTCACAGCAAGAAACCTTTTTTATATAAATGTATACATTCACTTTCTGACTCTGAAGTTACGAAAAATGAAAAGACCAAAAATAGGTTGTTACGTTTGAGAAATGATTTTTGTCAAAGAGTATGGAATCAATTTTTAACAACCTTCTCTCCTGAGACAGGAAAAAAATAACATTATATAACATTAATTTGACTTTTCTATTTCCGCAGCAGTAAATATATTTAAAATCTCCTGTCCTGACAGTGACCAAAAGCTAACTATTAAAGGAGTTGAAAGGGTTCTTTTTCTCCAAAAAACACGTGAAGGTTAAATAACACTAAGTATTCCACTCAATTCTTGAATCACAAATGATATGTAATGACGAAAAAAAGCAACAAATATATGTTACCTACATTTTTGTACTTGCCTCCAAGGAACACACTGCTTAAAGGGAATTATCCAAGCATACAGATAAAGTGTAAAATGCAATAAATATTAACAACGCAGTGGTATCACTATACAGTATCACCACAGAGAAATGAACACATTTGTTTTAATCCTTAGGTTAGGGAGCTAACAGCAAAACGGATGGCAATTTAGAACATACATTTGAGAATCACCTCATGAGCTAACAGGCGTCATACTCAAGAAGCATTTTCACAAGTACTTTAAGTGCTTGCTAGTATACAGTGTTCCCTAAAAATATATCTTGGATCTGTCTCTGAAGGTGTCTGTCTGCCAACTCAAACTATTTTTATGCTGTGGGCCACGTATCATATTTTTTGAAAATGAACTGAAGCGTGGTACTCAGAATATAATTCTAAATAATAAAATGCAAAATAAAGTTTAAGCCATTCTAGTGAAGAAGTGTCTCAAGTAACAAAAAAAACACCCAAACATTATTGAAGCAACAAAATGAGAGAAAAGAGAGAGGTACAGAACACAGAAAATGAGTAACACGTCATAAAGACAGCATATCACAACAGCCTGATAGAAGAAGTTGACAGGCTGAGGAAGCTGGGATTATTCAGCCTGGAGAAGAGAAGGCTGAGGGGTGACCTAAAAACAAGAAGGGAGTAAACTCTTTGAAAGGGTAGATAGCAGCAGGAAAAGGGGGAACGGTTTTAAGTTGAAAGAGGGAAGATTTAGGTTGGATGTTAGGGGGAAGTTCTTTACCAGAAGAGTGGTGAGATGCTGGAACAGCTGTCCAGAGAGGTTGTGGATGCCCCGTCCCTGGAGGTGTTCAAGGCCAAGTTGGATGAGGCCCTGGGCAACCTGGTCTAGTAAATGGGGAGGTTGGTGGCCCTGCCTGGCAGAGGAGTTGGAGATTCATGATCCTTGAGGTCCCTTCCAACCCAGGCCATTCTGTGATTCTGTAAAGGGTATGGGGAAAATGAGGCACTGGCCAGCTGAATGCTGTGTCAGAGAAAAAGCCCTCAGAAATCAGAAAGAATGAAAAATATGAGCATAAATGCATTTTTGAGTATTTCAGTACTTGATCTTAATTTCTGGAACTTGGGGGAAAAAGATGTTCACAATTAACTCAACATAAATTGAAAATGCAGAAGAGAACATCAGCCATCTATCCAGAAGCACAATACACTGACTAATTCTGAAATCTCTCTCATGCAAAAAAAAGATTCACCAGACTACCTTAACCCCTTTTAATTTATCATTTCTCACTGGAATCAAGAGAATAACTCATAAGCTGATAAAAATTTATCAGCACTTTACTATTACTGAGCTAAAGGAAGGCTTCTATTTATTTTTACCATTTTGTAAGAATCAACCAATACCAATGTAGAAGACAAGCCTGCAGTGAAAAGCCTTCCACCAGGAGCAGTCTGATGATAAAAGAACACCCCACATAATGGGTGCGCTTCACAGACACTTAAGAGAGTCAATGCCTCTTGCATATGTATCACATACATGAGTTAATACCACAGTCACTGTTAGCCTTGTATCTGTAAAGGACATGGACTTCCTAGAAATATTCTGCTCCTCAGAAGTCTCCACCAGTTCAAGAGGACTGACAGCTTCAGAGCTTTCTCTCATAGGTACAAAACGTATTTTTCAGAAAGCTGGTAAATTCTCACTTTCATGAAATACAGGCCACAACATATCTTAATCTGCATCTACAGGCCAACTCCCTTCTCACCTCTGCCAATAATAAAGACAAGATAAGATATTAAATACTACTTCTTTCCATTTAAAGAGCAATTTAATGCTGATAGTATATGGAGTACTAAGGCTAGAGACCGTTATGGAATCAGCCTCACCTCAGTCCCCAGTAAGACGATGGAGGAGCTAGTCCTGGAAACCATTTTTGGGCACGTGTGGAGTAGCGAGCATAGCTTCAACAAGTTATGTTTGAGCAACTCAATAAGCCTCTACAGAATCAAACGAGTAGAGTGGTAAGAAGAAAGGAGAAGTAGATATTGTCTACCTGCACTTCAGTAAGGCCTTTAACACCATCTTCCATAAGGTCGCTACAAGCAAGCTGTCAGTACAGGGGCTGGAAGAACAGTGGGGTGGTCTGAAAATTACCTGAACAGCTAAGCCCAGAGAATAGTGATTGGTGGCACTAAGTCTAGCTGTACTGAGATGCTACTCAGTAACAGAGTACTCCAGGGGTAAAAACTTGGTCCAGTTCTGTTTAGCACCTCCATTAATGATGGGGCAGAGTCTAACTTCAGTAGGTTTGCAGATGACAAACAGTGGGAGGAGTGGCTAATGGGTCAGAGGGTCATGCTGCCACCCAGAGGGACCAGGCCAGGTAGGACAAATGGGTAGCCAGGGATCTCATGAAGTAGGTCCGATATCCTGAATCTGGAGAGGAACAACTCAGCACCAGCACATGCTAAGGGTACCCTGCTAGAAAGCACCTCAGCAGGAAAGGTCCCAGGAGTTCTGGTGGACACGGAACTGAACATGAGCCAAACGTGTTCTTTCAGTAATGAAGGCTAATGATACCCTAGACTGCATCAGGCAAAGAACTGCCAGAGGGTTGAGGTAGGGGATCCTTTTTTTTCATTCAGCACTGGTGACAAAAACTGGAGTACGGAGTCCAAAACTGGGCTCCCCCAATATAAAAGAGACAGGGCATACTCAACAGCAATCAGTGAAGGGCCATAAAGATGCTTAAGGAACTAGATCATTTCTCACACGAGGAAAGGCCAAGAAAGTCAGGACTGCTTAGCCCAGAGAAGTCTCATTAGCATGTACAAATACCTGAAGAGAAGCTATAAAGAAAATGGAGCCAGGCTCCCCTCAGTGGTGCCCAGTGAGCTGCCTGGATGTGAAGCTGGGCCCCCTGCTCTGGGTGGCACTGCTGGGGCAGGCTGGGACTAAGTTGTAAGAGATGCCTCTAACCTCAGTAATTTCGTGATTCTGTATTTGCACATTTGCATCTTACCATGATAAAAAAAATAAGAGTACAGTAACAAAGATTTTAAAGCTATCATGTATACTTCAGAGAAAAGACTTACTGACTGGCCAAGCAAATTAGATGCTTTTTACAGCCCCAGTACAAAGCATTCTACTTCATTAAAAGACAAGCATTACACAACAAAAGAAGTAATGCCTGTCTTGCATTTTTGTCTAGTGTGGTGTTTTTTTTTTTCCTTTAAAAAAAGATTTCTAAAGACAGGTATAAGATGCCTACTGACATTTTTAGGTCAACACACTTTCATAGTGTCTAAGATATTCTGATACAACGAAAATAGTCAATCATCACAAAATTTTGAGATACCAGTAAAGTACGCTTTTTGGGAACAGCCAATCTGTTCAGTTACAATAAATATCATCAAATATAAGAGTGTTTCTCAGCATCTTTTTCAACTGTTGATGCTATCATATCATTTGAACCGGTAAATCCCACTCTGCATAAATAGATGTCATGCACAATTTTAAAAGGTCTAAAGAAAGAAGGAATATTCCTCCCTTCCCAACAAGTACACATCTACAATCAAAAAGTGACTCACACTGCAGACATAATACACATAGAGGAAAGTATAGTAGCCCTGCAGTCATCATGAGGAGTTGCCATCATAAAGCTGATTACAGTGACAATTATACTGAATGTGGACTGCAACAAGGCATAATATCACAAGCTTTAAGTGAGCTGGCAACACATTACCAAATGTCACATAGAGATCAGATTTCAAATGCAAGCGTCCCTGAAACGCACAGGAAATTTTTTCTCATGGACCAAAAGTTTGTCTTAAAGATATAGTTTACATCTCAGAGCACAAGAGATAGACTCAACTGTCAGTCTGGTCTCCTCAAGTTTTTAACACAGTCCTTCTGAAAAATCTAATGCAGATTAAAGTTCATACAAATTCCCTTCTACCCAAACCTGTGCTTCCCCGTTGAGAACATGTTCCACAGATTTGGCTTATAGCACAGGATGTATATACTGGGCTTAATTGTGCCTAAGAATCACCTTGGCCAGAAGAAGGTATTTTCAGATGGGAAATATGTATGAACATCTGTTATGTTTCCCCATGCCTGATTTTGACTGTTTCTTCATGAAGGAAGGCATCAAAAAAAAAGAAAAAACAACATTCATTTCTGCGTTAAAAAGAACATGTACTCCATTCAATCCAGCAAAGTATTTCAGCTAAAATCCATACTCTGAGAATCTTGCCATGGATTTATCTCGATTCCTCTATCAGCAATGTTCAAAACTGTGTTCTGACAACATATGTCTACAAACCAAGTCACCACAGGAGCCAGGCAGGACAGCTTCCCAGTACACAATGACTAAGGACATAATGGAACTGATCCATCTATTTCCTTTCCTCCATAATTAGCTTTGAAAAATTACTTTTGATCAACAACAGTTTCAGGCAACCACTGTAAACAGTAAAACGTTATGCACAATACTTTGCCGTGTTTGGTTGCTGATGTCTACTCCTGTTCAATCAGACAAGATCTAACACTAGAAAATTGGTCAAGCACTAATTTCCCTAAAATAAAGCAGAAGTGTACAGTCATAAAATACATAGATAACACTGGCAGAGAGTAGGGAATGATTTAGCACAGGAAGGCATACACCCCCAAACTTAGTTTCAGATAAATGAAACAGGTCCCACCTTAGTCACCTGGGTCAGTATCCAACTCATCTTAGTCACCTTAACCACACTCGAAGAAAAAAGTTCTCTCTAATGAGTAAAGAAAGACTTCTCAGGACTACTAATTCAGCATTACACTGAGGCTAGAAGGGGGGGGAAAAAAACACCCGAAAACCACTGGACCTCTAAGAAAATCTTACGAAGCCAAAATATTAACTGTTCTGACTCTTGAACAGATAGGCAAGAGGCTTTTACTTTCTCAGCTTCAACAGCACCAGAAATATTTATACGAAATAAATACATTCCTTATTCATTTAATAAAGCCATCACGATTGAAGAGGATTTAGTCATCTTCCAAGCCATCTAGCTCGTGTATCCCTGTCTGTCTGTCAGAAGAAAAGGAACCATGGTACCACT
This sequence comes from Gallus gallus, assembly GCF_016699485.2. Taxonomy (NCBI): domain Eukaryota; kingdom Metazoa; phylum Chordata; class Aves; order Galliformes; family Phasianidae; genus Gallus; species Gallus gallus. Next base: position 11,105,023 of record NC_052545.1, read on the forward strand.
CTACTTTTGTTAGTCTTCTGCAAAAATAGTGCACAAAATTCTAATTTTGCAGTTCTCCACTCATGTTTAAAAGATAACGTTCAATTTCAGGCTATGAGATAAAATAAAAATTAAGATAGAGTATTTCGCCAAAAATACACTTAAAAAAAAAAAAGCACTTCTACATCTGCAGGTTTTAAGAATCCAAGCCTTACAAGTTTTGCCTTACTTTGGAGATGAATAAATTAACAGAATCTGCCCTAAGAGAAATTATGAGTAAAAACTATCCTGTTGTTAAAAGCTCCAATATCCTTTTATTAATTCCACTTTTTTGCACTGCAGAAGAAGCAGCAGCCATGCACTTGCAGGCTTACCCAGCTCCTTGTTGCATCACAACTACACCATTCAAATCACAAACCAGTGACGTTGTGTCTTTGTCCCACTCTCTTGCTCTGCAAGTATCTTATGATATCCGCACTTACTGGCAACTAAGATGGATGAAAAGAAAAAAAAAAAAGCCTCTCACAACAGGTATGGAAAAGGACTTCCAACTTAGTCTGCAGCTTCTTGATCAAACGACAATTTACACAGAGTACATGTTGGCTACATCACTTGACCCATGTATAATATGAGGTAACAAAGCTCTATTTCCAGAGGTAACAATGATAATCAGAAGTTATTGTAAATAAAGTTATTCAGACCACGTAGCATCATCTGTGTTACTTCACTCAGATATTGTATTAAAAGTAGTTTTGATACTACTAAGGGAGGAAAACTTTACATCTTGTATATACGGAGAGAGAAGAATACACTCTCTCCCAAACAGAACAAATGAGCAATCACATGAAAAGAGGCTGCAGTAGTAAAACGTGCTTGTCCTTCACCCACAGAAGAGCTGACAAGTGCAGGAACAGCAGCAGGAAACCCTTGCGACCTGCGAATACAGCACGCCACAACAGCCCAGAGCAGATCTGCACCTAAAGTAAACCATCTGCTTACTTCATTTCAAAAAGGCAATACAGCCAGTGTAAAGAGAAGGCATTCATTCCATCCCACTAGATTGCGTTCTCAAATCCAACAAGACTATTTCAGGCATGGGAAGAACTAAAACCTAATCATTCCTTTTTGTCAAGTATTATTCAAGTGAAAACTACTAAATTAGACAAGTACTTTCAACGGAAACTTACGCACCAAATATATCCACAATATTTTGCAAAACTGGGCTGCCAGAAAGTAGGTGAGACTTTGTAGGTAGCCTAACACACTGGCATCTACCAACATGCTGAATTTATTCACTGCTAACACTTCTCCAATACAGCACAAAGACAAGAATTTTACAGGCTGGTAACGACGGAACTGTGAAGCAGCCTGCACCACTACTTTTCACAGCATATTCTAAGCAATTCTCTCACTTGGCCCTAAAATAGAATGGAACTGTCTCCAGATTACCACTTTCCCAGTTGTCAGTTCAACATACCAGTAAACCAGTTACGGAAAATCAGACAGTATCAAAATACCTTAAGGAAAATTTAGAATGATGAATGATGTACATAAAAGTACAGTAATTCCCAGTTTGTCCAAATAGTAAATCCAGCACCATCTATTCCCTTTTTTGCCTCCCTTTATCACCCCACAAAAAAATAAGCAAACAAAGAAAAATAGGGGCTTTAGATTACTTGACTGAAGTCTTTGACAATAAATATAAGCTTAAGCCCTCAGAAAATATTCTAGCTTTCCTTATCACTAAGGCTAAAATAAAAGCATATTTTAAATGTACATTAAAAATAGTGATCATATTCAGACAATCTTTTTAGACTTTAAATTCAAGTAGCACATTTTGTATAAAATACTTTTCTCTACTTAGGATTTTCAAGTAATTTACTTAAATGTCTTAGTAATTTCATCATGAATAATTTTTATAATAGTAACACCTATGGAAAACTCTCTTGCTAAATGGAAATGGAGCCACCTAAGCCAGACATGCAATAAATAATTCAGCTTTCGACATAAAAATCTCATGTATTACACTTGTATTTTTAAAATAACTTACCATAGGCCTAACATAAAATACATCTAAAGCAATTGCAAATATTTTATGTATCTAGTTATGAAAAAAGCCATGAAATGGAAGTTAATATGTAGACATTTAACCTATTATTCTACAGAGCACATTTCTTCTATGGATTGGTAACAGTTATTTTGATTTTGCTCTTGGTATTTTTTACAATAAGGGGTACTACGTTTCAGACATTTATTCTGACAACACAAGATAGTACAGCAACATATACCCAAAATTACTGCCAACAGGGCAGCGATCATGCACTCAAGGTGGTCAGAAGGATCTTTCTCACTCATGTGACATCCTACTGACTTCATTGTTTATCTGGACATAAGGGTTCCCCTGTGGGAATCAAATGGCTGAACTGGGATATGAACCAAGGGCAGGATAAGAAGGCTTTTCCTGGATTGCCACATAGTGTTCTATGGCATTTGTTTGGTCTCACCTGCCAAGAAAACAGTATGATAGTTGTAATAAGAAGTATTACAATGTAGGCCTCGCTGCCCATAGCATACACGCTTGCTGAATAGCTGTACCTGTTTCACTCCTCACAGCAGCCTTGCTAAAAACCTGCAAAACTGCCAGTGCCTTTTCTGTGCCAAGTCAGAAAACACTTCTCCAACCACGAGGCATAATACTATTTATTTACTGTTTGCAGTTTCATGTGATTTTTCCACCTACTACAGTTTTACCAAAGAGGAGGAACAGAGAAAGAAAAGGCATTTTATTTTTCCTCACTAATAATAAAAATAACTCTAATAAACAAACTTTTTTGGAAATTATTTTTTACTTGCTAGTTTGCAATTATCCCACTTAGCATGATTTGACACATTTGATGCTTCAGTTACTTTAAACAAATACATTCTCTCTCCAAGAACACATACGTTCCAATTTCTTAATCTCACTGAAATACGTGGCCTCAGTAGCAATACAAATAATATATAATAACATATGCAGCTGAGTAAATAGACATTGCTATTTATCAAAAGTGTTTTTAGAGATGCATCCACGATATCTGCCCTTTCCTGGCTGTCTAAGTTTCACTTATTCCAGCATCTCTAACCAGATGCTGTGACAAAAGCAAGCAGAAGATGTAGGATGAAGCTCACCAATGAATTTAGAAGCAGAGGCTGGCCAAGGCTGCATACAATTTGCAAGTGTAAGAGTGTGGAAGCTTTAAAAACTAACTGTCCTTCGCGGAGATCTGTGTGCTCTGCTCTGCCATGCAACATTAAAGGCCAAAAAAACAAGAACAGCAGCAAAAAAAAGCGAAGTTCCCCAAATCTCTGCAGTTCTCTGTGATAATTTTATATGCACACAATCTCAGCATAAATGCAATTGGAAACCATGGGGAATCCCAAATGAGAAATTCTTTCCAACTTCTGCAGAAATCCAGGCAAAGAAATAAATTTCAAACCTATATGTTAAAACCAAAAAATAGATCATAGTCATGGCTCTCGATGTGCAACCCAATGAAAACGTTTGCATAATTAGTTTATCCAGATATTTAAAAAAAATCCAAAGTTCTGAACATTATGCAGCTACTGCTGAGAAGAGGATGATCAATCCATATCTATAAAGTGGCCTTCGTGCCATGCCTTTCTGGATAGTTGGATTAAGATTTTGGAAACCTGTTTACTTTAAAAATAAAAAAAATAAGTATTCACATACCTTAAGCTGAATGCATATACCACTGATGTAAATAAAAACTTGGGCTGAGAGAAACCATTTAGCATTCCAGTGTACCCACTAAGATCACACATTTGTTTTGTTTTCAGGTACTAGGATGAGGGTGTGAGAGAAAAGAGGAAAGACTACACAAGAAAATGTATGAAAAACATTTTTCATCCAAACCTTTTATAAGTACCAAATTCTTTTATAGAACAGTTGCTATTGCTTTACAATTTTAGACCTACGCTAACAGAGTAATGTAGACCCGGATATAACCTCCCAAGGAAAGAAAAAAAAAAAGGATTTGAAATAAGGCATCCCGAATTTTCAAAGGGCCCTTTCTTCTAATCTATCTGCTTGGATAATGCGCCCAGAGTGGCATTTTGTAATGACAGCAACTTTCCAACAAATCAATAGTTATTTAATTCCCAACAAGCTCTTGAGTCCATTAAACCTGATTACATTCACCCATTTCAGTTGGGTGCAGTTATTTTTCCTACACCAGCACTTAATCTATAACAGGAACTTATGAGAACTTTCAAAAGCAATTTCAACATCAATCAGTATGGAGTGAAAGGCACGATTTGCTTGTAATTATTTATTGGACAGGATGGCACAGGGTCTGACTGAGCTCTGGTGTCTGACCTTCACCCCCAAATTCTAATGGATATTAAGGCCTGCTTGATGTGTTCATGTGTGCTACCGGGTCTCACTACATTAAAAAAAACAAAAACACATCAGCTTGCATGGGCGAGCAGACATTTTTTCAATACCTGATAATAGCCACTGTGCAATACTATATTTCTTTTTTAGACATATATGTCTGATATTAAGCCTGAAGTGAAGAAAAATTCATGATCTTGGAATGCCAAATGGACCTATAAAAAAAACCAAACCTGTTTCATGTTTCATTCCACCTCTACACCCACCAACTATTATTGAAGCAAAGGAGCACAACAAAAATTTTAAAGAAAAGCCTCTCCTCCAAAGTTAATTTGACTGATTGCTACCAAGACACAGAAATGCAGCACTACACAGTATTGTCTCTCAAGCCTTTTATACATAGAAGCCATAACTACCATTTATAGGGGACACAGACTTCATTTGAGCAATGCTTGAAAATTGTACATAAATTCTTTCTTACCATTTTTTTTTTACTACTAAAAACAATGGAATAGTTTTTGCTTTATCAATGCTTACACATGAGCTATACAAACCTTAAGTCTAGTAACAGAAAATTCCACTTTTTGATAAAATCATTATAAAAACAGACATCACAGCAACAGTAAGTAAATTCAGTAATTGCCAGTTAACTTCTAAACTATAAAGTCTCTCTCACAAGCAGGATCTTGCACTCTCATGACTCAAAATTAACACAGGTACTCTACGATATATTTCTATATACAGGAAAACCCACAAATCACTCTTCATTCAGTGAGATGCATAACATATTAATTAATGCTTATTTAACACTATTCATACTTGCTGTGCTAAAACACTTAACCTAAACACATCACGGTAAGTTACTTTGTCTTATGATCTGCTGTGGGAATGCTGAGTCCCTCAGAAACGCAGAAGGGATAGCAAATCCTCTGCCCTGTGGTCAACCTCGTGAAGCAAAGGCATGAATGTTAAATAGCAGACAAATCAATAGAAGCAAATATAGCTCAACTACACCATTTATTCAGCCATGAGAGATGTCAATACACAGATTAGGGTGATCCATCTTTTTGATTTCCTACTGTCTTCTCACCGAATACATGAGAGCTTTTGCTTGTATTAAAAGTGTTTGCTTTCTCAACCATAAAAATTCCAATTATTACTCTAAGTGCACTAGAGTTAAGTTGCTTGTTGGAAGCGGCCTTGCATTACCTGAACAAGTCCAGCGAAGTATGGTGCTGCCGGCAGAATCATTGGCACTCCATATGGATGTAGCAAAACTCCTTGAGACGACAACATGGTTTAAGTGATAGTATTACTCCCACTAAAGCTAAACACATCAATTGAAAGTTAGGGGAAAATCTATATACCAACTTCTTCCAAACTCAGAGCTAGAACCAAATAACTTCTGTCAGGGGCAAAGCCCACATCAGCTGTAAAAAAAAGAAAAAAATTGACGTCAGCAACTCTTAATGTTAAATTTTTCTTCAGAGACAACAGATAGAGACAACAGCTGCAAAGCTAACTCTACCAAAAAAGGAAGGTGCTATTTTGGGACCAGCTTAAATAACATGACTAACCAACTACTCTTTATCAGTTCAGATTTTTAAGTAATAAACACATACAGTTCAAACTCCCCAACCTGGATTTCAAACAGGATTAGAACTAATAATGCTATATGAATTAGCATATACATGACAACAGCTGCTATCAGAAGCTTATAAAAAAAATCAGCTTTATTATGGTTGTGTAAATTACCATTTCTTTGTATTTTTTAACTGTTACACAATATTCATGTGAGAGTTGAAACTCAAGCCTGTTACATTTCATACATCTTGTTTTGATTCATTGTACTTTTCTTGCTTATTTTGAATATTTGAGCTAGCTAATGCTAGCTAACAACTTCTTAGTGTAAATTATATTTTAATGGCTTTTCTAACCTTTCACAACATCTATGTTGTTGCATTTATCACAGCTTTTTGAAGAAGACGAATTTGACCTTTAGAGAATTTCATCTGTTCTCCAATTAAACTCACACTCAGTGTAAGAGACAAAAGGGGTGGGGAGGGGGGGGGAAAATTCAGCCTGTTTTTTTTCCCCCCTAAACAAAACAGATTTGTTTCTTAATGCACTATTTGCAAGTCATTCTCTTCTACAGCTAATCATTTTTACTTTAGACAAAACAAACAGTCATTAACACTCGTTATGTACACAATATATATCCTCAATTGCAGATACTGTTAATGACTAAAATTAAAATTGAGGAAGATATTTTTAATTCAATTAAGAATTAGGTGTTTAAAACTTCATGTTATAAGTTAGGGAAAAAAAATATGTGTGTGTGTGTATATATATATATATATATATATAAAAAACTCATCCTCTCCCACAGTTTCTGAATAACCAGGGTGCACCACATCACTAACTTAGGCTACTTGATTTTGTTGCATAATTACTTTTCCAGATAACTAATTGCAGACAAGATTTGATGTGATACTCAATTATTTAATGTCACATTTTGACCATCAGGAAAGGTTTTCAGTAATTGATTCTCATGTATCACAGCAGCTGTATTGCATGATTTAGAAATCTAACTTAGCAGGTGCATGTTGACCCTTGTTACTAACAGCCTTACACCATTTCTAACTTTAGATGTTAAATAGTGACCCTGTATGAGGCTTTTCTTAGAGGCTGCCAATGAGCACAGCAATTGTCACATGATGATGCGATGTTTACCTAGATCCATTTTCTTTTTATAGAGTGGCTTCACGTTTCTGTTGGGGATAATGCTGTTCACCTCACTATACTCAGCTGTTATTTATTTTTTCCTATTGAGAAATCTACAGTTTAAATTATTAAGCGAATCGTAACCTGACATTTTTGCCAAAAGATTTTTAAAGATTTAAATACAATACCAGTTACAATCTTTCATACAGAAATACAGAAAAATGTCATACAGAAATATATCAACAAAAGACGTGGGAAAGCGTATTGCCATTACAACTAATTTTCAATTATTTCTATTCTTAAAGTATATACTTCAGTTTTAACTATTACCTTTGGTTTGGTCTAACAATAAGCTGCATTTGAAAAGAAAAGGTTTCTTTGACCTTGCAATAGAGATTATAAAATGGGTTTTGCAAACTTTACTTAAATGATTCCAACAGGACAACTGACATAACCACAAATTGTTAAATTGCTCTGTAAAAATCAGTTTTTGTTTCAATACACTTGTAATTGATATGATAGAAAACCTAAAGAGCAAGATGATTCGTATAGGAAAAAAGCAGCCTCAAGGGAACGGTCAACATTTTCATTAATTATTTTAGCTGATTGAATTTCCCAGTGACACAGTTGGGAAGTTACTGAGGATGGTAAGAATGCAGATAGGAATCTATATGCATCTATAGGAAGAATTGCTCAATTACAACAGCTATAGAGGAAGTCCTTTGTGTGTTGTTCAGGTGAATGGAACAACTGTGCCATAATAGGAAATAAAGAAAATTAATAACACGAGGAGAAAATGGGAGGTAGAAACTTATTAAGATAAGGGCAATTCTGGAACACATAGGGGAAAAAAGCAAAAAACTAATTATGATATGTATTTTGGTGTTGAATAAGTGAGGTTCTAGAACAGCTGTTCCAATCCAATATCTTGCCAAAGGAATCTAGTGACATTAGGCAGCAGTAGTCCGAACTCTTCAGCTTCGAAGAGGACCCTTTCAGTCCTTTCCAAGAATAATAAACATTCAAGAAAAAGGAAAATGTAAAGCATCTCTGAAACATTTATATTCACTACATTTCATATTGAAATATATAAACAAACTGTAGTTACCTGTTTTAATGAAAGGGTGCTTTGCTTGCCTCACTATAACAACATGCTTCTAAATGTATAGCTGTATGGCACTCCAAATCCAAGCTTTGACTTTCTGGTTGGGCTCTTTGATGATGTCCCATGTGTGCACCAGCTACCTAAGTTCGCACAAACCTCTGTGAATCAAAACCACAGAAGTACATACAGCTTTACTTGCATCTCCGTCCCGTGCTAAATTCTGAACTTATGCCAATGTAACTACGTCACGTTCACCAGTATATACACCAACATATTCGTTTTCACAGTAAAGTCTCCCAACTGCACAAAATGGAAATCTCTTTAGTTTTACAGTTCACCATTAGCATTAACGATCACACTTGTTTTGCAAGAATATTTGGAACGTATAAAATATCATTATAAGGAGCACTGACAACTCAGGGAACAAGCCAGAAGAGAATTAAATATGTTAATAATTCTATCTTACTTAAGCAGAACCAACAGCAAGATTAAGGTTAAGCATGAGCCTACAAACTTTTACTAGCAAAAAGCTAGAATGACCAGCACTATGCACACCAGTCACTTGTCTGAAGTCACTGATGATAACCAGTGGCTACATCAGTATATTCACTGCCTGAAAAAATTGCAGATCACCTATTTTAAACAACTCCACAGCTCTCACTTTCACGCATTCTAGAAAATTGTAACATTGCTAGAAAAAAATACACGCTAAGCCATTTCCAGTGTGCTCAGGGCATGGTTCTATCAGCTGCTTCCAAAACCAAAATTGTTTTTCCATTAAAATTTTTCAGGGATTTTTTCAAACTGAAAATTGATTTCAGAAATGAAAGACGAGAGAAAAGGAAAAAGAAAACAGATGAACACTATTTTTATGCAGAATACTTAAAATATATGAACAGAAATAAGCTACTTAAAAAAAACACAAACAGGATGTTACTAAAAGACAGGAGACATGTTACACATGAAAATAAATCCTGAAGGTTCTGAAGCTACTGTATACTAAAAAAACAGGAACAATATAATTATTTTATCACACTGGTCTGAACAGTCCCAGCTTTTACCACCTGAGTAAGAGCTAAGAAGCTCATAAAATACATTTTTTTTAAAAAACTTAAAGACTTTTTTTGCCACAATAACACAAAGTATTATGTGATTTAATTAAAAGACTTCAATTATTCTACAAATGGACCAAAAAAAAAAATCAAATTTCCAAAATCTAAAAAAGTAATCCTGCTATGAACTTGCCTCCTAGAAAGAAACTTATCTGAGTAAGTGAGCTGAACAAGTCAAGAATGCTAAGGTAGCAGTAGAAAGTCAGCTAATAGTAAGGTGAGGAATAAAACAAAAAGGTGTTGTGCTTTAGACCCCTTCCCTTCTTGGGTCTTTACATTTAATGCCCTAACATCTGTAGTCTTGCTGCTTTAGCACAGAGCTACTGACACAAGTGCTCTAATAGCGACTTTTTACTAAGTCAGCAGTGAAATCACTTCAAAGGTAGAGGAAATGGAAATAACTATACAATAAGAACAGAGAGAGAAAGAATTAAAGCCACAAGTGGGCCTGAAAACTGGGCTGCATATTCAAGAAAGAAAATAAAAAATGAAAATAATGCAAGAAGCACCAAGAATTTGATCCCATCTACATACTGTATGTAAATAGTCTGTTAGAATGCGTCCAAAGGAGGGCTACAAAGATAGTTAAGGGTCTGGAGAGCAAGATGTATGGGGAGCAGCTGACATCCATGGGTTTGTTCAACCAGAGCAGAGGAGTCTGAGCAGTAGCATTGAGCTCTTCTCCCTGGAGACAGCAACAGGGCATGTGGAAATGGCATAGAGCTGTGTCAGAGGAAGATCAGATGGGGGTCAGGGAAAGGCTCTGTACCAGAGGGCAGTGGGCATGGCCCTGAGTTCAAGAAACGTTTGAACACCCCTCTCAGAAATAGAGTTTGGGTAGTCCTGTGTGGAGCCAGGAGTTGGACTCCGTGATGCTTGTGAATCCCTTCCAACTTAGGAGATTCCAGGATTCTATGGTGTGATCCCATGAAACCACGCTACTCCACCAAAGCAAAATTAGATGCTTATTCATGCTGTGGTTGAAGATAAAGAATAATTTAACAACTTTTCTGGAGCCACATTGCCTGGAAAAGGCAGATCCCCGCAATGCAGTCATCAGCCAATCGATGATGTATGCTTTAATCTGATCCTGACAGAACTGATCTATTCAGACCACATTCCTGCCAAATAATTAATACTTCTTAATGCCTGTATCCAGCCACAAAGAAAGGTTCTTCCAAACGCTACACAATACCAACAAATGTCAAATAATTCCTACTCCCTTCCAACATTAGGGCTAAGTTTCCCATTACACATATCATAAATAATTCAAGTTTCACTTTGGCACCCTCTTTATGGCTTATGCTATTTCATATTTGATACCTTTTAGTTCTTCTTTAAGCTTCCTTTTTTTCTGGCCACCTTTCCTGTTCTCCATTTTCTCATTAAATTTTCTCAGTGGTTTTCCAGTATAGGAAAACCCAGGATGAAGAAAAGAACACAGTTTCTGAGTCTCTTGGGTAGTTTTCCATCATCTGCAGCAACTTCAGAACACTGGCTCTAAACAAGTATTACCAGATTAGTACCACCATAGAATCATTTGAGTCGGAAGAGGCATTAAAAGGTCATCCAGTTCAACTCCCCTGCAATGAACAGGAATATCTACAGTTTGATCAGGTTGCTCACAGCCTAGTCCAGCCTGACCTTGAATGTCTCCAGGGACGAGGCATCCATCACATCTCTGGGCAAACTATGCTCCCCCTACCGTTATCTAAAAAACCTTTTTCCTTATATCTAATCAAAATCTCCCCTCTTTTAGTTAGAAACCATTCTCCCTTATCCTATCAAAACAGACTTTGCTAAAGGGTCTATTCCCTTCTTTCAAATAGCAACCCTTTAGATTCTGAAAGGCTGCTATCAGGTCTCCCCAGAACCTTCTCTGGGCTGAACAGCCCCTAAGTCTCTTGGTTTGCCTTCACAGGGAAGGTGTTCCATCCCTTGGATCATTTTTGTTGCTTTCCACTGGACATGCCCCAACAACTCCACGTCTCTCCCGTAATGAGGACTCCACATCTGGACGCAGTACTTCAGGTGATGTCTCACCAGCACAGGGCAGAAGGGCAGGATCACCTCCCTCAACCTGTTGGCCATGCCTCTTTTGATGCAGCCCAGGATACAGCTGGCTTTCTGAGCTGCTAGGACACACTGCTGGCTCATGTCCAGCTTGCTATCCATCAGTAAACCCAAGTCCTTTTTGGCAGGGCTGTGCTATACTCCTTCATCTCCCAGTTTGCATTCACAGTGAAAGCTGCCACAACGCTAGTGCAAATAGGCTTTGTTGAACCTCGTGAGGTTCTCCTTGTTTGAGACTGTCTAGGCCTCTCTGGATGGCATCCCACCCCCTGGGCATGTCAACTGCACCACACAGCTCGACGTCATCTGCAAACTTGCTTAGAGCACACTCTTATTCCACTGTTGACATCACTGATGATAGCATCAAAGAAGGGTGCCAGTACTGACCTCTCAGGGACACCACTTATCACTTATATACATCCAGACCACCACTACTCTGAGTACAATCTTGCAGCCATTTCCTCATCCACTAGTCATGCCCACTAATGCAATTACGCCACCACATAAGGCCACTGGGTTAGTCAGGCAGTACTTCCACTCGGTGAAGCCACGCTGGTTGGCTCACATCACCTCCTCCTCTATCCTCATGCCTTAGTATAGCTTTCAGGAGGACCTGCCCCATGATCTTCCCCAGAAGAGCATCCCCATACATGCTCTGAAAGAGGTGAGCTGCCACTGACTTCCAATGATTACCACTGCTTGAGTTAATCAGAGTCAGACATTAAATGAATACGGCTGAAAGGAAAAAGTCCTGCATGTCTTTTTTTTTTTCTTCCTCTTTTATTCTCCTGAACCATGACTGCTGCTTTTTTTCCAGTAACAATACTTGTCTTCCAAAGGCTCTACTTCCACCTTTTGCTAAAACGATATGAGACCAATGGCTCTCTGAGGGCATTTGATGCACTATGCAAACTTGACCCTTGTCATCAGCTGCTGATGTTATTCTACTCTTCTAAGCAAAGTTCCAAGTACACGTACAAGCTGTTTATGCCAACTGCCTATTCCCCAGCCAACTCCTATTATACTTAAAAGCAAAACCAAAACAAAAGTTGCAGTATTTTATACTTAGAAGTTGCTACAATATCCATTTGCTAATCAAAAAATCTCAACTGTCCTTCAACTATCTGATACAAGTATGGCTGATAGAATCAGTCTACCAAATTACTGATTATCTCCATTTAGAGCAGCATATAGAGAACAGACAAAGGAATTGTTTAAACAGAGAGATCTTCCTCTTTCTGTGTGTAGAACATTCTATTTTCTTCCAAACTTCCTTATGAGAAAAATCTCATAAGCTCTAGGGACCAAATTAAAAACTATCTGCTGTTGAAAATGAACCTGATTCCCTCAACCAGAAAGCCCACAGTTCTTCAGCTGCACTGAGGTTCAACTTTTTTTTTAAAACATACAACCCAGTGGCATACTTGGGGAAAAGTCCCTGTTTTAATGGTGGCAAGTGTAAAGACGACCCAGATAAATGACTATTACTGCAGCTGACTTTGTGCTTTCAGACAGAAGGTCCTTTCTGCAAAAAAACCTAGGAAGCATGTTTGGAAAACAATCCGTAGTTCTAGAAAAATCATGGCATTCACACTGCAAGACAAGTAGTCTTAGATTATTTCAAGTAAATTACAGCAAATGTAGACTTCTGAGTGCGTGGTCAACACTTATGCTTTCGGTTTGACTGACTCCAAACTTTGCCTTTTGCTGTCAGAGCTGTGCATTGATTCATCTGCTGCTTTAGTATTTCACTGACTAAAGAACAGCATGTTTACTTCGTGATCTATTCGGAATGCTCTCACAAAGATCACTTCTGTTTTCCTTTCTTGCATTGCCCCACAACACCCCTTTACTACCTCAGCAACCATAAGGTACTTGTCATCACCTTCAAGGGCTCACTTCAGCTTATTCCTACCCTGCCTACTACTGTGAACTACCAAGAGATCAGTTTCTTCTTCACGTTACCCAGACTGTTATCTCCTCATGTCCTAACTGTACTGTACTCAAAATGCCATCACTGCTTTCTCCTATGCTTTTCTGGTACCAGGTAAGAACTTCATGTAAACTCTTTTTCAGTTCATAAAACCTTCTCACCCCAAAATGCCAAACAAAAACATTGGTATGTGACTGGTAGATGAACTAACTGCTAAAGCAGCATGACCACCAGTATCGTTGTTCCTCTACAAGCCAGCTGTGTATTTGTACCCATCTACAGTAGCTTAGAATCACATACGGTACAAGGAAATTAACACCAATGACAATATTAAAGAACAAAAAAAAATCCAGAATCCAGCGTGAATGCATGTTAAATACACAAAGCATCGTTATTTTCAGAAATGTATGAAGGTAAGCATTTTTGCTGTAAACACTTTGCTCTCCTCTTCATCCTTAATATGCAGCAGTTCCCACTTTGACTCAACTGCTGCGAGACATATTTGTCACCTAACAGCCAATAAAGAGTGACCTACCTTTCAGTGAGTCACAAAAATTCACTTCCACTAGTAGAAAGAGGGAGGAGAGTGGGGAAAAACAAAGTAAAGGAATGCCTCAATGGTTGAACTTCGCTTTGGCTCTTGCACCAAGGATCTGTCATCACCAGTATATATTGTGGCACAAAGCATAAAAGTCCAACCTGGCAACTTGAGGCCATTTCCTCTAGCCCTATCACTAGTTACATGGAAATTTTCACTGATGGCTTCTTTGAGAATAATCATTCCCATGATCAGGCTACTTCAGATATCCTTCACTCCTTTGCTTTAGAATTTCTCTATCATTTCTTAGTAAGAATAGCACAGTCATTTGGCAGGCATCTTTAGAGATAACTTGGCCCAACTGCTTGACCATTTCAGGGCTAAAGAAAAACATACAACAGAAAGTGTTACCCAAGTGTCACTTGAACGCTGACAAGCTTGGGGCATCAATCACCTCTAGGAAGTCTATTCCAGTGTTTGATCACCCTCACACTAAATAATTTTTTCCTAATGTCCAGTTTGAACCTCCCCAGGTGCAGCTTTGCGTGGTTCTCTTGAGTTCTATTACCCATTCTCAGGAAATAGAGCCTGATACCTCCCCTGTCTCTATCCCTCCTCAGGAAGCTGCAGGGCAATGAGGTTGCCTCTGACTTTTCTGGAAGGTGAACGAGTCTTATATTTATATGAAGTTTATCAGCTTGGGAAATTCTATATGAGATGTAATCATTCCCTTGGGGGTACATTCATTTGCAAATACATACAAGCAACAACAAAAAATATTTTTCCTTGCAAATCAAGAACAGACTGACTTTTAATCAATATCCATTTTTAATGAATGCTACTGATATACTGAAGCAATGCCATGATAGATGACCATCCATTTCGCAGAAGATTTTTGCCAATACTTGGGATACAACCAGTCTCTCTCAGCATCAAGCATGGCTGTCTTCTTATCGACATCAACAGGTATAAGACAGGATCTCAGAAATGTATTCTAGAACAGTGCAGATGAGACACCTGCTTGTCACTGTCACCTATCAGGTTTGGGTTGTATGGAGATGGCAGATAGCCATGTAATTTTACTTCCAAATTTGGTCAAATGAACTTTTTTTTTTTTTTTTTTTTGCTGTAGTCAGGCTACTCCACCTACTACACCAAAGGAAGCTATGACTTCTTCCTGACCCCAATTATCACATTCATTATTCATGAAAGTACACTTTTCATTTGCTTCCCTGGAGAACAGCAGAGTATCACTATAAGGATCTTTCAATACAACTTCACCCCCTTAACATACAGAAGGTTTGTCGACAAGTAACAGCTACTCATTCCCCTGAGTAAGGTTCACATTAATAGGACTGGATGGTGAATCATGAGATGGCATTAAATCATGTCTCCTGCCTGTATAAATACATTATTTAAGCCCCATCCTAAACCAATGGCTTTAGTGCAGAAACCAACACAGGATACAACTCCAAAGTGAGCCAGATATTTTGGAAAAATAATCTATTCAAATCCCAAAACAAGACCAACCCTGCACATCTCTAAACATACCAGAAGGAACTGCAGTTCAGAACTGGCAAGCTTCATATTTTCTGGAACTAAAATATCAAAATTTGAAGGCATTAGATGTAATGCAAGCTATAATTCACTTCAATTCAAGACACCAACAAGAGGTTTTAAGTACTGAAGTTTAGCCAAGAAATACAATCTAGGAGCATTTGAAGCAAGCAGGATTTGGCTGAAAGAGTAAGACGACAGAATTGGTAAAAAGCCTGCTTCCAAATCTAGATATCACAAAGTTAAAGCTTTTTCAGATTTATTGCTACTCTATGTCTGAAGACAATTCAGTCTTGAAGATCCTAATGAAACTGTTAAGGAGACGCTTGATCCCACGGTCAGCCACAGGATAGAACAAGGATAGAATATATGGAAAAAACATGACACTATTGTATCAGTGCCAAGTGATAACAGCCCTCCATATCATCTAATTTTCAAGTTTTTTGCCTTCTGGTTAAGTCTTTCTCATATTAGAAAGGTCTAAAGAATTATTGTCTTCATAATATTAAATTCTTCATTTAGGTTTTAATCAAAAATTGTGAGTGCCTTTGGAGCATACCAGCAAAGGACTGGTATAATTTTGAGCTGAGAAGAAGGAAGGCAAAAGAGGATTATTTCTTTCATTTTTTTTTAGCTGATTTTAGTTGATATCAAGGCTCTTAGTTGGATATGACTAAGATTTTACTGCTGCAAGAAAGACAGTGAAGAGCAAGCATTTAAAAACTGAGATTTGACCAATCCTCCTGCAGTAGAATAAATGTGGATCAGACAAGAAAAAAATAATTCTCAAACTCTCTGGCTGTGACTAACGTAGCTTCTCTCAAGTTTTTCAACAGTGGTCTGCCCCAACTGGGAGAAATACATTGCACGATACTGTTCAAAAAAAAAGCAAAACACTGAAAGTGGTATTATTGAATGCCGGTAACAAATTAAAACAAGAAATGTAATATTCACCTACAAATCTTGATTTATGCTGCTCCAGCAGGAACTGTACTATTGTGTTGCTCCCACAGATGTAACTTTGGCACATCTTGATTGCAAATGCCATTACTCGGTCATCTCTCTACTACTGCTGCCTAGCTGCTTCTACGAGCTGTCAGATTTTGGAATGGTTAATGAGTCAAATGGGACTAGAGAATTCTTACAGAATTTAGACTCAAAGTTAATTTTTATTTACTGTGGTTGTTGTTTTTCTAATGATAGGTCTCCTTCAGACTCTACTTCCAAAAGCATTTCATGCAACCTAGTACTACTGCATACAGTGGAAGTTAACCATCTTTGCTATAGGCTATTGATGTATTTGGCTACTTGTAACACAACACAAATAACTTTCTCAATTGTTATTCTCTTCAGTACAGTTCTGATTAACTCTTACAAAACATACAGACAGTTCTCCATGGGACTAATTCCTAGTGAAGCCATGCAAACAAGCCATGCCAGCCACAGCTCAAATGTTACCTGCTGTAATCCATCTTCTCTAGTGAGTCTGTGGGAATACCACTTTCTACTGGAGTTTCCATCAAAGCTCTCTTGCAACTGAGTGAGCTACAACTTTGAATACAACTATGCGAGTGGGCACAAACTATTAGTATAATTTTAGTGCAAATAAGTACTTAAAACATTTTGCAAGCAAAATATCCAGAAATACAAGAGAAAATGCAGACAACATGTACGAGGCATTAATTTTACATCCAAGCTGAGGACCTCTTCTTTAGTGAAAGTCAACAGACTGTGCTGATCTACCCCAGCAGAAGATCTGACCCTGTTTTTCTCTCCCATTAAAATTTATGTCAGCATTGCACATCGGAACAAAGCCCCTGAGCACTCAGCTGAAGACACCTGTGCGGTTCCTGTGCTGAAGACAAACATATATGTTTATTTTAAAGAGGAGCTCCTTAGAGACATGCCCTACTGAACCATCCGGCAATAAACTCTATACAGGGGAGAAGCAGAAAAAGTTTGTTTTTCCTCCCTTACCTTCCCCATGAGTTTCTGGAAAGTTGATCACAAGCAGTATGACCTCAGCTTTTCTCTTTTTAAACAACAACAACAACAAAAAAATACTGTTTTCTTTTTAAGTTTTCGTTTGCCAATATTTATGGAATGAACAAGTCAAAATTGGAAAGACTGAAATCCCGACTGATATTTACATCTTTCCTAACTGATGCACATGAATAGGCGAGAGGGAAAAAGTGTCTCGCTCAGCCCTAGCAAAAAACATGAGACAATGTCGTTCCATGCTAAAAACTATTCTGTGAAACATTTGAATAAGCAACTGGAGCATCAGTTGTAACTGTAAGAGTTAATGATGCACGCTTTTGAACAACTACGTGCATTACACTTTTTTTCCCTTGAATTCGGTTTTATATACATAAAAGGAATTGTTTAGTTCATGTTAAAATGATATTTAACGTTATTTCAGTGGCATATCTGCGTACTAAATCATCCACACTGCATTAACAGTACTTCTAAGGCCTCAAAAGTCCATATAACAAACAGCTGTGGATACCTGCAGCTCTATAACTGTACACAGGCACAGCTGCGAGAATACTACATTCTCATGCTCTTTCTTAAACATTTTTAACAGGTGACACTCTTCAATAATGAAGGTTACCAAAGGCCATTTAGGATGTGTTCATCATTAGTGTCTGGAAATATTTTTTTTTTTTTTTTAAGACAAAGCAGGGAGAGGCTCTGTGAAAGTAAAGGCAGTTTGAGCCCTGCCCTCCCCAGCTGATGCTTCAGGAGTAATGAAAACTTACACACAAAAGTAACTCAAGTTAATTCACACTTTATCTGTAATCAGTTAAAGTTCACCAATGGCTGCTTCAGTAATAAATAAAATCACAGTTAACACATTTCTAATTTTTATTTTACCATTCACAATTGAGTGGCATTGCTTAAATATAGAATATGTAACTGTAGAGCACATGGTGAAATCAGCCTAACCCATATATTATAAACTAGAAATTATTATTAGTTAAAAACTGCCTGATACCATCACGTATTATTAATGGAAAAGCATTTACTCAAACAAAATAAAAGATCATTGTGCAAATACTAGACAACTAATTACATAATGTACCTTTACAAAATCACATAATACGGGTGCAGCTTGTTTCTCTGTGTTCTGTTTGAAAAATAGATTGTTTAATAACCCACCAAAGCTATCTGTAAACCAAGGAAACAATAGAGCAGATGTTGACTGTTATCTTGTGCCTCACAGACATAATTAAACAATGAAACACTCATGCACCCAAATAATAGAGGACAAACAAATACAAAAATGATACTCTATAAACATAAACCTCCTCTACTGGGCACCTGACTTATATTAATCCATGCCATTTAAACCAGCAATGAAAATGGAAAAGAAAATATTTATCCCTCTTCAGATCACACCAACTAGAAAGAATTCCCCTCTGGGGTAGCTCTAACTTCTCAAAGACTGATTCCCACATTGCTCACTTCCAGGAAGCCAGGAGAGAAACACGTCTTCTATTGGAGCAAAGCTAAGACAGGGCAGTCACATTTCCTTTAAGCAAAAGCTACATGAATCAACGACTCTGAATGATCTAAATAGACTGAAAACACTGTGCCTGCTGTATAATACAAGACCTCCAGATTCCCCTGGAAAGCTACGTTTCTCCTAACTACAAAACACTATGCTTGTAGTTATTTTCAATTTTTTTTACCCCATGCTCTTTGTGAAACAATAACAGAAAGACTAGTTGGCATGAATATACAAGTAATTAATTTCTAGGATAGCATCCCATAACATTGCTTAACACCAGCCCATACCAGAATTTTGAGAAGGAGTTGTTTGGATTTGTTTTTAAACATCCCCCTTAATCTATAAATCTATCAACTCTAAGACATTTCTTCCTTAGTAATATCAATACTGATCCACTATTCGAAAATAAACATCATGCGAATAAATACAAAACTGTGTACACATTTCTGCAGTTGCCTCAAAGTTTTGCAATAGAAGAACTTAAGTCATATTTACACCAAAATAACATGGAAGCATATTTACTAATAAGAAAAATTATCCCAATCGTAAAATAAAACATATGCTTTAGTGTTATTACATTTTTTTCTTTTAGAAAACAGGTACAAAATTGTTTTGTTTACTACAAATACATATTTTGTCTTTACATTTTACTTAGTTGTGACTAAGAAAGGAGGCAATATAGTGTGATCTGCATCTCTTTATGTTAATAAAACCATGCTAAACTCCACAGACAACACCATAATGCATAAATACCAAATGGAAAACAAATGGAAGCATAATGCCACTGTGAAGCAAACCAATCAACCCTAAAACAGCTGAGATAGATCTCATCCAATACTCATTCATTCATTCTTTATAGAAAAGAAATGAAAATATTCCTGAGTGAATCAGATTAAACAAACAAACAAAAAACCCTCAGCAGCTCTGGAAGATTGTAAAGCTCTAAATTCTTTTGATTTATGAAGGCAGCATCAACTGCACTGAGCAAAACAACTCAGCATGCCGGGACCCTTTTCCCTGAAATTCCTTTATTAACACAACCTGGCTCTGCCAGTGAACAAAAGCAGTGGTGCGGTGTGTATAAATCATTAATACTATGCTGTGCAATGGCTGAATATCCTGTGTGAGTTGGAAAGCCTTCCTGCACAACAGGGATTTTGGGCTTGGAATTGGCTGCTATGAAATGTACTTCATCATTCTGTGTTTGACGCTTCCCAATAGCTTTCTACTTTTCCTTTCACTTTTCTCCCCCAAGCCCAGCAACTGCAATAGAAATTTATTGGATTTCATGTCTGCAAAGAAAGGAAGAGAAGAAAGAAGGAAAGAAACAGGCAAGTCCATTTAAAAACAGGCTGCGTTCAGATAAAATCTACTGCTAATGAACAAAATCTGAATGTTTTTAATGTTTTATTTCCTGATAAGGAAACAACTGAAAATGTGGTTAGCCTGAAAAAAAAAATTAAATCAACAATCACTGAAGAGGCAACAAGAACTCCCTAAAGGAAGGTATTTCCCAGAAGAACACTTGAGCAGGCAGAAAGAAGGGCAATGTCTACGCACAGGGAACTCCTCGAGTTAACCACATCAGCACTTTTACTTTGGGCGTACCAAAAACCTCTCCAAGAAGCAACAGGTAACTTCGTGTGCGTGGGGAGAAGCTGGTGTTCTGTGTGGAGATGGAGGAGATGGCAGCAAGAGGAGGAGAAGAAAAAAGCGAAAAACCCAACAACATCAAAACCCATCACCACCAAAAAGCAACCAACTCTTGGAACTGTAATTGCAGGATTTTCTGTATTTCTGTAGACTTGGACTGAATTCGGAGGGGGGGGGGGAAATCAAAACAACTCATCTGGCCTGCAAAGCACATGTGAGATGACAAAAAAAAAGTTAAATGTTTTCTCTAACTTTATTTGATGGAAATGAAATAGCAAGTTGTCTGTATACAACACTCTGCACTAAAGTATTCCCTATAGGGTCACTTGTAGAAAAAGCCAAGAGAAAAATGACAAAAACCGCAAAGAGAGCAATGCTGAAAAAGCAGTCTCATAGCACACACTCCCCATCAGGAAGAAATGAGGCACATTATAAAGGTAACTGAGGATACAATCAGTCTTCTGGCTAGGCCAGAGTACGATTCCCCGTATATCAAGCATCAGCACCACAGAGAAACAAGTTTACTGCCATTTAAGTGGTCAGTATTTAAGACACTTGGAACGCAGTTTTGCAAATCCAAATGTGCTAAAGTCAGAATAGGGAAACATTCCACTGTGCCATTTTGCACTTCTGCTGCTATCCAGCAGACTAAAGATTACAAGAGTAAGCCTGCAATGCATGCAGAAGTCCCTCTGCATTACACAATAATGACATTCTGAACGGAAATAAATGAAGCCCCTGCAGTGCTATTCTGCCAGCTTTTGAAAGTAAATAACTTAGCTTCTGACAAGAGAGACATTTTTTTCCTCCTCCTGCCATAGAGCATTAATTGAGCTATGCAGCCACGTAACATCCCAGAGAGGACGACTAATACATGACAAGGAAAGAAGCTAAAGAAAGAATGGGATACCCATGGAATACATGGGCCGATTGACTTATTTTGCCCCCACATTTTCTCCCTAGCTTCTGCTTAAACAAGATCATAATCTCTGGTAAACTTTGAACAGTTTTGTTATTGTCTTCCTCCGTAATTCTTACTGAAACACTTCAAATGAGTATTTTCAATTCACACCGTCTTACAGAAGACACTGTCATTATGAAAATGAACATTTTATGATTTATTCCCACTCCTTGTTTTAAAGGAAAGAAACTTCCATGCCCACAGTCAATTCCTGTAACTGCATAATTTAAAGAACACTTATTTGCCACTGTAGAGAAAACTGAAAATGGCTATTAAAGAACAGGTCATCAGAAGCAAAAACCAAAGCAGCAGCCTTCCAAAACTACATAACAATAATAATAAATGTTACTGTAACTCAATAGCAGGTTGAGAAAAGGTATATTGTAACTACAAGCATACACACACCTCATACAAACGTATGAGATACTGTTCAATTCATGTAATTATAAAACAAAGCATATTCAGGATGTTACAGATGGGAAGATGATGAACACCAACAATTTTTAGAATATTTAGATTTAAAAGGTCAAAACTTAAATTTAATAATGGCCTAAGATAGAAGCACTTGCATTGTTATTCATGAGAAATAGTTACCATGTTCAGATGCTGTTGTGAAGTAGCACAGACTCTCCTTCCATATCAGGAGGAGGCAGAGGGAGAATCAGTGAACAAAAAATAATTCACTGAACGCTTTAGTTCTTACTACAGTGTCTAATTTTGATTCTGCGTGTGTTCAACACAACGAGAAAGAGCAGGATCAAAACACAGCGAGATCTCTCCACAGCTGGAGCCTGCTATAGTGCAAAAGACCAAAGGCCCAGCTACAACTAGGCAGGACACTATAGACATTAGCTATGCTATTTTCTCTAATTAAATTCACTGGGCTGCAGCACTGACAGGGCAGGAAGGGAAGCAAAACGTAACAGGAGCCAGCGGTGCTGCACCGAGCAACTCAGGGGAAAAGGAGCAATGCCAGCAGAAGAATGACAGGAGTTCCTCTGGAGAGCCCTTGTACCACACATCACACTTTAGAACTGATAAATCAATCGCACGTACACCTTTAAAAAGCAGAAAAGCTTGAAGGATTCTTGGAGGGTGTTGACTTCTCCTTTCCACTAACATTATTACAACCCTATAAAGCAAGGCAATAAATTCCAGTGCCACAAGTTACCACTTCCTGTCATTTATACCACCTACTGAAGACATCAAAACTATTTTGAACAGAACGAATATTAACATGATGGTAGCATTCATTTACCACGTCCAGAATTTAAAACATTGGAAAAAAAACCAACACAAAAAACTTCACAGTATTGCATGGCTACTGATCAAAACGCAAACTGAATGAAGTGCCTACTAGTTGTTACAAGAAAAGCACCAATGCACACTTCCCCTGAGATGAAACAGTACTGCACTTCCCCCCCCCCCCCCCCCCCCACCTTGGAAAATAACCACCAGACACACATTCAGCTGATAGCAATGAACATGACAACTTACGAGCAGCTGACAGCACACACCGCCCAGTCACCGCTCCGCAGCCCGTTCCAAGAGCCCCACTACACAGCGGGGATGGCAGCCAGAACTATTCACCTGCCTCTGCCACGTGGGAGCTCCTTCCCAACTGCTCTTGCAGTTGTATTCCAAAGCAGCAAGCAACCTCCTCGGCTAATATCTTTTGTCCTCTAGTTTTCAAAGAGGTGGGTACTTAACTAAAGCACTTCCTCTGACTGTAGTGAGGAGAGTGACCTTGTTCAACAATGCCCAACTAGCTCTTGATCGGAACGAGAACACAGCACTTGCTCTCAGCTACTTCTCATTAGCCTCTGGGAAACAAGGGAACGGCTCTTATGAGACTGAAGATAAGAAAACATTGAGATCTCTTGAATCAGAGGAGCCTCCCCGCATGCATGCTAGCTCTGAAGTTGGTCAGTAAAATCCAAACGATCTTATTTACTCTAATCAAGACATACAGCACATCAAGACAATTTGACTCCTGCATTAACAGTGCTTCGAGATGCCACAGTTCCTCTCCCACCTTTTGAAGTCTGTTACATCCAAACACTGACATTCCCGAAGAATGCCACAGTGCCCCCTTTGGTGCAGACGCATCCACGTGAGGTTGTTCCTAGTGTGGTAATACTTTTCGCTGTTGTTGTTTTAACAAACTATCATTTATCCAACAAAATACAGATTTTTACCCTACACATTTGAATAAACAAGCATGACGTTTCTCTTGGGGCAGCATGCTCATTAAATTAATCAGAAAGCCCTGAAAAGACTGCCTACCCCCAGCCCATCAGCTACTGGACAATTATTCAAGGCCCAGCTGTAAGAAAAACAGATGGTGAGTGAGCATTAGCAACGTGGACTTCTTTTCACTCATGCAGTCATAAGCAGAGGTTTTATGTTCTCACATGAAAATTGTCATGGAACAGCAGACTGAGGAAAAAAAATGTGCAAAGGCTCCAATTTGTAACCTAACAGATGCCTTAAATTTTCACGAACTTAAGACAGATGAACAGAATTTACAGGAGAGATCCAGTAAGCAAATAATATAAGTGGACTAGGTGAAGAAGAGCAGTATATGCACGACATGTTTGAACAGTGACATCAGAAACCATCAGTTGCTGCATGCAACTAACGTAGCTGGTCCTTTAAAGGCTCACTAAAGTACAGCATGCCAAAGATGCACGCACAGAACCGTAACTGCGATGGTGGCATTCAGCAGCTGAGTGCCCGTCTCTGTAAAAATGGCAAACTGTATCCAGAGATCGTTCATCCATTTTAATTCTTGATGCAATTTTAGCACAAAGATAATCTGTTCTAATCCTTTTTCCATTATTGACACTATTGACTACATCAATTGAAAATGCTATCAAATAAATCAACATTGAATTAAGCCATGAAGAAAGAATGTGATAAGAAGTCCTTCAGATTCCTATAAATCATCAGATCCAGAAGCATGACATGAGTAACTGAGTGGGGAATTCAGCTTTTCTCTATAGTCGTAATGCTTAAGGCCCAAGTAAAATTACACTAATTTACCATGTAAGCACTAATGGAATAACTGGGGTAGAGATGGAGACTTTGTTGGGCTTTGTTTTGTTTTCATGGTGGATTTTTTTCATCGTTGATATGAGAGCTGTACCGTGAACCACTTTCTTGTTAAAGACAGAAAAGGTTGATATTGAAGTTTCAGTTCAATTGTTTTCGATCTATGAACGTCCACTATGAGCAATTGCTCCATTTAAAAGGAATTACCCTTTGTACAAACCGCTTCACTATTTAAAATAAACCACATGTATCATCATTAAGCAGAGAAAAAAATTACCATTTTTAAAATAACGACAGCCATACTGAACATTGATATGGAATATTGTGTGATGTTTCAAAAAAGGTAACTAATTGCTACTTGCTCTAGAAAATACCAACTAAATAATCCTATTTCCTGGTAAACATATGCATAGGGAAATATAAGTTAACAGAACTACACCTCCATTAACGTACCCTAAGTCTTAATTTACAGGCAAAGTTTTGCTGCAAGAATTACTTTGCGCTAGCATTTGATATAAGCTTGAGATCAGTGCAAGAATTCCTTTCACTGGTGTGCCTCATTAAGGAGGAGATGAGAAAATGGATCACTTTAGCAGCTGCTAACAATATTATAAAATTATGCAGTACACCACAAATCTGAGCTCCTTTCCTCTGCGCCTTTAAATATTGGCAGTGGGTAAAATGCTAAGCCAAATGCACCTATACTTTTCCCAATTGTCCCTGCCTTTAAAATGACAAGAAAAATACCCAAAATTTATTCTCCTGTTCATCGCTGCCACGGACACAGTCGTTGGATTTTAACGTGGTTGAAAACTCGTAAGGTTTCTGAAGTTGGACTTTAAGATGCTTCTAGATTATTTCAGACAATTTTAAGTAGCTTAACTAAGTCAGAAACATCCTTCAGGTTTTATTGGCTTTTTCAAATGAATATTTTATTGGCAGTTAACTCAGAATGTTAACTAGGCCTCAATACTTCATTTATTTTCAACTTCATTATCAACAGTTAAGCTTTGAACGTCTTGAGAGAACTGCACAAACTGCTCTTAAAAAAAATATCAGTTCAGACATCTTTTAAAACACTATGCAGATGTGTAATCTGGAAGGTATCAGGGCAAAGACAGTTTTTAACACCGGACAAAGTAATAAAGCACTTCTGTGGGTACACTGTGGAGAAGAGTTTATTCATTTATATTAAAGAGACTGCCACAGTGGTGTTAGTTCTGCAAATAAATAATGACCAATGTTAAACAGCTACCAACACATTTGTTTTTTTCCCCTCTCAAATGATTAATACCTGTCCCCAGAACACAGCCATCCTCGTGGCAACAGACATATGTACTGTGAGAAGGACTGGTGTGCCCATCTTGATATAAGAATGTAATGCCTCAGTCTTGCACAAAAGACATATCTCCAATTACAAAACTTCAATAGACCAGAACACTAACAAATCTTGCAGATCCACTCAAAACCAGAATCTATGAGAAATCCTGTTTTCTAAATAGACACTAGAGGTTAACCACAGAGAGCCCTGTTGAAATAAAGATGCCTGACTTCATTTCAACTGAGGTGCAAGAGAGCAGACGTATCTGAAGTGTAATTTGGGGAGAAAAAAAAAATATTTGACTGAACAGGTTTCACAGAAGGTCTGTATAATGCTGCTGATGGGGCCCACAGGCGGAGGGGAATCACTGATTACAAAGTTGCCAGACAAAGCTTTCTGGATACCAGTAGTTAAGATCAATAGATAACTTCATAGCAGTGAGAAAAACACTCTCACTGAAATAGTTATACGTTCACTATACATATGAAATGCATAGTGATATTTTTGTGTTTGCTAGAAAATGAGCAGGTGGAGGGAAAAATAGATTGTCATGGTAAAAGTTTATTAATGTTTTTCCAAAAATACGGAACACCTTTCATCCTTCCCTCTCTAAAAGCAGAACTATGTAAGATGTTACATATTTAGGTAAAGCAACCTACAGTTCTGATGACGTACTTCATCAAACACATAAAATAACTATGAAATACATGAAATAATAAATCACATCTGAGTTCAGATGATAATTAAGTGACTTTCTAGGAACCCAGGAGAAGTCAATGCCATCAGCGATCAAAAGGAGCAACAAGCACAGCATTCTGATCCTGGCACAATTATCAGCAAGAACCCAGGTGAATTTCTAACATGTCTAATTGTGATTAGTCCAGGCTGAACGTTTCTGAACTGACAATGGGATTATGCTGACCAGAAAGCCAGCACTTGAATAAAAAAAATTACTTTCAGTGTAGCAGTTAATCCACTTAAAGAGTTAAAAATTATCATGTAGATATAGCACTTTGTAAAAGTGCATTAGCAATCACTTCTCATCTTTCTCTCAAATGGAATGGATAGAACTGAATTCACTATTTTAGAGGAATCATTATGGTTGCACAGTTTCTTAAACCTTAAAGCAGTACCACACCAGAGATGTGTTTGCATAATGATACTGCAATAGCTCACACAGGAAGGTTATTACAGCACCCAACCTCATCGTTGGGTTATCTTGTATCAGCTCCTTGTGTGGCCATGTTGACCTCTCACCTTCATTCACGTTTTTCCTTTCAAAAGCCGCATCAAACATTCCAACAACGTTCACATTGCTGTTTGGCAAACTCAGAGCAACAATCCCAGCAAAATACAGGAGCCCATTCTGTATGCAACCAGTAAGCACAAGTCCCGCTGCATCATTAAAGCTGATCCATGTCATTTCCAAAAATGTATCCAGAGCACAGAACATACATTTTAATTACAGCCAAGAATAAATAAATAAATTCAAATATTCAATGCATTACATTTATCCTCCGTAAATCTTAATTGCAGACATACCCCTCCCACATATATGGACATATGCAATAACCTTTTATTCTACACTCCAAGGAGCAAGTCAGAAATGGTTTATACTGCACTACTGAAACAAAAAGCTACAAAGGGGTTTATACCCCCAAGTACTTGAGTTCTGTTCTTTCAGCAGTATCAGAAAGCACAGATGGCGGAAAAACAAAAGCATTACATCTATTTCATTTAATCTTTAGGAAAAGACAAGTAGTAAAGGAAAAAAATGTTAAAAAAAAATCTTCCAGGCATTTGTAAATACAGAAATAAAGTTAGAGAATGCCTCACAGAAGTCAACATGCATATCAACTATTGTAATGGGAGCCGGAAGGGCTCACAGGCATTTCTTACAGTGAGAAAAAAAATATTTATTTTCCTGAAGTTTCAACAGAAAGTAACAGGAAAAAAAAAAAACAACACCAGGATTCATCATTTTTGCTTGAAAACATATCTGTGCTGACTCTCCACACCTACCAGATGACTCCCTTTAACCGAGTCTGCCGTTGTGGAGAAGCAGCATACAATGAGGATCCCAAACTCCTAGTTTAAATAATAATGTGGTATTATGACATCAAATAAATAGCGGGGTAACAGAGAGCTGTTAACAACTGGTAAGCAATTGCAGGAGGGGGAGGGGTGGGAATACTTCAAAAAAAAAAAAAACAGAAGCAAATACGACATCAAATGAATTTTTAAAAAAATCTCTTGAAAATCTTTAAGAAATTGGTATCATTTTTCTGATTTCAAAGCACCTTTCTAACCCCATTCCAGTATACTTGGTGACAGAAGTATTTTAATTCTGCACAGACATCTTTCTATATATTTTTAAATAACTCAAATCAGCTTGATTTCCATCAGCAGCATGTTTCAACGCAGACTTAAAATTTCTGGCTTCAAAGAAGGCTTAAACAAAATTGCCATCGGGCACATTTACATTAGAAGTATAATTTATGCCTGCAAGTGAAAAAAAGAGCAGTCCTTTATGGCTGAAACTCTGCTACAGTATCCACGAGAAATGCAGTCAGAGCACCGTGTTAAATGCCTACGAACAGCACCAGGAAAGACATTGCAAAAAAAAAAAAAATTAAAGATATGCAGAGGCTTGAGTCTCTATTAAAACATTTTCTGCTCCCTCTCCCCATTCCTAAGTGCAAGCACGATATTCACTCCACACAGTGGGAGACATTTATACAGTCTATCCACACAAAAAAATAGCTTCACGATTACAAATCCCCCGAACGATGCTGACAAAGCAGGCACTATAGGAAAAGAAAGTTGAGCAAACTTACCTGCTGTAAGTACATAAAAGTCAAGGCACAGGAGAGCTGGGGACACATGCCCACGTTCGGCAGTGCCACGCAGGTTGCACCCGTAAGGGGATGCTGCATGGTGTTGCTCTGAAGTCTACGTAGAACAAGTGAGGGGGCTTGCATGCAAGCACGTTTGCCCTATCTTGTCACTACAGTTTTTTTCCTTCTGATTATTTAAGTAAGGAAACAGTCTTTCTTCACTGCCTTTCTCTCCCCCAGCGCTAGATCCCTACATTCATTTGTCAGCTAAGGCAACTTGGTAGATTTAAACTACGGATTTTTAACAGAGAGGAAAAAAAGAAGACACAGCCTGCAGCCTATTGATGAGCAAATGGAACTTCCTCAATGACAGAGAGCTGAAGCTTGTCTCACAACAGTAGCTGCTGACTAGTAGAGAGCGAGATTGACTCGGGGAGGCTCGGTCGGCTGGTGCTGATGCTGCACAGCTTCTCATTTGTCAAATGGGTCCTAGGGCAGGGTCTTTACCACTCACCAAAATTCAAATACTGCATTTTAAAAATCCCTGGAGAGGATAGGGAAGGAGAGAAAGTGAACACGCTGCATCGCAGGCAGCCATGAGATCTGGGCAATTAATGTCACTGCCCAGCTGGGACCAGGCGCCTGTTAGGATTCCACGCGCACGCAAACACACTCACGCACATTTTTTCTCCCAGGGCCCACACCTGACATAAAAAGGGCTTTCCCCTTCCAAGAACAGAAGTAAGAGGCACAAAATGGGAAAGGGGGAGAACCTTGGCTAGTCGAGAGGATTCCAGCAAATACACAGTACAACCAGTAAAGGAGCTCTTCCTTAAGTACACGTTAATTTTATATCTACTTGTCATTTACCAACCCGTTTCCTAGAGAAACCTATGAAAGCGTTACAGAGAAAGCAAACTATCGGTGTAACCACTGCAGCAGAATCACTGGGAATGAACAAAATGCTGTGGCACGCTGTCTCCCACCGAGGGGGAGGGGAGGGCAGCAGGCGTGGATAAAGACTGTATCTTAAAATTGGTCTAAACCCCATCTCATCTACAATTACAAATTTATTTGACAGCCAGTCAATCTATTACAAAGGACTGCCCTATGGGGCTACATAGAAAAATTACATTTGCAACTTTCAGAATTTAATGTTTACTTTTTACTTTGAGAGCGATACCTCAAATTGGTATTCTGCTCTTGCAAGTCCATCACCCCCCCCCCCCCCCTTTATTTTATGGAGTAATAATTATTCATTAGTAGATCTAGTTAGTCTTTATGTAATAAAGTAGGATGTGACCTGCAAATCAAATAATTTATATTACAACTTGTCCTTGAAGTCCCACATTACAAGTCTCTTTTTTTTTCCCCTCCTAGATACAAGTCAAGTAAAACAGAAAATACAACTACGTTTAATTAGAATGTAACAAATGAATGAAATATTAATTCTGCAGGAAAAAAAAAAAAAAAAAGGTCAAACCTCAAAGCAGAAACCCGAAAGTTTTGAAGGAGTTCCTTTTAAAAAGACTGCAGAAGCTTTTAAAATTACCTGTTACAGGAGATCTAACTCCCACAAAGCATATCTTACACCAACACTTCCAAATTAATAGCATCCAATAAATAACCCACATAACATCACAGCCTTTCTCAAACACAGTGCGGCTGCCTCGGAGTTGAAAAGGACCCACTGAAACAAGTGAAAGCCCCCGCTTAACTGGAAACAGATACAAAACAATGCACTGCAACTCAGGCACTGGATGAAGAAAATAGGTTTGTTCATTTTACATGTGCGCACACATACCTGCACCCACACAAGCTTCAGAGACTGATTTAGATCCACTCAGTCTTCTTCATGCAAAACCAAAGCTTTTCCAGCAGAATTAGGTATTCTCTTTTTCTTTCTCAAAAAGCAGTCAGTGCAAGAAAAATAATATATTTCAAACTCAGCAATTATACTGAAACAACAAATGCACTAACTTAAAACATGGGGATTGTTTTAGCTTAAGAAACATCCATACTTGGCAGTTTATCACAGACTGATCTAGCAGAGCAGCCCAGATATAGAACAGCACAAATTACTTTATCACAAAAAAAAAAAAAAAAAAAGGAAAGCGCACCACAGAGAGCAAGACAAAGCAAGAAGGAGAAATGAACTCTCTCAATGCCCTTTCTCCTTTTTTCATTCCTACTCTCTGCCTTGAGCAGTCTCCTGTTCTGACAGGAGTATGTCATGCTTTCCTTCATTCCTTTTTTTTTTTTTTTCCTAGCACAGAAAGCCTGTTATTCTGCAAATGCCCTTAGCTGGTGGAGTTTTCCCTTCAGCTCATTTTCATATGAAACACCATAAATAATACATGGTACTTTAATAAGACCATATCAGAATGTTTAATGAAAAACAAATACGTTATGTAAGGAGGCAGATAACCAACTCATTCTACATTATGTCAGAATCAAAGGAAACATGCTTCCCAGCCAGTTTGGAACCACGTATATCTATCCAATCTCCCAAAGTGAACTTCTGGAACAGTGTGATGGTGGAGCAACGTTTCTTCTGTCTACTGCACTCTTTCACAGTTAAGAGGACACCCATAAAACAGATGAAACTCTTAAAAGCAGTGCATTGAACATTTATCTCAAAGCAATCTAGTACTGTAAATGCAGCTAACATTAATTTTAAAATCAAATTTCTCTTTGAACTTTTTTGCCTTAATTTTTACATATTTTGAAGCAAGAAAAAAAACCAACACAGAATTCCCTAGCCTGGTATGATACACTACAGCAACATCCTTACCACCTTCCATCCCTTCCTTGGATAACACATCATTTTGTCTAAAAGGAAAAAGATATATTTATATATATTTAAAAGGAAGCACTTGATTTTTATAAAAAAATTAAAAAATAAAGCAAATATCACTTCTCTAAGTCATATCCCTGTTTGCACATGCTCTTCTACCAAGTTCAACACAGATCAGAACCACATTTGAAGTTATAGCCACACAGCTTACACTAAGCACCACCACAAGCTTGCTAAAGGTACGTGACTGACCATACACCACCTGCATTTTTAGCCTCATGCCCAGTGACAGGGTCACTATCACTACTCTAACTTTACAGAAGAGCACAAGTGCCACCAGTATCTCATCTGGACATTTTCCATACTTCATTTTTCCCTTATTCTACAAAAGGCGTGATTGCCAAGTCTGCCCTATCCGATACATCATCTCCCAGTTGCTTTGATGGTGCTCTGTTGCAATCACACTGAATTCTGTACCTGAACTGTATTTTAGTCGTCACAGGTGGGTGAGGCACCAATAAACAACCACCACAAACCTTTTTGCCAAGCAAAAGGAGGCTACCAATTGACACAATCCAAATCAGCCTGCTGGCATCATCAGAACCCGGCACACACAGCAGAGCACACAGGTACATTCCCACTGCCTGCATCCAACTGATGCGCAAAAGCCAATGATGCTGTCGATCAATCTTGAAAACACAAACCTTATATCAAAGTATTTCTGAAGCTAAGCAAAAAGGAGCAACAGCATTTCTCACACACCTGAAGTACAAACATAGACACTGTTTATTAACAAATGCACCAAAGAAGTGCTCAGTTTACATTCACCAACTCTATTTGTTCTCATTCAGTGGCCAACCTCCATTTCTCCAAAATCGCACTACAAAAATTAAACCTAAAATTTAACTGTTAGAGTAATCAGAGCAGACTGCCTCATCAGCCAAACCTCCACTATCAATAGAGAGATCTGAAGGAGGTCACCTGTGAGACCACACATCATTTGCGCTTCAGTCTGGTCTCAGCAGTAGCTCATACTAACCAGTGTATGCATATAGAAATGGATGCAGGATTATAAGGAGCATACGCCTCCAGACTTCAAGCATTTAAAACAATGTTTCAATGGCACAGTGCATTATCCATGTGATGAATACCTTTTTATTCTCCGCTTTATAAAATGGCTGATGTGGTATAAAAGTGATTCTGGCAAGTGGTTCAGAAGCTAAGAATAGTGCAGTCCCTTCTCTAAACACTTCCTTTCCAACACCACGTGAAAAATGGTCCCCACTACTTGAGAGCAGAAAAGGAAACACATGAGCTTAAAAATAAAACGCTTCATTAATATATTTTGACAAATTATTAACAACCATTAATAGCTTTGTCTTCCTTTCTCCACGCACTATTCTGCTTCCTTATGTGGCTTTCTTCTAACAAACTATAGGGAAATATCATCGACATTACAACTATTTGTATTTTTCAAAAATAATACATCAAAGATTGCCATCCCTTCTTTTCAATTAACGGCTGACAGCTCATACTTCCAGCGATATTATCTTGTCACAAAAAGCTCCCATTCTATTTTAAGGTTTCTGTTCACATTACTTTTAACCCAGGTCTGCACAAAGATCAAGACATTGCAGAGGCTCTCATTTACCTCAGGCAAATAAGAATCACTAATTTTCTGTTTCTATTAAGCACTGTGTTACGTCCACTGACTTTGCCAGTATTTCATACTCCATACCTACAGAGACTATTGCACAGTTAACCTTTTCAGCACCACCTGACTGCATTTCCCTGGCATGCAGTGCAATGTGTATGGAATTTTCATAACAAAAAGCCAAGAGCCATTAGAGATGCCAACGTCTTCACGTATGGAAGGAAAAGAAATGAGGTAACAAAATAAAAGGCAGTAATGTGCCACCCTTAAGGAGTTAGAGACAGTTCCAAACAGGAGATGCACGTTCCTCATCAGCCTGCTCCTGGCCGACGGCTGTTCTCTAGACACCAGGGCAAAGAGGGGAAAAAGGATGGAGAGGAGACAGCTCTAATACCTGAACCTGACTTCATTTCGTGCGAGTTTACGCCAGCGCAGCACTTGCAGGTCCCGCGGATTTAGCCGGGTAAGGCAGCGCACGCTGCAGGTCAGCAGCGCAGCCCTGCTCCGCTATACCAGCACCTCCACCTAGCGGGGACGCCGCTCATACCAGCCTGCCCGGCCGGCAGCTCGCACAAAGACAGCTCTGCTCGCCTCCTCGTGCTGCAACCGAACACGCCGCCCTGTTCGCATAGCAAACAACTGTTTTTGCTACTTTTTACGTCATCAGAAGGCTTGTGTCTCAAATACAGATGCGGCTGCCAAGCCACAACTGGGCGCTGAAGGGAGAGGGTGAGGCTCCAAAGGGACTGCATGTTACTTTGGGATCGCTGGTGCCCTGCTCTCTCCCCTCTGCAGATTCCCAGGCACTTTTTGTGCTAGAGTTGGCATAAGCACTCCATGGCCAGACAACCTGACAGTCTGTAAGGCAGAAAACTGCAGGGGCAGAAACTTTTGGGAAGCACTGTGCACCCAAAGCATCAGCAGTGCTGACACAGAGGGACCGCATGGGCAGAACAAGGATCACAGCAGCCCTGGCCTAGGAAAGCTTCAGGTGACATGCTATTACAACATCAGGGGAGGAATAAAGCTTGATCTTAACTTTTATCCATGACACAGACTGCAAAAGCAGGGAAAGATGAACAGATGGGATCAAGAAGGTGAAGAGAAATCAGGGCAGCAAAATATTTTCACAGTCCCATTTCATCCAGCATAAAGGTAGCCGGAACACACCACTGTTCTGCTTTCAGAAGCACGAGCTGCTCTCACTCACCATATGCTCCAGTCACAACAAGAAATACACTTCCCCAAACAGACATATAGCAAGATTCCTTAAAAGACAGTAACACAACAGATCCACTTTGGTCAATGCGTTCTATTAGGATAACTGTAATTTTGATATTTTCAATATCTGGATGTTTGCAAGGAGACATCAGTATCACATCTAGCATTACCACTTAATACTCTTTTCAAAATTCCGGACAAGAATACATAACAGTGTAGCCCTTATTAATAAAGCCATTTTCTAAAGTCAGATTTAATGTAATATACCAACTTAAGTACTATTATTCAGAGAAAGTGTAGTAGAACTTAAGTAGCTTAAGCCCTAAGGATGTAGGATGGGAAACCTATAAACCACACAGGGAGAAAACAAGTCTACACATTGATCTGGAGTTATGAAGTCTACTTGTGCCTGCTGTCACTGCAGACTTGGTTAAAGATTAAACAGAAGAGGGAAGGTGAACAGTAGAGACATACTGCATTCCACTCAAATTTGTTTCTTTAAAAAATTCTGTTTCCTTTGTTTTATACTGACATATACATACTATGATTTCCATTTCGTTCACACTGAGTACACTTATATCAAGCTAAAATCTTCACACAAGCGCCTTAATAAATATTGCTTAATGAATTTGTGTATGTATACACATATATACACACAAATTCATTAGTATATATACACACATATACATAATTGCACTCCTTTTACTTCTTTTGCACCATCACATCTCTAACTGCTGCTTTGGCACATCAGAGAAAAAATTAACATGGAGTGAGGAATAAGTGGCAAGAGCCTGTGAACGTGGAGCTTGTTTTCATGATGGGGTAATGAAAAGACGAAAAAAATATCAAATGTGATTATAAGTATACATAGTAGGGCAGCATAAACACATCTTGTTTAAGTTTTAGTTCTTCATGAGATTATTAAGTCTCTTAAGAACATTAACAGAATGTCGTATCTCAGAATGAGAATAAATAATGGATTAATTATGCTATTTTGTAAAGGTTGTATCGTTTCTTGCTAGGAATTAAATGAACTGGACATCAGCACAGTTTCCTTCTACAATGAAGTCACTTCTTTTTATTATTCTGTCTCCAACTGGGTATCTCTCATACATTCTGCCTGAATCTAAATCCACCAGACTTAGTCCACAATTCAGGAGCTCATTTTCATGTACGACAGCTAAATATTAACACTTTCATGCAAACCAACAAATCCTCCATTAACTGCAGCTGAGTCTTTAAGTCTTGATTTCCACGTCCTACCACTTAGAGCCTACCCACCGCTCACAAGTATGCAGTCCCTCCACTGAGACGTGTAACACCTCCACAGCTCCTTCGGGGAATTCACTTACCTCAACCAGCAAGCCTCAGAATGCTCCTCAGCATTTAGACTAAGCCAGTTTCAGATTTAGCTCAATGGCTCTTCAAAATCTAGACCTTCCTTCTGATTACTTCTTGTGACTTTTCAACCTGACTTTCAATTAAAAGATCTTAAAAATTCTTATAGCCAAACCTGAAGAGTTCCAGTTAAATATTCATCTCCATCCAAAGAGAGATGGATGCAACTCAGGAAAACTAAAATAGAATCTGCTGTAGCTTTGAGCTTCAGCTGATGCAGAGCTCTTTCCAAGGCTTTCCAAAGTAGCCAGATACACTCTCCAAATGACCATTCCAGCAGAAAGATGTGAGGTACCATAACACCACTCTGACGCCAGAAGCCACAAGGACAGAGATTTTTGAAGCTGAAGACTTTGGGCTCTATGCCACCCCCTTGCACAACTACACGTTTTGGCACACAGGCTGTTTTGCATATAAAACTGATACAAAGCCCTCTGTGTGAGCCTTCCTGCTGAGCCCTTGAGATAGCAGTGCAAATACTGTGTAAGAAAGCTCATTTTTATATAGAGAGTCCATATTTTGCCCTCTTTTATCCAGTTTATTCTACCTGCTGGTTTTGAAGCAAGTGGTCACTTTTTTCCTAACAGTTCTTTTCCTGGATCTTTCTGGGATCCTGTCACGCCATAACACCTTTCCAATTGCTTCATTAGTGTAACATCTACCTGGGCTGTTCACAAGTACAGCAGAAACTCCCTCCTCTTTCCACTCCTTAATTAGTATTGTTTTTTTTTTTAATATATCTCTGCTGCAATTGATAAGGTGTCGCATTCAACATCTGAGTCATCCCTTCCCTCAGCTAATAACTGGAGTCTGCAAATTCTTCTACAATATTCTAAGTTATTTTCTTCTGACAGTGCTAATCATCTCCCTCTTGTCACGGTGACCTCTTCGATGTGCAATTTTTACACTTTATTTATTAATGTTAAACTCACACTGATACCGCTGAATGTTTTCTTTTTTTCTTTTTTCCTTCTGCTGCTTCTTATCACTATGAGCACTTCTTTTGCTTTCTGCATTGAAGTCCAAATCTATCATCCTCCATTTCTCAGGATTCAGACCATTCAAGATTTAACGTAAAGATCTGTTCCTGCTCATCACTAACAACCTGATTCATTACCTTACATTCCTCAAGACCTCTGTCAATATTCT
Organism: Gallus gallus; assembly: GCF_016699485.2. Classification (NCBI taxonomy): domain Eukaryota; kingdom Metazoa; phylum Chordata; class Aves; order Galliformes; family Phasianidae; genus Gallus; species Gallus gallus. The sequence continues at coordinate 11,141,996 of NC_052545.1, forward strand.
TTCTATACCTACAAACAGATTCCCCTACATGGAAACATTACTATTATTAGACCAGGTAGCTAAGTTAAAGCCAACATGGGCAGCCCTGTGCCTTCCCTTCAACAGCACTAACAGAGCACATGCAGGTTTCCATAAGTGTTTGGGAGGCAGTAGACTTGTGATCTCCAAAACACATGCACTGCTACAGGAGAAAAAAGCAGAACAAGTATACACCAAACTAATAACTAATACTGTATTTAAATGCAGGGATGGCACAGTATTGATGTTGATGTATTTTGAAGTGGTCATCCAAAGCAATACAAAGCCAAAATCCCAGAAGTGACAGCTTTGGTTTTCTTTACTACGATACCCACCGCTTGCATACATCAAAAATGCATCATCCTGCATATGTCTTATACTTCATTCCAGAGATAAAGGTAATTAAAGATTGTTTTAAAGTAGTCATATTATTAACATCAGATTCTCACATACTGCCTTCTCCTTATAACTAAATGTATAGTTGAAGTTTTCTGATGCTAGCAGGTATTTGTATCAGTTCCGATCCACAAGGATTCGTACTCCAAGTGCCTCCCTTGAAGAAATGCAAACCCTTTGTCACCTCACCAAGCATCACAGGCACCACTTGTGAGCAGGGTAGCTCTGCTGCAGGATGACCAGCTGTGAAATCCATGCAGGTACTGACTTGCCATCAAGTGCTACGTGGGATCTCAGTCGAAGTAAACCAGGTAGTGTACACACAACTAATCACAAGCACTCAGTGCCATGCACACACACCTCAGCATGTGCACCGCAGCTCCCTGCCTGAGGCAAGCTCAGCCCTTAGAATGTAAAACATCCTGCACCGTACCTGTTTGTATGAGATGCAGTTTATGTATTTGGCCTTGCATTTTCAATACAAACCAATACTATCAGTACCAAAGCCGCATTCCTTGGTTCTGGTAAGGAACGCTGCTGAACTGTAAGAATCATCCATAGCAATAGAAAGGTAGAAATATCGAATACTTCAGCTGTCTCCACTGCAAAACAGAATAGTTAAGAACAAGAAGAGACACAAGTAACCACAAGTTACCCCCAGATATTGCAGCTTCAGTGTCTCACAGATTAAACAAAAAGGCAAAAACACATAAGCAAGACAAACTAAAATCAGCAGTGAGACTACAAACAAAAGCAAGAAAACAATCTCTAGCAGCGTTCCGTGCTCTGTCATGAGACAAGCTCACCAAAATGAGAAGTCTGAACAGACAGTACATTAGTCCTGGGCTCTAAACCCAGAACACCTGCAGTGCTGCACATGGAGTTAGCAGCAACATATTTTATCAAGGATTACATGATGATTTTCAAGATACATGAAAGATTACTCTCATTTTATTAGTTTTTGGAATAACATGTTAATAAAGTAGAGGGCCATCATCTCCACCTGATGCACCCCAGCAATTTTCAAAAAGCATGACTCAAAGCTATTCCACTGTTTTCATGTACTCACCATTCTCACCTAAATACTCCAGAACCCACTGCTGAGGAATCAATAAGATTTGCAAGATGGAAGAAATAAGAAAAGAAATACATTTGAAAAAAGCAAACTCAAACAACTTTATTTGCCTAAATCTTGCCAAAATAACTCTGCTTTTTATGAGTATGATGACCTTCTCTACAGAAATGCTTTTAATCAACATTTAAGAGGAGCCATTGCTAGTTAGAGATGTCTGAGATAAATCACTAACAATAAGGCCCAATCTATGGTCTCTGCAATTGCAAACATATTAATGGAAAGAAAACACATCCCCCTCACCTGCAATCCTAAACAGTGTGCAAATACTGATACATTACATGATGAAGAAAACAATCTGCTTAACATAGCACAACCACAAACCATCCCTGGTAGGGACAGACTTCATTCTTATGTTATAGAGGCCAAGTACCCATACCTGGGAGGATGACCCTCCTCAAGTCATTTGCTATTTGGGCTCCCAGGCTCAGCTCCCAGAGACCATTTCTACCCTCCACCTGAAAGTTACTGCACAAACCCAAAGCACAGTCCTGAACCACACCAGGAGTTGTAGGCTGCTCTACTGGTGAATAGAATGAGGTTACGCTACATTCAAAGAAAATTCACACCAATTTGTTACTGGCTGTGAGGAAGAGAAAGACAAGGAATAAAGGCTGGTAGTGGGGAATGAACATGGTTGGTGGTCATTGCTTTCTACCTGTTGGTGACATTTCTAAATGCTGTGATTGCTTTCAAGCCATCTCAAAATCTGACTAAATAAAATCATCGTTAAAAATGACAAATATATTTAATATTGAAGCTATGGATCACAAATAATCAAATAGTTGCCTGCTTTAGTACTGCTATCAAAAAATATAATAATTGTGTTACAAATTAAAAAAAATAGTGTGCCATCTTATAACTACTTCCTTCACCATAGGATTAAAAGATAAATTTGCACAAACATACGTGAGGTTTTCCATACTTGCTGCAGTATAGACAGTTAAGGCTTGGGAGATTTTAATTTCTGGTCAATGGCAAAAGGAAAAGTGATTAAGTAATCCTCAATATAATGGCAACTATGGACTCCACTTCATATCCAGCTATCGTGTTATCAAGATAACGTAGTACAGGATGGATACCGTTTTGCTAATATGACATATAGAGTCCTAATAGGAATTTCATACTTAAAACTATATTACCAATATGCCAGCTATGATATATTTTTATGCGCATGAGACACAATATTTCATAACATACTACAACATTTTTGTCCCTAGACATGCAAGAAGAATGAAGAAAAAATAATCAAAGATTCAAGTATTCAACTTGAATATGTCAGTGCTTGCAACGTGAGTTGATTTTGTGCACCAATTCCCATAAGATGGAAACATTAAAAACCTCCAAAAATCTTGCAGTTATGAACTGACGCTCAGTTAAACAACACAGCAGCAAGTTAGATGGACTATGATTGGATTTTATAGCAACACGTAAGAGGTTGGAAAAGATATATGAAAAAAAAAAGATGCATCTCTAAAAACTGTACTCCAAATGGTAGCTTGCTTATGCAAACTAAATTATGTTGCTTTTGTTGTGAAGTTACATGTTGAAAAACAAAATGATACTTCCTTTCCAAAAGCAAGCTATAAAGTATTGATCATGCATGGCTGTACTGAAAGCTGGGCCTCCTACTATACTTCGGTAATAATTATGTGAAAGGAAAGCAAGATATGACACATCAACTCAAAAAAAAAAAATACAAAGCATGCTTTTATTAAAATTGAGGGAAATAAAGTAACTGCTTTCTAAAAGGAAGTACAGAAGAACCACTCACACACAAAATTCCTGCCTGTACACAGTTTGCACCATTAATGGTCAGTGCTTCATACAACTGAAAGTTCTGCTCCTATCCCTATTCAGCCAATCAGGTAAAGACACTCACTCATCATTAAAAATGTTCAAGGCCCCTGAAGGGCTTATCTGGACAGTTTTCTAGGTCTGTACCTTCAAGATCACAACCCTGCCGCACTGCAATGCCCTTTGCTATATGGCTCACTCTAGTGATGGATTGCAACATGATGTGCCTCCACACAATGTTGTAACAACGCCATGGATTTCTGCTTTTATTTTCTATCTTTTGCTTCTGTTGGCTAAAACATTAAACTTAAAAAAAACCCAAAAACAAAAAACAGCAGATGCGTGACACCAGAAAATCATTAAACATTCCTGGAAATTACAATATGAAGCTCTGCAATGGGACATTCTTTAAGCACCCTGATTTACTGTTATCCTAGAGGGAGATGCTAGAACCTGGAGAAGGGGCAAAAATCATCTTTTATAACTTAGCAAAAATTTGTTTTTAAGTGACTCATCCTAGAGGATTCATAAAAACATTACTTTTTCCTTTCCTTTTCAGGCAGGTTCCCGAGGGGAGGCAAAGTAACGGCCAACCCCACTTTAGCCCAACTGAAAGAAACATACGGATAGTCACATGGCAGCATCTCAGTTCTGCATGCAGTACTACAATTTCATCCAACAGTGATAATGAGACAGTATCTTCAATTGGTAGAACTACTGCGTTTCTGATATTTGCACTCCGATTTATTACTAAGATAGATTTATTTGTCAGTGACAACTTTTGATCAGTTCGCAAGGAAATTTTTAGGTTAAAAAGGCAGTTACCTCCAGTAGCAAATTGACTCAAAACGCAAAATGATTAAATTAGATGCGTCAATCTTACCCCTTGCTCTCATCTTATATCACTACAAGCAATCTTCACACTACAAACTACACCTGAAGATAACTTCCTCTACTGAGATGCTGACCCCTTGCAATTGCCTAAGTTAAGGCATTTACTCCTTAACTCTAAAATTATGAGAAGAAATACAACCCGTGTTTGACGTACAGATACAAAGAACATACGAAGGATGATAGCATTACCTCAAAGAAGGTACTCTAAGACAGACACTGCTAAGGAACTTGGATTGATATCCCAATGGAAAGAGAGTGCTTTCTGCACCCCAGTACCCACATACTCACATGCTGCCAGGTCTACATTTGCATACTGGATTGCGCGTTTAGCCAAATGTTCGAAATAAAAGGCCTGCAAAAGAAATAAGAACTCGCTCTTCTTATTCTCAGTGCTGGAGGAAATTAAAGGGTAACAGGAAAACAGAACTAGATATGTATTTTTTTTTTCCTAGTTGTATATGCTCTGCACATGCTAGCTATCATCTAACTAAGCTAGTTTTTGATGTTGAGACCAGAGATGTGCAATAGCTAGCACTACATCTGGATGTAACAATGCGTCCTGACTGACAGTTGTTCTCCAGTAACTGCAGGGCATTTCTATTCTGCTCCACTTTGTTTGCTGGACACATAGTTCCAAACTGAAGCCTATCCTGGGTCCAGCACGAATTACTGTCTGCAAGAATCCAAGGTGCCTCAGCCAGAAGAGCCACTGTCTACAGTCCAACATTATGAGAACAAGTCCATATGTGGTGTTTTAGAGTATAAACGCTTATCCTCAACATCCTCAGAAAAAGCAGCCCTTTAATCACGTCCTCCTATTAGCTGCTAAGTTAAATAACCAACTCCGGCCTCAGAGGCATAAGTTGAAGTAAGTGCAGCATAATCCATGTATGCTGTGGTTTATGCCGTGGACTTTTTTTCCAATTTTTTTCAATTCCTTGATTTCTTGACATTGATAGAAATGAGATGAACTCCCTTCTGATATTTAGCATGCAGGCCAGTATGAAGACACACCAAGACATAAACTTTGATTTTTTAAGAAACATTGGTGTCCACAAAAGTGAATTTTGACAAAAATCTATTTCTCGTTCCTTTGTTTCTTCCATCTCTGAGTCATAGGTTTTCCTGAAGCAAGATAACTGACTCCTCTACAGTCACATTTTCTGTTACAGATTTGGCACTTGTTTTCAGACTTGGAAAATATTACTACTAAGAAGCATCCTTATTTGATATCAACAGATAGGGGCAGTGGATACTCTGTTATCAATAATCCAGTTGATAAAGGAACCACATGTAGTGCTGTAGGATTGGTGCCAGAAGCCTATTAGTCTGTTCTGTTGAATCCATTTCAAGAAAAGCATCCCTGGAATTCTTAGATTGAAACGAGAAAATACCTCAAACATTTCTGTTCAAACAAGTGTGAAACACAGCTCAACCAAATATAGGGCAGTTCTAATTTGCTAGACAATTAGGACTTACAAGACGATAAAGTATTCAGCAATGTGCTCTTTGTGTGACTGAATGAGGCATGTGGATAAAACTGGGAGCTATAGGGGAATCCTATATCATTTTAAACACACGCATGAACTTTAGAATGATGCTGTCATCAAATTATTCCTATTCTAGTCATACAAAAGCACTATATATTTTAGGTCTTTCATGGCAAAACAAAAGCTTTACAGAAGTAAAATCAAGTAGCTGCATGCTTTCATGCAGGATTTATTAGATCACATTTCCCCTGGCTCTATATTTCTCTCAGTTTTAAATGTCATTTTGTCATTTTAGCTTTACATTGTGGCGCATTTGTTTCGTTATACATTAACTGATGAGCAACCTGAATTCATGCAGAAGTAGTTATTGCTGAGAAAACTTATCCTCACACAATCATCACACTAAACAAAAAACAAGAAATGTGTTATGAGAACTCAGTTTCATACTATTTAAACAGAAATATCTTTATACACTTTTAATGCTTATCTGAATTAACTGTACTACAGAACAGCCGATTGCAAGAAGGAAATTCCCCACAGTACAACATATGCTGACTTTCACAAAAAGTTTTCAGTGCTCTACCTGTATAAATACATATAAATATACTGAAATTTTCCACTCATCCCAATACTTGCTCTATCATTCTGCCAGCTATTCTAAGTACAACCATCTAATCTTTCCCACATGAACTTTTTGTAATTTGCTCCAGAGCAGCCAAACATATCAAACATTCCAAATGTCACAGAATAAACAGCTCCAGCTCAGGTCTTCCCCCCTACCATGTAGATCTGTACACCCGTTTAATGAAACCAACTTTTATTTTACAGGTGCATTTGTTAATATGGTAGAAATGTACACAGTTAAGCGTGATTTTATTTTCTGCTTAGATAAATTAGGCAAAAAAAAAAAAAAAAGAGAGTGAAAAACATCTGAATAAGCAACAACTGTCTGCAAAACTGCCCTGACATTTAACAAGTTGTTCTGCTTATGGGGAAAAAGCTTCAGATAGCGAAAGATGGGGCAGTAAGTACACAAGGAATCACGCAACCCTCAGTCACGTGGATTTCAGCACTGAAAACACAGAACTGTATTCCTCTTATCAGCATGTACAGAATTGCTAAGCCTCAGTTTAAAGGGCCATCCCAATTCTACTTTTTGTGAGGTGATAAATTACATGCTTAAAACATTCTAGTGAGACAGAGCTCAGTTTTTTGATTGATATGCCAGATTGTGAAAATAGATTGGATCAATAAAATAAATTAAATAACCAAAGAAATGCATTACTATCTGTTATAGATATAAGTCTAAAAATGCTCATATATTGATTCACCAGTGTTTTATTCAGGCATACAGAAATTAGTCTTCACTGTGATAGAAGCAACAGAATGAAAACAAAAAGTCTGAAGCTACTTAAAGCTTCCCATGTCAAATCATTTCAGCACGCACCAGACTCTGCAGTTTGTTGATTCAATTTCTCATAGTGAACTGCATCTCAGGAATCTCCTTTCTTTGAAACAAAAAGATACATCTTCAGATTTGTTATACATTAATTACACTCCATGTATTTTAATACTTAGCTAGTTATAGGAAAGTTACCTCGCTGGCTTTTACAGTAGAGACAAAATTCTTTACTTGAGAAACCACCCACGTATAAAACCAACAACACAAATGCTGACAATCAGTCTGACATCCAATCTGTTTCCAACCTACAGCCACAGAAATAGAGTGCTGCAAATTCCAAAAAAAGATCACTAACATTTTCGCCTAGTTTAAAGTACTTTTAAATTTGTTCTATGACTCAGAAGCTTTGCCGTTCTGGGTTCATCCTTCCTCCAACTCATTAGCGTGTATAATTAAAATGTAAGGACCAAAAATTTTTGCATCAGGAGTTTCGAAGAACTAGGCAACAGACTATCACTGAAACTGAAGGTACTGAAAGCTCTGAAGTTTTCTAAAAGCTCACCTTTAATAGCTCTAACTGTAGTGTGGCTACATCAGTGACACAAATTGATCCACATGAGTTATGTCTGGATTTCCAAGTTGCCAGAAGGGAAAACAGCTTGATATGTAAAACCTCTCAGATGAGAGGAATGGAAAACAACACAAACAAAACCCATTAAAACAACACCGGTGGAATTGAGCAGCAATACTGTAAAACATCAATACATACAACAATTCAAAAGCTTACATCAAGCTTCCAAGAATTCAACTTATTCAACTGAAGCTTATTCAACTGCATGTATAGTACTAGGTAGGCTAAAAGTCATGGAGGACAGCTAGATTTGAACCTATGCTAAATTAACTCCAAGTGGAGTAGTTTGTTGTTTTCATGCCTGCACTGTGCTTTGACGTGACCAGATAGTCCAATGTGTCTGCATCTCCAGGTCTGTGACTCTCCTGGATAGGCTCTACCTGGAGCTGAAAACTGAAAAAAATGGTGAAAGGGCATTTCCTGGCCCACACCATGAACTTAGAGATCCGGTAATGGTTTGTGGGAACCAGCAGCTCTAACTAGATGGCTGTTCCAGAAACATCCCTTGGTGAGAAGATTGTCAATCTCTTCATTCTGTTTAACTCAAGTGCGATCCTGATGGAAATCAAGACTGCTCTGAACCATCTCATCCACACCTCTTCAAATATGAAATATTTGAAAACTATTAAGATGTTGCCTTGCCTGATTAAGAATATACTAAAAGAGTTCAACATATCCACAAGGTAAATTAATAAAGGAAATAAATACATGTCTCAGCAGATACAAAACTTTTTACAGTATGCAACTCTACAGCAAGAATATACAAGAGAACGCACTGACAAAGGAATTTAAGAAATATACATTTGAAATTTGGTTTTTGGATATGTAAGAACTTACTACAGCCTTATAAAAACAAAAAGGTGTTACAACTAACCACCATTTAAACAAAAAAAATTAGTAATTATATCAGTTTTAAAAACATTTTTATTATGTAGCACACATCAGTAATAAGATGTTTGAATAATTTCTTCTGTGAGCTACAAACTGCAAAAATACTCAGAAGAATTATTGCACACAGAATGCAGTTCATGCAGCTGGAACTAGAAAACCTGAAAATAAGACCTTGTCCATTACTCAAAGCAATACAGAAACTAATGCCGCCACTAAAAATGCAAGCAAAGTACTGAAGCCTGGTAAGCAAGATGATGAAAGCAGCACACTGAGTAATGCCAAGTCCTGCACCTGGGGAGTAATACCCCGTGCACAGTGCAGGCTGGAGAAAAACTGGCTGGAAAGCAGCCTTCCAGAAAGGACATGGGAGTCCAGGAGGACAAGCTGAATGGAAGCCAGCCACTTGTCCTTGCAGCAAAGAACGCATCCAGCATCCCAGGCTGTGTTAGGAAGAATCCCTCCCCCTCCACAAAACACGAGTGAGGCAACATCTGGTGTACTGGTTCCAGACCAGAGCTTCTCAGTGCCAAATATGAGTGTCCAGAGTCCAGCAAAGGGCCCGCAAAAAGAGCAAGGGACAGTAGCACCTCTGTCCTTGGAGATACCCCAACCTGCTCAATGGTTGGTCCCTGTGTACCTGACCATGCTTTGTGTGGATGGGTTGAAGTGACAGCCTTCAGAGGTCCCTTCTGACTGCAACTATTCTATGATTCCATAGTAGTAAAATTCTGAATCTTTTCCTGAGTGTAATTACCTTTTTTCTGTTACTAAACAAATACCAAATTATTAAAGCATCTGTGGCATATACGGCTTCTCGATCTTTACAAACTGAATTACAGCTTCTCCTGAATCAGCACCTGATTGTTTTTAAAACTTCATTTAAAAATATGAAAGCCTCGGGCAAAAAAAAAAAAAAAAAAAAAACCCAAACAAATGGAAAAGATGAATCGGGTTTATGTGCAAAGCCTGTGAAGCACTAAGGTGTAAAAAAAGTGAAGTGGAAAGGAATTCAAATCTATAAAATGAAAAGAACAAGCAATGAAACTAAAATGTTTCAGTGACGACACACCTGGAAATTCAAATCCAGAAGAAAAACATTTTATCGCAAGGAAAGACAACTGAAGGTTTAACTCCCAAAGATCTATGAAGAACTACATACGGATACCTCATGATAGAACAACCTTAAATTCCACAGTGCCAATTCTATTATCCTGTCAAAATCCCTGAAATTTATTACAAATTTTACAACTCCACTGCTGCTGAAATGTAAATGGTACTGATTAATTTTGTTAGTTCTTGTCCTTAGCAGTTACTATTGCAGCTTAAAGAATGGAATCTAAAGCTTTCAATAAGAACAAAGGAAAGAAATAATCTCTTCCGTCCAGGCCAACTCCAACAACTTTGCTCTTACTCCTCAGCCCTGACTCCATGACACTGATACAATTTTTAATAGCTTTAGTACGTACTGAAAGCATGAAAGACATAAGATATTGAAACTTAAAGTGGGGGGAAAAAAATGCTTCAGTTCCCAGATAGATGATGGCTTTTGAAGTCTTTTCAACTTCCTTCTACCTACTGTGTTTCATTTCAGAATCCAGCACTGCCACACGAAAAGAAGGCATTCTCTGTCAATGGGGGAGCGTATTGTCCAAGTATTCATCAAAAACCTTTATTGTCTGCCTTAAACTGGGTCTTGGCAACTATGTTTGACAGCTGAATCACAAAATAAATCTTCTGGGAGACTTTTTAAGCTGTGGAAAATAATATTTTAACTCCACAGTTCACCTCAAATTGTCTCTCTGATCAGTATGTCTTTAAATAGTTCATTTCCCTGAATTAGTTAGCACTTTTCATATTAATTACTGTTGTAATCTCACTTAAAATTAAAAAAAGATTTTGACTATTCACAGAATCTCTATTTTCCACAACAATGTCAGAGAAGGTAATTCTCATTTCTCCTGTTTTTGAGTCTATCTGAAGTAACAGTGCATATCCTCCTCACCTAATTAATACACACAGCCAGTTAAATGTGATGATACACCTTTTGTACATACATGCTAACGAGAAGACTATCAGTTCAGCATTACAGTATACAGTTTCCAGCGGCCTCGCTGTCACTGGAGGCTACTCAACTTATTGCAAACACTTTTCCTCACACTGTAGAACTACCAAGAACGAAGAGAAATCTGACTACTTAAAACATAAACAGAAAATGTCATTTTTTTTTTTTTATAAAGCTATCAAACAATAACTATTTGGATGCAGATTTAAGGACATTAGGATATATATGAATTCAGTTTAGGACGTAAAAACTGAATTTACCAAATCTTACCTCGATGAATCTGCTGTAAGGAATATCATTGCAAACAGAACACACAAAGAATTCCTTTGATTTACAGAGGAGATCTGACTCAGAAAGAGTTATTAAATTCAGATGATTGAAAATACTACAACAAAAGCCACTAGAATGGATGTTAGTTAAACATTTATTTTCATAATTATATTGTATGTTGATCTGGTTTTACTTTGTTCTGTATGCAAGTCTCTCCAGAAGTAATGCCTCCTACTTATTTCCATGGAAACTACAACGGATAAAAAGAGCACAATATCAATGTCTAATAGAGCAAATTCTCAGCTACGAAACACTATTTTTCAGCATAGTCACCACTGCTAGCTATGTGTTTGTTTTTTTTTTTTTTAAAACCAGAGATGAACAAAAGCCTGCATGCCATGCTTGTAAAAATCTGCACCAGCAGAGAAGATCTACAGTCACAGTCACCACTGCTGAAATACACCACTCACCACTGCACTGTGCTCACATCCACTCTCTGGTCTCCATCAACATTCAGCAGCATCAGTGAATGCCACCTTTTCCACATGGAGAAATTCAACTCCACACCTTTTTTTGAACTTCCCTGTCAGACACCATTTTGTCAGAGCACCCTTCTGCTGCCACTTGTCACATGGCAAGAAAACTTAAGGAAGTACTGTTGGGAAGGTTCAATCTTCGGCCTCTGATGTTGTGAGCCAACACCATAAAATAGGAAGCATTATTTTTGGAGCAGCCCACATTTTACTGCCTCCTTCCATGGTTTCACCCTTTTCCTGCTCTGTCCTGCCCAAGTGCTTAAACAGATTTTTACACACACATAGGTATGCATACATGTCTACAAAAATGCTTATATCCTTCCTAAACTTAGTATTATTTCACCTGATGAAAGTTAGCTCAGAAAATTGCTATGAAGTAAAGGGAAAAGGGGAAAACACGTTCTATATTCATCCCAACTCATTATGCTTGTCTAGCTTTTCTTTGTCTTTGAATGACAGGCAGAAGGCACAGATGCCAAGCCATGGAAGTTGATTTCCACTGATGGCATCTGGCTCTTTGGCATACTTTACTGACATTTGAGTTGGCTTCTTTGCAGTTGCCTCTAGGCTTGTTAACGGGTTAAGTTGGTGATAGAATGTTGCCCGCTCCTGGATGCCACATTTCTTGTACCTCACCTTCGATTCTATTCAACTTCTTTAAGAACTTTGCTCTTCCCAATCCTCCTGTAATCTTTGTACTCAAGCTGTCATACAGGATGATGTAATTTACAGTAGTCTTGCTGTGCTAATGGGTAACGTAGATAGCACAAACAACTCCTTTGTGTATTTTACACTTGAAAAAAGTCTGCCCAAACTTACTAATACATATACTTTATTCAAGGACAAATTTTTCTTTTGTGAACTCAAAGAGAAGTACTAAACTACTAAAAGTACCGCTACTGACAATGACAAAAGCAAGCATTTTCAAAATTTGGTTACATGCTATTACAATCTCTCCTTCTGTATCAAAAAAAAAAAAAAAACATACAATCATTCTAAACATACTGCTGAAAATTCTGATGAAACATTCATATTCTACAGTAACAAGTCAATAAACTGCTTTAATGTATCACGAAAGATAAATGGAATGGGCAATTGCACAACAACAGTCTCTAGTTTAGAAATATCAACTTACATGACAGTAATTACTGAAACAGATGGGCAAGGATCCAAAATGGGGCATCACATCACCAATGGGCTGAATGCAACTGGGAGCCATGGAGCAGAAAGGAGCTAAGCCAGACTGTGTGGCAGCTGAGAATGCTATTGGTGACCATTTGCTGTGCAATCTCAGACACATCTAAAAAATATATATATGTATGCATTTCATATTGATTTCTTGCTAAAATGACAAAGAAAAAGCCTCTGTTTAAACCTGAACATAGAATATGCTGACAAGTTATATTTTCCTTCGAGTACTCCAGATTTTTCTTCCTTCATTTCCCTATTCATTTTTATCATTCATAAGACTTCCTTCACACTTTACATCAATACTACCAGATGTTACACTAGTGGTAGTCAAAATAACAGCAGATCTGCAGACAGAGTTGTCCAATAGATTGAAAATATTTCTAAAACTTGGCCAGAAAAAAAACCATATATGATCTACATGTTATTTCTTCCCTTCGGGAAACTAGTTTTAAACTACTGACAGAGTACTGATAGGAAGCACTTCACTAAAATAGATATCAATAAAAAAGTAGATTCAAATGAGATATAATCTCAGAAGTTAGGAGAAAAATGCAAAGCAAAAAAGAAGTTAACTGCATCGTGTTACTGATTATTTTGTTCAAAATCCAGTTGATACAAAACTTTCATATCTTCCTGCTGTCAAGTGAACCACTGTATATTTTATAAAGTACATTTTTCTACTTATTATTGGAATTGGCCATTATTATGCAGCATGCTAACAAGCTAGCTGAGTGGGTTGAGATCAATATTCACATGAATTATTCTGTTACAATAATTAATAGCTTCCAATTGTTAGGACTAGTACAATGATAATAAAGGATTGTTTTCAGTCCAACCTGATATCTAATGTTATTTAGATTACGAACAATGTTTAATAAATAAAATCCTTTGGATATAAAAGGGATGGCACTTCCTTTTGAGTTCCTCAACAGGATATTCAGGAGGGCAGCTTTGCAATTAATCTCAGCAGTTCATTCATTTTCCTAACTTACTCGCCTATTGGCTCCTACAGAAAAGTGCTCATTCACTAACTTGCTTGCATTAATTATACATAGGAGATAAAGCCAAGGAAATCTGCAAGACACCAGAGACTCCATTAGCTTTCTGTGTAAATTCCAAATTTGTTTCATGTAAACAAAATGAGGCGCATTATTGACACTGGCAGGTTCCTATCTGAACAGTCTCCTGTGTTGCTACCACATCACCTTTGCAATTTATACAGAAATTCTTTTGAGCCATTACGGAGAGATTTTAGTTCATTTCTTTACCTTTCATAATTTCAAAGCCAAGAAAAGGCTGTGTAATACTGTAAGACTGAAACAGCACAAGAATTAAGCGAAGAAGGTATTAAAAATGTTAGTGGTAGGGCAAATAAAACTAGTTCACCACTCCCAAATAAAAAGACCAAACAAAAAAGACAAGGCAAATAGAGAACAGCATATTAGTTACATAAGTAAAATAATAAGTACATAAATTATTTTTTATTTCCCTGGTCTTCCTTAAATTGAGCTTTGAAAAAAATATTTTAGTCTGAGTACAACTGCATTTTCTCATGGTTTTTTCTTCCCTCATTCACAGCACTTAAAAAGGAGCTCAGAGATTAAATCAATCCTTATTGTACAACTAAAATTAATAACTCTCCAAAGCCCAGATTTTTTCTAGAGACAGTAAAATAAAATTCTTACAAGTTCGGAAACATGTATGATACATTATATGTTTGCCTAAAGTAAAGAAAATAATAATCTCTTCTACATATACCAATACACTCCTTATGTGAGGTTCAGTATTTATAATGCATAAACTGAAAGCAATCATCTTCAAGTCAGGATGAAATAGGTATGGGGGAAACAACTGCAGCTGTGAAGTGAAAACTCCAATTCCTATTTGAATCACAGCACAGAGATAAATATTCCAATTTTTGTGTATGTGTGAACTCGATGCTGTTTCACAGAATACAAATTCTGTAAAGACTAAAAACATAGTTCAAAATAACAATGTTTGCGGACATGCATTTGGATGGTAATTTACATATGTGTGCCTATATATGCACACATATGTATGAATTTAACACTTCACAGCAATCAGCAGCTTTCTCCACAGGGGAGTAGAGAAGACCAGTTTGCTGCCTTTAGTCAGTTGAAAGAAATTAAAAACAATCACAAGAATTAATCTTCAGTTTACAACAGAAACATTATCAGTACAGTGAATTATTCATAGACTTAAAAGGGAAATATAAGTGCAATGAAACATATAAATATATGTGTGTATTTATATACACACACATACTTACACTATACACACACACGCATATATATCTACATATATGTATACACACATGTAAAGCCAAAATTAGGGCTGCTTAAGTTTAGGGCCAAAAAAGTCATATTCCATCTGTATTTGCTTCAACATTATCAATTCAGTCATAAGAAATACATAAAAGACAAAAGGAAAAAACTGAACAAGGAACAAACTGAATATTTCAGCCAACTACAGAATGAAAGTGACAAAACGGCTTTTGAACCACTGGCTCTGAAAGGAACTAGATGCACCCTCTGTACAGTGGGAAACGTTCATCTACTGAAGTTTACCTGAAGATAAAATTAGGCTCAATAATTTATCAATACTAGTATAACACATCGCAATACCAGGGAATTGTTCTTTTCAAAGTAAAAGAAAAGGAACTGTCAAAATGTCTCCTCTGTTAAGAAATTATTTATCTCCCAAACCTCTTGGGGGGGGTGGGGGGAAGGAATGCTTCTGAAACTCCATGGAAATATCTAATTAGACCAACTCACTGCAAGTGCTCATTGGCAAGCTCACAACATTGTCATCAGTTTTGTTTTGGGGACCAGTGCATGGCAGTCACGTTTTATGTAACATAAAATGAGGTGCTCAAATAGAAAGAGCCAAGGAAGAGAAACTTGTCTTTTCTCTCTACCATTTTTCCTCCAAAGATGAAAGTCACGATGGGGGGAAAAAAAAAAAAAAAAAAGATGTCAGATGAGATACATGATTTTATATGTGCTGTTCTGAGTGAAAGCTAGAAATGACTTCCATTGGTGGGGAAGACACAGTGAGGTTGGTGATGCCATACCAGCACCTCAGGGCTGGCCACGTAATACTGCTGCCACAAACAACCTGGTAAGAGCTGATCATTATTTGGCTAAATCAAAGGCTTTCTTTAATGACTGTGTCAGAGACTTCTATTGGATTCTTTTCTTTTTCCTAAGAGAATCCTTTTAACTTTGGATCATCACCTTAAGGATAGTCTTAAATGTTTGAAAACACTAAAAAAAACCTGCAAAACTGTCAAAAACCCTGTGTTGTGCAGATCCTATGGTCACCACTAAAAATTAAAAATGCATGAATGGGTGACAGATAACTACACTACCCAGTAAAATAGGCTTAAATATCTCAATTTAAGTGAGGCACAGGCTGTGTGAGCTCTTATTATTCTGTCCGTAAAGGGAACAATTTCTAATGAAGAATGTTTCCGTTATGAAATACAAACGAAAACTAAAAATATAAAACCAAATATGTAATACAAAACCTGACAGTAGTCACTGAACATACAACAAACACACAGGTACTCTACCTGAGAGCATAGAGAGAGACTTACTCTGTAACAACATATAAATGATAATAAGCCATTTTAAAAACTCTTCTACAGCAGAAATACATTAATATCAGGTACCATCCAGACTATAGTTACTATAAAGCACAGTTTAATACTTAACTCAAAAAACTAGTCAAAAATACCAAAATTCCTTAATGGAACTAGACAGCTCTAGTGCTCTGAACACACACCTGGGCAGCTGTCACTACCAAAGGTAACGGTAAGAAAACTATGTTCTGATAGAACCATTTTGTTAAGTTGTGTTGTTGGAGGGGAAAAGGCAAAAAACAGAATCTGCAGGAGGAGGAGACAAGGAAAAAAAAAAATCTGTTTGAGGAATTCTAGCTATGGGAAAAGGTGGTGAGGGCAGTGGGCTGGAGGTTAGACTCTAAGGAACCATTTACCTGTGAATAAATTCTCTTCTCCTGTTTTCATATAAATGACTTTGTACCTTTTTAGTTTACAAATGAGAGAGAGTTCAAGGTGGAAATCTTTTTTTTCTTCCCCTCCCTGATTTCCTAATAAAAGAAAAATGCACCAACAGTCACCCAAAAGTTTTCAAAGTCAAGAAGAAAACAACATTAAGAAGTTCATTAAAAAATAGACAACTTCAGTTTCGATCTGAGATGATGCATTAGAGACAGTAAAGCAGACAGGGCATAATCCTCTACAAAAACACCAGAATTCTTTAAAAAGCAGGAAAGGTTGTTTTTTTCTTTCTTTTTTTTTTCTTTTCTTTTTCTTGGTATTTTTAAAGGTAATTATTTCTGTGAGGTATGTAGAAAATACATTTGACTGTTAGTCACTTACTGCGGTTCAAGGCATTACATCCTCCTGGTACCTTATCTGCATGAGATACACATCTTTCTTGATTCCCATTGTCAGTACCTACAGATATTATAGACCTCATTCTATAATGTCCCCATTTTCTCTCTTTCACATCCTCATGTCCCTCTCTCTTATAACCTTTCTGTTGCCTTTCTCCAGTTATGAAAGACTTACTTAGTTGTATCAATGGTTCCTCTTATCCTACAATCCCACCAACAGCTCTGAATCAAACCAGCCTATCTTCTGAATGTGTCAACATTAATTATTTCTCTATGAACCAAGATGCAAAATATCATGACAATACCTAAGTATTTTCCCCAGTCGTTTATAACTGTTAAGTACAGCACTGGACTCTGTGCTCACTATCCACAGTGAAATTGAATTACTCTTAAGCTAAAATGCTGAGTTTCATCAATTCCCTTCTTCCTTCAGCACCGTGTTCCCTGACTACAGGCAATGGAATTTCAAATGAAGATCTATTTAGAGCCAACACAGCGCTTTCACTACAAGTAAAAACACCTTAGTGATACCCTTATCTTTGGGGGATGGCATTAAAGAGGCTTGGAATAAGGATGCAGAATGGCAGAACTTACCAACACAGCCATAGTCTGCTTTCTAAAATTGCTTTGTTTTAATTTAAACAATTTAATTAATTACAATAACAATCTAGTTTAAGCCAGTCTCTTGGCTTTTTTTCACCTTTTTTCCTTAATTTCTGTTGTCTCTTCTGTCCCTTCCTATGAACGTGGATAAAGGTTATGGTAGTAATTAAGCATAGTAATATGTAGCAATAAAATTAATATGCATCACTTTCTGTTAACAGAAACAAAACTACACTACCTTGCTTGCTCTAATCGGTAAAAATATACATGGTATTTTATCAATAGATGAAGAAATATCACCGAAAGTTATCATTGCTCTGGTTTTACCCAATAGCCAGTCATATAAAAAAAAAAAAAAATAAGGGAATGGATTTCACACGACCCTTTAAGGACAACAACAATCCAAGTGCAATACACACTGTTAAACATTATTAGAATATTAAAATATAATTAAAATATTGAGCTGTGCTCATTGGGTATTTACATTACTGTTCACAAAAGCATGTAAACAAGGCCTTGTATTTAGATACAAATAAACATGTTAGCACACACAAATGCCATTTAAGAATAGATCGATCAACATAAATCACATTGGAATGATAGTTTCATCTACTAGATCAACAGAATTCTTAATTCAGAGTACTGACAAAAGGCATTAGAAATCATCTATATATTGTTCATTGGAAAAAAGTATGCTTTAATAAAAGGAATTGTTTTCATCCATTCCATCTAACACATACTGCATTCATTTATAAATAAAAAACTCATATTCATCAGACTCATATAAAATGTTTACATTTCTGTTCATTAATTGGAAATAGGTTTACGTGGCATCTAAAATTAAGGACCTTTAAGTGAGCAATTCTGGTAACACTCCTGAGTCTATGCAATATGATCACAACGTTACACAGGCTGACCTCAGCGGAACAACATCTATCAACAAACGTTTTAGTGAATCGTATTTCATTGAATAATGCCTGTAAATGTGACTCCAGTAAAGCTCCAATATCTTGCACACAACCAGAAATGCAAAGAGACATTTTCAAAAGCCAGGGCAAATGCTATGGATGACTTTCCCCGGCTTTCACCAGGCACTGCCATTAGAGTGCTTTAACTTCCATTAAGTTGTCACTTCCCTGTGCTGCCAACTTTTCAAGGGGGACAATTCGTTCTGACAGAACCATGGCCTGTCACATACACTAACAGTTCAGTAGAAATGAACAGGAAAACCCTCAAAGCTGATGGACTTAGTGGTGATTGAAGCTGGCATATATATTGCTTATACATACAGAGCTGGGTAATTAATAATCTCTAATGGTCCACCCGACGTTCCTCATATTTGTTTGTGAAAATTTAATTCAAGGCATGGAAAGATAAACTATGTGAAGGTGTTCCTTCATTGTTTTCTGAACATTTCAATTGTTTAATTAGCCTTTATTGCTCAGGACTGTTTTGTTACCACATCTAGTTCACACACATTTTTAAAAACACAAGAATCACCATATGGCCCCAGAGAAAGGGCTCATCCATCCAGTCCAGAATTCTGAGCAGTAGCGAACACTTCAGGAAAGAACATAACTAATGCTACATGAAGTTCAGCATTTGCCCTCAAAATGTGCTCCTATTTTCCTGCAGTCAGTGGTTTCTGAGCATCCCTGAGCAGGAGTATGGACACAGACAGCTGTACATAACAGTCACAGCT
Organism: Gallus gallus; assembly: GCF_016699485.2. Classification (NCBI taxonomy): domain Eukaryota; kingdom Metazoa; phylum Chordata; class Aves; order Galliformes; family Phasianidae; genus Gallus; species Gallus gallus. The sequence continues at coordinate 11,161,454 of NC_052545.1, forward strand.
TGTTCCATGTCACACTAACCTAGCTAACCTGTGAGGTTTGCATTTATGGTCTATGTGAAAAACAGTACTTTATTTTTCTAATTTGACTGACAACATCCCTCGGTGCTAATTTCTGTGCAATGAAAATGCTTCCTCTCCTGAGAAACATTCCTGATTGTATATGTCTCTCTTCTCGCTTAGCTGTCATTAGTCAAAATCCAGAGTCCTAACCTATTGAAGCTTTCATCCAATAAAAGCTGGTTTATACTTCTTGTTCTTGTCACCTTCTGTCTCAATATGTTCTCTATATCTACCTACTGGACATATGGTGGCTAGAAATATATTTGCTATATATGCATGCACCAAGGATTTAAGAATTAAAGATCTCAACAACATTCAAGTTTCTGATCACAGAAACGATCACCAGTCTTCAACATGTCTGTTGTGCTTTAAGTTTTAGAGAGAATAGTTATTATTTATATTAAATATGAGTTACTTATATTTTATCCTTAGGGAGTTTCAACAAAGAAACTTCGTACAATCTGGAGACCAAGAAATTAAATGAAACTTGTCATTTATCTAATGCTCTGTCTTCATAAAGACAGAAAAATGAAGCATTGAAGAGTAGACGGTTTTCTAAAATAGAAGTCAAAGATGTAATTATACATAGAATTCCCACAAAAATAAAGTATTTCTCTCTAACTTGAAGCAGAGGCTTGTCCTTTTTCCTCTCAGTCTCATACCCCATACTCATCTTGTTTGCTGGGACTCATTTGGTTGCCACTGTGCCCTGTAGACCTTCTAGAAGTTATTCTAGACTGAGGTTGCAGGGCCATTGCACATACATAGAGTGGCAGAGAGAAAGTACACCATTTCAAAAAAAAAAATAATAATTCAGACTCTTGGGAAGGAAAGACTGGTCAGTTAGTGATAGCAAGAGCCAGAGCTGTGATGGAACTACAGCCAGCTGGCTGAGGAGGGAGGCTGACAGCCATCAGATCAGCCGAGAACAGCCAGCAAGTCTCAGACACCACCAGCACCGAGACGCTTGGCCCATTAGCGAGGACAGAAAAAGAGTGCATTAAATGCTTTGAAGGACACAAGCAGGTACTAAAGGGGAGAGAAAGAAAGAAGTTAAGAGGGTAGCATAGATAGTTCACTAATTTATGGGAGGTAATGATGAAAACTATGGACAGGAAAAGATTAGACAATGTGATAGGTATGCAAGAAGAATAAGCAGGAATGATTAGAGATAAGTATAACTAATATATAAGAATGATTAGATATAGGTATATAGAAATAGGAGGGTAAAGATGAAAACAGAATAAGAGGTGCAGAGCTGAAGCACTGAAGTATGAGCAATGGAAAAAAAAATCAAAATATTGGTTTTACGTTTGAGACAAAACTGCCTACTTAATGAGGAAACTAAAATAAAAATGTATGTAGTAAATATATTTAGAGACACATCTTCATTACTAGGTAACTGATTGGGTAGTAGAAATTCAGTCCTGCAGCAGAAGACTCAAGATTAGGGAGAAATAACTACAGAGTGGGGAGCAGGATAATATTTTCCTATAAGTTACATTATTTTCTGAACAAATAAATTCAAAAGTTCAAGCTTATTTCTGAGTCTTGCAATAACGGACTTAGCTTTTTTTTTTTTTTAATTATATCTTTAAATCTTCCTTTTGGAAACAGTGGTTAATAACCACTCAGCAATACATGTTTCTCAACATACAGTAGAGGGACAATCACAATTCAAGTAATTTTCATCTAATTGCATCTGTCTATGAATACTCTTAGTTGTACAGCTACTCAGATCTTCTGGTATTACCTTCATTTCCTTTCCTAACTACACTTCTGGTATACTTTACAATTTATTTAAAATGCTTCCTTTAAACAATATTAAATTAATGCATTCAAGGTTAACCAAGCAGTCATACATCGCAATTCCTGGTGATTTCTTTGTGTGCATCATGAAGTGATAAGCTCTGACTAATCATAATATTTGGGCTAAAAGCAGAACAGTATGAAATGATAACGATTAAAATTCAAATTCTGTAGAATGGATTACAAAAGCCATTGTATTAAAGTAGCTGATGTCATTGAATAGTCACGTTTATGTTTGTTATTCCATATGTATGTGACCAAGGACTTCCTAGGTAAATGGCGCAACCTTAAAATCAGTATTCATTATTTCCCCCCAAGAAACAGTCCTTAAAAATTTGGATTTTTTTTTTTAAACTTTCCATCTTACTAAAAAGGTTCTTAAGACAATTTTCTTTAAAGAAATTAATTTTTTTTTTTTTTTTGGTAAAGAGTTTTGACCTGAACTGCTCTGAAGTTCCTGCACATATGTTTCAAGATGAACAGAATGCTTCACATAAATCACAGAATAACTTCATCTGTTTTCTTCCCTATTGTTTTTAATATTAGGACTTCTGGGACAGGTGGGAGAAAAAAAATCAGGGCTGAGTGATGTCTTCTATTGCCAGATGGTTGGGCTATTCAGAAGCTGAGTCAGAGAACAATTAGTCAAGTTTTCATTATGAGTAAACAGCATGTATCCATTGGAGAAGCTGAATTCTGACAAACTTGCTGTAGTACCAAGGAAACCATTTCTCTCTTTTTTTTTTTCCTCCATGTTTGTTCTGAAGTGCTTTTTTGACTTCTTCAATGTGTCTAATAGCTATACTGAAAAAAACTATTATTAACAAGCACCATTTTCATTCTCTGACAAGCCCCCTCCCCCAAAGAAATTAACTAAGCTCATCAGCTACCCTTAGTTGGCAATGTTTATCCAACATCCTCTTAGAGTTATTCAGCTCTATCTCGCAGCTCATTAAAAGGATCCCTATTTATTTGCTGTGTGTTACAGTTCTTAACTTCGGCATAACACACAAAAAGGAAGCCAATTTTACTTTTCCCTGTGGTGTTAATTGGTAGAGCATGCTGCCTGCCTCTTCATTAATTATGTCAATGTGTATGAAACTTTCATTTTCATGGCGGTATATTAACAAAGCTTTGGAATGAGGATGACAGAAACCCAGACAATTTTTGTGTACAAAAAGCGGATAACGAAGGCTACTAATGGCCAGAATATGGTGTTTATTTCCAAAGATCAGCTTTTTTCCTCCCTGCCCCTTTCAGATACCACCTAAAGCAAGCACTTGCTGAAATAAACAAGGTAACTTTGTTGCTGAAACTAAACCTCCACAGAGCACTCAGATAACAGATGTGGCAACTCCGTAACTTCACAGAGCATAAATAACAAGGGAAGGGCCTCCAGTCCAGCCAACAGAGTTTCACACCTAAAACCATTTTGAGATAATTTGCCAATCTCATCCCAACAACAGCATACAAATCACTCCGCGCTTGCTAACCCATTGACCACTGTTTTTGTCTCTAATCTACCAAGACAAACAACAGTCACTGAGGACATGAAGCTCCAGATGCCTTCTGCCGGTTTCTCTTTACTAACCACAATGTCTGGTAGAAGAGTGACACCTAGCTTTTGTCCCTCCCTTACTTATATTCTTTGTGTGTATGCGTTGAACTATTGCAAGCTGAAAGGATGTACAACCCAAATAAATAAGGTTTCCTTTCTGGGGAGGAAAAAAAAATAATGCTACTGAAAGAAAGCATATATTTTAAGTGATTTTGACTTTGTTCATTCCTCCAGAGCATTTGCATCTTACAGCGTACAATTTCACAATATATAGTGGCCATGTAATTCTTCCTAAGAAAATTGAGCAATGTTTACTAAAAGCTTTTTGATGTGAAGAGGTCAAAACACTACATTTTGAATTTTAATAAAAGCCACACTTAATACTGAGCAGAACTAATTTAAATATGTTTACCTTTAAAACGGAAGAAAACAGAAACATAAATAGAAAATGAGGTTTCTGTCTGCTGGGGCCGATAGAAGTCACAGACACAGGTGCTGAGACCTCTTGTGAGTGATAAAAAGGTTTACATTGCCAGTACCTATATTTGAAGGTCTAAAACCAAACAAAACCAACCAAACAAAAAACAACTCCAGAACAGTAAAACTGAACCAAATGCCACAACCTAAGCTAAACAGAAACATCTCCTACTTCACACGTACTACTGGGTCTCTACCTTTCAATCCCTTTCCTTCTTTACTTCTCTGGTTCCTATAAACAAAATGGGTTGTCCTTAAACTAGTTCTTTGCAGCAAGATCAAGCAATAAAAAGAGAAAAATGTACTGAAAAATATTCCTACAGCACATCTAAAACAACAAATAAATTAATCTACATGTTTAAAGCACTCATCCTTAAAATGATTCCAGGCAGGACAACAGCAAGGACAGCTGGAAAGAGAGCACGCACCTTATGGGGAGTTCACAAGTCTTGAATGTCGGTTCCCCGTTAAATCCTCATTCCACCTGTGACAAAAGCTTCACAGCTGTCAGACAACCAACAGTCCCCTGAGACAGGGAAGGAAGAACTGCAGGTGCCATGTACTCCTCCCTGTTTAACTCTGAATCCTGATAGGCTACTGAGTCTGAAAACATCCCTTTTGCCACTTGGGTTTCTACATTCTTTCTATTATATTTGGTTGTCATTTGTCTTAGGCTACAAGTTTGCTCATACAGACTGCATCCATCTGTGTGCAGATATCAGGGCCACAGTGTGAGACTCGATTCTGAAAAAGACTTACCATAAAGACAACTTACATTTTGCTTTATATTTTGCTTTATAAATGAATTTAGAGGATTGTTTAGGTCTTGCATACACTGCAGTACATGCTTGTGCACATTTACCATATCTGTATGTTACTGAAAAAATATGTGTAAGGCTAAATGGGAATAGGTGTACTGTTTTGAGGTTGGGTTTTGTTTTTTAGGATGGTTTTGTTTTATTTAGTTGGGATAAAACATAAGGGAAAGAAGTGTAATTCTGTAGAACAGAGAAGGGTAGAAATGCAGTAACTGCGTGAGAATACTTACGTGCCAGCTGCTGAACATAAAACATTCTTCACTGAAGTATAAAATCTGACAGGGAAGTGTAGCTGCTGACAAAGAACATTTTATCTCAGTGACAAAGAAAAATTTATCCATATGGAAGAGAAAAAAATTATCCATCAGCTGCCTTTGGTATATTATCTTTCAGTTTTGATGAATTCTAGATGATATGACCATAAATCCATTTTTAAAGGGTTTCCCTTCTCTTCACACATGCCTTCTATTGGATGCATAATTCTTATCACTTTCATGTGGTAATTTTAACCCTTTTAAATTAACAAAAGTAGTGAAATTTCAGAGAACTTTTACAGTCCTATTTCCTAATCCAAACCCTTATTATGCTGTAGCAGCAGTAACACAAAAAACTGCACACAATGTTTGAAGAGAATAGCTGACATGAAATGACACACAGGAAGTCAACTACTTCTAGGGAGTAATAGTAGCAAGTGCCCCAAATTAAGACCCATTTTCAAAACTTGATGCTAAAATAACATAGCTGCTGCCAGCTACCACAGCTCTGTAGAAGCAATGCATTTTGAGAAGGGTGTCAGTTTTTCCAGAGTATTTCCTTTACACCTGTTTTGTTTCAGGTAAAGAAGGCTGATGTGTTCAATTGCCTTCTTAAATCCCAAGTCTAATTTCTGTCTCTTTGCCAAACTACATCCTGACTTAAGACATGGAAAGTGTTTTCATGACACATCATTGTCATAGCTTTTGCAAAGTGACTGGAAGCAAGAAATAGTAAGAGTTGAATACATTTTAGTATAGGTTTAATGGTACTACAAGCAAAGAAACATGGTGTTTATAAATATCTTTGCAACCTACTAAGGGAGAAGATCATAGGGACTAACAATCAGACAGAAAGAAAAGAACTGACTACAGACAAAGTTTTGGGGCTCAGAGGAGTACATGGACCCGTCCAGCAGCGAATCATCTGTTAAAGTAAAGGGAGAGATATAAGCAGTAATGTAGCAAAGAGCAGGAGGCTAACTATGGGCCTTGAATTCAAGCGAGAAGAGAAGAAGGGTGATTCTGAGAGGACAGATGTAAAGACTTGAAGTCAGGAATAAATTAGAGGTCAAGAGTTTATGAGTATGGGAGAAGTCAGTTAAAACATGATGGAAAAAGGGGAAAGAACAGCAGAAGACTAAGAGAAACCAAGTGAGAAAACATCAAGAGTGGGGAGTTAGTGATGCTAGGAGAGTCATTACCATGAGGAGAGATGGAGAGGTCAAACAGTGAAAAAAGGGACCAGAGAATAACTATAAATACATAATGACTTTTTTTTTTTCTGTTAGGTTATATTATTTTGCATATACAAACAAACATGGATTTGTGTGTGTTTCTTAGTACATTTCTTAGCACGTTTCTGAGTATGAAAGGAGAATTCACTTGAGTACGGAAGGACATAAGATTTATGTATTCATAGTATGAATATATTGTGTTTTTGGAGTGTCCTATAGATCCATAGGAAATTCCTTATTCATTTCCAGAATGGAAAATGCTACATTGTCTGGTCTCCACTCAATCACAGATCAGAAATATTTATCAGACACTCCTGACATTTCTCCAAATGATATCATTTCTACTCAGTAATGGACTAATAGCCCTGTTAAAATTTAAATTTTATTATGCTTAAAAATTAATACTATGATTAAAATTTCTAACTGTTGCTCTTGTGTCAGTTCAAAAGGACATCTGACTCTTTGTACAAGAAGAAATTCTTGTGAGGGAAATAAGAAATAACTCCTGGTGATCCCAGTTCTATCTGTTCAATTCCCTTTACTAGTCAAAGCAACATAACAAAAGGAAGCCCTGCTTGTACTGCCTTTTTTTTCCTGGCAAAGAAAGTGTACTTACGGTACTTATGGACTGTACACACTTCATTTTTGGCTGCTCCTTTGATTACAGCACTTGCATGTACATGAATGTGCCTAATGAAAAGGATTGGTAAAAGAGCACTACACATTGCATATGATTCAAGCATATTGCAAAGTATTTTAGCAAGATTAGTGTGTCCTAATGATGATAAATTAGCGCTTTAGCATCATTCTTCTAAAATACTACACAACGAATTAATACCAACATAATAATACCACTTGTATTACCAGATAATTTGCAGTAACAGCACTGAGCCCTGTTCTCTGATGACCAGAACCAGCCACTGCCCTCCACTCTGCTCTGTTTCCAACATACTGCTGTCTCTGCTTCTCTCACACACTCCTTAAAGTTCAGATAGCATCACTTGCACATCTTCTCCCCCTCAGCAGTACTAAGCGGCAGCAGTACTTCCTTCTTCCAGCAACCACCACCAAGGAGCTGGACTATAACCAGTCTGCAGTGCTTTTGTCACTAGAGGCTCCGAAAGCATAGCAGGTGAGCGAAGGACTTTGGTTCAAGCAAAGCATGGATTTGGAGAGAAGAGAGCAGGAATTGCTCCTGGGAAATCTGTATTCCAGAAAGGATGCCAAGGAGAAACTGCATCTTACCACCCTCCTGCACTTTGCAGAGCACAAACTGGGCTCTGGGAACTAGGTGCCCAGCCACATCTATTCTCAGCATGAGGACAATCAGAGCCAGCGTCAGCTGTGGCACTGTACAGACTGGAAGGGATTCAAAGTTAGTTCTTATACACCATGTTGGCAAGCTTGGGGGTGAAATCAAATTCAGCACATAGCTGCAGATCCGGTCACAAGGCTGAGTGAAATCAAAGCCACAGTGTTATACATTCAGCCATTCAGACCAGTATCATTAATGTATAACATGTATGAGCCATTTTCCTTCCTACACAGACATGCAAAGGTTTAAACAGTGACATACATTCCACTCAACACATGTGAAAGAAAAACAATACATGGACATCAGCGCTATGAGTCTTACACTAATGCATTTGAATTACTGTGCTGAGATTAGACATGGTGAGAACACCTTTCTCTCTCTCTCTCTCTCTCTCTCCTTAGATCCACTCTTATTTGTCTTCCAAGTGATGTCTTTGTTGGCACTTAACTGGGATGTACTTGGCACTACCTGTAAAACCCCTGCAGTTCTAAACCCCCAGAGCAATACCCTGTATTCAGACACAAATGCACTCGCTAGAAGTTGCACCTCTTTGTACTGTGCCATACCCCTTCTTCAGCTGTGATCACAACATTTTATTTTCAACTGGTATTGAAAGAGAACGAAGCGCTCTGGATTTTGGGAAAGAGCCAATAGGAAGTGCTAAACATATTAAGACTGTCTGCAAATGTGCCCTGGGGACTGAACAGTTCACGCATATGACACAGGCTGCTCCCTACTTAATATTCTGATTCAGTTTCCAAGAACTTGTATATCATCTTCTTGCTTCAACTGTCATTTATAAATTAATACATGCTATTAAATGACCAGACCTCTAAACAAGCTTTCTACCTTTTTCTTAGTTTCAAAATTGAAAGAAAGAGATGTAATACAGCAAATAATTGCCAATGTATTTGAAAAGAGATTGCTTCAAGTTATTTTTATTTATTCCAAAATGAGTTTACCAGTAGACAAAATAAAACAAGGATATCAAGCACGAGGAAAGCACTTTTCATCTCAAGAGCACTTAACTGTCATTACTGTCCTCAATCTGAGTTAGCTGGCTAAGCAAATAATAGAGCAATAAAACTGTGATCTAGACAGATCATTCTCTCTCCTCAATGCCTCTCTCTACTCCAGCTTCCAAGATAAGCTATACCTACAACTTTGTCAACTTTTTTTTTTTTAAAAAAGGGAGATTTCACTGCCTTCCTGCACAACAGTCTCAAGTTCTCAACTGCTCTCCCAGTAGTTTTTCCTACTGCTGCCCCTAAACTGATATTGAAGCAAACTACTGCATCATGAATACAATGAAAACTTTTTTTTTTTTTTTGCAGTTGCTTTTTATATATGTCAAAACATACATACCAAGCCCTTGTTCAGGTTTCTCTTTCCCAGCTTTTCCCCATAGGTCGTATTTTCCAGAGCTCTTCTGCTTCAATAGTACTCTCCTCAGTACTTCTACTGTCAAAGTCACATTTTTCTTGGAGCAGTGTTCCCAGAACACTGCCTTGCAGCTGAAGCTTTACAAATGCCAATTCTTTCAAGAGTATTATTTCAGAGGTTGTTGTCCTAAAACAGCATTTTGCAAAATCTTTCCCAAAGCATTCCTCCACCTTGACAGAAGGCTATTTACAGCTACTCCTTGGGTATGATATTCTGTGAGTTTTTTGGTTGTTTTGTTTGCTTTTATTTTTAACAAGATGCCTTTTATCCACGTACAATAGATTTACCTAAACTGTATTTCCCAAGAATGAACACGGCACTTGCTCATTGGACCTTGCAAGGCAGAAACTTGCTACTGAAATTCTGCAACAATGACTTCTAGAGGAATATCTGAGGTCACTGCACCAAATCCAAACCAGATTTGAAACAATCCAAAATGGAATTCAGACCAGTGGAATGCTTTACGTCACCTAGTGTGCCCTCCCATTAGAACAGGGAGATTAACCTCACTTGTACCTGCAAAAACCAGTTATACGCATCTTTCACACATCACCTCAAAATGAGGCTTTGTGAATAGCAGGGAGGAGTATGATATTGTGCCTATTCCACCAAGTCCATTTTCACTCCATAATCATTTTGGCACAATAAAAACTGTCTTCTAATTGCTTCTCCCTAAATGACAGCATTTCTTTACATACAGAGACAAAACAAAATGCTTCAGATCTTCGTGTTTTGTTCAAAATACTACCTCACATTGCTCAATAAAGGAATTTATTGAAGTGTTCTTTAGAAATAAAGTTCATGTGATAAAAATGCACACCACAGTTCACTGGAAAAGCCCATCATTGCAAAACTCCCCATTCGTGTTGCTGATGGCAAAACAGAAAGAAAAACAGTTCAAATATTAAACACCAATCACAGCTTAAGACAAATTCTGTATTTCCTGACATGTAAAATAGGGTCTTTTCATAATTTTTCTTATGTCGTATATTTGCTTCTTAAAAATCCTCCATCTATCTCCAAGAAACACGTTATTGAAAGGTGCAGTATCAAGGAGGTTTCTGTGTTTCTTGTCTTATCTTCCCAAGCATCTTGTAACTTTTATCAATGTGATGTGGCTACAGGAATACCCCAGTACTAACCTTGTGTAGGGAAGTATTAGGGACCAAGAAATTAAACCAGCAAAGAAAGACTGTGAGAAACTCAGTTGAGTGACCACGAAGAGGCAAAACTGCATGCAATTGGAAATACTTGGCTTCTCCAGAGATGGTTAGGAGTGAACAAGGAGAGTACAGCTAGGCTAATAAAACACAAGCATTGATTTTTGATATATACTTTAGCAAATAGATGATAGATGTTAAAGAAAATGCAATAACGAAGTTGGGAAGAAAATTCAACAGTAACACTCTCACTGATTAAGCAGAATGTGCCACTCTCACGGGGTCACATTAGACGGTGTTACCATCTACCCTAAAGCACATACGCATCTGCATGCTATTTCCACAAAGCCTCTGAAAACAGGGATGACGAATGAGATTAGGATGAGCAGCAGCAGACAGGACTGGCCCCCAAAGGCCATCAAACTGCGTGAACTATGAGCAAAATGGAGCAATAGCAAGAAGAAATGAACTACTATTACCTGTCAAGATGATTTCTCCAAACACCCTAAAATGAATTTCCATTTCTTCCTGATAAGCTTATTATTTAAGTTTATAAATACTGACTTGCAAAAATAGTTTTGCTTTTCACCCAATGTATTCTGCTGTACTGAAGTGTACTATTAAGTGTTTTCTAAGACATTTTCTGTCTGTCAGAAGCCTTAAAATTCACTTATTGAAAAGCATGCAGGAACTGCAGTGGGCATGTGCTTGTCATTCTCAGCAAATCCTTGTTCTGTGGAAGACATGATTTGAGATCACTTTTGAAGGCTTATCTAAGTGAGGGATAAGACAGCATTCACAGTGCTTCATCTCAAACACAATATGGTCAGTAACAAAGTACGTTAACATATGATTGACAGAGATGTTCAATTCTCTGCTTTTTACTTAAGTCATGCTTGGAGGGGCAAATGGTAGAGATAAGTTATTTCTTTCTGGTCTTTCAAAATGGGACAGTCCCAATGTAAAGATGTTTAGGTTCAGCTTGAAATAAAATGACTACTAAAATAATTTCTCCACATAAGAAAGCAATGGCAAATTTAACCTATCTGCCGCATGGTATTTTGAAAGGATAAAGTGAAACAACTTCAGCAGTTTAATGCATTATTAGCAAGTTCATTTTTAACAAGTTTGACTAAACCTCTCTTCCAGGAATACCACTTTGTTAGCACAGGGCTGTAAATACATAGCACGGTGAATTATCCTGAAAGGAGACAAATTAATATTTACTACTATCTACTGAATATTTTATTGAGTCCAAAAGGTCCACCCACTTAAAACACTCCATTACAATCTTAGAAAAAGCTTCACTTAACAGCAAATGTTCTGATGTCAAGCCACAGCAACCACCATTTTAAAGTGTTACCATGACAACCGGTAGTGACTTCGGGACGTGCAACACATCGCTCAGCTCCGATGCTCAGCTCAGTGTTCATCCCATGCAAAACATTCATTTTCATTAACAGAAACCCTTAGAGCCTGGAATAGATTCCCAACCAAGTCCCACAAAATGGGCCCAACCCCTCAGAAGTCTCACAATGTTCTGTTGTACTGCCTCAGTTGACCTGTAGGTTCTGCACTGCTTGGCTTCGCAGGCAAATGCAACATTACACAACTATTCAGTGAGCAGTCCTTGATTTTTGGACTTCTTACCATTGTGTAATCTCTAACCTGCTTTAATTAACATCATAAATACTGTACATGTTTATTTCATTCATTCTGTTTTAGCAATCTTAACATTTTATCTTCAAACCACAAAATCTCATTTTAGGTACTGCTCTGAAGGCTGGCATGCTTGCATAGCTCGCATCCATACATGTTTCTAAATACACCTGAATGTACTCCAGACCTGTTCCATAGTCAGTAACAAAGCAACTTGCCTGAGAATGTTTTGACTACAGAAAAGTAAAACTCTCAGCTTAGAAACTGCATCTGCCAGGGGAAAAAAAAAAAAACAAAAACAACAACAAAAAAAATTGCAGTTATGAAGAGTTACTCACTGTCCTTCGCAAGCAAGTGGAAACAACAATGTGTAAATGCTAGAATTAGCTTGAACTCCCTACAAACTCCAATAGCATGCTACAAACAAAAATGCATATATTTTGGTCAATTATAATGCTACACATCATAAATCTCAGTCTATAAGCACCTTACAAATCCTTGGTTTTTAAGTGCCTTTGTTTAGGAACAGTTACTCTGGTTTATTTCCCCCCCCACCCCCCAACGAAGCAGAGCAACACACTGCTTTGGTACAAGGCTTGCTTTGGGGAGTTTTTAAATTGTATCTCAAGAAGGTGGAGGAGTTTATTATAAAATTACTGATTTCTGCAAATGACCTTTAATACTGCGAAGTCATGAAAACAGTAACAGTTTGCAAGATGTCAGGCGAGGTGACAATATTTAAACCCTTATGCAAGTGCCATAGAAAGCACCGACTTTCATTCTGAAATAGCATCTCTTATACATTCCACATCTTTTTTGTCTACTGTCGAGAAATGTCTGATATTATTTTTAACAAATTACCACCAGACTCCTTAAATGACAGAAGAAGAGAACCTTTAAATGCTCAGTGATTCCTGAATTATTAAAGATAAAAGGGTACTTTGGTATATTTATTATCATATTGAAGGAAATCATCACCATTGATGTCTGGATTAAGCTCTTATCTTTTTAAATGGCCCCTTCAATGCTGAAGTAAACTTAAAGATGCATTGCTACAGACCTCCCGAAATGAGCTTTTGGTGGTGGTGGTTTTTTTTTTTTTTTTTAACTACCTTTTCATGTTATTAAGTGTAATTTTACAAATCCACTGTGCAGCACATGAATAAAAGAAAGAAAGAAAAAGTAGTACTTAAATGAAAGGATGAGATGTTACATTTCTCAGATATACGATTTCTTATTTAAACGAAAAATAAGCATTATAAAACTCACAAGTGCAAAAAGGAAAATTATCCAAATACTGATCATTTTACCACACAGAAGAACTGTGTGGCAGTTCTTTAACCACTGGTCATCCCGGTAGTTCCATCAAGGTGAATACCATAACATCATATCCCTGTCTGCAAGACAGGCTAAAAATTATTAAAGTTACTGAGTTACACATCACGAGTACATTACTTGCTCTGCAGACACCATACATTGCCCATCTTCTACACTAAGAAGTTATCAACAAATAAGTTCATAGATCACATTATCCTAGCGAAACGCACAGAATGACATTCATGGTAATTCGCAGGTGCTTGTACCAACAAAAACTATGCACCTAACTTTTGAATAACATTCTTAGAACCTCCATGGCAAAGAACAAATTCTTCTGATGCCTTTTCTATGTTGCGCCTCTGATTAGTAAATTATGCACTTCCTCGAAAGCTTACCAACTAACTAATGGTTAGCCTTCTGCAGTGACCTCACCCACACTCTCTTGTGGATGTGAAGGGTGTTTTCATTATAGCTTAGTTTTTACCATGCAGATAACCATGTTTACATGTGACAGTTTTAAACATACAGTAAATAACAATAAACTGAGAGAGATGCTTTAAAAGTAGTTTGTTACCTTCTTTTGCCCAACAAATTCTAGTTCATGAGCAAGGCACAAAATATAATGGATTACAATAAGAGGAAAAAAAAAAATAAAGACAAGAGACTTAGCAGTTCCCTTAAGTCCTCTTAGATTTTTCTCCCCAGCTATAATGATCCTGCCAACCTCATCCCATCATCCCAAATGATCTTCATAGTTAGACAACAAAGCAGAATGGGCACCTGTTGTAAACCAAAGGCCAAATGGCATGCTACAGTTCATATCTCCATGCAAAACCAGTATCTCCTGAATACTGAAAGCTATTTGCAAGTTGCCTGTTCAGAGCAGCTGCTCTAATCTGTCATTTGTAGGAGCATGCCAAGGCCGAAGAGCAACTACTGTTTAGCTTAGAAAAAACCACATGGCAATGTGCACAACTATTTGTTCTAGATTTTGTGCTTTCTGACTTCTATCTGATTGGGCTAATGAAAGATGTACTGCATGAGCAACATCTTCTGAGCAATGATGCTGTCATAACAGCTGTGAAACAGTGGGTCATCTCCACTGGTGAAAATTTTTACAAGTGCAGCATGCAGGCGCTCTTGTGCATCGCTGGCAAAAATGCATAGCTAACAGTAAAAAAAAATAGCATAGCTATGTTGAAAAAGTGTTTGGTAGCTAAGAATTCACTCTAACAGTGCTGTTGTGCTCTTTGTATTTGTTGTAGTTTCGATGGAAGCGTTACTTTTGGAACCGCTTATATATTATTGGTGCAACACATGTAATTTCCCTTTCATCAACCAGTTATAGAAAAAGCGGAACGGATTTTTCGTTTGGCTTTATATGTAGCTACTACACAGCCAAACAGTATGTTTCAGCTTATTTGTGCAGTGTACTCTAGTTAATTAAAATATCAGCTTCAATGGCACATAGAACATAAACTAAACAGCTCCCTAGAGATGGTTAGGATTTGGAAAGGTCTACAAACAAAACGAATTCGATGAGTAGGTTTGCAAGTACAGACAGATCACAAACTCAATAGCTACACCCACTTCAAAAACAACTACCCTATGAAAGGAAATGGAAAGTAAATCAATGCGTTTAAGAAAAACAAACAAGTAATCTTAAAATTATACACTTCAAATTGATTCTAAGGTCTTCTGCTTAAGTTCCCTGCTTTAGTTTAAGAACTTTACAAAACAGCCTTATTTTGATAAAAACGAAAAAGTTTTCATAAAAATGTGGAAAGCTCAGTACCACATCCCTAAGCTGACACAAAAGAGAAAAATAGGAAGTAGAAGCATTCTTCACTCTAAGGTGAAAACCTCTTATTTGCACTGTTTCATTTTGTGCCACAGTAGCAGCTACAATACCTTTTTGCAGATATATTAGGCAAAGTCCACTCAGACGTTACAAAGTTCAGACTTTAATTTCTCAGCTATTTCTACATGCACCAAGATTCCCAAGTCAGAGGTGGTCAAAAAGATCCCAAGAGCAGCAGAATTTCTCTATAAGCCATTCTGTTAAGTTTCTTCATTGATGAAAGACGTCAGGATTAACAAAAGAATGACTGACTTCCTTTTCCACAGACCAACAGGTTTTTTTTTTAATGGACAGTAAGCCATTAGACAGTAAGGAGGCTACAAGGAAAGCTCCTTGGCACCTACAAAATCCTTTCTAATGAGAATGACGAGGAATCAGAAAATCTGCCTGGTAAATCATGCGAAGTCTCCAAATAAGCTCTCCCCTCCCTTACACTTTTTTCTGCAGGAGATGATGATCAGGCCATATGTTACTATGACAGAACCAATATTTCATATCTGAAACACATATAGCTCCTGTATTAATTTTTATTCAAAAATAGGCAATTTTTAATAAAATGAAAAATGTACTTCAATGTCTACATCCCACAGAATTCATGGCTGAAGCACTGTCCCCAAAAGCATCTCTACATTCAATTACTTTTGATAATACATCTGCTTTTATTATTTTTAGGTTTTAAGAGACAACTAAATACTCTATTTAATAGTTAGCATGTGCCCTACCAAAGGGAACACAAACTATAATGATATGCCTAGCTTAAAAGCAAATCTAATCTACTTGCTTATTAAATTTAAATGTGTTTAAGGCTGATACGGCTTAAAAATGATATGTAAAATAACAGCTTCCATGGCTATAAATGTCAAATCTAAAAATTATATGCAATATAACATACAAAATAAATGCTGCTTCATCTTTACATTTCAGTGTGCTCAATTCATTAAATGAGGTATTACAAGCTATGAGAAAATTTTACAACTCTCGAGACATAATTCGTCACAGTGTATTACAATGCAGCAAGGAAATACTTTACAGGTTTTGTCATCAATGGATTAAAATTCTTATTAGAAAGAAGATGGGGAGAAGTAGCTCTCTGATGTACCATAACCAAAATGACTCATCACAGCATATATTAAGCACCTACACAGTCCTTTTCATGACACAGTTTCTGCGTAAAATGTTTGTTTTGTTTTTCCCCTTCAGAAATAACAACAAGGGAAAGAATGTATTTTAACACAAGAAGACTTCATGTAAAGCATCTTACAGGACACAAAGGGTCCTCCCCAGCCCCAAATATTCTCAGTAGGTCTGGGGTTTGTTTTTTCCTTTCCTTTTGCTTTTTAACTGTAGTCTAAGGGATGGTAACTTGACTTACACGTTTTCCAAATATAACATAAGACAACAGTTAAACATCAGTGGCTGGAAAGAAACTAAGAACCACCACACCAAGAAAAAAAAGTGTATATATTCTGCCCTTTCAAGTTCCCACCAAAAGGTCCCTGAACAGTGTATAGAGAGTGTAGAACAGAACTCTACCATGAAGAAAGCTGTAAATAGTTGTCTATCTCAAAACTATGCAACTAAATATTCCACAAAATATTTGTAAAAACTAACTTCAGCAAGCTGCTCATTTTAACCCTCTAACTGAAGAGGACATGACATAGATCACCTAAGTCAGGTATACCTCCTTTCCTTACTGATTACAGAGGAAATATCAGCAGCTTAGGTTTTATGAAAATCACTCACACTCCAGCCTTCATCTCTCCAGTCGCTTTGATTCCAAATGAGAGGCCCCTAACACTGTGATCACAACATTGTTAGCTACTGGCCCTTCAAATTTATCTTCTTTGTCTATTTGAAGTTGAAGGAAGTGATAAAGTTGTCATGGTCTTGGAGACCACTGAGAAAAACCTGTAATGAGTGAACTCCCGTTACAAACAAATAAAAACAAGCTATAGTTCAAGCTGTTTGTATAGCTCTTAATTAGTTCTCCCAAGCTTTTGTATGTGCTTTCTACTCAAGAGTTCAGAAAGTCTCAACTGCAGAAAGCTACTATCAACATCTAAAATGCTATCGTATATTCACATCTTGCTATTTGTAATTAAATCCTGGTTTGAAAACCATTCAGGCTGAGATCTAAGACAGCAAGACAACAGCAGTTTTCAACATGGAACTTTAGAGCAGCTGAAAATGGAAATAAAAGTTATTTTATTCACTTGTAAAATACAAGTAATATTCATTGTTAAGACAAATTATTTTAAGTATCATTAATATTCATAAAATATGTGCCTGCCTCTTACCTTATCATTATTCCAACCTAACATTTAAGACACATATGTTTCTCTGACATATAATTTTGACATCCTGTAACAGAAAAATACACACTGCCCTGTATGTTCTCAAGGTACAATGAAATCTGGCAATATTTTTGCAGGTCAGTGTCCAGCCATGAATTTCTGCTCTCACAAAACCATCCATATTACCAAGAGAATTATTAGGTGGCTGTATCTTTCCAGGCACTCAGAGCAAGATAACCCTAATCTAGTCTTATCACTTGCACACAAAAGCATTGGATCCAATAGGCTTCCATGTAATCCATCTCTGTCAACTGCATTAAGGAAATTACCTGTCAGAAACATCACGGCCAAGATTCTGTGATTAAATGCTAACTTAGAAATGCTCAAGGGTATAGTTAAAAAAACTGCATAAAATTGCTTTCATTCTACTTTTCCTTATGTTAAGTTCGTATCCACAAACATTTGAACAACATAAGGAGTTAAATAATTTCTGAAGCAACTATTGCGTTGTGAAAGGACACAAACATTTTTGGCTGTTCAAAGATTAAGAGTTTGTCATAATTCCATGAAGTGCAGATATTCAGATATTTACACTTTGGAAAAATATATAAAAAAAACAACAAAACCAACAAGAAGAACAAAAGAAAAAACTACTTTCAAGATCTGTAAAGAACAACAAAAAAATCCCACCCAGATAAGGCTGATTTTGTCTTCCTCTCACTCTCTCCCTTCCTCAGTCTTTCCCCTCCATGCCCCCCCCCCCCCCCCCCCACCCCCCCCCTTTTTTTTCCCCCATCCAGGAACACAAATTGCTATCAGTGAGGTATAGACATACCAAGTATTATTTTTACCTTTTTTTTTTCCTTTATAGTGTTACTTTTTGTAAACTTAACCATGTAAGAGCTATACATAACAAGTTTGCATGACTAATTTTACTGTCCTATAGCTCAAACCACTCAGATCCAGTCCCTGCTCCATCAACAACTTAGATCTTTTTCTTAGGTATCTTTTAACAAAGTGGACAGAACAACCACATAAATGAGGGATTTGAACATAAATGAACTATTAAATGTGAATATCCTGGCTACACACCAAAGAAAAGAACAGAGCTGTACCCACAGAGGAGTAATAAGTAATAGAAAAAATATCACGAAAAAACAACACAACTTGGCCCAAGATACTACAGCTCAGCAGATTTGAAGATACATACTGAGGAGTACTATATTCTAAAACATTGTGCTTATTCTAAAGAAATAAAAAAATAGTGAAAAAAGACATGGTTAATATTTACTAATAGAGTACAAGAGAGACAAGGACATATCAGAGTGAGCTCAGTGTACAGCCAGGAAGATTATGCATGGACTGAAGCACTTCTCCTATGAGGACAAGCTGATAGAGCTAAGACTGATCATCCAGGAAGCTAAGGGAGGCTTTGATCAGCATCCATCAAGACCTGAAGGGAGATGCAAAGATGACACAGTCAGGGTCCTTGCAGCAGTGTTCAGTGCCAAGAGCAGAGGCAGTGTGCACAACCCAGTGCACAGCAGTTCCCTCTGCCCGTCAGGCAGCACTGCTGCACTGTGCAGCGCCGGAGCCCTGGCACAGGCTGCCCAGAGGCTGTGGGGTCTCCTCCTTGGAGCTCCCCCAAAGCCACCTGCCCGTGGGGCTGGGCCCTGCTCTGGGTGGCTCTGCTGGGGCTGAGGGAACCTGAGATGCCTCCAACCTCAGTCATCCTGTGATTCTGTAACTGTGTGAACCAATTTCTCTGACTTCAAGTCTGCCTATTTCTCTAACTTAAACTTAACTCTCTCTCCAAATATGAGACCTCCGGTGTATATACTGCTTCCTCCAGTTTGCTATCATCTACAAAGTGCCTGAGAAAGCATCTGCTCCATTATCCAGATTGTTATTAAACACAATTGCCCTCAGTATCAAACCCCGTGATATATGTCCCACAATGAGACACTTAGTGAACTCTGAACCACTGATCACAGCTATTGAAACCTGGTAGTAAAGCTCGTTTTCTGCCTACTTATCATCCACTTATCCATTCCGTATTTCACTAGCATGGCTATAAGAACACTTGGGTACAATATACAAAAGGCCTTGATAAAAATCAAGGAAATCAACATCAACTACTCTTCCCTTCTCCTCCTGATACAGACTTTTTCCTAATGAACCTTGCTCTGGGCAACAGTGTTCAAAAAAGGTAGATTTGAAGCATGAACACAAAAGAAAAATTGATTTCTTCAACCCAAGGAGAATATTTAATATGTTTATTTAACATTACTGGAAGCTTAGAAACTCCAAATTAAAAATTAAACACCACAATGAAAATGTTTCCCTGAAGTGACAAATTGGAATTTCTTTAAAAAAAATAAAAAATAAAAAAATCAGATCACTAAATGACCGTCAATGCTGGCTGCAATGCTACACTCTAAGTTAATGCATTTGCTTGCCGTGAAGACTGTTTGTGGAATTCCCAACTATTTTTAATCTCAGTTAAAGTACCCAGCAATAGAATTCAAGGTGTGAATCCAAAAAAACCTGAAAATATGTTTTGACAACTTCATTTGTTGTTTTTATAAAATAGCTATTGAACAAATGCAGCTGATTAAGTCAGGGAATTATTGTTTTCACACAACATTTACAGCTCAGAATATATCATCAGAAACTGAAATCAGAGACAAAACAATTTTGAACCTTGCACATTAATTATGTATGGGATGAAAGAAACAGTCATAAAAAAATAAAAGCGGACCTATACTCCATGTGGCACTTTTATTAGTTAGTTTATCACCCACCATATGTGCTGACAAGGAGAATTATAATAGTCGACCACTTCTAACTACAAAAGAAGACTATGAATTATTATTTATAGTCTTATTAACCAAGTTAGTAAACTCAACATAACTGGGTTGTGATCACAGTGAATCAAACTCCGTGTTCAACAAGCGTGTTGAGCAGAACAGTACTTTTGAAGTAAGGACAAAATACAGCATAATGGCAAATTTACATCTTAAGGCACATATAACTGACAGAGATTACACTCAAAGTGGGCTGGACAACTATTTTTTTCCTGTTAGACCACTGTATAAAGCATGATTCTTTCTTGGAACAACTATCAGATTAATAAGTACAGAAAAGTGACTTACAAAAACATTAAGGAGCCAATAAAGTAACAATGACAGTTGTCACCACCTACAACCATCTGCAATAAATAATTAAAACCTGAATGACTCAACAAATGCAATAAAATGGAACAACAGCAGAAGTCAAAACTCCAGGAGTTCCAAATTCCCAGCTATGCATACTGGCTCCACTCGACTATTTTCCCTTCGGTGCTGTGGTGCTACGTCAGACAGAGAGTGGGAGAGTGGGAGTCAGGTCTTCTTTGACTCATTGCCCACACCAAGATAACAAAACCAGAGTCATGCGTAGGTACATGAAAGACATGAACTTGGAAGGAGTTATGACATGATATTTTCCATTGATTGAACAGTTGCTACAGTCTAATTGCTTTGTGGAAAACTTTACTTTCTCCACTAATGTTCATAACTGTAAGCAAAGCACTGCTTGGTATACACTTGCATTTAGAGCCACTGACTTTAGTATACTTACGCTAAAAAAAAAACAACCAAACACCACCACATCTTATTGTTTTTATACCACGCTTACTCATCTTAGTATACAAAAATTGCCCAGTAGAGAAATAAGCAGTAATGACCAACACCTGTCATTCCTATTCTCTTAGCCATTCTTCACCTTACTCCACAGTAAAAATTGAGATCATAAAGGAAGCAAACTTGGGCAAGAACACTGCAGAGAACCTCAGGGAAATACGCTTCTGTAAACCTTACATTGTGCAGTACACATGAAAAATAATTCTATCACTAGAGCTGTTAAATAACCATATTGGATTTGCAAAACAAGGTGCTTTTCTAATCTCATTGAGAGCTTTTTAGAAATTAGCATTCACTTGCTTTAATATATTTTGCGCAAAATATTACGAAATTTATTTAATTCCTTTCTGCAAGGTATACAGTTAAAATGCACTGCATTTTACATGACTCAGTGAACAAACTGACATTTGGAGCTAATGGAATAGCTGAGCACCACTTTCTTAGTCAATTCTGCCACCTAGCTCATCTTGCAAAAGCTAGCCCTACTACATCCTACTTCTAAAACTCCATTTTGATCATATTTACAATTTCAATTCACAAATAAGCCACCCAGAATGCCTAAATCACTTCATTAAACACAGGTAACATGGCATATTAAAAGGAAGAGTCATTTACACCAGAGGTATTAGAGGAAAAGTTGCCGTGCATAGAAAATCTGTCACTTAAATGAACTTTAATTCTGATTGATTCAACATACAGCAAACCATTTTGCTTCATTTAATCCCTTAACCACAGAAAATGATTTTAAATTTTCCAAGGGATTTTCATTTTCTTTTCTTTCACACTTTCAGAAAGTCCCTTATCCGCTTTAAACTGAAATGCATAATACTGTTCCTTAGATGGTAATATTTTCATTTCTTTACCAAATATAAAACCACTCCTCCCCTTGTCAACGACTTCAGTATCTCTGAGATGTCTTAACACCTCCAATACTCAGCAGCATTTTAATTATGAGATGCCAGATCACCACTTTGGAAAGCTTTGTGATTATATCTCAGTAACAAATCATATTTCACACAATCTACAGAGTTTGCTTTTTCCATGTTCTGTGCAGTTGGATTTTTTTAATTCTTGCGTGATTCACAGCACTGATGCCAAGAAGTTGGTCTCCATCATCCAGCTCCAGTTACACAAGCAAAAACATCAGGAGAAGATACACAGTTGTCATTATCTTAGATACTTCTGTATTTACGTTGCAGTTAGTAAGTAGCAACTTTGCTTGCCGCTAAGCAATGTTAACTATTTTACTGGAACACGCTCAACAGGCCACAGCATAGTTGTTTCCTTTGACAAGCAGCATCAGTACAGGGGTAACAATTTTCTGTTTACCTTTCCCAGAAATTGCAGGGGTGAATGTAAGAACAGATATCAGCTAGAGGAAAAATCTAAACTCTGCAGCATAATATCAGAACTTTTTGAAATACTAGTCGTTATTTTCACTTTTTGTTGTTGTTGTTAGTACTTATGAAGTACTTACACAGAGTAAGTGAAGTATTGCTCCTTTAATCTCACTTCCCTATTTTTACAGTTCTAGAATTAATAAAGTGAACAATTATTACACAGAAGCAAAACTCCAAAGAAGTTACTTGGAGAACACTAAAAATTCCAAGTTGAAGACATGAAGGTTAAGTAGAAAAAAGGATTTTCTCTCTCTCTCTCTCACTAGTAAAGTCATACCTCTCATTTCTACATTGGTAACTTCCTTCTCCTTTCACTTGCTCACTCCAACTTGAAATAAAAAGTTGGAGACAGTATCCACCTAGAGCAGATAGAGCTTTTCTGTACAAAATTTTCATTCTTAAAGCAGAGATCTAAGGAAACCCAGAATATTTTCAACTCCTTCATCCATCTTCTCATTTCTGTACAATTTCTCCCTGAAGTTTTTGATTCTGCAGTATTTTCCCATCCTTAAATCTGGCAGGCCCTTCATCTTCTGCTCCCTGCTTTCCTTCCCATAGTGTCTATTCTTTCCCCTCCTCTTTCCAAGTGCCACATAACTGTTCTCCCCAGTCTACACCTTTTTCGACTCATTTCATCTCTCCCTTATTCTTCTGTCATCCCGTAAAAGATTATTTTAAATGCTCCCTCAACCTCTGCTTCTTTCCAGACAAGGTGACAATAAATCTGAAAACTTAGATCTAAACCTGCTTCATAACTTTCTGAATATGATACCGGTAAGGATGGAACAGAAGGGGAGCTGAAAACCTGTGACAGCCCTGTTTTCTTCAGATATCCTTAATAAATCAATGTATGGAACCAGGCTCATGTAAGCATCACAAAATCAGCAGCGCAGTGTTTGTTGAGCACTGCACAGCGTTTTAAGCTCCAAACTCATCTGCACTGGACCTTTGAGCTGCCAAATAATTGCTCCCAATTATACCAGTTAAAGATCTACTTGTTTTATTTTGAAATCAATCATGATGCTCTTCTTTACAGAACAGTAAAGTTGCTTTCTTTCCAGGAAAAAAAAAAAAAAAAGAGACATTACTATTTTCAACATTTATTTTGTCTGTGCATGTTTTCCCAATGAGGAAGAGTTTCTTAGTTTTGCTTTAGAACCAGAAAATAACTCTGCACCAAAAAACATACTCTGTATGTTAAATGGATTAAACAGCAAAGAACAGCTGAATAACTATTGCAAATATACAGGCAAGTTTATCAGCAGTAAGTCAAATGCTCAAGTTGTCGCTGATCAATTTTAGCCTACTGTTTAGGTTACACAGCATGCTTATTCTTCTGTGGCATCAGTAAAACCAAGCAAAACAGAATGTTTGGCAGGTGTTAAGTCCATTATGTAATAGAAGCACTTTTGGACACTGTTCTCAGTCTTACAAGCTTTCAAAGTAATTACTTACTCCAAACGCTACCTTGAAACACTATAAAAGGCAAAACTAAATGTCTATTTTATTTTAAAGGAAATTACCATGGACAGGATCAAGATCCTGATATCAAACTGAGTATAAAAGACAGGAAAAATAATTATCACTGCTGAGTGGTTTGCAAAGTAGGAGAAAACTGCAAGTATAAAAACCAAAACAAAGCACTAAACAAAGGTTAGTTCCTACAGCAATTTTGTTTTTTTTTTTTTTTCCTTCAGCCTAAACCAAACCCTATCTACATAGGGTAATATTTCTAAAATGTATTCCAATTTGATAAACAAATACATAATGTACCTACTGAGTTTTAACATGGGAGTTTTTTTTTTTTTTTTTTTTTTTTTTAAAGCCCAGAACTTAGGCATACAAATTGCACAAAAAAGTAATTCAGCCTATGTGTTAGGATATGGAAATAATATTACTATTTTTAAGTAACATCTGTAAACTCATGCATTAGTAAATACATGGAGCAAAATCCCCTATTTAGAAAAAAATGTGTCGAGTTATCCTCATAAAAGCACCATTTTACATTACACAGTCTATCCCAACCTTGTCTTTCCAGCTTTCCTCCAACAAAATTGCCTTTCTTTCCTTCAGACTCATAGTAGTGGTGAACTCCTCCCATGCCCTTCAACTGGTCAAAAAATTATGACACACATTATACAACATGCAGTCCTATCTATATTCATGTGACTACCTCCTTACATCAAATTTACTATGCTGGCATAAAGGTTTTTAGGGAAACCAAGAGAGCTCAGATCTCTGTGACTCATCTACAGCCAGCCTATACGAACTTCAAGCTACAGTTGCATGCTCTGTGCACCTCTGATGCAACCAACTCATTTTAGTAACACTTCTGGGGAACTCAGGTGAAGAGATGCACCAAAACTTTAGCCTATCATTTGACAAAGTCACATCTTTGGATGCAACAAAGTAATTTGACTGAAGCCAATCTCACACTAAATTGCAGATTACTATTGCAAGGCATATGAAATTAGAGCACAACATAACAGGACAACAACAAACTCAACTAGAAACAAAACAATACATGTCCCATGCTCAGTTTCCTTAGTATTTCAGTTTTTACAGTTTTCAAGGGGAAAAAAAAAGGTAAGACTTGACAGAAGGTAAAAATCTGTATAATTTTAATGTGCATATCAGAAAGTGTTTTATGCAGTCAAATCTAGACAACAGCATCAAGCAACCTTACTAATAGCTGCTACCAGTTTCATCTACAATAACGAGATGGCAGAGTCACCAGTCCAGACGCAGAGAATGAATGAGTGGAACCACTTGAATTAATTAAATGGTAGTAA
Source organism: Gallus gallus (assembly GCF_016699485.2). Lineage (NCBI taxonomy): Eukaryota > Metazoa > Chordata > Aves > Galliformes > Phasianidae > Gallus > Gallus gallus. Next base: position 11,186,589 of record NC_052545.1, read on the forward strand.
TTTAGGAAATGCCAGAGACAGTGATGGTCTGCAAAAATCACTTATCAACCAGAATTCTGTGCTAATGTTAAGTGTAATGTAATCTGACTATACGTGGACTTCAGATATATTAAAAACTATCTGCTATTAATTGAATTTATGTACCTACTCTAAGCAGTTCCCCATGCAAAAATGTTTTCTATTCCCCAGTTTTGCTATCTAATAAGTACAGCAGATGAAATTATTTTTCAGCTGGACCACAAAATAGAAATTCTCCTGCTACTCTTTTAAACATTATAAATTCTTCACTATACAGAATAAACTTAAAAAAAAACAACTAAATGCAATCTTAAAATATGACCTTAAACACAACATATTTTAAAGTTATTTCTAGCAACAGGGTGGAAGCTGAAGACTGATGTTGTGGTTTAACCCGGCAGGTGGCTGAGCACCATATAGTCATTTGTTCACTCCATCCACCCCCCTTCACTCTCCCAGAGGAATAAGGAAAAGAATTGGGGAAAAAAAAAAAAATTCAACTCATCAGTTGAGATAAAGCTATTTACCACGAGAAAAAGAAAAGGATAATCATTTTGACAAATACATATAAATATTAATGTATATAACAAGTGATATACAAGCAATTGCTCACCATCGTCCAACCAATACCCAGCTAGCTCCCCAAGCAGTAGAAGAGAGACAATGAACTCCCCCCCCTCCCTCCTTTAAAACTCCTTCCACGCTATGTCATACATTATGGAATATCCCCTTATCCTTAGTCTGTCCCCCTCCCAGCTCCTCAGGCCTTTCACTGAGAACAGCCTTGGCTCTGCACAACTCCGCTTAGCAGCAATTATAAACATGAGTGTGTTATCAACATTGTTTTTCTCCTAGAACCAGAACATAGCATCATAGCAGACATTCTGAAAAAAAAGCAAAAATAATTCCACCCCAGCAAAAACTGAGACATCCGACTTCCTGGCTTTTTACAAAGCTAAGCAATAAGATAGCCTACACGTGGTCAAGTTTCAAACATAGTGTCTTGAAACACTGCCTCAAAATGCACCCAGTACAAATTGTGGTTGTTTGGTGACTGGTTAACCCTGTCCTCTCTCAAACTGAATGACACAGGTAAATGTTCTCTGGTGTTCAAGTGAACAGCAAATCATCCCCGTAATGCCTCTGTGCACACCACAAAGATTTATTTTTTAAGAACTTGGAACTCACGCACCTCAAGGCAACAGGTCGATTTAGAGAGAAGAAAATTAACGTGTATTATGAGATGCAAGGAACAAAAAAGTAATTATTCACCACAATGATAGTGAAAACCTGGCTTGGATAACATAAGTGTCCCATGAAATAATTTATTTGTCTATATTAAATTATATAATACACAAATACTGAACTGTGTGTTAAGTTCTTCTAAAATCTTCCTTAAGGCAAAATGAACAATTATTTCATTCCTGGCAAACAGTTATCACCACTTCATCAACAGCTGTATCCACGTTTTAAAAGGCAGGGTGACCTTTTTGATGGCTGAGACAGCTTAGAGAAGCCTTAACATATATACACACCCCTTAGGACCACTTTGTTTCCTGTGGTTTTTGTCACTTTGTGAAGTACTATAGGAATCTGATACAATCTCCCTATTGTTGCATTCAAAATTATTAATTACATTGTAATCAGACTTAAAGGTAGGCCCTGACTTATGACACTTTGATGCTTCCTGGCCAAAGCTACAAGATGGTGAAAAGTCTGAGTTTGCTTGTGGCATTAAAAGCCAAAATAGCTCCTGTTCAAGTGCTATCACAGTCACTGTGTAACAGTTAGGGCTAAAGTATTCCACAGTCTTAATCACAGAATGGCTCACGTTGGAAGAGACCTTAAAGATCATCCAGTTCCAACCTCCTATCATAGGTTGCCAGCCACTAGATTGGGCTGCCTAGAGCCTCATCCAATCCGCCTTGAAGGCCTCCAGGGTTGCAGAGATGGGTCTTGAGGTATAGGTATGCAGCATTAATATACTGAAGTGGATTTTATTTATTTTTTAAATGGACCTAGAGAATGAAGGAAATTGCTTACACTTCATGTTGTCCCCTCCTTTTACCTACATTTCATGTAGCCTTCGCATTCAAACACCTTTAATGTTGAAACCTAGAATTATGGTAAGAAAGAGGTGCAGCTTTAATGAATAAATCCCCCTTTAAAATGTCAATTTTCGTCTCTTACGCTGGAATTCCATTGAGACAATTGTGTTGAAAGAGATTAAAAGTGAATCCACTTGTCAGACAACTGGTTAAAATATCAGTATTACAGAAACAAAAGAATCCAGCAGGTTTTAACACTAAACATATATATGTATGAATGTATAAGCATGAGTATGAATATATTCACATTAACTTCTTCCAAGCAGAGAGAAATTTCTAAATGTATACATACTTAATGGAAAAGGGTACTTCAATGTAAAGATAAATTCTTTTATTATCTATCAGCTGCAAAACATTAATGGTAACAAAGAATTCTTGTGACCCAACTCCCATAAATTTCCATCTGACCTCAGTTTGGCACAAGTTCTGCAAATCCCTGCCATTTGGGTTCATTCAAATTCAATATCATTTTAGCATCCCGAACAAAAATGCAATGTATGAAGACCCTGGAAGAACACTATCTAGCAGTTTGCAAGAAACTTCTTTTGATTCCATAGCAACATCATATTATAATGACATTGCGCATGGGATACAACTTCCTATTAACCCTAGATTTATTTTCAAATTGAAATGGTATGTTGTAATACATGTGTTTTTAGTGATGGTATTTCTCCTATGAATGTATTTAATACTGTCCAGCTTCTGATTTCTGGCACTTACTTCCTCTTCAGAGCAGACTGCCACATTGAGCACATGTATGAGGAAAAGCTTTCCAACATGAAGACTACTACTGAAAAGATTATCAAATGAGCCTCCACTCATTAACCTACACTGACAAAAAAAAAAAAAAAACTAATGCCCATGTCATATCAGTTATGTACCGTTAATGAAACTGAAGCCCCTGAATATTTAGAGAATAATCAACTTCAAGACTGAATGCAAAGACAGTATCTGAATTTCTCCATATTAAAAACTGCCTTGCAGTACATTTTTCTGTATGCACTAATGCACAAATAGTTAGCCAAAATAATGTACTCTGTGGCTTTATAACAAATACTTTTTATTTATGAGCTATGAACTAAGTGACAATATACCTGTATGCCAATTTACCTACAACACACCGTCTCTGTTTTGACCTTAAAAAAGAATATGATCATGTGATAAAGTGCTAATACACATTTTATTGAGGAGAATAAATCAATGTCACCAAAATACTAGCAGATTGAATTAATTGATATCATATTCACTATTCTGACAAATTATTTTGAAAAGCAAAAAAACCCGAAACAATTTAGTTGAATATATTCACACTGTAGCTGAATATATATTATAACGTAATATTATTATATATTATTTTTTATACTTTATATACTATATATAATATATTAATATTATAATTCACATTATAAATGTATATCTTCTGGTATATTTGTAGGTACACACTTTTTTTTGTTGTTAAACAGAATTGTTTGCTGTTTCAGTTATCATTCCACAATGATTTTCAGTATTTGGGGTATTTCAGATATTTATTAGCACTCATCAGCATAGTTGGAATAAAAATGGATTTCACAGCAGAACCACAAACCTGATTCTGACCCTGGAATGTATTTTTAGCTTAGCCTTAGTCAGATATCATGTTGTATTTTAGAAACGAACTAGTGTCAGATATAAAAGCCACGCTTATCAGTAATGATTTGATCACTTTACCTCTCTGCCCCAATTCTTTCCTCTTTCTTTCCTCCTTCCCAATACTTTTCATCATGGCTTCATTGATACTTGGGGAAAATCACCTACAGGCACCGCCAAGGCATAATCTGTCACATTATGGGTTATTAAGTAGCATTGTTTTCCATGAGAAGTTCAATATCTCTGTGTTCAAGGTTAACGACTCCTGTTCCTGTGACCAGATCAGATTCTTTCTCTCTTTGTCCTTAACATTCCAGAAGGGAGATTATTTGAAGCAGACTAAATGAGTTGAAATGGCAGGATGTGGAATCTGGTTAGGTTCGATAGTGTGTACTACTAATTCAACGCAGCATTACTTTCCCAAATCTTTCCAAACCAACACAGGAGCATGATGATGATTTTCAGTAACTTTTATTAGTAAGCATTTATGTGCTTAGAATAAAAGACGGGATGTATTTCATGGACAATAGTTATCAGCTAGTAACTTCATTTTAGGTTCATTGATTTGACGCGAGAAATACGTGGCATTAAAGGTTTAATGATGAAATGCAAGATACCATGGTGTCTCCCTTTGGATCTGAGGGCTCTCTGTAGATACAGTTTGTGATACTAGAAACGCATAGCATTTCCTAGACCTCCTAATGCTTCTTCATACAGCCAGCCTGCTTTGAGTATAGCCAGCAAAAACTGATAGACTCTACAATCCAGAAATACCAAATATAAGGACACAATGTGGAAGCAGTCTCAGTTTGTATCTTGTCCAGGATTCTGTCTTCAGAACTGCCTGGCAGTAGCAAAGTTTAGAGAAAGAGACATCTACCAGATTCAATAATTTTCTGGTACATTCTTTTACCTCCACCAAACTATGTCAAGAAGCTCTGCTTAAATATCCATGAGGAATTTCTCTTCTGTGTCTCAAATCATAATCATCTACTGGAAAAGACCGTTGAGAACACCAAGTCATATCACTAAATCACATCCCTTAATCCCTTATTGCCATGTCCACATCTCTCTTAAACACCTCCAGGGATGTGGACTCCACTACTTCCCCAGGCAGTCTGTTTCAATGCTTGACTGCTCTCTTTATGAAGAGATTCTTCCTAAAATCCAATCTAAACTGCCCCCGGCACAACTTGAGACTGTTTGCTCATGTCCTATCACTTATTAGAGAGATCCTAAGAACCTCCTTGCAGACAGGTGAAGAGAGTGGAGAGGAGACTGAAAGGAGACCTCAACAAACTAAACAGCCTCAATTCCCTCAGCCACTCCTCCTCATTGTTCTCTTCTCCCTTCCCTAATTTACTTGCTCTTCTCTGCACACACTTGAGCAACTCCATGTCATTCCTGTAGCAACAGGGCTTTAACTGAACATAGTATTCCAAGTGCAAACTCACAAGTGCAATATACAACATAACAAGGGAACAACCGCATACCTGGTCCTCCTGGCCCCGCTACTTTTGACACAGGCCAGGTTGCCACTTGCTTCCTTGGCCACCTGAGCACACTGCTGTCTAAAGTTCAGCCAGCTGGCAACCAGCACCTCTATGTCAACTTCTGCCCAGCAACTTCCCAGTCACTCTTTTGCATGAAGTTGTTAAGACCCAAGTGAAGCACTGAGTGTTTAGCCTTGATGACCTGAGTCCAACTGCATGATGTTCGTTAATCTATCCTTTCCAGATCCCTCTGTAGAGCTTTCCTACCCTCACATAAATCAACAGCCCTGCCTAACTTCGCATTATCCACAAATTTACTGAGGATGTACTCAATTCCCCTCCATTCAGACCTCAGATAAAGCTGTGAAAACAAAACCAGCCACTCCAGCCTATCCAGTCCTCTCTAGTTAGCCAGGACTGCTGGGAAGTTAATGAAAGTGGTTTAGAGAGCACTTCAATTACCTAATTGCTTTTGAACTCCTTTAAGCTTTCATTGTCTACAAATTTCTATCACAATTAAACTACCTGCTACCTAGTTCATTCTGGTGTGTGCCTTTTTAATCACTAAAGCTCTCCTACTGTATGGGAGATAAAAATTTTGACCATGCCAGTTGAAAATAGATTTTTTTTGTTATTTATTTTCTACCTTTCAAACTAAGACGACCTGCTACAGAACAGGATCTTACAATAACAAGATGAGCTAAGAATACAGCTAACCTATCTAAACTGCTGTTTGGGGATCCAGCGACTGTGCTTCAGAATGAATAAGCTCTACCTATTGTTTAAAGACTACACGGGCTTCCATTCTCTAGAACAGGTACTTGACCTTGGATTGACATCAGATATTAAGTGATCCTGATCCATCTTAAAGCTACAGGGGTAGAACCTCAGATGTGCTTTACATATATCAGAATTCAACACAGTTGAGATTGATCATAACAGGTTTTTTGTGCTTTGAGCCGCCAGGTCCAATTATGCATTGCTCATTGAATGTAGGTATCTCACTTGCTGACGAGACAAAGATTTAGATATTTCAAATAAGCAGACGTAGATAAATCTGCCGCTATTTCATCATTTCAGTGACGTGATCACTCTCTTCAACAACTCTGTGCTAATACGATACTCAATCTAAATGCAGCACAAGTCACTCAAAAGAATCACATCAATTACATCACATCAATTACACTGTCAAAGAGTACAAGTTTTCTCCACATTGTTGTATCATGCACCCAGTAGCAGCCTGTGACATGAATCTACACATACGGTAATACACAAAAAACTAAAATAAGACCCTACTTCTCTAGAATTTCTGTTTCTAAATTTTTCAGCTACTTTCTTATTGCTAGTTAGTGAGATTTTAATGACTTCTGTATTTCATCTTCCTTCTGGTTAGCTAGCTTTGTGATACCGTTCCATGTATTCACTCAGTGATATCATTAGTTGAGTTACTGACTTACATGACAAAGATATTCATAGAATGGCTTAAGTTGGAAGGCACCTCAAAGAGTATCTAGTTCCAGCCCCCTCCAAGTGCCCACTGCAGGCTCACGTTAAGTCTTTCATCTAGAAGGCTTCCTAAGTCCTTCTCTACAGGGTTACTCTCTAGGAATTATTCTCCCATTCAGAAGACATACCCGGGATTGCCCCAAGCCAAGTGCAACACCTTGCATTTGGCTTTGTTGAACCTCATTATGTTTAGATGAGCCCAACTACAGCTTGTCAAGGACCCTTTGGGTGGCATCCCTTTTTCCTGTTGTTTCAACTGCACTACTCAGCTCAGCAAAAAGCAGAGAGACCCAGGCCAGAAGTAAAAACAAGATTCTTAAATCTATGTTAATTAAAAAAAAAATAAACTGCAGACAGATTCAAAATTCAGCAACTGCAGACCTTAATTTCAATTCAAAACACAAGTCACGATTTTAAGAGGGAAAAAGATAGTTCTGTAAGGCAAGCACTCAAATTGGATATAATGATGTATTTTCTAGCTTTAACTGAAGGTTTTCATTTTCATCTTATTTTTTTCATTCTCATTTTCACTTATTTACTCACGGTGCTGCTCTCTCAAAACTATTTGACAAACAGAATGTTTGTGAGCTATATGTGCTGCTCTATTTTACACAAGATAACAAACCGCATTAGAAATGAACATTAATTATGGGACTGCAATTTAGAAATCTTTTTATCTGACAAATAACTAAAACCAGCTAGCAAGGTGCATTTCAAGAATAAATTACCCCTACCTCAATACGTGCTCACTTGCTACGTAGTCTAATAAGGAACCCGAGTAACATGAATAACCTGGGGCAGCTTCTACAGTCTAAAGAGTCTCTAGGAGTACTTTGTTCAGATTTAATAAAGGTAGTTTGAGACACTTTTACCTTCAGTGGTTGGTTAAACCCATTACTGAAGTTTACCAGCCCTGTTGCAGGATGGGGAAGAAGTGAACACAAGCTTGTCTCTGTTGGACCACAGTAACATTCTAGCATATTTAATTCAACATCTATACCATCTGTTTGAGCTAATACGTGAGAATGTGAATGTCAGTAGCTAACGTGTGAGCCTATGTGCTTTTTTTCCCTCACCCTTAATATTAACTTCTTGCTCCGGGATGGTGCAAAGCATGAGCAATAACAGCTTTTGCCCCACTTGTTAGTTTGTATTACTGAACAGTCAACAAACAATACACTTGCTGAAAAACTGAGTTCCACTAATCTGTCCTTTTGTTGGTGCAATACTGAATTTCTGAATATTTCAAAAAAAAAATCAGTAGCAACTCAGTGTAATAGAGGATGCACATGTCATCTATTAGCCAGCATTTTCCACAGACTGATGAAAAGTTTTTTTTTTAATCTGCTAATTAAAATGCAGTAGCCTGCATGCCATATAGCAAATTGTTGAGACATAAACCAGAGGTTACAGGCATCTACTCTGTTACCAATCAGTAAGAGAGAAGTGATTAATATTCCTTTAAAATTGATGTAACATATTCAATTCATATCCAAACCCTTGAACTAAGTAAATGAGAAACTGTACTATGGAACACAAGAGGATTTTTGCTGGTGACTCAGTAGGGAAGATTGTACTAGTAAAAACAGCTTTTAAAATTGTAACAACTCTGCTTTCTAATTGATAAATAGTAATGTGTAAATCACCTGGTGATAAATCTGTGGTCTTCAGAAAGTAAGAAGAAATCTATCTTAAAAAGGCACCTATATCATAATTGACACACTTCCAATGGATTTCTTCACTAATTATTGTTTTGTCACATCTGCAATCATCCTTACATAAAAATGCTACAGAAGAAATGCCATACTTTTCAATGTTTGCCAAGGATTTTTGGCAGTCCTTTGCACACAAGTCAGTTTTACTGTACCACCTGTTGAATGAACGGGCCAGTTTCTTTGGTTGCTTTATGTTTGCATACGAAGGGGTAAGTCTGCAAGCAACAACTTGCATTTAGCACATCTTGTAGGGACAACAGAAGGAGAACAAATGCAAAAACCATGATTTATTACAGAATATGAATTCCTCTAAATTTAGGAGCATACAGGAAAATTATAGTTTTCGGACATCAACATAATGAAGTAAGCTACCAGGAAGATACTTCAATTCTTTATGTCAGTAGTTTAACGTTGCATTAATCTTGCTTTGAAATATACTACCTTTCAAGAGTTGCACTGAAGAAAACATTTCAGTTCAATGCAGGTGTCTCTTCATAAAGGAAAACTGAATAATTGCATAACTAAATTTAAGTACATACTTAATTGTAATCAAGTTCAGTGAATCTGGGTTTCAGTATTCTTCTGAAAAAAAAAATTCTCCAAAGGAAGAATGTTGTGTGGATAGCTAACTACAACAGACTATGAAAAAAGGTAGGTATGAGAAAAGAAAAATATATAAAATAGTACTGATACATTTTCAAGTATTAATCTAGACTTAACTCTCGAAATGTTTCCTTTCCTGTAGGCAGACAACAACAACAAAAGTTCTTTGATTTCGGTTGGGAAGCCTTTTTAAACAATGAATGGGTAGAAGGTGAAAAACTCAGTTTTTTCTATCAGTTAGTATGTAACTGAAATCTATTGGAATAAGATCTAAAATTACTGTAGGAGTGCATTATACTCATCCTAGACTTCCAGAGTAAATAGCTCTACAACAATCAATTAAACATTTACATCTGCAGTTTCTTCAGTGCTAAGGATACGCTTTTCACACGAATCACACCCTACTATATGATCTCATAGAGGTTTTGTGAAACCATAGAGGGCAATGGCCAGAGAAGCCTGGAGTTCTCAAAGGTTTGACAACCCATAATTCAACTTAGTATTGCAGACTTATGCTTATTTTTACTCTAGAAGATGAAATCTTCCCGTATAAGTTTACCAAACTCCAAGAGCTTAAATGTCTGTTTTGGTGCTTCAGTAGATGCAACTAACACTGAGGAGTTATGCTGACAGAAGCATGGAAGAACACCAGATTTTATCTCAAGGATAAGAGACCACATTCTGCCTCATCCTTTGTCTTTTTTTTGTTTGTTTGTTTTAAACTAACAGTTGAACATAATGGCTTTTCTCATTCGTTTCCATCAGCACATCATACACCGCAGAGGATACAGTAACTAGTTCTCCCCCTCCCCCAGCAATAGATTTCTCTCCAGAGTTCACTGGAATAATTTAAAAACAGTCTTTCAGATTTTTGCTTATGATCAAAAATTTCAGCAATACTCCTCGAACAAAGCAGTTGAATTAATAACATTACTACAATCAATAGGGAGGAGCCCTAGGGAGGTCCTAGGTTTTGTATGCAAATCTAAAACATCTAAGAATGCGATGGAGCCAGTGGTGAAGGTCTATTTGGAAGCTGCAGGCCAGAAGCATCCCTCCAGAATGCTGCCACTCTTGCTGGTGAATGCATTCAATATTGCTCACACCACCAACCAGGTGGCTCCCCAGCAGCTTACTAAGTAAGATACTGTAATCGCATCTATGATGTATTGGTCTTACTATGGCTTTTTGCTGGTGGATTTGAAGCCATATCCACTTAAACAACAGGTGAAGAGAAAACTTAGAAGTTATTCCCCTCTGAAATTAATGAAAACACACTTCTCTCTGAGCACATCATTAGTGCCCAGCCCTTTTTGTAAACAGTACAACGAAGAATCTTATGTATATCTCATTCTTCCTGTTAATTGACTTGAAATAAACTGTAGAGAAGATTAGGCAATTAGAAGCAGCAAACATTCTGGAAAATATTTTGAAACCTCTAGAAGAACTTCACTGGCACGTCTCTGTGGAGCGTATTAGGAACTGGCTCTCATCTGTGCTTCTAAGTAAGGAGCTAAACAGGTAATAAGTCCAAAAAAACTGACTGAAGAAGAATGTCAGCAAAGGAAGTGCAAAACAGTAGGCTTTTTATTGTTAAAGAAAACAGCTCTACAGGTGTTATTTGTGATCCTGATGTAACCCACTCCATGAAATGCTAACAGTGCCCAGGCAGCGCTCCTCAGCCAAGCAGAGCAGACAGGCAGCTGACCTCGGAAAGCACAACTGCATGCACAGATGCATGAAAAGCATCTAATGCACTTCTTATATTTAACATTGATATTAAAGGACTTCTGGAGAGATGGACCATGGACAGAAACGTACAAATACTGCCTGGGCTTGAAGGAATTTCACTTGCAGATCATTTCCTCTCTCCTCTTGAAGCAAAAACCTCAGTAAATTCAGCTCTTACATATTAAAAAAAGTAACAGTGGAGAAAACCATTACTGTCTGAAGGCACTCCTACGTCATCATCAAATCAACATGAACTTCAAGACAAAGTTTTTAGTACTAGACATGGAAATACTACTGCTTCCCTTTTGAAATTACAAACCAGTAAACATCAATAATTAACAGCTACTAGTGAAGGCAATTATGTACCCTTCACCCCCATAAGATTCTAGGAGAGCACTTCAGTGTGGACCGAAGTCTAAAAAAAATTCTATTGAGCGTTGCATTAAACTAAAGTCTCATACAAGTTTACAGATTTATTCTAAAATGAAATAATGCATTATGCTTTAATATGTAGAAGAACAGCTAATCATTCTAGATTTTAGTGCATCTGTTAGATCTATCAATCAGTATTCAACCACAAATGATTAATACAACTTACTTAGAATGGCACAGCTACTTTGGGAGAACAAATAATAAGGAAACCACTAGCCTATCCTTAAAAGGGAGCTAAAGAAAACATTCAGAATCAATCAAATTTTAGGGCTTGCACACAGAAATTATGGCAGGAAAAAAAAAGACTAGAAATAATTTAAAAACGTAAACTCTTTCAATTGGCACAGCTGATAATGCAGAATAAAAATACAGCTTTCATTTTATTCAGTTTTGAAATACCTGTAAAGGGCAACCTAAAACTGAAAAATGGCCTAAGTGCAATGAGGCCTTCCAAATAATTATGTGTTGTTAATTGAAAAATGTTAATCATGTCATATTAGGAGGAAGACAGGGTTAAATTGGTAAAATTTCAATTCACTTAAGCCTTATCTCTTGTTGGAATGAACCAGATGATTAATCCTTAATATTCTTCAGGGATACAGAGAACATCAGCAATTAAATTAACAACTACAAAGTTTATGCTCAGAGATTCAGAAATGAAAGACAGAAACACTTTAATTTTTCACAAGTTGTTACCTTAATTATCTTCTTATTGCTTCTGTCTCTTCTCCCTCATTACAAAAACACACCCCTTAGTATTCATGGATCCCTTTAATTTGCTGTAGCTCAGCAACTGTGTAAGAAATGTCATCTGAGCTGCAGAAGTCATAAATCTTACTTTGTGCATGCTCATTGAAAATAACTTGTTCTGCTGTACCTCAGCCCAGTGTTCAAACAGCAAAGTGCTGACAAATTCCTATTTCCTCGCAAACAATCAGTAATGTCCATCAAAAATCTGATGGCAAAAAAAGGGAGGCTTTCTTATCACCTAAAATGAACAAGTTTGTTTTATGAAAATACAGAAGCAATACAGTTATAAGTCAACCAAATAATTGTCATACAAAGTCCTACCAGCGATAGGACACTTGGGCATGAGTTCCTTTCAAAACCTAGTTCTGCAGTCTCAAAAGAAAGATGGCAATCCTCTTTAAATGCATTAAATTTAGAGTTCATTCTGCACATCATTGTTTTCTATCTGTTAAATGATTAACTTAAACCCAGGAAAATCATATACCTATAGGAGTACCCTTACAGGCTGATTTTTAAATGAAATTTCTTTGAATGGAGAAAATGGAAAACTTAAGAACAGGCTTAAGATTCTTTAAGAGTTAAATTAAAACTCTCACAAAACATGCAAAATCTTGTCATCAATACCAGACTGCATAATACGTCGAATGATTTCAAACATAATTGCTCTGAAAGTAAACACTCCTACAAGTTGAATGCAAAAATCCATGTTTGTGAAACACAGGGACTTGACACTGCTATCACCAGGCATGCTTTCAAAATTACCAAAGTTTTAGAGGAAAATGTCATATCCCTGAAGGGAACCCTTACCGCAAATTATTAACAAAGCTCTATTGATCCTCACCCAAACAGCAAAATCTCAATAAATCTCATCTGTACCTTTGCTGAAGCTAAGAAAATACATTACACCCCCCTACTGACCACAATTTTTATTATCGCTATTGTGTTTGCAGGGCAGTCAATTTTATACAGCATAACAAACTGCCAAGTGCTAAAGTGATTTCCTCTATTACTGAGATCCATGTATTAAATTTAGTGAGGCACAATATCAAACTTCAAATATTGCAAGGTATAGAATTGAATGCAGCCGAACCTAATGTTACCGACCTGACAAATACACTGACATATTAAGTAGCAGATCATTTATTCATATTTGGAACCAGTATTCTTTTTCTAGTCAGCTGCACAGTTTTAGATTAGCCACAATATTTCAAAATGTGACTTTACTATGGAGTCCAAAGGCACTGTAGAATATGTATTTCATATTTTTATTATGCACTGTAGATCACAGAAATACACCTCAATAGCCTGTTACTACATGCAAAAACATGTGAACTAATAAATTGCTTTGTATAATGCAGATTGGGGCCTCAAATAGTTCCACCCTTTGGAATAATCAATAAGCACTTCAGACACTTGGTACAATCAAAAACAATTCATTGTTTTTATTTTGTGTTCCTGTGTTCCCGATTATTTATTTCCCACCAATCTAAAATATTCCAAAACAATGGATTTAATCATTTGCAGATACCACAAGAAATCTAGTTATAATTGAAATGTGCATGCTTGAATGCATGTCATGCCCCCACAGCCCGGGACAATGAACATACATCCCCAAAAAATTCAACCAACAAGTTAAAATACTTCTCATTAATACTTAATGAAATATTCCTAAATACCTGGCTGCTGAAACTAATGCAAACAAAGCTGTCTATATATTTATTCTTGAATAAATAACACAAGTATTTCCTAAAACAAAGAAGGAGCATCCAATATACTGCTTAGAGAAATAAGCCAAATGATATACATCTGCAGCAAAAGCTGAAGCTACAAAGCTTTGAGACAAGAACAATTCTGCATGGGTATCTGTTATTTTAGGGAATGGCAGCTTCCTACATACTGAAAGTAGATCACAAGGCCTTCTCTAATTGACATTGCATCCTGACAATTCTAATGTTTTTTTTGCTTTTATCATCTAATTGTGCAGCTATTAAAACAATAATAGTTGCCATTCAAGACAGATTGCATTGGATCTATAGACAGAATTCTCTCTGTTCTTGTGAAAATTCCAGGAAGAATTTTTTCTCTGGAAACCTCACTCCTTAATGTGCATTATTCTCCTAGCTGGGAAAAAAAAGATGTGGAAAACCATTGTTATGTTTGTGTAACACTCTAAATGTAAAGGAAGAGCTCCAGCTGAAACATCTTTATCCTCACTTTTTTTTTTTTTTTTTGAAGGTTTTTTGGGGTAGCAATTAAATTATACAAATTAATCCAATTCCTTAAGAAGGCCCGGAACATCTGCAGTCTTTTGCTTTAGATATTTCATTAGGGTAGGTATTGTCATCTAGACAGCCATGCTAGATACTCTACTGCACAAATCAATCATTAACATATTTAGTTAGAAACTTAGTGTTATCAAATGACTTATTACTAGACAGCAGAAAAACAATATTGCTCCTTGCACCTTGGTGGTAGAAAACAGAATTCCTGCTGGAAAGCCAAATTCAAGCCTTGAATTTCTCTCCTTTTTTCTACATACTCTTCCTTCAACCCTTCCTAAAAACTTACTGGAACACTAGCTGGTTGTAAGCAAATGATCAAGAAAACTGAGTGAATGCTGAAAAACAAGCATTAAATATTTAAACTTGGGAGTATTGTTCATTCAAAGTTACACCATCGGTGTTTTTGTTGGAAACACTTTCCCTGAAAGACAAACTGACATAATGTGACACTCAAACGCATCATATATTGCCAGAGGTTTTCCTCGTCACTGAAAAGAGATCAGATATTACTTTGCTAATTGGACTGAAAAATGATCTTAATGTTCAGAGATTCGTAGGCACTACTGACTACTTGGGCCACATACATACATAATGCTATAATGGGATGGAAAGTACTGGGATAATAGCAGGGTGGCAAAGTCGCTGGCTACAGCAAATGAGAACAAGACTAAATGCAGCAGCTATGGACATACAAACAAAGGAAAAAGGCTGCTTATCTTAGAAGGCCTCAGGTAAGCAGGGATCTCCAGAAGGAGATCCCCTCACCTCCACTGCCAGCTCTTAGATGAGTTCCGGGAAGGGGTGGATCCTGGCTCCAGCCCTTCCAGTCACTCAGTACATTGCATGCAGCTGAGCTCCCCCGGGTTGGCCCTGCCTTCCCACCAGGTGCTCAATCACTGCTTCAAGCCACGACATTTCCACTACAACACCCCTGAACTGACTTCACAGCGGTTTCTTTGTCTTCCACAATCTCATTATAAATTGGACTCACCTATTTCAAAATGATATGCACAAACTGTCTTTTTCCCTTCTCTTGAAAGGAAATTGTACAGTTTAGCTTCCTTACTTGAAAGAAAGATTTCCCACATGCTTTCTGAAAATAACTTCAGCAAACTAGTAACAAATTTTAAAAGGTGCAAAGTTATTCTGAAAAGTGAGCCTAAAAAAGTGCTGCTTTGAGCACAGTTGCCAATAGAACACCAAAAGATTTTATCAATGAAAATTCACCAAAATCAAAGTAAAGCGTTTTACCCTTAGTATTCCACGTTTTATTGACATATGCACATGGACACACTTGGACTGAGTGAAGCAGCAGAAAACAGAATAACTCTTACTTCCCAGCAAGCAGAGGTGAAGATTCTCTGAGGCTCACATCTGGGTGTTTGATGTGGCTAAATGGACCGTTGGCTTTACAGGAAGTCACATCCTTTGAGGAATTAAAAAAAAAAAAAAAGGATTTGCAGCCACTACTGTGCATCCACATTTAATATCTGTCAAAAGATATCTGAACTACCAAAAATGCAAGAGACATCATGTGGATGCACACACGCAAACACACAAAAAAAGCAAGTTTCAGCATTGAGTTAGTACTTAATTATGATTTTAATGAGTCTTAAGCACCTGCATTTTTCATATATTCATTTCTAATACCTGGGGGACAGAATCTGTGCCTTGGGAATATTCCCAGGATATGTCCTAATAGAAACACATTTTTTCCTATTTTCTTCACTTGTTCAGTGCAGCATCACTACTGATTTACCAGGATCCTCTCCCACTAAGATTGAACTACATTACACCTCAGAGGGAAGGAGGGACACATACAGAATCCACGAGATTCTGGGATATTGATACAAAACAGAGAAAAATTACTGTTTTAAAAGGTTAAGTGGAATTGTTAATGTCTGCCTTCTTAATCTACCTTAAGAACTGTCAAATATTTAATGTTCCCTAACAAGATATGCTTCCCGTGTAAATCACAATCATTCCACCTAAAAGAAGACTGAAGCACTTCCATCTTCCATCAGTGGTACTATGAAAAAAATATCTTCAGTGCATAAAAGGCTGCTATAACACATGATGAAGCATTCCTTTTCCATGTCCAACAGAATAAGACATGAATAGGCTCACCGTTCAGCAGAGAAGATTCAAACTAAGCAAATGGCTTACTTGCATATGTTTTATAGCTAAGAGTTACATTTGACTTGTCTATTACTGCTTTTTAAGAAGCCATATTCAATATGAATTTGTTCAAAGGACATAAACATCAGTATATTAGCTTAAAACATGCTTGTTCTTTTAGGATGCAACGTGTAGTCTTGCAGCAATAGCATACGATAACCTGAAATAACAGTAACAAATTTTAAACACACAGTCCAACAGTGAAGAATAAATAACGCGTACATGGGGTACTTTATAAATACCAGTCACCTATGCCACCAGCTCACACCACATGTGAGTGGTAGGATGACATTTTTTATGTCTATCCTAGCTAGATTTGTATGCAACATCCTTCTGGTCTTCACAGGTGTTAATATCTACATTCCACTTTTGTTGTCACCGAACTATTATTTCATAGAATATCCTGAGTTGAAAGGGACCCACAAGCAGCATCTGGCCTCATGGAACCACCCAAAATTCAAACCACATATTCTTGTAAGATCCGCTCTCATCTCGTTTGAGATTAAATCCTTTACTACTATTCCTAACTACCAGGAAGAACTATTCAATATGAACATCAAAAATTGAGTCCTACTGTTATTATTCCACTATTGCCTATAGTAACAAACACATTGCCAAACCTCCTCTGACATACCGCCACTTACTGATAATGTGTGGTTACATTACGAAGGTGCGGGATGCTTCTCAGGGTATATTTGGCTTAGTGATTTTAATACGATTAACCAAATGCTGTAAACAAACACCTAATGCTGTAAGGAAAGGAGTCAACTACTCTGTCTGTAACCAAAGGTACTGCAAGTTTTTATGAATAACATAATAGGCTCTGCCTGTCGTGAACATACACAAGCAGCTGTCACTTAAGTTTCCTTTTTACATTTGTCTTACCACGTACTAACAAGAGTAAACATAGTAAGAGAATTTCTAACACTTATGAACTGGAGAAACGCAGAGATCGCACACTACGAAGCATCGGGCAGATAGCAACATATACCCCACAAGTCTAAATCCTCCGGCAGTAACATAGCTTTCAAACTCTTATTATTTCAAACCAATTATCATATATTACTACTCTACAGTGTGGAAAAAAAAAACAAACCAACAATAATCTCACTTTTATTTACCCCTTGCAAGGCCACCCAAATTCAGGTAAAAATCACACCAGCAAAGTAACTCAGACTTTTCTCCAAAGCAACCCTCTGCATTGGAATTCATTTTTCCTATTAACAGCTTGAAAGGGATGGTGCTTAGACAACTGCACATGTTAACCAAAGCACAGAAAAGAAAGAGTGTTATCATTAGCATCATTAAGCTACTCTAGATAGGAACAAGTGCTCAAATATTTCTCACACTGCATGTTCCACGCTGTCCTAAGATGCTGCTGCAGTAAATACGCTTTGAAATACATCAAAACAAAAGAGCAAAGTTCACCCTGCACATTGTTTTAGGAAGAGAATTTTTGTAACACCATATGAACATGATTTCTTCATGTTTAATTCAAAACCACATTAACTGTTCTGATCTCTCACATACTCCCTTCATCTTAGCCTCCTGACCTACTTTATCACAGAAACATATGCAGAGTGGCTTAGGCTGGAAGGGACCTTAAGAGACCATTGACTCTAAACTCCCTTGCTATCAGCAGGGACATCATTCATTAATTCAGGCTGTACAAAGTCCTGTCCAATCTGACTTTGAACCCTTCCAATGACGGAGCACACACAGCTCCTCTGGAGAACCTTTTACACTGACATGGGATATCTTCTGAAGACTTACAAGCTCAAACACCACTGAAGAGCGTAAGCACAACCAATAACAGCCATTTTCTGTTGATAAAATATTTCAGTTTTCTTGATTAACTGAGTAAAAAGTAAACTAAAAGAAGAGAACAAAAAAAGAGACCTTTAAATAAAAGTTTATAACTTAAATTTATGACAAATTTCTTCACCGAACTACAACCTCAACTTGAGTTTTACCATTAGAGGATATGATTTTGGATCAAATCACATCACAGACGTCATAACTCTGGCCTTCATTTCTATTTCATACCAGCAGATTAAACACAAAAGCTCTAAGTGGAGCACACACGTATGCAAGATTTCTTTTGCTTGCTGTTCTAGCTTGGAAATCAGAGATGCACTTCATTTTAACTGCAGCCACTAATTCTCCATTTCACCAGAATTTTCATAGAAACATTGTGTTCAAAAAAATCAAAACACCCAGACAAACAAGAGAAAGGAGACTATGTTTCATTCACCGCTACAAGCATTTTTAACAACAGAAAGCTCAAACTGTCATGACACTGCACTACTTATAACACTAAATACGCTGTATTTAAGTCAAAGAATGACTGAGGTTACAATATCTTACACTAATTCTCCAATTAACTGTTACTGTCACAAGTCAAAGTATAGGTGGGAAACAAAGACAGACTGCAAATAAACATCAGCTTTAAAAGCAGAGAACTTAAGCTTGAGATTTTATCGAGACTACTCATTATGCTGTGCTTCAAACACAGAGCTATCAGAAAAGCAATGCTCCTAACACATGTATTTATCAAATGAAACGCATACACTCTTATCTGAAGAATCTTTTTAAAATTAGACTGTTTTCTAATCTCAAGAAATTGCTGGTTGGGCAGTTTTCATTTTTGTAAAGTGACAAGTGATACTTCATTCTTAGCTAAAGGTTAATGTTAAGTCCTCAAACTTTAAAAAATGCACTTCTCTATAAAATAAACCACTGCATGCTGGTGCATAACATTAGAGAAAAATGTTCACACAGTTGAAAATGAATGGATTTTGCATTTCAAGATGACAAGTACAATGTCAGACACAATCAATCGATCACTGCATAATTATTATTGCAAATGATCCATATCCATGCTGAAAACTTTAAAGGGAATTTAATGAAGCAGTAAGCACATCAATAATAAGATCTGCTTTGGTCTGTGTTAAATCTTGTGATTCATAAATATGTTGTCACATTTTATTCTTCCTTGAATTCTTGTAATTGTATTTGAAGAAAAGCTAACTAAAAAGTGAAATTGGAATATATATCAGCATTTCCTCCACATTATGAGAACTTCTCTATTACATATACACACCACAAGAATTCAACTTTTAAAACTACCACTTACCCAACAAACGGCCAAAGCAACCGACAAAGGGAAACACAGAATAATCTGAGGAAATCTTGAAATGTCCCTATTCAGACTTAGTCTACCATGCTTAGATGACTTTTTCTTTATTGGATGCAGGTGGCAAGTTTCTGGTAGTTAGGGAGCAGCTGCAGTGGCCTTTGTGGGAGATTAGGAGCTGCCCTGTGCCAGACACAGCTAGTTCCAGACAGTTTGGTCCAGACGTAACTCACACTATTGCCAAGCCCATCAACCTGTTTGGTGGTGCATCTATGAATATATATGTAAGAAAGGACAGAAAATGTGGAAGGACAGAGGAGGAGGGAACAGAAGGAAACAGCAGAGGGAATGCTGAGTTAGAGAAGAAGAAACTTAATGGCAAATTAGGAACACCTGCGAAGAGACTGCAGCCCATGGAGGTGCCCACATTAGAGCAAGTAAACATCAAAGATATTTCTCTGGAGGACCCACCCTGAAGCATAGGAAAAGAACGTGAAGGCAGGAGCTGCAGAAGAAAAAGTACTATTTTAATTGGCAATAAATAATTTAATTCCCCTCAAAGCAAATCTGTTCCATTTCTGATGGTAATTGGTAAGTCATCTCCCTGCCTTTATGTCAGCCCCAAAGTCTTTTCACTCCTGTTCTTTGTTTTCTCCCCTTCATCGTGATGAAGCAGGAGGTGAGCAAGTAGATGGGTGGGAGTTTGCCTGCTAGCCAGGGTCAACTCACTACAAATCATATTTCTGGAAGGGAAAGGGTACATAGTGTGGTATATTTGGACATGGGAAACAGTTCTGCAGATGTGAGGTATTACACTTAAGTTTTCTAATCACAGCAGAAATAAGTGAATTTCCATACTGGGCTATTAAGAAGGATCTAAGCACAGATTCATCTCTTTGGTGAAGAAATTCAGGAACAGAAGGGAAACAAAAAACTGATGTAGGAAGACAAGAAAAGAAGTCCAAGATCTAGTGGAGATATGAAAAGATACCTAGACGCCTTGGCTTTCCCTTTTGTTAAGAAAAAAGGCAAAGATGACAGAACAAGCAACCACTTAAACAACGTAGAACAAATCTGATGGCATCTGCACATTTAAGAGACAAAACATATGCAAAATCTTGGTTTAGGGACTTGTACAGGCTTGTTCAGATTTCCAAATAGACATATTTCACTGAGATAAATACCCAAAAGTAACCAGTTGAGGAATTATTTTCAAATCATTAAAAAAGTTTTCACGTTCCTGGAAGAGTCTTCAAGACTTGCTTATCATTTCGATGCACTGAAAACCAAGGTCATTCATACAGTATCTAAGCTTTTCTGCATGTGGTAGCAGAGAAACCACCCCACTGTCACAGAAATGGTGTTTAGAAAATACTTCCACTAAGAGCAGAACAACTCTAACCTGCTCACCAAGCTACATTTCACGTAATCTTTGTTTGGTTTCTTCCTTAGATAAACATTCCTGGCCCAGTAAAGAGACATCTGCATACCTTATTCAACACCGTGATAGAAAACAACGATACTAAGATAGACAAGGTTAACTGGACAAACAGACAAAACTTCTTGCTGAAGTAAGAGAACGTAATGCTGTAATGCAATGGAAAACACAGCAATAAGTGCAGAGTAACAAACACCCAGGCTACAGCAAATACAACAGACACAGGCAAAATAAATAAATAAATAAAGGAAAAAAAATTGCTTACCCTAAGAAGGCCTCAGATATACAGGCATCTCCAGAGAGATCCCTTTGCCTCCATTGCCAGCCCTTAAATGAGGTCTGGGAAGAGGGGGATTCTGGCTCCAACCCTTTCGGTCACTCAGTACATTGCATGCACCTGTGCTGCCCTGGGTTGGCCCTGCCTTCCCACCAGGTGCTCAATCACTGCTTTAAGCTGTGACTCTGCAGTTCTGCTCCATGGGGAAAAAAGTATTTGGTAAGTAAACTATTTGGAATATATAGTGCATCATCAGAAAATAACAGCATAAATCGATAATCTAACTTTATGGAAAATGCATGTATTCTGCTGAAAGAGAACAACAATGAATAGTGACACATGCATTCTTAATACCCAGATTTAACTCAGTTTCCTGACACACAACAGCATTTACAGTACACACGTGTATACCTGTGTTTGTGTCTTAAGTGATACATATGGTATTATTATTTAAACCAAAACTACCAGGCTGTCTTAGGCCATCATTATGCGACATTGGATATAATGGTGCACAACAATTATTCTATTCTCTTGTTCACATTGTTATGCTCTATAATAATAAAATGTTCTTCTACAAAATACTTTAGTAGATCACAGAAAATTTCAAGATAATATAGTTGATGAACAAAGATTGCTGTCAAACCTAAATTGAAATTATCTTTCTCTTCTTTACATTAAAAAGCTAATTCCACATTTGCCCATTTTTTATGCTTTGCATCTTACTGTGATTTTTAATTCTGTTATTCCAATATAAATTATTATATGTACACACATATGGTTTTTGAACCCCTTACGTGTACACACCTATATATACAAAAAGACAACCTACTGAGAATTGTCCTATATTCTGTTTTGACTAATTAGAAACCTGTGTTCTTTCAATATCTCTACTGGCCCTTTCATTTCAGGCATCAAATTGCAATACTTTATTATTCAGGTTTATTGAGTCAGACACCCTTGAAGATGTTTGATATTCAGATCAGCATTCTCTATTATTAAATCATTTTGTATCTTTTTGTGTTAATAATAAAAGGTACATATTTATTCAATGGGCAGGCAATCAGCTGCAGAGTATGCAGCTAGATGTTTTATTCAAGGTCCCTGTAGAAAGCAACATGATGATCATTTGGGCTATGAAGTTGCCTGCAGTTTTTCAGCTAATATATTTGATTTCCCTTAATTTAAAGGATCTAAATTTTTTGATCACTCAATACATTCTATGCAACAAAATCTAAACTCAAGTGTTCCACTGGCAACACTGTCAATATATTCATTTATTCTTTCAGTTTAATTCATAATATATCTCAACTGTCTTTAGCTCTGTAAACACAGTGAATAGCACAATTTTGTCTTAGTGATGCTATTGGAAAGGCCTAGTGTAAGAGAATACCTTACTTGATGCAATATCAATGTTGAAAAATTTTTTAGTTAAGTGCAGTGCTGCAAGAAAGAATTTTATTACACACAGGATAGTTCATCTCCTTACAATAGTTTCAGAAGTCCTAAGATTTTAATTTCTTCTTTTTAGTAAACTGCCCATCTCTTTAGTGTTCTCATCCCCTTTGGATAAAATCTTAATTCTTCAAGGTTGTCACAATAATGTTCCATTGCTAGAAGAATTTACCTTGCTTTTACTGCATATCATATCTTTTTAGTTCATTTATCTGTATCTGCCCACTCTAGTTTTGGTCAAAAACAAAGTTTGTTACTTCATTTGATGTCATGCTTTCTGCCTTGTTTGATCCACTGTGGCTCTGAAGTCACTACTGAAAATCTTCACTAAATATAAACAAAATTTCTGAAAACTCATTCCCTATTATTAAAAAGGACAGCATGCTGACAATGAGGAAGCATGTTTTTGACTGAACAGACATTAATTATATGTTTATAAAATTTATAAAATCTTATTATGATTTATTATTTTATTTCAACACTTCCCTGACAAATTTCAGAAGGCGTTTACCCATGATTTTGTTCCTTGTTTTTTTTTTTTTTTTCATAACAATATTTAATTCCACATGACCTTAACTTTTAATGGCACACAGCACCCTTCACTCTCTTCTCTTATGTTAACCATAAGGCTTACAAGAACTCAAAAAAGTCCAATCCACAGAATAAACAAATGATCACGAAACCCTTTTTGTGGGAAATGAGCAGTTGCTTGTACCATCAAATAGAAAAGCTATGCTTGCTTGCAAAACGTGAAGAGGAATACTGCACAGGAAGAGTAGGTCTGGAGAAGTGTAAAATCCTTGAAAGTTTCTGTGCAGTCTTAAAGTTCAACTACCAGCACTCATTTCATCCACTGGTAGTTCTTTCAAGGTATGCTGAGGTCAGCAACTTTTCAGCCCTCTAACTGAAAGAATTTCCTCTTCTTCATTGTGCTCGGGGAAAGCCAGAACATTTCTGAGGTGAATTCCACTATAAAATGGGTCTGATAATCTGCAGTGATCAAAGCCTTGCATCATCACTGCAACAATCTTGTGTTAGAAAGAAAGGTATATTCGACCAAAGGAGGATCAGAATAGAAAAGAGTCCATGCTCTTTAAAGCTAAAAAGAATATAGGCCCTTTGACTTCCCTCCACATCCTCAGTCAGTAAAATTTGAAATCCACAGGTTTTTGACAATAGGAAATTGAGTATTGATGAACTCAGATTCCTATCTCACAGGTGTCTGTACACAAAAGTACAGGGCAAAAAGTAGTTCAAGCAGCATTAAATGCTCAGACTGTCAAAAAAATACCGATTTCCTTTGGCAGGAGTCACAGTACAAGAATCTTTCTTTACTTAACGAAATCTTGAAATATGAATTTAAAAAGAACAAATCAAGATCCTTCCATTCAACAGACTAAATTTCTTGCTGTACGCTGCATTACTACAATTTGGTTAGCTGAACATATTTGCAGTTTCCTTGCCACAAAAGGAACTCAATATCAACTGCAGTAGAAAAAGAGAATCTATTACAGGATACCAATTAGTGAGATATTCTAAAACGGGAAGCTACTGCAATTTTCTTTGTAAACCTTGCAAAGTATTTCCACGTGGTATATAGAATGAAACAACATGTGAGCACTGTCATGTAAGGAAATGACTGTATAGAAAAATCTCTGCTTTTTCAATTAGAGGAAATATCTTTATTTTGCATCTAAAAAAAAAAAAAACAACAGTGAAGACTACATTTTTACACAGTCTAGTTTAAATTTTAATATTGCTGAGGAGCTTTTATATAATAATATAAAAAATTGATGTGGTGCCAGCAAGGAGCTTTCCAAATGCTGCTGTGACTTTATATGTTATATATTGCACTTGAATATGTTAAACGTTTCGTGTTTACATTTTGTGTCTTTTACATGCAGACACATACACGTGTACACCTAACATACACACAGTTCAAAAATCACCCTTTAGAGTATTCCGCTTTTACAGTTGCAGAAATAAGTTTTTCATGAATGCAGCTGATCTCTATTTCAAGAACCTAAGAAGTGTTCAGCTACAGCAAGAAATACTTGCTCTCGGCTTCTTCCTACTAATCTTAGTTTGAGATTTTATTTAAATCACTTATACTAGTAAAGCTAAAAAAAAAAAAAAAAAAAAGAAAGGAACAGAACAAATAGAATGAATATGTACATGTAGTAATGACAAAAAATGAGACAAGCAATCTGCTGTGTAATTAATTCTGAAAATGAAAAAGTGAGACATCACACGATGTCAAATGAATATAAAAATTGAAGGAATACACTTTTTTAAGGGTCAAAATTTAAGTAATGGAAGCTTTGGAAACCCAGAAAAGAGGGTACCATCAAAAACAGATATTGCTGTGTTTTTGCTTAGAATACTTATATATAGCTAAAAGGAACAACTTGAAAAGTTCATCAGTAATATAAAATGCACCACCACGCTGGCAATAACAGAGATCTGCATAACGACCTGCAGTAAAATGTATTTCATTAAGTTTTCTGATTAATAAAGACTCCTAGGCTTACTGAGGGGAGAGGGGTGGGGTGGGAAGAAGGGGAGAACAGTACATGTTTTGTGCCAATGCCACAAAGATACAGAATAATTCATGTTCCCTCACCTTACTGTCATTTCGGGAAAAAAAAAAAGGTCTTACCCTCTAATATTTACTGTCTACTACACAATCTCTTTTGAATGATGTTAATAACAGCAGAACACAGAAGTACTGAATGAGAACTAGAAGAAAACTACAGCTAAGTTAGTTATATAAACTTAAAAATAGAATGAAATTAATTCATGCATTAGCAAAAATACAGCTTTAATAAACTACTGTAAGGATTAATGAGGAAGAAGTCATCGGGGTTGCTGTTACATGCACAGATGTGTTTGTGAAAATCAAAGTGACTTATGCACAGGAAAAAAGAAAGCCCCGACCGGTGATTGGTGAGCTGCTGGCATGATAACACAGCTCAAAGAACTGAAAGAAGGAACTTAGGTCTGTATGCAGTGCTGTTTGTGCCGACAATGAAAGTTACCATAGTGCATTAGATCAACATAAATTAGAAGGAATCATACAGGGGAATTTACAGAATGAACTACAAGCAATTTCAAAGAGCGAGAGTGATCTACTGATAATATCTCTGAGACAGAAATGTTTCTGATACATAGCCTGTTCTGAGAAGGTGGCCAGATTAGCTGCAAGCCTGTCTGTTTTTACACACACTTAAGATAAATAAATAAACAGATTGTCAAATGAGATTAGTTTAAAATATTTCCCCAGAAGAGGTACCGGCTTTGAAGAGGAATAGCAAAATGCCTTTCAAGTATGCACATTCATTCCGTGATTTACTTCTTTATTTACACACAAAAAATGTTCTGCGTCTCACCCTGGATGAATTAACAGGTTAACAGTTGTACTCATTCACAAGATGTATGTCACGGCACGACATTATTTTAATTCCTAAGGTGAGCAGATTTTGCTGCAAGGAATCTGCACAATGCTGAATACAAAAATCACAAGAACAAGTGCATTTGCTTTCTTTCCTTCTTTCTCTGCTGCTGTCAATTGCTATGAACTTCAAACGCCTAGAAAGATTGTGACAACTAATACAAACACAAGCAGGTCAAGAAACACAAATTAGAAGTTTCAATCATGTTAGGACTGTTTCTTCCCTTACAAAGAAAGCAAATTCCAAACAGCCACAAGTGATGCAGCGTTCATTCTACGACTGAACCACACCATGAATCTTACAGATACGATTGCAGCATTTTCTAAGGCAATGAAAAGAAAGCAGAGCGCTATGCCACATCCAAACCCCCCAAATAAATTGCAGCTTAACATTAATAAACCACATTGCTTAAGCTCCTATTGAAAACGCAAGCACATGTACTATACTCTAGCTGTGCTTAACTATCCTGCAGTACACACACCTTTACATATTAGAAAACATGCTGTAACTATTGACTAAAATCTATAGTTCCAAAGTCAGTTTACTAATAAAAGATTGACATGGACAGAGACACTACCTACCCACAAATACATCATCATCTTGAAAGAAATCAAGGGCTCTGTCAGCAAACAGAAGTCTCCTTACTTCACCAAGTATGTCTGGAAGGAAAACTGAAAACAGTGGGTAGAAAATCTTGCCTTTTTCTGTCAAGTCCTCACAGTTCTCTTCTTATACAAGGTGGTGGGGTTTTTTTGTTGCTTTTTTTGTTTGTTTGTTTATGAGAATAGCATTCGTTCAGTGGCTCTTTCTGCCTGTGAAGTGACTTGCTTCAGGCTGTCTTTTTTCTTCCCCTTTTCCTTCCTAACTCAGTCTGTCCTTTCTTTACTGTCAGGCTTGCTTAGGTAACAATTCTTGGTGTATCTGTTTAATGAGCAGGTCTGTGCACTAAAGGCAGCCAACTACACTGGAGAAAGAGAAGAAAAAAAAAGGAAGGGGGGGGGGGGAAGGAAAAAAAAAAAGAAATAATAAATAAATAAATGCAAAGATCTCACTTCCCAATTGTCATTATGGAATCTAAAGGTGCGTCCTTTGTAGGAATTTCTGCAGGAATTTATAGGAGGATTTCGAAGGTGTCTTAAGGAAAAAAAAATCACCAGAGAATAGCAAGCGACTCCAGTGGCACTCAAGCCATTACTTCTCCTTGCTAAAGGACCCAGTTCACAAATCCTGCATTTGAGAAATTTTTAAACTCAAAGCAAAGCTCCAACAGAAAAGAAAGGAACATGTACTGCACCCTGCTTCTCCTTTATCTCTTTAAATGTACTTCAGATAAAAGCCGCATCCAGTCAGGTCAAGGCCTTTCCCAATCTTATTACTCTAACACAAGAGCGTTCAACATACTTTTCTACAGCCATCTACTGACTTCATGGTGTTACTGCTGCTGCTGTTAGACCTGCTGGGAGATAACTGCCACTATGAGGAACAGTGACACACAAACAGTAAATCAGATAATAGGAAAAGTACTTGTGCTAATTTATACAGTTTTTGGTAGGTCTATGGGTTGGTTGGTTTGTTTTTGCAGTAATCTGTATTCTTAAATTAAAACTGGGAACTGTTACTTGTATATTTAACAAAGATAGTGAAAAGAAGTGATTTTGCTGGTTTAGTTTTTTTTTTTTTTTTAAGTACTTTATATAAAATGAATGAATGTGCAGGAGACTTGAGGCTTACTGACTGCAGCTTAGATATTTCTCATTTTCAACAAGAAAGTATATTTTATTCATTTAACCTGTCTCACTATAATATACATCATAATTAGTAAATTGTTTAGCATCATCCTCAGGTGAGAGATGACTTTACAGTGTAAATGAGACAAATCTTGGTCACTGTTTGGACTGCATTATTTGTCTTGAAATCATGAAATCTTGAAAATCATTCCTGACCTTGTGAACTGGCAGCACATCACACCGTCACCATAATGTGCTTTGGGTACTGATGTAGAAAGCTACAAACACAGACTACCTACTAAGTGCATCACGTGCTACAGTGTAGTGTATATGGAATAACTTAATGAATAAATTTAAAAAAAAGAAAAGGTATACAAATGGTTGTGGGAATGAGATCAAACAGAACTTCTATTTTTGTTTGACTATTTATTCATTATCATTGGTCACAAACTGTGCACCCCAGACAAATATATATATATACACACACACATATATATGTACTTATGTACGTATGCATATATATATATATGTATGTATTTATATGTCCTTTTTAACTAAAGGCTGGAGTCAATTCCTGCATATTTGGTCTAACTATATAAGGGAAAATGTCACCTGAATAATTAAAATACATTAACTACAGTGCATAATCATGTCACCTGCCCTGGGCAGGTGGCAAATAGATAGGCACCTGCTGAAGCAGCCTATAATGAGGACAATTGGGGGGAGAAAACTAAAATCCATACTGTTAAACAAACAGTAATCAGGAGAGTTTTAAAGACTTCTGCCTCAGGAGAGAATATAAAATAAGAAAAACTGTATTACCACTAACACCTCAAAGCTGATTTGAGACAGAAAAACGAAACAACAATTTCAGGAAACACTTTGTGCTAAGATGCAGGTAGACAAATTGATACAGATACGCAGATACATATATACAGAGATCTATTAAGGTTGATACATATTATGTCAGGAAAAAGGATGTTGCCTGTTTTAGTTGAAGCAGAAGAGAGATCTAATTTACCATTTACCAAAGTGATAACTCTTACATTAATGTGCAAGGAAAATATAAACTTTAGAAGTATAATTTCATAAAGTAAAGCCATTTACTTTACAATAGCAGTCCTTGAAAGAAAAAGAGCAGCATTCTCATTCGGTTTGCAATTTTAGGTTGTTTAAATCATCAGCCAATTTCACCCCAACATCCAACAATCAAGCTGGCCTAACCTAGTCACCTTTAACCTGTGCACTTCACCTCATTTTGTCTTCTGCAAAGAGAACTTGGTTATTCTATATTGAATTATGCTATAATAAACTTGAAATATCACATTAGAATGAATTAGATTATATTGGTTAAGCTGAAAATACATTTTCTGATAATGTATCTGCACATCTGCCAGCCAGCAGTTCTTTCTGATCTGTGCATCTCAACTGAACAGATGAGGCTTTAGAATTTTCAAAGACTGGTTAAAGATTTTATTAATATGATAAAGGACTGTGCTCAGCTATTGCCTATAAATCACTTTTATATCAAAATTTCCCTGTTTTTGAGCATAAGCAGCGTATAAAATTTTAGTGAACTGTGTCCCAAGGCTCTCAACTAATCTTTCTGTATTCTAAATTCTGTTCATTATTAAATTGGTTACTCAATCAATTCTTCATATCTTATTCCTTCAAAGAAGTGGAACAATTTCTAACACTGCTACACAAAGTGATCTTTTAAGGTGCTTTATTTTTAGCACTGTTATTATTAAACACTTTGTTCATTGGATTATCTCTAGTTTCTGCACAGGTAGAAAAACTGAACAGAAAGAAGACTGAAAACCGAGGTACCTTATTATAGAATGGCTTGGATTGGAAGGGATCTCAAAGATCATCTAGTTCCAACCAACCCTCCTGCCTCGGGCACGGCTGCCAACCTCTAGATTAAGCACTAGATCAGGATGCCCAAGGCCCCACTCAGCCTGGCCTCAAACACCTCCAGGGATAGGGCACCCTGTGCCAGCACCTCACCTCCCTTTCAGTGAAAAACTTCCCACTAATCTTATCTAATACTTTGCACTTGGCTTTCTTGAACCTCATTAGTTTTACATGGGCCCATGTTCTGAGTTTGTCCAGGTCCCTTTGGATGACATCCCTTCCTTCCATTGTGTCAACTGCACTACTCAGCTTGGTGTCTGCAAACTTGCTGATGGTACACTCAATTCTGTCATCTATGTATGCCATTGATAAAGATGTTAAATACCCAAAATGGACCTCTGAGGGCACCACTTGTCACCAGACTCTACCTGGACACAGAGCCATTTACCACAACCCTCTGGCTATGACCTTCGAACCAATTCCTTACCCACTGAATAGTCCACCCTTTGAAGAGATACCTCTCAAATTTATTGATAAGAATGTGGAGCAGGATCATGTCAAAGACCTGTCTTAAGTCCAGGTAGATGACATCAGTTGCCTTCCTTTTGTCCACTGATGCTGTCACTCCATCACAGACGGCCACCATGTTGGTCAGGCACGATCTGCCCTTGGTTAAGCCGTGTTGGCTGTCTTGGACCACCTGTTTATCCTTCACGTGCCTTAACATCTCTTCCAGTAGGATCTGTTCCATTACCTTCCCAGGCACATAAGTAAAGCTCAGCAGCCTGTAATTCCCTGGGTCTTCCTTTCTCCTTTTCTCATTGTGACTAGGAAATAACATAAGTAACAAGCCAGCAGCAGAAGTTATCCAGACTCCTTTAAAAATCATAAAGAAAGAAAAATCTAAACAGGATATTGAAGCTATTGAAGAAGCAGCAGAGGTTCCTTTGCTTCCTCCAGCAAAGAACATGATAGCCAACTTCTTCCAGAGCAAGAAGTTGGAAATGCTAATCCACAAACAGGAAAGGTGAGGACACCTGCTAAAAAAGCACCAGTGTTCAAGAGCTCCTTACACAAGAGTGAAACACATGAGAAAAAACAAACAAACAAAAAAACAAACAAAAGCAACTTAATCACTCCAGCTTACTAGTAGACATTTTGATATCTGTGTTCAGAGAGGCACCTCCATTATCACAGCCAAATTTGATTCCAGAGTTTTTAAGATAGCAGCTTTGTGCCATGCCTGCAGTAAATGGACGTGTTTATGTCGTCTTTCCAAATGGCACAAGTGAAGAAGTTATCAGTTCATATTGTACAAGCTTGTAGCACTACAAAAACTCATAGATGAAAGCCAGTGAATGCCAACATCCTTCTGCAAACATGAAACTTTTATTTAGGACACCTACTTTTAGTTTATGTTCTCATTTGCGTCTTCCTTCCATCAGGACATGGTTTTTTTCTACCTTTAATATATAAATATTACTCAATTGTTCTTTCACCTATCACTGAAGTTTAAACAAAAGCCTGTTTGGGAAGCTTAGTTCTTAAGTGTTTTGGATCTGTAAGCAGTGCCAAGAAAGCAAATAGAAGGCATTGACAAGAGTCATTTTAAGAAAGGCTGGTCCAAGAGAGCTGTTCTTGGGTTCAGGTTAAAAGCTGTTACAATCAGTGGGAATCTTGCTATTCTTTAAAGGAACAGGCAACCAGAAACTCTGTTCCAAATTTCATTTTATGCTATTTTTTTGTTAAATGATGGCCAATTTCCTAAGATGCTAACAAAAATATATGATGTTCTTTTACACAGGCAACAATAGCAGCTTCAGAGCGTGGCATTTCTGTACTAGCTCTTATCAGAGCCTTAAACTTAATTTAGCTCTTACCATCAAATGGAGTATAACGTATTTTAGCTGTGGAATGAAAAAGGATTGGTTAATTATTAAGGGTATTTAAAAATTAGTTGATAGTAAAAAAAACCTGAAACAATAAATAATAATTGTGCAACCATAATTAATCAAGATTAGTTATATATGATCAGCACAGTCTTACTGGCACCTTAACAACTCAGATTTTAAAGAAATCAACTGTAGATATATTAAGAGTTCCATTACCTTATTAAAGACACATAACTCATGATCATATCTTGGCATATTTATTAATGACAAAGAAGATTGGAAATAACATCAATATTGCTACTTACTGCACTGGAAGATAAGAAAATGAAGACTAAGTTTCTCATCTTGCAGGGAACAAAAGATTCCTAGGAACTGCAAGATTTTTACATAAATATTAGTGCTGAATAGTATAGTCCCTAGTTTGCCAAATGCTACATAAACACTCAGAAAGATATTGAAATTAGAGATTTGACCCACCAATAGCAATGACAAAACTTCCACTGACTGTAGCAAGTCCTCATTCTCAAGTAAGGTCTCTGTAGTTTTGGATTTAAAAAAAAAAAGGCTTTTGCTCACTTGTTTTTAAAATTGTCAATAACGTAAAACAAAAACTGCTTAATAAAGGAATTGAGGAGGGAGAAAACATGATGGCCATGATTATACTGGCATTGCAGTTGGTGAAATGAGGGTTTTTTTGATTGCTTGTTTGCTTTGTTTTTTTTTTACTTAGAATTCTGTGCCAGGAAAAAGATACCAACCAGGTACATTATGCATGAGGTGCAACAATACTAAAATCTCATATAATTTGTACCAAGGAGTGAAAGAGATTGAAACATTAAGAAAGCTAGAAATATTTGTATTTATACTCAAAAGAAATCAAGACCTTAATTTACTCTTAATGCACTGCAAATTTAAGGGAGCAGCTGCTGCTGATGATGATTTTTTAGCTTTTACTGTTTGGATTTCAGTAGTACAGTAGAAGAAAAAGCTTTATGTGTAGTTCAATTGGTATATAAACTCTCTCTGTTCTGTGTTTTCACTGCACTTTTTCTTTTCAATTAATTTGTATTACTTTAGCACTTTCACAGCTCTTGATGCAAGAAATTGGTTTCAGCGTATATTTGCTATACAGCAAAGCCAGGATATTGTCCCAGGAGTAGCAGCCAGCAACCCGATCATTCGACATCACCACAATTTTTAAAATTTCATTTAGATTTCTGGCTGCCCAACATACTGTATTCTGTGTATAGTTCAAGGTGTGACAAACAGGATAGAGACAGATGAGAGCTTCCTCTGATTCTAGACTCTGGGTCACATAAATTGGATCTATATAGATCATAATTTCCCTTATAACTAAGAATACGTAACTTGCTTTCCCTTTTTACTGAACAGCAAAATGATATGAAAAAAACATGAAGAGTCTGCCAATTAGCCTAGCATGTGCTGTGTTATTTCTGTGATAATGTGATATTATTTCCGACATCATTCAAAAGTTCCATCTCTACAAGATTCTTCAGGCAGTCAACATATTACAATTATTAGTGGTCATTCTTAGACTGTATAAAAACTTATCCCCTCATCCATAATTTCTATGACAAGTGCTATATTTTTGCTGCTTCTCTACTGCTTCTAGAAAGAACAGATTCAGTCACTAGTTCTGATAAGGAACATCCTATGAGCCGCTGGTAAAATCTCCTATAACCTGTCCTGTTTTTAAGCTGTGCTAATTGGGCTCCAGCATCAGTCCTGATAAAGGAGGGGATCATTCTGAGATGCTGATGGAGTTGACTTTTTTTAGAAAAACGTCCATGAAAGACAGAAAGGTTTACAAAATCCTTTCTCAGAGGATCTGATATCAGAGCACTGATATAAGCAAAATTGGATAAGAATTCACTGGTTATTAAGAAATAGAGTTTTAACTAAATTCCCTGAAATGTTAATATGTTTCTCTAATTTTCTTTATGCTGGAGACCTCTCACATATTTCTGCAAATCTTTATTATAATTTTAGATACTACGCTTCCATACATAACAAAAAAGAAACAAGACTGTTTCAGGGCGTAATCATCCTGACTTGAACATTTCAAGTTGGATATCAAGTACTGAATATTGCTAACCAGTGGCACTCAATTCATCTATTCATTAGGAACTTCCACTTATCAATATAACTGTTGAATAAAATGGAATGAATTAATTAAACAACTCTTGATATTCCTGAGCAGAAAAAGAAGCTAATGTCATCAGATTAACTCCGTGCAAATGTTTGCTCACCTCTAGTCAACTTCATTCCACTGTCCATAAAATTGTTGGTTCAAGAGAATGCAATGAACACTTAGAGTCTTACAGTAAAAATGTTGTTTTTAAATCCAGTACACGAGTATTTCCATCTTCACAGTAGGATGCATCGTTGTATTCTCCTTAAGACAGGCTAATCTGAAACCAGCTATTGCTAATTTTTGCATGTTTCAAGAATCACAGGGATATTCTCTCTTCAAGATATTGTGCTCAGATTTGCTTTGGGTAAAGATCTTTTACAAAACAGTAGAACCAACTAAGACCAATCCTCTGCTGACGTCAGCCAACTTGCTTCTGCTAGCAGAGGTATATATCACTTCACATTAGCTGATGTAGAGACCTGATATGAAAAATAAAAGCTAGCAAATAAATACAAAAATTTGCCTTACTTGTGCAATATATTAGTACAAGATTATGCCTATTACTTCAAATGACTTTCCTAAGGTGAGATTTCACTTAAAAATGGGAGTCAGGCTTAGACTTTGATAATCATCAGTAATATGATAAGCAGTTAATATGAGTGCTTAAGTACTACTTCCCTGTAATTTTCAGTTTATGAGTTTATAAATTGCTTTGTTATTTAGTCCAGGCTCTTTAAATCTTGAAGTCTTTATGCACTGGATGATAACAAATGGATCAGTTTTATCACTTATAATACTTCAGTAAATCAAGCAGTAGCCTACCTTTCAGCAAAGCCTTCGTACAGAACTTATCACAGCAAGCCTATCTCTTCATATTTCTGACTATATATCTGATAGAACAAATCCATGCTACATCTCATTGACATACTTCTCATTTTTAACAAGGTGAGAGCAGTCTCATACCTGGGGGTTATGTCACTATGATCTGGGGAGGAGTGTGCATGTTTGTGGAGCCGTCTGCACAGAGCATGCCAGCACTGCCACTTGTGATTTTAACAGCACTGTTACAACAGCTACTGAGAATACGCAAAAAAAACATCTGTTTCTCTGCAACCTGAAGTCTTGTCTTCTTGGGAACAATGCCAAAATCAGCCATAGAACTAGGCTGACCAGGGTCTCCACTGTTTTCCTCACAGTGTCAGAAAGACCTCCACCACCGATGTCCTGGCAAAGGCAGTTATTTCTCACCTCCAGGTATGCAAGGTGCAGCCAGAGCTGGCATTTGCCCCTTGTTTTTGCAGAGCTGCACAATGGACGCTGTTCCCTGAACCCAGTATGGGTCACAGGGACCAGGACAGAAGGCAGCCATGTGCTCAGGAGCCAACTCGTGAAAAGCCCCAACATGAGCCAGTGTTTTAGCAGGTTGATCCACATGGGGAAATACGGTAGAGGGAGTCAGAAACGTTACCATTGAAATTTTTGCTCTAGTCAAATGTTCACAAGATTGGAAGCTTCTGGATCTGATCCCAGTTAATCTTTCTGAGCCTCACAGCCTGTATTGCTCAGCACAGCCTGGTACCAGGAGGCAGGAGCCCTCGGTAACCAGTGCACAAATCCAGCAGAGATACATGATGGGTTGAGACTCAGCAGCTCCTGACATCACTGCTGAAAGCCCTTCCTTCCTCAGCCACAACTGAGACACTGCCTTTGGGCATTTAATTCTGACAACGTGATCCAGATTTACAGGGGAACAAATGAAATTACTTCCTCAAACATCAAATCCACAAAGCAGTCACATGTGGTGCTGCACCACACTTTGGACATGCCCTTGTTTCCTCCTCAAGAAAACCAAGAGAAACTGACTTGTGTGTGTAAATGCGAAAGAATCAGAAAAAGAAATGACATAAGAGAATTCTGATATCTGGAGACAGAAAAAAAGGTAATGCTAACTGCACTAGCTACTCCCTATATATTACTGTCTGCCAGAATGGTACCAAGTTATGAAACCAAACAGCTGACTGCCATTTTGAACTGTTGACTCATGAATTCTGTATTACTTATCTCATTAAAACTACTTTTCGTACATCACATCATTCTTGGATGCAAAAAAACTACTTGTTTTTTGTTAGGGTCATTTTTTAAGTGAGTAGGCATTTTGTTTAATAAGCAGGGAACCCACATGTGGGAGCCCCCCACAGAGTCTTTACCCTGAATTCTCCATTAAGGTACACAACCAAGTGATGATCTGGCAGCAGTATGGGTCTGGGAAGTAACTGGCTTCAGGGCCTTCTTTTGGTGTTTTGTTTGAAATTCCTACTGCTCTTTCTCACACAGACTGTTCAAGGAGCTGCTAATGGCACCATCGCATTGAGAAAAGGAAGTTGTGATGGTACTCTTTAATAAATCAATGCCTCTTTGGCTGCCTTCCAGGGCATTGAAATACTTCGGGCATCTTTGCTTGCCTTTCATTTTATGTCTTGTAGGACTCTCTCCATCATCTTTATGTCAGTCTATTTCTCCATAGCCCTTTCTTTTTCTTGGCTTCTACCTTGAGATTCAATTACAGTTCTCAGAGTGTGTTTTTCCAGAAACCATTGATGTTTACTGGAACCATTTGTTTATTAGGACAAATCAGTAATGAAACAATAGCTAAGGCTGTATCAGTGTTTTCTGAAAACATGTGACATGCTGTATGTGCCCGTGTCCAAATGCTTCTGTTCTGCCGTTTTTCAGCAATGCTTTCAAAGGATTTTTTGAGATCATTCTGAACATATTTGGCAAATTTTCTGCCTACCAGTCCAAACTGTGAGTGGGAGCCCACGGTCCCTCGGCTTGTCCCCTCAGTTGTTAATATTCACGTGAATGGATCTGCACTCTGTTATCCATCTTGTTCACACTGATATCTTGAAAGGAGAAATTATCATTTCTGGATTTAGATTTTTTTTTTCAATTAAATTGGTTTTGAAGACTAAGTGCTTCTAAAAGAAAGCTAAGTGCAACTACCTGCAAAGAAGTACCTGTATTTACTGGAGTACTCTACAGCTCAGAGTCTGTAAAACCACACTGCAGATAAATGCACACGAAGTACTCCAAGGAACACACCGAGCCAGCCGAATCTGCACTGCAAACAGTAATCAGGTCAGTATACCCCTACAGTATTTCAACAGTGGTAACAAAACATTGGGAATATGCAGCTTATTGTGTACTGCATCCAGCAGCACATTATGATTTGAATACTTTGGTCCCTATATATCAAACATCATAAAACAACTGGTCCTCTAATTCTATACCCACTTGCACAGACACTGAAAGACCTATGAACTAGTCAAGGAGCACACAAACCTGCACGTCAGCCCACCTAGAGCCTTCAGATCCCATCAGAAATATCATTCAGCTATGTGAAATTGGATTCCCTGAGTACACACACTCACTGTTGTAAAGTTCACTTATCATTCTGTTCTATTCCTTCGTCTGAAATCAAAATATTCACCCTATTGTCTATTTACTTAGGATTCTACGATTCAGTTATTAAACTGGCTATACATCAGAGATGCCATGCTTACATCAGACCCTCTCTATTAGGAGGGATCCAGCCTGTACACTAAATATTTAATTTGTGCTCTGAAGTGCCCTGAATTGATGTATTTTCTAATTTCCTAAGGGGTTCACGCGGTTCACATCAATTGGATACTTTTTCCCAGCAACAAAACCTAAAGGTAACAATTTCCAACAGCAAATACACACATATCAGCACTGGAACAAAATGAAATGAAACACATTACAATTTACTCCAAGTACAATGAAATTCTGGAAATATAATCTTACTCTCAATTCAAGATATAGATTCCTCTTTTAATAAATTGGTAGTTTAGATTGGAAATACTTGTTTTTGAGTATGTGTGAAAATTGAGATGAGCTTCTTTCCTCAGGAGGGAAATTCTCCAGCAGCATCACAAGGAGCGATTGCTCTTCACTTTCCAGTACTACCTCTCATTATCTCAGACAAGCCACTAACACAGTGGAAACATTTTGGTGCAGTTTGAGATTATTCCACAGTTCTGAAGCACTTCCCATGACAAAAGGTTGTCGAAACTTTCCTTGACTTGGACTAAAGGAGAGCACCAGCAAGTGGCCGAGCAAACATCTGCTGCTTTTTGTCTTCAAACAAAGCTGTGCACATAAATAAAAAGAGCAGCATTCTCTATGACCACAGCCTTAGGTAACAGTGCCACTATTTTCTCCAGAACTACATTAGTCTCAGTCGGAATCCACACACAGAGTGGGGATTTACACACAAAGTAAATTGCAAAATGCTGATCAAGGCATCACAGTCGCTAATTGCTTTTCACTAAGCAGGACTTTGCTAACCCACAGAAACTCTGCAGAGTGATCATTTACAAATAAGTGTTGCAGCATTTCAAAAGGTGCTTTGATTTTTTCACACAAAAGTTAACATGCCAATATGGAAAAAAAAAGCAAAGAACACTCACAGACATGTGCCAAAGCATATGTTAGGTACAGAGCAAGGAACAGTAGCAAGCAAGGCTTGTTTCCCATTATGACCTGCATGTCAAGCAAGGGAATTCTAAAGGAGAAGAGTTTATTAATGCAGCCCTTTAAAGACAGAGAGAGTCAAGCTGCTGCTCTGTCAGACTGCACAAAAGCCCATATGTGCACCCTGTGGTGATATTCTGTGTTGTTTCACTGTGAGGATTAAACTCAGACCCAGCCTGTACTGCATCTCCACATTTGCTCAGTGTTTTGAATTTAGGTTTTCCATGATTACGGAAGCTGCAAATTCAAACATACAATTCAGAGACCATGAAACTCTAACCGAGCATATGCTAAAGTTTTCTTGGCCTCAGATACCTCTTTTAAGCCTTTTTTCTTTGGTACAGAATCCAATTCTTTTGTCCTTCTTCCTGAAATGGAACTGACGTGCACTCGCTGCAGCTCCAGCACCAAGCCATGCAGGAGGAAGGCCCAGCCGTGCAGCTGAGAGCTCCTGAATGCATCAGTACTGTGTCTTAGTTTCAGCAAGAGAATAAATAGAACAATAAAGGAATGTGGCAAGCATCTGGGTAGAATTTACAATCAGAAAACCAGAGAATCATAGAATGCTTTGGGTTGGAAGTGACCTTTAAGGCCCATCTAGCTCCAGCAGACACCTGCCACTAGATCAGGTTGCTCAAATGGTGTACGTAATTACAGAAGTGTTAATAAGACAGTTTCTAGAAATATTTTTCCTTCTACAATTTCATCCCCTTAAATGTATTATTAATGGGGGTTATTGAAGTTTTCTTGGAAAAGGACTAAAGCCAATTCTTTTGACTGATTCTATCACAGGCCTTTAGATATGGTGAAGGAGCTTCTTATCATAGCCATTTTCTTGCTCCCCAGAATTACTCCTGATGGAGTTGGTGCAAAGAGACTTATTTTCACTTCACACTTCTCCCCCAAATTTCCACATCACTCCATTTTTCCCTCCCCAGTCCTTCAAGTGTGGAACTGCTGAAGGGGACTGTTCAGTGCCTTCAGGAACACAAAGCAGTAGCAGGGAAGAAGTGGAAGATCTAACTAATGCAATGAGGAATTTATTGCTAGGGCATTTTAGTACAATTTATTTATAATGATTTTTATCAGATGTTTGAACTGACTGCTGCTCACTGATTCATGAACACTATGAACCTTTCACGTCACCTCTGGTTTCATCTGCATAAATCATTTCTGGTCTACAGAGTAATTTTCCAGTACTGAAAAACAACTATATGCAAACTTCTGTGAATACAAACAAAAGACAATGTTTTCGTATCTTTATATAATTAGTATCTTGTAAGTCACAGACACCTCTAAAAATAGAAAAAATATTTCTGATAATAGAATGTTACCTTAATACTTTCCTGTATTAATTAGGATAATTCTATACTATCTTTTCAAAAGAAGCCATCAGTGAGAAACCATTTTTGGTTATTTCAGGTCGGTCAGAGGTGTCATAATGTTAATGTACTGAATAAACTATCAAAACTACATATATATATATACGCAGCCATTAAATCTGAAAATCATATAGTAGGCATCACTTCCTATTTTCAAAATAGAAAGAATTACCTTTTAAAAGGCATCATGACAGAATGTGCTGCCAGGATTTTACTGCAGAACTGTGACAATAGCACATGAAATGTCTGCAGAAATCTCATTAAAAAGAATGGAAAAAAAAAAACCAGTTATGGTATCAGGAAAAAAAACGGGATGGTGGATGAAGGGGAAAGAGAGAGTTAAATGGTCCCAAACTCAGATGTTTTCCAGCACAGGCAGCTTTTAGATGCAAGTGTATATACCCAAAAATATATGCTTGGGATTATTAGTAAGCAGAGGTTGTGTTTGCAGAGCCTCCATGCTACATAGTGAACAAACAATCACTTAAACAAATGAAAACAGTTGTGATTGCATCACAAAAAGTTGTGAGAATAAAACTGGGCATTAAGTAGTCTACCTGCATTAAGTAAGAACATAAACCAGAAATCAAGGATGTATCTGAACTCTGAACTGTTTGGGGCAAAGCAGGCATCCTGCCCCATACTTCTAAAGCGTCTTTAATTCACGGTGCTGTATAAATGGTTCTTAACAAAGATGAAAATGATAGTAGAAAGTAGTACTTTGAGCTGGAAAAAAAGAAGAATAGTGCATGCTGTACAGTATAGTATGTAGGTAAAGCCAACCAGAAGGAAGGACTAAATCAACTTAATAAAACTATTAATTATGTGCTCTTTGGAGGGAAGCTGCTATCAAGTAAGAAAGTCACCTTGATAGGAAAGCCTTTTTGTTTTTTTCTTTAATACTTTCAGTATTATACCAAAAGAGATCCTAAGAAGTCAAAGAAGCAGATAAATACTGCATGAAAAAGAAATGCTGCAGGCTGCCCCGCTGAAGCTATGAGTACAGAGAAACTCTGTTTTTGTCCATTACCTATGGATAACAGTCTACTTGGCATTTCATTTCACATTTATAATACATCTTTAGTTATCTCTTTACATAAGGACCTTAATTACCTGCATTAGTGGAACATGAAAGATGCATTTGGAATATAATTTTGTTCAAAGTTCTGCTGGGACTTTGTTAAAAAGAGAAAAATTAATCACCCCCTTTTCTGTAGAATGTATTTGTGCTTCAAGTAAATTTGAAATAAAGGTGTTTTGAAAATTCTTCACTTGCATTCTAAAAAGAGGAATGGTGCTCTGCTTGAGTCATGAGGACTCAGCTCCCTAAAACAATTGATTTCTTGCTTGCTTTGCTTTTTCTTTTGGAGTAGCTTATTTTTATTTCTCTATCCTGCTTCCTGGAGATTATGTAATGTTGCTTGGGATTCAGTTCTAAGAAAATCATTTCTGTTGAACACACAGAAAGAATTGGCTTTCAGTGCAACTTGGGATTTTGCTGCAGAACAGAACAACAGAATACAATTACTGTCCAGGTTTTCTTACCTCAAAAAAATTTCAAGGAGCCAAGAACAAGTATACAGTTCTTTTAAAAAGCTAGCGCATCAGCAGTTGAGAATCCACCCTTTGTATAGGCAGTATGGGGCATGCACTCTGTCTTGTGA
Source organism: Gallus gallus (assembly GCF_016699485.2). Classification (NCBI taxonomy): domain Eukaryota; kingdom Metazoa; phylum Chordata; class Aves; order Galliformes; family Phasianidae; genus Gallus; species Gallus gallus. Next base: position 11,228,017 of record NC_052545.1, read on the forward strand.
TTGTGTAACTGTCTGTATGATTGGATTCTTAAACTATACTGCATATATAACATAGATATTCATATCTGTAGGTATATGCACACTTACTAATTTTGAATGCATGTCCATTTCTTTCTGTAGGATTAACTTAATTGTGCTGTTTTGCTGTTTTTTAAGGATTTGGCAAATGATTAAAAAAACATTATAAGTTTAGTAGAGAAGTAAATGTGACTAGTTTAAGCAGGTAAGATGTGAAAAGACTTCAGAGAACATAAAAAGAATATTACCATCAATACTAGAACACGATAGCCATATTACAATCAATATTCTTTCATTCTCTCTACTTTAAACAATATTGGTTCAAGAAGTCAATATGGCCCAATGAATATATGTCTTCATAACGCTACATCATTTGGATTGTTGATGTAAATTATTCTTTCCTCATTTAATATAGTATTTCCAATCCTTGTCTTGTTCCCCCGCCAATCTATTCACTCAGTTATTTACTCAATAGATGAGTAAACGAAGACAGAAATCCAGCAGGTAGTATAACCACAGAGCATACAAAATCCAGCCCTCTCCTATCTACCAATGACTGAAAAGTTTTTTGACTTTTTCTCAGCTTGGTCTACTGAAAAGCCAAACAGTATGAACACTTCCTGCACATCAAAAAAACACAGAACCCACTGCCCAACCCAGAAAAGCTTTATTGAAATACCAAGGAAAAATAAAACAAAAAGAAACAAACAACAACAACAAAAACCACCAAATGCCAACAGCAAGAAAGAGGGATTGGATTCCAGAAATAAGGCTCTCCTCTTTAGCACACCATACACTCCAGAAAAGTGATGCTTGTCCCTCTGAGGACAAGCAAGCTGCCACCTCCACTCAAGCTTTCTGAATTGTGTTACACCACTGACTAAAGCCACCTTCCATCTTGCCTACAACCACAATTTAAAAAGATGGCAAAAAAATAGCAACATATTTTTAAGACTTATTCTTAGAATAAAAGAAGCAGAAAAAAAAGCAAATATTAACCCTAATAATAATATCATTATAATATAAATATATATCAAGAAAGTTGAAAAAAAATTGTGCAGTACTCACCAAAACTGGTGCAGACCTTTTGTTTTTCCCTAAGACGACCTCTTAAATTCATATAGTATTTGACACACATGGGCCTTATGTTTTTTTTTTTTTTTTTAATTGGAGCTTAATTCAGCTCATTACATTGCATTGATTTCAAGTTAGGTAAAAATTTATATGAAATTCCTTCTCTGGAATCAGCCCCTCCCCCCAAAAATTAGTGGGCAATTTAAAAACCTTTTATTCTTCTTTAGATCTCATTTCCAATTTTTTTTTTAATTTTTATTTTTTTTTCTCCCTCAATTATGTAATAAATTACTCTTTATGGAACTACTTGGAATGCGGGTTATGAGATGATGATTAAGATTACCCAAATTTAATTCCATGGCAATGTGTAATACAGACTGGGAATGAAAAGAAACAATGAGATTGATCTCACCTACCTGTATCTTCACCATACACCTACATGGAGGATGACACATATTGCTTACTGCAAGAAAATCTACAGACGTTAAAGAAGGATCATTTTAAGCATGTCTGATGCATGTAAATGCCTAACAGAATGAGTAATTAACACACATCAGATTGAGCCATCTAATGGCTCACTTTGGCTTTTTTCCTTTTATCCCTTATCCCTTTCAGAGAGGAATGTATCAGATCAGGTAGCCCCAGATTACTCTTCCAGGTAAAACATACACACATTGTTTGCAAATGCATATCAAGAGGTTATCAGAAGGAAACGTAGAATAGTGTGTTATTAATGGCCAGACCTAGTTGCTCAGTTTGACTGCATTGCTTCCTGATAACAAGACAAGACAACAGTGTCTTATGGATCAGGCTTATACAGCTTCTCTTTTCCGTGATTCTGAGCAGGAAGAGGTAGAGATAGAAAAACACAGGTTCTTTGGCTAACCACCACATCACTTTTGCTTTGTTATAATCATAGTAAATTATGCCAACAAGTGCTCAAAAATAACACCTTCTTCACAAACCACTCCCAACCTGATTCTCTTCTCCAGTTGCTGTTTTTTTTTCTTCTTCCCTCAGCTAAGACTCATTAAAAAAATGAGCATCTGTCAGCTGGCTCACAGCTTACTTCCTTAGTGCAGCAGAGGAACGCCGTACATAAAATCACCAGAGAATACTAACACCACAATGATGAGCTTTAAAAAGTTTCTCCACAAAGTTTCTGTCAGAATCAATCTACACAGCTAAGCTCTTGACAACAACATAAATATGGCCTGATGCATTAATATACTGAACGAAGACAAAAAGAAAGCTACATACTGCAGGATTGCAGTTGCTTAAAAATGATGCTGGACATAAGTGGATTTGCTTTTGCTTTCTCTCTACCTAGCAAGACTTGAATACAGTTTTGGTTTCAGAGCTTTTTGTATGTATGATATAAAAGACAAGGCAAAGAAAACAATACTGAATGCAAAAAATTCTGTTTACCTCTTTGAAAATCAGAGTACTAGTTCAAATATAAGCTGATATTAACTATGAGATGTTAGTAGGATACTGAGCTTCATACACCCCAGGCCAGAGAAGGAACTCTGACAGTGTGTAATGCATCCTGATAATAAGCATTTGTGAAAGAAGCTGTTAATTAGAGCAACAACTGTGTCATTTAAAATTGCAGATCATGGGAGTTAATAACACCATTTGCCATCAGACTTTATTGATTTTCATAGGAGCATTTAAAAAGCCCTCTAATATTAGAGCTTAAAATTGTTCTATGCCCACCTTAAAAATGTTCATCAAATATTGCTGCATAAGGATCAAACACGTTCATTTATATGGAAAAAATCATGCATGCAAATACAGACACAGTTCAATTTAAACAATTATGTTGAGTTGAGCATGCACAATAACGAATGTTGAAAGGAAGGTTGGGTAATACTCAGCAAAATTTAAGCTACAAGTTCAAATAACGCCACTCTGTTATGATAAAAACAATAATCTGAAGTCAAAACAATAAGGTTCAGTAAAAGCAGATTTGTGAGGCTGTCACCATGCTTTTTTACACTATTGTGAACTGCAGCTTATTTCCACCTAAGCCTGGCATTCTAGTTTTCTTCGCAGACGTGAATTAGTCTCTAAGACTGTCTTGTTCATGTTTTAAAGACTGTTTGTGGCCCTAATTATGAAAATAAAAGTTTTTTAAAAGTATTTTGAGCACACTGTGAGGTCTGGGTTTATTGAGGTCACTTACAGTGCTTCAGAATGACAATTACATTCAGCTACACACAGCAACTCACAGAACAATAAGTAGGAAAGAGTCAGGGAGGAGGATAGGGTATAACTGTATAGAAAAGGGATTTATAACCAGGATCAGAGAACAGAACCAGGGGGACTAAGCAGTATCATTACTTTCTTTAAAGAAAATACAAAGAGCAGTGTGTGGATGGAGTTGGAGAGAGATACTGACGGTTCAGTTTCCTTTTAAAGACACAATTATTCATTTTAGAACAACTTAATTTAAATGAAGCCAGAATAGAAAGCAAAAAGAAAAGAAATTACGGTTAAAAACAAACAAACAAAACAAACAAACAAAAAACATTAATGGCATTGCATGGTAAATCCAATAGTTTCCAAGGGGAAAAAAATGGCAGAAATGCTTTCCAAAATTTTGTTCCGAGTCAGATGGAAATATACTGAAGTCAACATGTGTTATGTACATAAACTAGAAAAAAACAAATAACAACAAACAAACAAAAAAAAACCTGCTGTTTTACAGATCCCATAGCTTTCCACTTCAGCCTGTGTACAGGTTAGATGAGTATAATTGAAAATATTCAAGTACAATGCATAAAGCCTAGGTTCAAAGGCTTCAGCTGAAAAAGGTTAAAGTATACATACTTTATAATCAGAATTGCCATTCACTGCTAATATCTAATGGCTAGGGGCTCTAATATGAATAACATTTTCATTTCAGTAAATGCTTTATTCTAGGAGAGTGGCTGCAGGCTCTGACACTGGAGCAGTGAGCTGCTCGCATGGCTCCCAGCCCTAGGAAGAGCTGTGTCTAATTGCTGCCTGCTGTGTAACAGGGACATCCAGCAGCACTGGAGGAAAGGTACATAATCTTATGGAAAAACACAAAGCACGTCTCTAACCAACTAAGTTCCTCGTGTGTCATGAAAAGGCACGTCTTCACACGACACAAAGGCACCATAAGCCCCAAGCTGATTGCTAGTAGATGTAATGGGTAACGGTGGAATAGGAAGATACATTAACCTCTTAATGCAGCATATTTCATTCATAAATTACAAAATTACACACAAATTTGAACAAACAGTTGGATGCTTTCTTTCCTTCTATTTCAAAGTGTTTTTTCTTCTTCATTTAAAGAAGAAAACATAATAAAAACAAATGAAAACATTCTTTGTTCTTGTGGCACCACCACCTCTTGAAGACTGCCCTTCCAGTTCTACAGCAAAGTTTTAATTTTGACAGCTGCTCTACTGAGATATTACTGCTGATAAAACAAAGCTTCTCCACTCCACCTTCAGTTCAATAGCACTGCAGTTACAGAGCAGCAAGAAAAGAACCACAAACAAGACTGTGACATATCATTCTTGCATAACATGTTTACCAGAAATCATGGTGTAAATACGGGGAAGATCAGTTCAAGAATTTAGGCATTTTGATGAATGTAGTGAATGGATAAATGTTTAAGAACACTGTACAACTAACTTTATGACTACAGTACAATCCTTATGCTAGCAGATCATGCAGGCACTGCCAATACTTAGTAAATTACAAACAAGAAATGTTACTTTTTCTATTTCCGAAACTGCTTTTTCAATTATAAAACCTGAGAATACACTTCCTTCAGGCCTGCCACTTCTTCTCAATTTGAACACAGGATTTCAAAATGCTCATCAAGTGGTCTTAATAAATGTAGCTCCGCTTAGCAACTCTTTAGATGACCCAAGAGCTTCCCTCTCCACACCTCCCATTTAAAAAAAACTCTTGTGCCTTTCCAAACAAACATTATTATTGCATAAGTAAATACATATGCTGAAAAAACATCTGCAGAGATATGTAGCATTTGTAGAATTTAATGGGAGCAGGGAACGAGGCTCGTTGAAACCATTACTTCCATATGGGAAGAGGGGAAGAGAAAAATAAAGATTCACAACCTATGCTCAGGAAATCTACCCTGTTTACACAACCAATACACACACAAAACACTTGAACCTCTTTTTCCAGATCTTGCGTATTCATAGCATTAATTTGTATCTGAAAGCACACATATCATAAACAACCCAATGGACAGCGTTTGCTTTTTTGTAACAGTCTGAGGAATGGGGTGACCTTTATCACTACTAAATCTTCATGCTGAGTGTGAAGCAACTTCCCATAAAGAGGTATTTACTACCAATTCTACGTAAGTTATGGAATTAAGCCTGTATGTCCTGTAGCTGTTTAACACCAAGATATTTACAACGTTTACCAACAAGCAAGAAATAAACTGAGCTAAATATGTTCAATTCTTAAATTATAGAAATAAAAAGCAGTCCATCATTATGTTAATAGAATAGTAGAAACTAGATTCTGCTTACTGTTTAAAAGAATGCTTTGCATGTTGTTGCACTTACCCTTAGTTGTTCTCTTTCACAACTCATCTGTTGATTTGAACTCTGCAGAAGGAAAAAAGAGAAAAGCTTTGAAAGCATAGTATTCTTGCAACAACAAAGCTGCTAGGTCTGCACAGAATCATTACTGCAGAAAAAGCATTTTTTTCATTTATTATTTTATTTTACAAAGGTCAAACTAAATAACACCATAGACCACCACAAGTCTGAATTATAAATGTGTTTTTGAGACTTAAATATAAGAATACTCTTTAAAGATCTCACTGAGAGTCCAGGTTGGAGAAGGGCTTTCCTTTTTTTTTTTTTTTATAGGAGATCTGTGTTATATTTTGGAGTATCCCACTACTAAGATACCATGACACTCTCACAGCACACTTTACGATAAAAAGATATAGCAACTTCAAGAACAAATGAAATGACAACTTCCAGGTCTGACCTGGTACAAAATAACCTTCAAGACGACTGAATTCTAAGGCATTTTTACCTTCATGCTGCTGTGTTTTAGGAACTGCTACATCTATGAAAAACATTTGAGTGTGTGATTTGGTTGCTGAACAACTAATTAACAATTAACCACCTCGCTACCAATTACCATCCGATACAAGTCATCAGACAGTGGCAGCACAATTTGTGAGGCGATTACCTTGCCAAAAAGAAAGAGGCAACTCCTGTAGAAAAGAGCTCAAAGAAACTGAGCAGTAGCACTGAAGTGTTCAGTCCCAGCTTTCTTTCTACAACTCTCTCAACTCTCTCCACAACTTCTAAAGCAACCCTGCCATGGGCACCTCTCGAGCCCCAGAATGTCTGCTCAACAAGGTGTGACGTTGTTGAACCACAAGTCTCCAGTGAGAGATTTGGGCTGGTTGGTTGGTTTTGGTTGTTTTGTTAAATCATTTCAGAATACAGTAATTGTTGTTACTGAGTGTCATTAACTTTGAAAGTGCAATCATCATTTTTGTAATTAACGCACATGACAAACATAATTCACAAAACATGAAAAAGAAATGAGATGCTATATTTTCCTAAGGATATTTTTGGATGTTCAGAGTATGCTTTCCACTGGTTTTCACTTACAAAATTGTAGAACATGGAACAATACCCGTTTGTACGAGACATTTTCACTCCATGGTGATGACAAGAAGCGGAATTTCTCAGGCAAAGTCAGGTAACTTACAAAAGAATAAAACTGCCAGTCCGTTTTTTTCAGCACAGAAGAATAAGTTCTAACAAACAAATGGTAAGGGAAACCTTCTCTATATATATCAGAAGCATTACAATGAAATTGCTGGCTTTGTTTTGGAGCAGGGACAAAGGAGCTTTCAATACGTTTTTATAGTTCTTACCATGGGATAAAAAGAAAAAAAAAAAAAAAAAAGTAAAGGAATTCACCACAGATCTATTTAAATCTTGCCCTAAATAGTAAAATTAAGTACAGTTAAAGTGTCCTGCATTATTAGGATGAAACTAGAAAAAAATGAAACAAACTAATCTTACCTTAATGAAAAAGTATTTGTCATAGTTTAAACAATACCACCATCTATCTGTCTACATTGCTGTCTATTTATTTACCAGTGGAAGTTTATTAAAACACACCTGAGAAAGGCACATTTGGGCACAAGTGGCTTCCTTTGCAGCTAATCAGTGTCAAGTTTGCTCTCTCTCTCTTTTTTTATTTTATTTTAATTTTTTTTGCTATGTGTGCCAGTTTAAAAGAAGCATCCTGGCAGTACTGAGCACTTAAGGGAAAACATAAATAATGCATTTATAGTATGTAAACCTGAACAGATAAACCAAAGGAATGGAAAGCCATAACATATTTAATTAATGATCAAGATACCTTTGAAATAAATCTTTAGTACATCCTGCAATTTTAAATAGATAGCTTCTCAACCTTAAATTTAATTCATTGTATCTCTGAATTGAACCATATGCAATGAACTATTTATTTCATTTAGTTCAAAACTGCATGAAGAACCTGGTCAATACGTTGAGTGTCATTATGTCAAGCTCTCACGTACCACAGTTTAGTGGAAGAATGCCCAAATTATTGATTCTCTTCAAAGGATTTTATCAAAGAAAAACTTTCAAAGAACTTGAACAACAGTTCAACACTGTTTTTTAAGACTGCTGTCTTATAAAACTCATGCTATGAGGTACCTTCATTTTCAACAAAATAGACCTTTTGGAAATTGTCTGCAACCTGCTAGTGTGATTCTGTTGTGAATTTGAGAACATGAATAGGAAGAGGAAGTACGTTTTGTTCTCTTCAAGTAACAGTAGCAGATGGGAGAATTGAGATCTTTTACAATTTTTTTTTTAACAGTCATCCACGCCTCACAAGGACATGCAAATCCAGACACTAGTGCAGCATTGTATGTGATTGGGAAGGTTTTCCCATATGGCTCTGGACACTTTCAGGACGCCTCAAACTGTCCTGACGCCTCAAAAGGTAACTGCAACTTACCTTTGTCCTGTGTATGACTCCTGAAGACCCCAAATGTTCCCTTTTGAAGAGTCTAATGAGCTGCTCCAGTGCTGAGAACCTGAAGATTTTTTGTACACACAATTTCTATTACAAATGGGTAAAAGTGTGTACGTCTATGCAAATGCAAATTTTTCCAGAACACAGAGCTTTGGGTTTCTCTTGGCAAGGTATGTGCCTCTGCATGCATAGAATTTTAATTTCAAGGGATTTTATTACAACCATCAGTTATTGTGCTATAGCAGTAGCTAGAGGGACTGATTTATTCTCAAATGCCCTTGGCTTCGTATTGTATATCAAGTAATGCTGCTGTTATAAATATATCTGGGTGAAGAAATGTCTACAGTTCTGTGCGTAATACTAAGCATAGTTAAGGTTTCAAGCATCGTATACAAGAGGGTTTTTTTTTCTACTGGAAGAAACAGGCAATTATTATGGCCCATTGAGCTCAGATTAAGCATTTCCATCAAAAAAAAAAAAAAAAAAAGAAAAAGAAAAAAGGAAAAAAAAAAGCATCATGCTACAATCCTTGTAAAGCTGTAAATGCAAATGGGAACCATCTCATCTTCCATAAAAAATAATCTATGGTTTTATTTGCTTCTTCCTTTCCATTTCTTCTTATCCTCAGTTAGCAAAATATTTCAAAACAGGAAAATTGTACTGAGGGAATAAAAATTAAATAAATAGAAAATCTCCAAAAATAAATCAGAAACACTCTAAAAATCATTGCTGTATTCAATCAGTGTGTAGGTAATTATTTTCCAGCATAATATTTACTTTTTTAAACAGTCAAGATTACCTCAAATCCAATTTTCATCTTTTCTTGGCCTTGGGCTAAGACACTTTTTTGTTTTGTTTTGTATTAAGATCATCTATAATGATCGATCAACACATACCTGGCAATCTACCTTGGCTTTTGTTTTGTTTGTTCGTTTTGTTGCATTTGTTTTTAATAGTTGTACCCCCAACATGTGCTGCAGGTCACACAGAGACCTGCATCACTGAATTTGCCTTTTGCTTCCTGATTCCATACACAAAAACTTGCAGTACTGCAGCACAGCTGGGAAGCTCTTCCTTTTCTGAGTCCCCCGTAAAAACACAAAACCTTCAACACCGCAACGTCAGCCAGCATGGCAGCTGTTCCTCCACTGTATCCCACTGCATAACCATTTCCCTGATGTTTATAAAAAGTGTAGGAACCATGAGTCTCTGGTGTGCCTCTTGTGCCTTTGAAATGGACCACTAGGAGAAAAAATGGTTTACGTCTACTTTGCATCTACATTACGTGAGTATGTGACTATCCCTTGAATGCTAACACTGCTGCCTTTCAATTGGAAATTTCCCTGCAGTATAGTTTCATAAAAACTGACAAAAAAAAAGTCTCTAGAAGGTATTTTTGCAAGTATCGTTCTAGAAAAAAGCTTGTGTGGTAAAAATCCTCAAAATTAAATTCTGCACATGGATGTTAAAGAACAACCCCATGAGAAACCTTATCTATATTTAGTATTCAAATAAATATTCCTTTGGTACACAAAAGACCAGCTACAGTATACTTTAATTTCCCTGCATAGCACAATCTGTATTATAAGGAATAATCAGAAGGCAAAGACACTGTATTAAAAAGAATAAATGGACACTGCGAAGAACATAATTGAAAATACTGTGATGCTAAAGAAATAACCAGCATAAAGTATGTTATCTTCGAATGCAAACACTACCAGACCAAGACCTGCTCATTACATGTATTACACTGTTTACTGCTGCATAAATCATTTTCTTGCATCACGAGCATACAGTTAATACCAGAATTTATTCTTGTAAAATCTTGTAACTTTGGGGAAATGGATGTTAAGTCTCTGCGCGGAAAAATTAATGCAGTTTGTGGCATGAATACCTATTAAGCGATAAACTCTGAAGCTAGTGTAAATACAGAATGAAGTCAGACATATTAATTAATATCTGAGTATCAGGTATTGCTAACAGCTTCTGAAATGAATGCTATGATTTGCTATTTCGTATATTTAAAAAAAATAAATTAACAGAGACAACAACTGAAAACTCTAGGCCAAGAACACATAATGAAATGAAGTAAATCTCTATTTTTCATACAAGAAATTCCTATATTTTAATCAGAAAAAATGAATACCAGCCTGTTAAGGTGCGAATTACATATACCAAATACATATAACATCTTGAAAAAATATTTCAAAGAGGAAGAGAAGGCTGAAAATAAGGACATCAGTGCACATGGTCATGCATTTTCAGACAGCTATTCAAACCAGTTATGCTACAGATTGCCACTACAGATATCATCTGTGTGTTATCAGTAAACATCTGGAAGGTTACTTGCTGTACCTGTGTGCTGATAAAAATAAGTCACTATCATTCAGTTGTTAATGCTTGACAAATAACTAAAAAACCCCACCAAAACACAGCTTTTATCTGGCAGATAAAATTATTAGCTGAAGAGGTCCTTATAAAAGGAACTGGCTTGAGAAACGAGATATTGCCAGGTCAGCAAGAAGCCAATGAATTGACAAATACCTAAACTTTCATTTGTCCATGTCTTCAGAGTTACTCTCTTAAGTAATAGAAAATTAAACTTTGTAGTGATACAAAGAAAAAGGATACAGAAACAGAAAATAGGTTAATTTATTTGAAACTACTCAAAACATATTGCTATTCTGGACAATTAACCTAATACATTAGTCATCAACAGATTTATTAGGAAAGTTTAATTTTATTAATCTGCAAATAAAATAGAAAATTCTTAGGATTTTCAACATTAACTACAGCTAGCATTCAACAACTGCCTTTAACTGAGATTTAGTAAGTATAGTCCATGCCTGTACATTTACAGTTACTTTATATAAACATTCTTGTCAATAAAATCTGATTGGAAAAAAAAAAGAAAAGAAAAATGTGAACAGTATGAAGTAAGCTCACTAGGACAGTCAGCTTTCATGCATCACTCCACTTGAAATTTTGGTGGATGGCTTCATTATTTATGAAACGTATCTGCACTACTTGTCTTTACATCTTGGGAGAGAATTGCGAGGATATAAATGAAAGATGCAAATTAATCACTGGAATCCACAGTGATGTTCAGAAGGAAGCAGGCCTCTAAATGTCATCAATGTCTTTTAAATTATCCTTTCTATTTTGTACATTAAATGCAACGGTAAGTTCCGTGCTCACACAAAAAAATCACAAATCAAAACACCAGTATGGTACCCTTTGTCACATTTATCAACTTGTTCTGTAATAAATCTTTTTTGTGGAGCATAGGTTGCCTTTACTGCACTAATTTATCAAACAGTGGACCCCTTAGGTGATGTTCTTCTAAGGCATATCAAAGGCATGGAGGAATTATGCCTTCACGAAGTTTAGAGAGAGAACTTCACACACTAAGATCACTGATGCTTTATAAATATATCCAAGAACAGAAGTGGTTTTCTGTTTTGTTTTGCTTTTGAATACTTTGAATGAGTCCCACAGAGAAAAGACCTGTGTGTCCAAACTCAGAATGGTCTCACTTTTGTGGCACATGCTTGACCTGTGCTCTGCAATAGGACTAACAGTTCCTGGGAGCATTTCTATTGCAGGCAGATTTTAAAGAGCTGTAAACCAAACGTCACAAGGAACATATTTTATGATATATTTTTTTCCCCCCACATGGCAATGTTCAGTAGAATAATAGGCTGTACAAATGGGTAGAATGTCTGGTGCCACAAACGAATCCCTTCTCAAAGCTGCTGATGCTGGTAATGTAAAAATCATTTTTTCTGCTCTGTACTGTAAATCTTACATACCAAAGGCAATAACTTTCTTTCACTTACAGCAGCAGAATTGCAAAGGAACAATACTGAGATGAGTTATTGTAGAGTTAGAAATGTAAAGAATGTCTTTAGAATGTAAAGCAAGTCTTGTAGCTACCAGCTGAAGCTGAACTACAGTTCTTGGTGCTTAATGATCACAGGTATCCAGATGATACGCTTCAGATTGGAGTACAAAAGAGATGGGGGAAGACTGTGTAAACGCTTCTCTCCTGCTTGGACCTAAAGATTATTACATAATCACTTCCAACAACTTTCCAGTTGTCACTATGTTAGTAAGAAACAGTAACGTAAGTACAGTAAGTAATGCCTTTAATTATCTGCAATTAATAGTAGATTACCCTGAAACATTCATTTAAAAGAAAACAATACCATGACAAATTGCTGTGCCAAACATAGTAGTGTTGAGAACAAAATACACCCGAAAGTGAGAACTAAGTGAGCAGGATCTAATAACAACACTGGCTATATTTAGCCTCATATGCTGCCATTAACAAGAAGGATACTCAAATTAAAATTTCTCATGTTTCTATTCAATGACGTAATACTGTAGGCTATTGCAAATCATGAACTTTTCTAGGATTCAAGTCCAACCTCCAAGTGTTACTTGGCAATTCATTACTCTTAATGACTTACACCCCAGGAGTCCAGCTATCATGCACAAGAACAGGAATCCCATCATGGGAGCGGGAAAGTAATGCTCCAGGAGCTTCCCTCCCACCAGCACAGACTGCATACCTTCATGAGTTAGAAACTTGGGTGCTACTGCTCCACATCAGTGACGTTGGGCCACAGCTAAATATAGCTCATTAGTAATGTGAAGTGTCCCAAAACTTTGAGCATTATAATGGTATGATTTGGAAATTTTGCTTTTATTTTCAAATACAAGGTAGCTCTGAATACCACTGCTCAACTTAGGAACAGTCCTTGGGAGGACTTCTTTTGAAAGAATCAAAATTATTTTCCTCCATGTGGAAATCTATCTTGTAGGCCTTACAAATACTGATCTTATCTCCCAGTTTGTTCAGAGTTTTCAAGTGAAAAAGTGAGGGACAAAACCAAAGTTTCTTTCAGCCTCTGTAGCATTAGCATCCTAAAGGAAGGTGTTTTATTCTGTACAATGCCCACACCTAATAGCTACACAGGGAAGGCAGGGGCATACTGCCTTAATCTCCTTTCCTAAACAGCTTAACTAACTATAGAAGATGCAGTGTCTAGCATTCAATAATTACTCACTCAGTGCATTTACTGGTTCTAAGAATGCATTACAAGGGCTGTCAATAAAATTTAATCAGCAATATATTTTTAGTGGCAGTGTTACAGCTTGCTGCAAGAAAACCTTTTTTCTCCAAGAATTTTTAAAGCTTCCCCCCCCCCCCCCCCCCCCCAAAAAAAAGAAAGAAAAAAAAGAAAAAACAAAACCTTGACACTTTGTAATGAAGGACATCTAGAGATTAACATATCAGGGCGTCCATTAGGGCAGTGTATTCTCACTCACGTTACCTTGGACAAGTAAGTCTCATTTAAAATATTCTTCGCTTTTCTCTTAAGAAAATGAATGGTCATTGGCAAAAATTGGGTGCAGCTGGCAAAGTTAAACTTTTTTCACCCTTTAATGAAACTACGGTAATGGTCTTACTGCCCTAAAAATAGAGAAGTAGAAGGAAATATTTAAACTTATGTATAGGCACGTGCATGCATGCACACCTATGCTCATTTTGCAAACTATATGTCATGTTCTTTAATGTCCTCCGTGATAACAAGCTTGAGACTGCAGCTTCAAGATTCTATTGTATCTATATGTTCTGAAGTAATTTTAATGACACACTGCATACAATTGTTATGCATGGAAGAGCTGCTGCCAACATTTCTTTGAGACTTTGTGATGAGCTATCTGAAGGTGAGCTATGCTGACAGAGTTTCAGGTCAGAGTTTATGAGATAGAGACATCTTTTGCTATATATACATGAAAGATCTCAATACTGTATCTTTCTACAATAAAAAATAACCTATTTTTCTTCTTCATATAGCAATACATTTCTTCACTTTCCTACTGTATCTTAACCCAAACTGAAAGGAGAAAAAATTGTACCTACAAGTTTTCTTATATCTATCTGTAGCTCTATATACAGGGAGGAAAACATTTTGCTACCTATATTTGGTGTTTGCGGTGCAGCACAGGATAAATCTAACTACTCTATTTGTAAATAATTTCAACATCATGTTATAATATACATGGCTAAAATGATAACTAAAGAGCGTAATGCAAAATGTCCATTTCATTCTCATTTGCATGCAAGTAACGCTCAAGTAATGCAAGTGTGATGTTACAGCCTGTGCATTCAGTACAGTATGGTAAGACATTGGAAACAATTCTTTTGCACCTTGCAATTCTCTCACACCTGAACAGATTTTGCAGAACTTATTTCATTACAATTTACAATGAAGTAAATATGCAGAATTACTCAACGTCATTGTAGACTGCAGATTATTGCCTTTCCTCACTTTTATTTCCAGAAATTCTATGCTGTTTTGCTTATTTTTTTCATCATTTTAGCCAAGTATGCACCTGATGAGAATGGTTGAAGCATACATCATTGAACGTACTTTCTTCAGCCATTTATTATTTTGTTCTAGTCTTATCAAAATTACCATAAAACTACTGGTGCATCCCTGAGACTAAAGCTGCAGGAGATCAATGCACTGCTTCTGCTGTTGTTCGCCCTGAATTTTGGATATATTTAACTAGGGTCTGTTGTGGATGGGTTTTTTTTTGTTTGTTTGTCTTTTTCCCCTTGGCTTTCTTGGTTGTCCTTGAATCATAGCAACTCTGACCTCCCCTGGATTTGTCCCTCTGCAAGGTCCCTGCTGCAGAATGGCTGCATCACTAAGAGTGAAAGCTAAGGCTGTGCAATGCAAGAAGTGTAGTAATACCAGGGGAAGTGCAGGTGAAAACCATTAGTTTACAGAGTAAGAACTGAAATGGAAAAAGGAGAAAAAAATGAAAGAAGTACAGAAGGGTAAAAAAGTCAAACAAACAAACAAATAACAAACCAGGAAGAAATTTGTGAGCATATAAGCATTGGAAAAATAATTAAAAAAAAAGGAACAATGTCTTCATGTTCTGTGTTGTTATGTCAGATTAAACGCAATCTAGTCTAGCGAAATCAAGGTCCAAACAACCTCATTATTTTTCAATCAGCTAGTCTTCAAGTTTAGCAAATTTTCAAGCCTGGGATTAGTTTATGTGATAAATCGATTTTTAGTGTTATATGATGTAAAAGCCATTCTGTTCTGCTAACTACCTGAAACACTGAGATCAATTTTGGGAGTAAAACATCAATTACCTCACTTACGGAGAGAGGATAAACAGCAATTAAAAGGGTAGCTAATGCTTCTCTGCATTAGGTTACTTGTCTCGTTTGTCAGTATATCATATCAATTGCTTGATTTCTAATTTTGTACGGAGACTAGAATTCAGGCCTTTTGCATCCCTGTTAGATATATGCTGAGACAAGGTTGTCTCCTATTACACAAAAATTCCTAAAGTGTCTCAAACAGCACATGTCACTACAAGCATTAATTATTTTCCATTGGGTTAAGATACTAAAAATTTTCTTTCAACCTGGGCTTAGATACACTGTAATTTCAGTCATGGACCAATAAATACAAATAACAGTACTTCTGGTATCCAGTGTCCATTATGACATAAAGAAGTGAGTCTTGAGAAGTGAGAACTAAGCACCTCTACTTAAAATACAGCCTTTGCCTTATATCTGCAGCATAGCATGAGGGTCTCCCAGTGTTTAAAGTTAGGAAGATTGTGTGCTATTCCTGAAAGCCTAAAAACAACTACAAAGAGGAGGAAGCGCACAGAAGGAAAACACTGTTTCCAAACATCAAGCTGTGTAGCCAAAGTTGAAAAGGGCAACATACAGTGATGACTTTGGTCAAAATCAGCAAAGGTACAGAGACAGCAAAGCTGTTACGTCACCAAGTAAGCAACCAAACAGGTATTGCTACATACCTCGAGCTGTCTATGAGTGTGCTGAAAAAAATGTTTGGCCATTAGAATAGCAATGTCAACAGCAATGGAAAATTCTACAGAGAGAGCTCAACTTGGTAACCCCAACAGATCCCAAGAGCTTTTTGTTATCTCATTCTCCTCTCCTTCAGTTACTGAGACATTTTCACACTGCTTTTCAAGGAGCTAAGCCTTCTGTGTCCACAATGCAGGCCCCTGGCTAGAACTCCCAGAACCTGGAGCTACCAGGCAGCAATCCCAACAGGCTGTGCTAGAGCAGACCTCAAGTCAGGGAGAACCTGTGGCATTAGAGCAGGCATACGGTAAAGCTCTGTCCATGTTTAGAGTGTTATAAAACATTGCTTTTGTTCTAAATAAAGACAAAATATTTTGAAATATCAGAATCTTCCATGAAATGCAATTGCCCTTTTCTCTATTCCCTCAGTCTCTGTGCTCACCGTGTCTGTCTGATTCTTGATATGTGAAGATTTCTGCTCTATTAAGAAGGGGGAAACCTAGAATCTAAGCATCCCAACTATACATAAAGAGGACAGGTTATGGACACATACTGACAAATGACACATACATTCTGCTCAGCATATGCTCTGCATTCCAGTAAGCTGCAATAATTTGTTGAAATTAATATGCAGTATTCTTTAGTAAATAAAACCAGACTAAAAATACATTATGGATTTTTTTTTTTCTCTGAAGCCTTTCACTTGATTCCCAAAACACTGTAATTCAAATGTTTGCATTCAGCAGGCAGGAGACTTGTGGCTTAGAACTCTGAAAGAGGAAATAAAAACACCTTTCATCTGCCCACATTGGGCATCCAGCAGTAGTGAGACTGCCTTCTACCTGCAGGGAAAAAATGCCTTGATTTTAGGAAAACAACAATACGCAGGCATCCATTAAACTTTGTTTTTTCTTACTCTCATTTTCAGTTATTTGACTCCTGGAGCTGAATCTTCTGAGTAAGCAGTATTCTATAACATTTTATAGTGTGTGTGTGTGTACGCACACGTGCTTGTCTGTATGTTTCGCATTCTAAGACTTGGGCCAACATGGATTTTATTTCCTCTTTGTATTTTATAGTTCTTAGACTGCAGTAATTTTTTCTTAAGCCATGTCTGGATTTAAGTATGCAAGCCAGGACAGAAAGGTACTGAATCTACAGTGTGCCATAAATCTGAATTATTTGCTATTTATTTATTTATTTTACTGTTACAGTTTGTGGGGAGAGAACTGCGTGTTTAGTTTATGTTTCAACTCCTTCTAAAAACGAAGGCAAATTTTGCAACACCACAAACAGGCACACACTGCTGGTCTGGTCTCTCCTTGCACCTTACCAGCTGGTTTTGGGGGGGGTTGTTTTAATTTATGGGAGCAATAATTTATGCCACCATCTGTCTTAAGGAAAACTAAAACACCAAAAAAAAAAACAATCACCAAAAACACAAAACCATACAAAACAAAACAAAACCAACAAAACAATAAAACAATGCAAAACACACACAAACACAAAAACCCCATTTTGCTCAAAGCCCATCAAAAGCATAAACAAAATATGGGAAAAAATCAAACTCATAACCAATACAGTGGAAAGGGGATTGAGTGGAACTTTAAATAAAGCAAGGATTGAGTTCAGTATTTTCAATAGCTTTGCTATCACGTTCTAAATATCCATTCCCCTGAGAAAAAAATGACGTTTCTGCAGTGACGGGGAAGGACAGTGAGTCTCTTTTCTTTTTATTTGATACTTCTGATTATTTAAGATAAATATGCTTGCTGTACATGTTATACTCCAACTTTGGAAACAAGGAAAGCCCAAGGCCCACACAGCAGAAGAGATCCTCTTCATATCTAGGTTATATAGAGTCTCTCTCTGATGTCTGGATGCATTTTCACTATATTTTACTCCTCACAGTGCCTAATAACCAGGTTGTAAAAGTTTCATGTTGCTTGTGGGAGGGAAGGAACACATGAATAGTGCCTTGCCAGACATACGAGAAATTCCCATTCTTACTTCAATTTGGTAGTCAGCTGTTATAAAGTCAGGAATCCCTGATCAGCTTTGATCAGGATGAAATAGTTGAAACCTTCCTAAAACTGGTATGTGGTTTCCTGAAAGAACTTCTGGCATCCAGCCTCTTCTTGCAGAAACTAAACTGATTTGATGTGGAATATAAAATAATGCATGCTAATGGAGCTGGAATGATTTTAAGCCTAGCACTAGGTGCTGGAAGTTTCCTCTTTTCCCCCTTAATGAGCACTCTCAACTTGAACATTAAAAGCAGCCTAGTCCATTCTCTGTACATTTAGAGTACTCATCACTGCTGATGCGTGCTGGTGAACAGAACTCATGGGCTGGCTCATTTATGTGCTTCAAAAGCCCACATCTGGGTCATTTGAGCATTGCCACCTGCATGATTTCAGTTAAAAATGAATTTAAAAAAATGGACAGTTTTAAGTCTTTGTGTACTATTGTTGATGATCTTGAGATGATTTCCTGGTGTTTACTGCACAACTTTCACAAAGACCCAAGTTTGTCCACTGTGATCACCAGCCAAATGTAATCACGTACATGTTTTAATACGGTATTGAGATAAAGATACACAAACCACCTATATTGAATTTTAAAGACAACTCATAATAGAAATAAGTAGTACAGAAAAGCCATAAACATGGAAGATAATACACTGAGATTAAGAAACAAAGCCTAAATTTCGAAAGCAGAGTGATTCTGCTGTTAAACAACAAAAAGGCTGAATGACCACTCAACAACCATTTATGTCAGCCAAATATACTACTTTGCCTAGACTATAAAAGAAACATTGCATTCTGTTGAGCTTTATTGCTCTCAAAATGTTAAGAACACTTTATCTTCTTGTTTTCAGGACTCTGAATTTAAGACAAATGCGGTAAATCATGGGAGGGGAAAAGATTTCCCCTTAATAATCTAGATCATGTTAATTGATCTCAGTAGAGTCCCCCATTGCAAGACTATTTCCATTAGCTCACTGATTTCTGTATTTGGATGATCTTGCCCCTGCTAATTATAGATGAACCAATACCCCTCCCTATCCCTAGAGGAAAACATTAGCACCTTCTTTTCAAACACTTAGAATTCTTTAAGTACTTCCAAGCCTGTAATATCTTTTAGGGTCACCTGCTGCCTTAAAACTTATACTTCAAGATCGTTCAGTAAAAATTACAAAAGTTAATGACACTGAAAGCTGAAACTGTATTTTCTAGATAGAGCAGGCAAATGGAACAGCCATATTCTCATGGAAGAAGCAGTTTCTGAGCATGCTTTTTCTCCTCTCCAGTCCTATTAGTAATGCACAAGATTTTAGCTATAGTTTAAACCACAAATAAGACAAATATTATGGAATGATCTACAAAGATATGTACAGCCATTTAATTTAATACATTAAACTGCTAAGAGCAAAGCAAAGTATTTGCATAAGTTCTTCTGTTATGAATATACTTGGATATTAACATCACAAATGATTGGTGGCATCTAGCTACTTACTTCTTTGAGTGAAGAAACACATACATGTATTGCTGCAGTCAGCTTATTGGTCGATGTCTTCAGGCTAACAGTTACTACTTCAATCCTAACAAAGTGTCTTCATTTGCCTTAATGTTGACTTTTTGCCTCAAATAACAGCTCTAATCTGTAAGAGAGGGGGAAAAACACCTCAACTCTTCTACTTAGACATTACAGAATTATTCATAGCAGCTTGCAGGTCTACTGGGATTACTCAAAACTTGAAAAGAAATCCAATATTTCTATTCTAATACTGCCTGTACAGATTTCCAGCAATTATAAAACACACTGTTCAGTACTTTCTTTAAAATAGGCTGGCTTGAAATTAATTGTCCCAGAAAGAAATAAGATTTAGTTGTTCTCATTTACTGCTGTAACGTAACTTGAATACAATTTCCCTGTATGGAAGTAATTTCTTAGTGGTAAAAAAATAATAATAATAAAAAAAAACAAAGTCTCAAGGAAAGTGAGAGTGTTCCAAAACAATTATGTATCACCACACAGTTTGGACTCCTTCAGTTATTATTTTTATGATGGGGAGGCGTCAAGCTAAGTGTTATGAGTTTATGCAATTAGTAATGCATTTAGAAATTATACATCACACCATTAATTTCTCACAGATACAGTTGCTATTAAGATCTAGTTAAGGTATTAAAGTATTATATTTACAACTTTTTCTTGTTGTTGATGTTACGCTACAGTATTTTTCAGTAAAAAATTCAAGAACATTGATTCTATTTTCTTCTTAAAGAGAAACAAAAATACACAAAAGTACAGTACAGTAATACGGGATTGTAGGTTTGTTTTTCTTGTGTGTGTGTGTGTGGTATTTAGTCTTTTCAACAAAGGGTTTTAACAAAAACATCCTCGAATCTTGCCACTTTCCAGTGCAGGAAAGCAAACGAAGAGAAAGTGATCAGGACTCACTGGACTACCACCTGTGTGGTACTACCTTGAATCATTCTGAAAGTAGTTTAACAGGAAGTAGGAACTCAAGAAAACTAAATTCAGACTAAACTAAAACTTGATCAGTTCAACATAAAGCAACTTCTATGAATACACTTTTTAAATGTGAAATCAACTGTAACATTTGCAGTTTATATTTGATAAATGTACAGTTTCCTCTTTACTTCCTGTAGCTTCACCTTCCCCAGGTGGCTGAGCATATTCAACAGAATGCTGTATATTAACCAACAAAATTATCAGCTATAATAAATCAATTCATGATATAACTCTTGATAAACAAGACTCCTGGCTCTTTCACGTAATGCCATTTTTTGGAAGCCAAACTGAAATGAAACAAGGGCCCTATTCTGCTGAGACTTATCTGTTCTCACAAGCAGATAGAGCATGGAATTTCTGTGGATGATATCCAGATTACTTCATTCAAATTCTAAAATATTCCTTGGAACTCCTTTATAAATATACAGAACTGACACGGTCTTCATGGTCAGTTTATGGCTAAATTTCCTGCTATGATAGGCCACATGCAGCTTGGTGACCACAGACTCTAACAGCCTTCCCTTTCAGCTCACTTAAGCAGGCTGAAAACTCATGTAAGTGTACTTATGTACTTCACTTTTCAATACCATTCTTAATCACATTATATTGAAAAACCTTGAAATATTTAGAAGTTTTACAAGAAACCATCTTCTCAATTTTCTCTCTACTTTCCCATTGTAACCATGGGAGTGATTTGGTTTTGTTCTTTAATTCCCATAGGTGTAAATTTTAGAGAGGAAAAATAAAAGCCCTGCACAAATACTGGCTGTCTGAAATAGATGATGCAAGCTGAAGGCTTAGAGTGCTGGATTTTCTGCACTAGGGCATAGAAGTACTGATCACACTTGCCCATACTGATCACACTTGCCCATTCTTCTTCTGGAGCTGACTGCTCTAGGATCAAGGAAGTTAAAGCAAGACGTGTAGGGCTCCTAATCTGCCACAGGTATTGTAACCAGCTTAATTTAACATATATGAAAATCCTTTTGTCTATTTGTTATTTGCTTATACAGTGGTTACTTAATTTCATTCTGTCAGCAACTCCTTTCAAGTAAAAAAAAAAAAAAAGCAAAAAAAAAAAACAACAAAGCAAGCATAGAAAAGTTATTCTGTTTATGAAAAGAACACTTCCACATTTCTACTTTTCTGTTTAGAAATGGTGGATTATTGAAAAGCCCCAAGAACTAAGTAATATCAAAACTTCAACTTATACATGGTTTTTTGCATCTGAAAAGTGGTAATTTCATATACTTCAAACAAACAAACAAAAAATCTATCCAGTACTAGAATTATAGCAGTCAGTGATTCCCAGATGGTAAAACAGAATGATCTATAGATATGTTCAGGTACTTCCACAGTGGTTAGGAAGTCATCCACTTCCCTTTCTGTAATCACTCAAAACCACATGTAAGCAGTACTTTGTACTCTAATGTTGAGCTGCTCTGAGAGCTGTTATTTCTTTTCAAAAAGAAATAAAAAAAGTCGAGAAATGTTGTTGAGAAGGGATGAACTAAAGGAAAAAAAAAAAAAAACAAAACACAACACAATCCTGTCTTCACTCTTTCCTCTAAATTTTCCCTTTTATGTACAAGAGAAAGCAATCCCATGCAGCATCTCAGCAGCTGGTTCTGCCCCATGAGAGAGCAGCACTGCACAGCAGGTGTTCCAAGTACGCACTCTTCCCAGGTGCTCCTGTCTGCTCAGCACCACCTTACAGCATCTCCCACACCGATGAGAAGGTAAAGCCAATGCCAACATTAAATCAAAATGACAATGGGTAATCTTATGTAGGTAAATTTAATTACTAAGGTTTCATTATTAAATTTAATTACTAAGGTTTCATTATTAAAGTAATGCTAAAAAAAAATAAATCAATACTTAAATACTAACTGAAAAACTTTAAGCTCCTTAACGTGAAAAATGCCATATTTCAGAGAGAATTTTGTTTGATTGGTTGTTTTATTTAGGTAGATGACAGCTGAGTCCTAATTTCAGCTGCAGGTCAAGTCATTGCTATTTACTAAAAACATAACTCTTCCTCCAGTCAACACATTAGACTGAGCACATTAAAATTAGTATCCATAGGCAGCTACAGAAGGTGACTAAATTTCAGCTCTCTAAGGGTCTGTTAAGTATATTATTTTTCCCACCGTGTCTTTGAGCCTGCATGAAGTCTTATTGATTTCCAGCACGGGAAACCAGAGGCACTCAGGTCAGCAAAGGGTCCTTCCTCCTTGTAACTGAGAGATCAGTTTATAAATTGTTTAAATGTTCTAATTTAATATATGTGCAAAATACCTAGTTAATCTTCATAGTTTGCTTTGATTCAAATACAAAGTTTCACATTAATTAAAGGTTTATTTTTCTTAATGCACACAAGCTGCAGTGTTTGAGTGCCACTAAGCTTAGTGTTTAATCAGGAAAACTACCATGGCATTGGCTGATTGGGCTGGCTCAACTGCTGCCTGCTCAACTTTTCCCCATAATTGCAGGATATACTTTATTGTGACAGGGCCTGAACAGTGGAATTCCAATACGCTATACATCAGGTTCTCCATTATTGGATTAGCTAGATGTGGCATCATTACCGCTGCACTTTCATGCCTATCATTGATTGCATCGTTCCTTCTATTTCACAATTAATGCAAGCCAGCTGGATTGATCAATCTTCTGATGAGTTTGGGCCACAGTCAATACATTCTTATGGCTCTGTACTACTGATCTGTATGTTTTATAGCTGTGCCTAAGGATTTGTCATTCTGGCTAGAGATTTTCTGGTTTCTTAGATACTTCTGCTTGCACCCTGCTACCTAAGTCACAAAGTATTTATGAATTACTCATGTAACAAGAAAAAAATGAGAGAGCAAAAGAGTCACTAAATTCATCATTGGAAAGAATTCTTTTTGAAATGACACTGTTGATGGGCTCAGCACCGACTGCTCTGGCAGCTGAATGCTGCACTTTAAAACTCTTCGTTTCCAAAGAAACTCAGTGGTTTCATGAGACCACAGCTATTTTCATTCCTTGCTCAGGCATGTCAGCACATTCATGAGACATGTAAACACGTTAATAACTCCATTTTTAAGAGTTTGCTAACACTGCAATACTCACTATGTTCGAAAAGTTACTCTTCATCTCAAGTGTAGAAAAATTTGCAGGAAAGTCTCTCCCCAAAAGAGGAGGGAGAATTAAATGTTGGGAGGTGGGGAGAAATAGCTAGTCACAACATTTGCTGATGCCTCTCTGCTGTTACCCTACATCAAATGTATAACCATCCACACTTGAAAATTTTCTCTAGAGAATCACAGAATCACTCAGGCTGGAAAAGACCTCCAGGATCATCGAAGTCCAACCACCAATCCACACCGTGCTCACTAACCCACACCCCTACATGAAATAATACTGAGTTACTATATTTTCTAATGAAACAGCTATAGGTGAAAGTGCAATATTGTACAGCCTCTGATTTTTTCTTCATTTTTTAAAAAAGAAATGTATTTTCTTGGATGCTACCAGATATACCTGTATTGATGCTTCTATATTTTTTTAATGCCTACCAAGAAATAATTCATTTGAGGCTGAAAAACAAACAAACAAAACAAAATAACAAGAAATTGAAAGTTCTTGCATGAAAATGTAACTAATGGTACACTAGCATTAGTAGCATCTACATCCTAGCCTGATAGACATTATGAGAAGCTTCACTATACCAAATTTAAATAAGAAAATGAATGAACTAAATTTGGTTAGAGAGTGAAGAATTCTAATCAATATATTCAAACTAGAGTTTGGACTTTCTGGACTAATTCACACATTACACAGAGAATGCCCTCATTAAATCAAGAATAATTGCTTTTTCTCATCACTCTGTCTCATCTAGTTGCCAATGCCAATAGAGTGACAACTGCAAGGTACTGGCAATAGCAATTGCACTGATTTTCTCACAGTTATACCAGATTTCATTTTTTTCTTTTCCTTGGGAAATCTAAATTTAGAGATAAAAGGAATTGATAACCAAACCAGTTAAATTTCTTCTAGTTAGAAAAGCAAAATAACCTCTGAAACAAGTTTCTGGTAAGCCATGAAATTATATCTGTTAAAAAGAGAAAGAAACGCATGACTTGACAGTTGAAAATGTTCTGTTAAATATAAAATGTATTTGATTCACAACATGCAGCATTTCCTTAAACACTCTGGCTTTAAGGAGAGCAACCATCTGAGATTATCCAAACATAATTCATTTTCACTGAAAGTGTTCTACCTGAACAATGTTTCTTGTATAGTTTGGAATGTAAAGGATAGAGCTTGTGCCTTAAACTTGGGCAATATAACATTGGACCATTATACAGCCACCAAAAACACTTCTAAAAGTAAGACAGAAATATTGGTGTTTTGACAATGGTTTTAATAACACAAAAATCCCTGCTAGTAGTCACAGTTTTTCTCCTTTAAGAGTAATGTGAATGGAGAAACAGGCTCAGTAATTTAGTCTATTTAAGTTTCAAATTAGTTCATGAATCTCTATTTAGGCTACCTACGTATATGGCCTGGTTTTCAGAAATGCAGAGCACAGCAAAACTTAGCAAGACACTGCTTGAATGTTCTCACATCTTTGAAAAAATCAGGCCATTATATTTAGATGCCTAATTACAAGTGCAAGATTTGAATGAATTCAAAATTTTTGCCTAGATGAGCATATATTGCACCAGTTTTCTTTTTTCTTTTTTTTTTTTTTTTTTTTACTTGCTTTAAGACAAGTTACAGTAGGTAGCTTATATTCAGGTAAAAGTGAAAAAATACATAACTAATCATATATTCCAATCTTATTTTTATTACAGTTTTAAAGAAAATGAAGCATGGATAAATATAAGGGTAAACAAATTGACATCCTAATCGATCCTATTGCCAAAAGATCTACACTAAGCTTAGAAATCGGTTACCATTCAGCTTCAGAAAATTGGGAAATAAGATAATAAAGAGAAATATTCCTAAAAGCCAAGTAATGATGACGGCGTGTTTGGAAAGAAGAACCTTCCATCTCAGATTCCTTTGTTTTCATTTACGTGACATTATACCTCACAGCAAATTGGAGCAAATCCCAAGTTTTACAACTGCAAGATTGAAAACGAAATTTTTAATGTAAATTCAAAGTTCAATTTTGGGGGAAAATACCTCCGCTATTAAAAGAATGGTTACCATTTACCATTGCTGCGCTTTCTCCAATTTTCTTACCCTTTCTTTTCTTCACATCCTTAGGAGGGAAACAGCTGCTGGCTTTATTCTATATATTCACCAAATGAGATAGTTGACTCTGGGCAGAGCTACACACTGAGCTGTGATGCGGCTGATGTTGCTACCTGAATGCCCAATGGGAGTACAAAGGCTAGTGTTGCTAGAGCATCTCCTGGCTTTCTTATGTAGTTTCATTTTAAAGAAATAATATGCTATGTACATGTAGTGGTACTGTATAGATCTTTTTATGTATGCTTGCCCAGAACAGCTAAACTTATTAAAAAGCTCAGTGAGTATGAGAGGCCAAACTGTTTTAATAATCTAAACATGAAATTAACTGCTTTCATGTTGGTCATTAAAACAGACTAACTGTTAATGTTGATGTCTCTATTTTTATCACGTATTGCTCTGTACGTTTATGGCAGGAGGAAACACAATTATTTGTTAGCTTTGCTGTGTTGTTCTTTTTTTAATATTTTAACGCGATCGAACATTTAACAACACTGCAGTATATGCGAAAACAGTAAAACACTGCAGCGCATCATGAATTTAAATGGATGTGATTTCAGTAGCTTCCAAAAAAGTTAGCCAAACTGAAATTCTGTCCTCTATTACTGAATTTGTAAACAAAACAAGCAACAAAATCTTCCTGTGGACATCATTTCTATTTTGGCCTTTAGAGTAGAACAAATGAACAATATGCTTGCTTTCTAATTGCCAAAGGGAGTTACAGGAAAGGAATACTGTAGGCAAAAGAATGTACATTACATATAAAAGAAATGACCCCCAAGGCCTAATCTGGGCTTTTTTTTCTATGTCTTTGCACAGGCTAAATGCATTGTCAGAATGCACGCATGTGCAGCTTCAGCAAACATAATACATATCTCACCTTCAGTTCCTACCTCCAAAATATGCTTATCACCTTTTCAAAGAATACAACTCAAGTAATTTATGAGGTGATACACATAAATGCTCCAAGCACTGGAAAATGCAGCTTTCAAATAATACAGAGGAACTTATGTCTCTTAGGACTTTAAAGGCATTGCCAAGTTCTCCTTTGCAGAGGTATAGTATAAATACTATAAAGTGCAGTAGAGAGCACTAAGTAATCTATACTTCCTTCTGAATTATAGATGTAATCAAAATGAGCAAGCACACAACATCAGTCTTCACTATCCTTGCCTTACCATGGAATTTAAGGTGAATCTTCAGTTTTCGTTCCTTGTCTTATATGCAGTTTCCACTGTTTACCTAAGAGTTTCTGAGTTTCATAACATAGAATAAAATGCCATAAAAAACAAAGGTATAAACCTGGGTGTCTCTCTCAAAGATAGTATAAAATGTAATAAAACAACATATAAACCTGGGTGTTTCTCTCAGAAGGCGTTGTTTCCACCAACCTTTTTTTTTTTTTTTTTTTATTACAGCCTGAACTTATACTTCATTGCTTATGTTTTAACATAATTTTTAATATTTACTTAACATCTTTCTAAAGACAGTGCCAGTGTCATTAAATCAGAAAATGGAAGTCTGCTACAGAAGCCATAATCATTACAGCTTAACCTAAAACTGCTAATGTAGGCTTTTCTTCTAATTTTGCAGAGAGAAATGCAGTTTCTTGTGGCTCACTGATCCTGACAATACCCTCAGACCAACTCCCATGATTCCCTCATCACGGGCAGATATCATTTCAACAGATGTCAAGAACAGCTAAGTGCACTTAGGCCTATTTGTTAAATTCCTAGGGGGAGGTAGATTGGTGAAA
Organism: Gallus gallus; assembly: GCF_016699485.2. Lineage (NCBI taxonomy): Eukaryota > Metazoa > Chordata > Aves > Galliformes > Phasianidae > Gallus > Gallus gallus. Next base: position 11,255,580 of record NC_052545.1, read on the forward strand.
TTCATCCTGTAATTAAACCGCATATTTCTTTCAAGCTGCCTCTTCCCTCTCCTCTTCATAATCTCTCTGCCTCGCATCAAATCATTTAGGCACTTATTGGCTACAATCAATACAATATGAGATACATTAATTTAGTCCCTAGGAGATTTGCTGGGAATAGGCGGTATTGCTCCGCAAGCATTCAGAAATGTTCATGCAAGCATGCTATCAACTGCAGCGGTATAGCACTTATAGTCAGCATAGGCAGATTTATGACAACTCCATACTGTGTGCCCACAGGTCTGGTCTGCAGCCAAACATACATAAATTGGATTGAATCGGGAAACGCTAAATATATTACCTAATGCACACAAATGCTAAATAGTGAAAATCACTGCAAAGAGTCAGAATGGGTGAACAGAATCTCAAACAAAAGCTCAAGCTTTCCATATGCTCCAACACCCTTTGTGCCTTGCTACGTACAGTGAAATTAGAATTGGAAAGAAATGTTAACAAGAGCTCTCATTTACAGGTATGAATTTCAAAGAAACCTCTTTCACCTATGTTGTCTTTTAACCGGCACATCCTCTTCCTATTGCATTGTTTGGGTTTGCATTTGTCTTCACAGAAGGGAAACAGGATGAACCTGTCATTTTTTTTCCTTTTTTTTCTTTTTTCTTCTTTTTTTTTTTTTTTTTTTTTAGAAGGAGAAAAGTAATTCTGCAACAATGCTACATTTCATTTTTTAAGGACATACTGTTGCAATTTTGTTTAAAAGCAAACATACAAACCAACTCCCTAACTCCTAGAGACTCAGAAATGTTTTATAATAAAACAGTATTAAATGTTTCTTAAATCCTTAGGACGTAACACATTGGGAAAGTATTAATATGTACACCATGCAATATGTCACTAATCAAAATTATATTTGTAACAGTAATGACAACTAGAATCTGCACATACACACATAAAATAGATTACTAATGAGGTAGACTAGGAAAATAAGAAAAAATACAATATCCAAAACTTAATTAGGTTATTTTGCTGGAACTGCAAAACCACAATCTATCAATCAAAGAAAACACTGTATGCAATTATATGTATTTAATTTTTAAATTAGAAGCCTAATCAGGAAGCCTTTTTCTTCACTTTTAAAATGGGCATTTTTCTCAGTGACAAATTCTAATTCAGACTGTGCTTTACCATCTATTTAAGCTCTTTTCTTTTGGAGGCATGACGAAAGCTTCATGGTGAGGTTACTACTTCTCCTGTTTGCCCTTCTGTTTATTAATAACAAACTCTAAGAGGAATGCATCTCACTTTGTCAATGGAAATGGTCCAAAAACAGTCTTTGTAGATAGAAAGTATCTCAACAATGTATATTTAAAAAAAATAATCCACTCTCAGGTCCATTCAGACAGTTTAAAGCCAACCACTTGGATACACACCTGCAATTCCTACTGATCCTACAATCATTTGTTTCAAAATACGTCAGAGAACATGTAACTGCTTTCAGAAATAAACACTAAAGCAGACAGGATAAATGCAGAGTTTGGCGCCTCAGAGACTTACCTGGATGTTCTGTGAGGCCTTATCGAGTATCATACACAGGGTTACATTCTCTCCCACTGTTTCTCATTTCCCATTGTTTCCACAGCATTTTACTACAAAGCACTTCTTGCTTCTTTTACAGTGCTGGGTACAATAGTGGAATTTGACATCTTCTTACGTAAGCCAAAATATGAGTGCCCTGGCAGCCCAAAGGGCCGACCATCCCCGGGTGCCCCAGCACTGCCATCAGCTGCAGGAAGGGATTGTCCTGCTCTGCACGGCCTCACCTCAAGCACTGGGTGCAGCTTGAGCACCACAATATAAGAAGGCCATAAAACTATAGGAGAGCCACCTAAGGAGGGCTACAAAGCAAGTGAAGGGTCTGGAGAGCAAGGTGTGTGAGGGACAGTTGTGGTTCCTGCATTTGTTCAGTGCAGAGTAGAGTGGGCTGAGGAGAGGCATCATGGCAGCTGCAGCTCCTCACAGGGAGCGGAGGGCAGAGCTGAGCTCTGATCTCTGGGAACAGAGACAAGGCCTGAGGGAACGGCGTGGAGCTGTCAGGGGAGGGCTACAGAAAGGTTCTGTACTGCAGGAGAGTGGGCACAGAACAAGATGCCAGGTCAGTGGGTACAGCTCCACATTGCCAGAACTCATGCAGACATAGGGTTTGAATTTTTGGAGGTGCTGTGTGGAGCTGGGAGTTGGATTAGAGAGATTCTTCCTCAACTTGATCAATAGGATATATTGTGGAAGCATAACTTTGTGAAGAACTCCACGGAATTATCTCATTAAGTGAATTTATTACAAGAATATACGTTATTCTAGGGTAGTAGGAACAACTATTACATGCATAAAATAATTACAAGCTGCCTTTTAAAGTTACAGCACACAATTTTGTGATGTTTTATGCATGCTCTTTATTTTCCATGTAACAGGCAAGTTCCCAACCTCGTGTCAACCCCCACTGTGAGAGCTGGGCAGCTCTCTTGCATACCTCAGGTCCAGCAGACAGCACTACAGAAAAGTGAAGAAACACTATGGCTGGTAATTTTTACGGCACACCACAATGTGTTTTCAAACTGGAAAAAAAAAAAAAAAGAAAAAAAAAGAAAAAAAAAAGTACCAACAGCTCATAATTTTTTTGATGCAATGATGCCAGTGAACTCTTAAAAAACAAATTTCAATTATTTTAAGTGATTCCCATTTCTTTAAAACATTGCTTCACTCTGACTAAAGCTCCTTTCTACTTTAAATTGATAACATCAATTACAGTTTCAGCACAAAAACTGGAGAAAACATATCCATTCATTTTGTAACCAATAATCCTTCAAGATTACAAGGTTAACTCAAATGGACTCTCATCTTTCTAATTGGAGAAGGAACTCTGAAGCATTGCTATTTATAAGTGGTGACTTTCACTAATTTAAAGCTATTTCCAGGAAATGCATTTTGGACTTTTTTACCATTTCCTCTTTAGGAAATGATAACCAAATGAGATCTATCTATAAACTGCACAACTACATGAAGTTGTACAGTTCATCACCTTCTTGACTTGCCTTGTGCCTGAACTTTCTCAAAGAATAACCTGCAGCAAAGGTGTAGCTGACACGAATATAACTTGCACACACTACATTAATATATAAACAACCTTTGCATCTTCTTAGAAATGTGAAGGAAAGGAAAAAAAATCTCTCACCTAAAAAAATCCCACAAAAACAACCAAGAATAAAACAAATAAATAAAAACAACAATAACCCCAAACCAAGAACAAACAAACAAACAAAAATACGAAAAAAAAGGAATACACTGCATATCCTCACCATGGAAACATGCCGCATTAACCTCATGCCCCTAAGATCTACAATTAAGCATCACAGAAATTAGAAAATTAATATAAAAACGTTATCCTCCAGCAAATACTACTCAAAATACTTTCAAACTCTCCCTAGAGAGAGAATATAATTTGGAATTGCTTACATTTTTCTTGAAGTTGAAGTAAGCTTTTCTGTTTATTTAAAAGTTTGCAAAAACTGCTGACTTGGCAGTAGAAACAGATAATTAGACCAAATGCATTTTTTGTAGTACTTTTCTCAATATACCTAATTGTTGTCTACCTTTTTTGCATTTTACTTCTAGATGCCATAAAGCTTTGCAAGTAGGAGAAGAAAAAGAAAAAAAAATCAACAAAAAATCCCCACTGGATACACCTGCTTAATGACTATAATTAGGCTACTACTAATTCATTTGGCTGTTACTGCAGGCTGGTTAGGTAAATGACTAAGGCAGATAGCTTTAGATCAAAAATAATTAGTCTGGGTTTTTTTAATATTAGGACAACAGCTTCATTCCATCTGCCTGTTTTTTTTTTCTCCTCCTCTCTCCATGTAATCACTTCATAATTAATCGAGTAGAGCAACCTTCCACTTAAAGACAACTTCTGCTTTAGCATTTTATCCCTTTGAATTGTTCCTAGTTTTAGTTTTTCTGATTTTCCTTTATGGGAAGGAGGAATAGCTATTTCCCGAATGTAGTTTGTGATTTTAAAACTTCTAGGTATATTTTCACATTTAACATTCTGTGATGGATTTCTTTCCCATTAAATTCCCAAGCCTTCCTATAGATACATGTAAATATTTTGTGTTCGCAATCTCCTGTTGTAAGAAAGCCTAAATTGCATATATGTACACATACATACTGAAGGAAGGTACAGCCTTTGTTCATTTTGAAGCTGACACCTGCAAGCACCATTTGATGTCCTTTATTATCAACGGTAGGACCAAGGATCAATCCTTGCCAATTTTTCCTCATGGTTTTACACGTCTTTTTCACGTTTCCCATCATTTGATTCTTTTTTGAGGTTGTTTCTGCTTCTACTCAGATTATGTTCGTTTTACATGGGGTTTGGTTTGCCTTTTTCTAGAGCTTTAATTTAAATTTCTGCACATGGAATTCCATTAGTTTTTCGGTCTCATAAGGTCCTACCACAATTTTTTTAGTGGATCTTATCTATTTTGAATAACTTAGAATCATTGAGAAACTTTGTCCTTAATGATCTCTCTTGTGAATGAATATGGTGGACTGCATGAGCAAGAATAGATAACCTCACTCCATTGTGAGAGCCAATCACAATTTAACCATTATTTTGTCTGTGCAAGGACTTTCTACTTCAACCTAAAGCCGAATAGTTTCATCAGTAGTCTTTCAGGACAAAATTCATTAAGTGGTCTTTGGAAATCCAGGTAAACTAACAATATCAACATGGATCTTTTTATTCTAATATGCTACTAGTAGCATGAAAACTGTTCATTACAAAAACAAAACAAAACAACCATATATTCCCTAAAATTCTAGGTAGAAAGAAAAAGAAACAGTCATAATATGTTGAGCAATTTCATTAATTATTAACTTTTAGTCATTGATATGCGTTGTGCTACATTATATTAGCATAGAAGGAAGGAATTAGATTTTGTCTGAAACTAACAGAAATGGTCAGTAAATTTAACATTCGGTTGATAAATTATTTTAAAGCAGTGAACAAAAATGTGATCAAATTAGCAAAAGTCGAGGAATAAGTTTTCTGTGAACTCATTGTCTTTCAATTCGACTGTCTCCTCTTCGAATTATAATCAGGTATAACAATAAAGTTGTCTCTTTATAATAATTACATACTAGCTGTGATTGGGATAGCCTGAAGGCTCAGATTTGGTTACACCTGCAGACTAAATTACTTTGTAAGTATTATTAGAAGCAAATGAAGGAGCTATGATAATAAGATTAGCATTACATAAAGCAACACTGCTCTAGAATACCTCACAAGAAAAATTAATAATTTTGCTCCTTAAAACAACAATGTATGAAGTTGAAAATGATGCATCTCAAACTACTAAAGGCAACAAGTTTTCTGCTACTATATGTTTTTATTCTGTTTAATTCTATGAAAATGAGAATGTACTCTTTACATTTCTGTAAAGAACATTAAGAAGCATTTTTTTTTTCCTAGACACTAATCAGAAATCTTGGCTATTAAAAAAGAGTAAGCTGCTGCTTCTTCTTACCTAGAAGATCATCTCAAACAATCATATGTGATATTATTTCCCCAGTAACCATACAATCTAGATAATACATCAACTTCACGTTTGGGAAAGCCTGAAATCAGTCTTAATCTAATGAAAGATTCATTATTTAACACCCTGAAGCTGCATATACATTTCATATATTTATGTAAGGCCTTCCATACACAGATAAACTATAAATTCTTACCCTTGTTTAATGCAGCACCTGTCCACGTAGCAATACGAACGAAATACACAGACTAGCTCTAAATAGTCTTGGTTGCCTTTGCAGTACAATGCAATTCACAGAGGTACTTACCAGGGTTTTAAAATAATGGTTTGGTGCCTAGGAAGATAGCCCTACTTAAAATGATCCCTGTTTCTCTATTTATTTTTTATTTCAATAAAACATATTCTCTGTGCTAGAGACTTAAAGCCTCAGCTGTATCCTATAAGTTTATTCCCTCTTTTCACCTTTTGACATTAATTACCTCTCTTTATACCTATCTATAATCACTCACTCTACATTTCTTCCATTTTAAGACTAAGATCTAAGACAAGAATTACAAATTCTACTTGCTGCATTTCTATGTTCTGCATCTTTTTTAATTTGCTGAATAGAGTGTTCACAATCACATTCCGGAGTTCCCCTCTTCTGTTCCTGTTCTATTCTCCTATGCAATCCATCTGTTTAAGAAAATGTGGTTGGCAATGCCCTCTAATGAATGTTTTCTAAGCCAAGGCTAAAAGCTAATACTTCATGCTCATACTCATCTAATCTGTAAACCACTTTCTACAACATCAGCCAGACAGCTGATAATAATTCCTCATGTAATTACCCTTTCACATTATCTATGTCTCCTTCTTGTCTACCATCAGCTTTTTTTTCAGGTTCTCTAAGAGGTGCCCGTCCTTGCTTTCCCACTTTTTCCTACACATCTTATCTTTGGTCATTTATCATCTGTCATATGACTCAGAAGGTCATCTCTCTACAAATTTGAACTAAATCTTAACTTGTCTTCGTCAAATCTCTTCATGGATATCTAACAGTTGTTTCAAGTACAAAGCAGAACTAACTTTTTTTCCTATTGCCCATCAGCTTCCAGGCCCTCATAGATTTATCACTTTGAATGCTTATGAAAATGTCAAGATTTTTTGTATAACATTTTAAGATCTTCATACTCATTCAAAAACTTAAATTTCCACCCCACTCTTCACCACACCATTTATACAAGCAACATTTTCTCCCACATTGGTTGTTCTTCTCTACTTACAACCCTTTAGATTGCTGCTGCAGAGATAATTTTGTTAAAATATCAGAGGTAATTTCAGCCACCTTTTTAATTCCTGCCTCTCTACATCATCAGACTGACCTACTTCTTTCCTCTTAAACTCCTGAGATGATTTAGGCTGTTCTCCCCACAGCTGACAACATGAAGCTGATTAATTTGCTTGCAATGTAGAAATTTTTGAGATGGGAAAAAAAGTAGAAAGATATTATACTCTAAAACTTTAAATGTTAGAGTCAGGATCATTTGTATCATTTTGTTATCATACTCTTATCCTTTTTGTAATGTATTGTTTCATCAGTTTCTAAATTATTGATTTTAATCAATCACACCATGTAGCCCTATAATCAATTGAAAGGTACAAGAGGGAAAAAAAACCAAAACATAGCTCTTAATCATTATTAGTTCTTTGCTTGAAAGACGTTTGGTTTAACTTTTCATCCATATACCTTAGACAACATAAAATCTATTTGTTTGAATTTAAATCTAATCAGTGCTTTGTCTTGGTAATTAGGTAAAAAGGCTGATAGTGTTACTGGATAAGTTTAATGCTTCCCACAAAATAAGGTAAAACCATCTCTTTTAGGATGATCTAATGGAAAGAGATCACTAACGTTCAAATTATACTTAGATCTTGGTGTGCTCACATGTGAGAGCCTATAATGAGATCTTATTTTTCAAAACAAATGAGAAGAGACGTAACATCATGTGTGGTATCTGCTTATAAAATGCACATAACTTCAGTAAATAAAATGCAGCCATTTTTCAGTGTTCCACAACTGAGTGAGACACAAGGTATGGTATTATAAGCATTTATGGATACAAACAGTGAACTTAAATTTAATAGCTATTGTTAACTTCTAGGACAGTCAGACTCAACAGACATAACCAGTGAACATTCTGAGAGCAAGATCCTTTACTTAGGAATGAAATTTTTGTAAGAATGACTAATAGAGTATCAGAACTAGGAAACCTGAAGCCAGTCAGTACTATGAAGGACCTATACTCTATTTTATTGCATCTCTTAAATTGTTATCTTCTAACAAATTATTAAGAGTGAGAGAGAATAAATACATACACACAGAAGCTGAGACAAAGACACTGAAGGCCATCACAAAAAATAATGTGCTTCCTTAAGGGCTGATGGGTCTGGCATGACAATTCTCCTCTAACAGTTTTTATTATGTTTTATTTTCAACTGCAGGTGGATAATCAAATACATATCTCTATCTATATACCAAGTATGTGCAAAACATACATATAATGTATAATGCAATCTAGTTTCACACTCTTAAGACAAATATCTTAAAGAACATCCCTTTTATTGTTACTATGCTTCTTATATGAGCTGCTAAGTATTTCCTAACTTAGAGAGCTAACAATACATCAAAGTCATCACCTTACATCCAAACATTACCTGTTGCCCTCGCTTAAAAGAACAGAAGCCATGGAACTCTATGAATACACAGAATGCACAGCAGATTTATTACTGTGGGAAAGGGTTCTCTAACCAAATGGAACACTGACCAGCTCTGGGAAAATTCAGGTGTATTGTGCCACTGTAATTTTTCTTGGCTGACACGTCTATTCCAAAATTCAGCCACAAAAAGTCATTTCTGTCTGATCTGTGGAAAAAAAATCCTGTGAGTCAGAACCTGGTTCACCTGAAAGATACCAGAAAATCAGTCTGTTTGATAGTAGTGTGATCCAAAAAAAAAAAAAAAAGAAAGAAAGAAAAGAAAAAAGAAAAAAGAGAAATTGAGATTGTGTTGGTTTAATTTTTAAATTATGTTAATGCTGAACCTACGCCATCTTAGTAAAAGCAGTATCTGTGACTTCCATGGGCTTAGGTATTTTGTGTTAGCATTATGCAGGTTAAGGCAGAAAGACTGGACAGCTTACGTTTGAATTCTATGGTTATGTATGAATTGAGCAAAAGCAGCCCTGCAGAAAAAGACTTGAGGGTACTGGTGGCCAAAAAGTTGGACACGAGACAACCACGGTGCACTTGCAACCCAGAGAGCCAGACATCAGCTACACTGAAAGAGGAGTGGCCAGCAGCTCAGGGAGGGGATTATCCCCTTGCTCTGCACTGCAAGACATTGCATTCGCTGCTGGGGCTGCTGTACAAGAGGTACAGGGACCTGCAAGAGAGAATCCAGAGGAGAGTCATGATGATGCTCAGAGGAGCATCGCTGCTATGTAGACAGGCTGAGGGAGCTAGGTTTGCTCAGTCTGGAGAAGAGCAGGCTCTGGGGAGACTTTACAGCAGCCTTTCAATACTTAGAGTGGGCTTATAAAAAAGGATGGAGAGAGACTTTTTACCAGGGCCTGCAGGGACAGGATAAGTAGAAATGGTTTTACAGTGAAAGAGGGAAGATTGAATATAGGGAGGAAATTCTCTGCTCTGAGGGTGGTGAGGGCCAGGAATAGGCTGCCCAGAGAGCAGTGGGTGCCCCATCCCTGGAGGAACCCAAGATCAGGCTGCACGGGGCACTGGGCAGCCTAGGCTGGTGGGAGGTGTCACTGCATATGGCAAGGAGGGAGGAGGGAGTGAAACTGAATTGTTCAGGTCCCTTCCAGACTTCTTCTATGTATAATCCACTGATTCCCAATAAAGGTGCTCTTCACTGCCTCTGAAAATTAAAACCAGCATGGGAAACCTCCTCCTGGTGCTAGCATTCAGTTTATGATAAAAGCTGGTTTGCTCTGAGTTCCTTCAGAACAAAACCCCTAGGTGAGTTAGAACTCAGTACACTTAAACTTTGGGGGCAAGTTAGAACTCTAGTAACGTTAGTGGTAGTTTCTGTTATTAACTGAAGCATATTAACAGCATTAATTCCTAGGATTACATGATTAAAAGAGCCACTGTCAATTGCCTCCTGCTGCACACTTAGGCTTTAACGACAGCTGTTTCCTACAATGTCTTTGGGAACATAAACTCATTTTATGACTAACAAAGGGAGGATTTTTTAAAACATGACTCCATTATTGTAAAATTGTGCTAGTATCATTTCGTCATGAAAATATAATTTTAAAGGCATACTACCACTTTAATTCTTTTTCTGTCACTGCGTAGCACTCAGTTATGCTTTATATCTTAAGGTATAACAAAAGGAAATGCTTGAAAACAGGGTTAAAACCTGCAGGATATAGCTTTATTGCATTAGGTCTGATTATAAACATAAAGGTAACTGATGCATTGTAATAGAATCTTCCTATGACCCAGGCTAAGACTGTAAAATGTAAAGCTTCATAGTGTGCTCACAGTGTTCAGTTAAAAGCAGAAAAAATAGTGTTGCATTTTCACTATCATCAGCAGAACTGCCATCCTTTCTCACAGGGTTTTCTAATCCGTTCTGGCACCTGAGGCATTTGAACAGTTGGTGGGAAGAACTAAAACTGTGACGAAGGGAGCGCCTCATTTCAGATTTACAGTCCAATTACTCACAAAATCTGCCAATTCATTTTATGGTATGTACTGTGAAAATTCATTATTTAATATGAGCCTAAAAAATCTGTTGGTGCAGTACAGTAGTTTGATTTTGAATTAGGAAAGAACTGGCAACACAGTCTATGGAATCCTTAAGCTTGTAGCAAGGCTAGCCCAGCATAGACTTAAAATATCCTCTGTGTGTTTCAGTCAAGCATAATGTTTTCAGCCAACAAGTGGTTCTATTTCACTATTTTTTCCTCTGTATTTTTATATAACTACAGTATCTGTTCAGATCTATGTACACATGTATGTGTGTGCTGGCAGCAAGGAGAGAACAAATAAATGACAATTTTAGGTCAGAGGTGGTTTCTATTTCACGTATTTCCAGCTCAAACTTAGTTATCTCAAAACTTTTCAGATGTCAGTTCTTAAAGCTTAGGAGTAAAATATACAACTACTTAATGAGAACAACAAAAACACACAATCACCACCACCACACACACACAAAAAAACAAATACCACAAACCACCACATTTTAATCCATAATTCTCAGCGAATGGAAACCATAACTATTCAAAAGCAGTTAACTCACAAAATATATATATTTTTTGCTTTTTAGCTAGAAGACTTAGGGACAAAACTATGCTGTAAGGACCACAGACCCAATAATCATGGCTGTGCCACACGGTATACACTCTAACTTGAAACTACTAACTCTTCATGCTCCTTGCTGATGTGACCTGGTTAGCATGTGCTCTGCAGAAGGCAATTTCCCTGTCTTATACATCTATCACGTGCTAGGACAGTGACTGAGAAATAATTAACTTACACTAAAAGAAAATACTAGGCTGTCTTGAGGTTTGTTTTCTACTTTTATCAGTCCCAGTTGACTCATGCTGCAGAATCAAAACTGCAATATGCCTGTATCCCTGAAAAATGCAATAAAATGAGGAGCAAGGCCATTCATCTTAGCTAGATGTAACAGTGAGAGCAGTGGTTTTGAACAGTCACCAAACCCACACTTTGTTTTCCTGCTGATCCTCACAAAACATAACCTGATCTGGATTGGCTACTCTCCTAGTTGATTTTTGGCTGCAGACAACAACAGATCTAGAAACCTGCTTCTATATAGTCCTGCAGTCTGCAAAATGTCAAATAGCACCAGTTATGCAGGGAGATGAGTTGCCTAATGACTGCATTTACAGCTGATGACTATGTTTTAAAGTTACACTCTAATTTTTTATTATAGTTTTATGTTAGAAACTTACATACAATTTAAAACTTTGCAATTATTTATGCTGCTAGCTAAAATAAAACACACAAAATAAACCTCAAACAGGCTTGTAAGTTTTCTGAGTTTTCCCTCTTTTTTAAAATCTTATGTATTCTTTTTAATTCCTTACTCTTTATAGCAGCAGTTTGATACAATAAACCATAGTCTGTGAAAGCCATTAAGAGTAAGCTTGCTAGTAGCAATCCTATTAAGTTACCTCATCAAATGATGTGTTGTAATGTTTTCATATCAACTTATTTTAGTTTTATGTTATAGCATTCATAAATGTCTCAGATTCCAAAAGTTGAAAAGTATTTTGTTGAAACTGTGTGCAATGATTTCTTATTGGAGAATATAAGGGCATAAACAATGTGAAAAATCGAGTTCATTTACAAAGAGTCCAAAAAAAAAAAAAAATCAATTAATGTTACCAATATTTTGGCAATTAAAAGAAGAGTTGGAGTTCCTAATGTAATGCAGTGGAATAAGTTTACCATCTGCCTCTTAGAGTAGAATATAAGAAGCCCGAAATTCAAAAGACTTAATATGAATTAAAATTTCTTAGTTTGTATGAAATGGTCATCAGCTCTTCCATGGTCCCTCAGTGCACAGAAGGTTTGGCAGAATGCTTCTTGCCAGCAATTACAAGCCCCAGCTCAGCATACTTCACCATGTTCAGCACAGTTATCACATGCTTCAAGGTTTCAAATAACTCCAAAATGCTGAAAACACGTATTTGTCTGGAAAATGGGGGCAGAGTGTATCCTCAGCAAGTCTGAAGATAGCACAGACCATTAATAGGAAGAGTTTGGCCAATGTACCAGCAGGCTGATAAATCAGAAGGACGTGTTGCTATACAGAACAACCACAATAGGTTGGAAAAATGGACTGGCATTATCCTTATCCTATGCACTCAGAAAACTGCATGGCAGAAGTGGACTGAGTGGCCGTGGTGCATACCAACTTGAACATAATCCAGCAACATGTCGTTAACGGAACAAAGGCTAGCGGTACCATGACCCCCATCAGGCAGAGCATGAGGTGCAGGCTGGGCCCTGCACTGGGCGGCTCTGCTGGGCAGGGGTTGGACTCAGAAATCCCTGCCAGTCTCAGCCAGTGTGGGATTCTGTGATCCAAAGAATCAAAAATGGCAACTGAAGACAATAGAAGATTACAAGATAATGCATGTTCTGTTCCTTTTCCATTTACAATTATATCTGTTAAAAATTCAACTGCCTTCCTTTTCTTTGTATCTTTTTAAAATACATATTTTAATCTTTTTATGGTTTCTCTTCTGTTACCTTCTTAGAAAAAAATGGTTTAGCGATTACCGCACTAGTCAGAAACTCTGGAGACTTGAGTTCCTACACAGTCTTCAACAAGTCACTCATTTTGCTCTAACTCATATAGTAAGAATGCAAATCAGAAGCAGCAAGACTAACCACAGTATAGAGCACCTCTTATAAAAGGAATAGCGAAGAGAAAATAAAGACTACCTGAAAGAGAGTTGAGAGAAGAGTAGTATTGTATCATACAGTGGCACGGAGGAAGTAAAAGACAATGACTGGTTCACTTTTTCCTTCTCAATATTTTGTCAGATATGCTCTGCTTACCCTCACTGTGATTCTTTGACTTTCCAATTTGTCCACATAGTTTCTGAGCATTACATCTAAGTTTGGATGCTCTACACGATAGCCAAGATATGTCAAGATATGCAAATCCAAAATGGACACTGCTTTTCTTTCTTTTTCTCAGTGAATCAATTTTTAGAGAACTGTTCAGGAACATTTTTTATGTAAAATCCATGATTGCCAGTTGTAATTTTGAAAAAAAAAAAAAAAGAAAAAAAAAGAGAAAAAGACAGCTTTGCTAACTCCACTTATAATATAGCATTTTCCAACTGCAAAATTTATTTCCACTCTTCTTTTTTTTTTTTTTCTCTGTAATAGGTTGAATTAATGAAAGGCATACAGCATCTCCTATTCTAGTGGACTGGCAATGGAGCAGGATTGGATTAGACTTCACAAACAGCTTGGTAATTACTCTTATTCTATTGCATCTGTCTTCAGCGCTCAAGGAGAGTTTTCTGAGACTGATGTTTGCCTTTACAGTCATTAAATCCTGATCCCTGTAGTGATCCTGAGACTGTATGACTATTGTGCGTGGAGAAGATGGTGATCCACACAACTGCCGATCTGAATAGTCAGGGCTGGGCTGTGCTACCCCTGCTGCATGTCAGTATGGCTGAACCTTCAGCCTGGGCTGTCCTGCACAGGTCCCCTGGCCACAGGACAAACCCAGGCAGATACCCCATCATACCAACCTGCCCAGCCTTGCCCTCATCTGTGGGTGCAGTAAGACAGTCTCATATGAACATCTGCTGTGAATGGTTAATTTCTTTTAAACAAATGACACAATAGCTTGTGTGACCAAAAAAAGAACCACCTCTCTCCATGGACAGGAATTACGCAATGTTGTTGAATAATCCATCCAGGGTCCATCCAATTCTGCATGAACATGGGGTTCCCAGCATCTGAAGGGATGTAAGATTTATCCAGTACCTATTTTTTATTCCGTCTTATTAAAACAGCTATTTTATTAAGCTATTTGTTTTCAGGCTTTTCTTACTGAGATTCAAAAAGAACCCTACCTACATCCTATCCCTACATTTCCCCACAGAATAGGACCTAACCAGGCTCTGGACTAACACGTACTTCAAAAACCTCCAGGGGATTTTACACACAGAACTGTGCGTTGTTCTGTAGAAACGACACAAGTGATTCTACTTCAACACGTTCTCATTGTGTTTATATTTAATTGACCAGTAAAGTAATTACGTTCTCCAGAAAGAAATCAATTTTATTTCCTATATTTTCCTTACTTTCTTTTATTGCAGTCAGTGCAATACAGACAGCCAACGCTGTTTCTAATTCTTCCTACTCAGTTCTTCAGTTCTATAGAAAAGATATTTCTCCATCCAATTGCAGTTCCTGTTTCACATGTTATGTGACTCTTCAGTTATTTGTGTTTCTGTTGCCTATTTTTCCTTGTTATTGGAATAAGGATTTTTTTTCCCCATATTGGTTTCTGTATGGTATTATTAGCTTATTTCAAAAGGAAAAAAATTATAAAGTTACAAAGCAGTGCTCTGTTCAAGCTTATCTTTCCACAAATATCACAGAATTATAAGCAGTCTATGCTATTGCTTTTAATAAGTACCTTCATTTCTTTGTCCATCACTGCTAAGCCTTAAAATGTTTTTAGTGTCCCCAGGCCAAGTAATCCACAACACAGAACTGCTGCAAAATTCTATTTTAACTCTAATGTTTTCACAAGGGCATACCTTACTATGTTTTATAAACCCACTTTATTACATGCTTTTCATATAAAAACTATAAACCTAGTTTTACATCACATTCAGCTTTTGACCATTCATCAGTTTTCCATGATAAAACCACTGTGAAATCAATATCCTTGTAAAGTTAAGCTGTCAAAAGTTACTAGACTATTTCCAAAGGCAATTCCAACTAGACAGACTACCAGATGTTTTCAATATATTTTATAGAAGATTGCATGATAATTTGAGTGGGACCAAAAGAAACGATACAACAGATAGCGTTTTGAGTTTTGACATTTTAAATAGCAAGCCCAATTGATTTTTACAAGATACCTGAAACAAAAATGCCAGTTCTCGAAAATTTATATTTAAACATTAATCCACAGAATTTAAGAGCAATTGTGCTGTCAAATAACAAGAAATGGAGACAGCCTTCAGCAACAAAGTCTATATAAAACAACAGTGTCATTATATGTATGTGCATATGTCCATATTGAAATACAGAGCTGTGCATTTTATATATATATATATGCACATGTACACGTGTATAGGGACATATGCCCTTTGCTATACTAATTTAGCCCTTCTGCTGATTTACAGGTTTTATTCTTAAAGAAGTCTTCCAATTATGATTAAAATTCCTCTTATAATTAATTCAAAATTTTATTAAATCCAGCTTTTATAACTTTAAATATAATAATGCCAGCCAAGTCAGGGCAAAGAATATGTCTAGCCATTAATTTTACTTGTATCATTTCTCATCCCTCAAAAAAATGGCAATAAAAGGATCCCTCCTTAGAAATCAGACTAGCCACTGCCACACTCATCTCCATAATAGCACAATTTCCAATTCACGCCTCATTTTCATTAATGTTTCTAGCCATAAATTTTTAAGCATATGATAAAAAATTTCTGAAGCGGCATAAAACTAACATGAAGAGGGAGTTCATTAGCATGTGACCCTAATTAGAAATTCCATATTAACTTCCCATTTCTACTTGTGCATATCCAATAGCAGAGGGCCTTATACGCTATGTATCAGTCCTACATTTGTTGTAAGAGGCCTTTCCCCCTTGCTTACTCATTTTTATTTTAAAACAATTCCTATGTTTTCCTTGGTACTGAATAAGTCAACAGACAACAGTATCAGAGTGGCACCTTTTGTGTCACAAATTATCCTGGAAAACTGCAAGAAGCTACTAGCCCAATGCTTTATTAATGATATCAGATCATAAAAAGAAAGGGGAAATTGCTGACTCCAACTCTTTCCTAATGTTGGGTGATAAAAATGCTACTTCAGGATTCAGAAGGTTAAGTTCTAATGTGTATTTTGAATAGAGTATGCTGAAATAATTGCCTCATAAAGCAATGCATTGACCAGCCTGCTAATGGCTGTATAGTGCAAAACTCAGCAAAGAGTGCCAAGCTTACTGGAAAAAATGCTGTGGCACTACTTTTGTAGCTTCCCATATTAAGTTAACTTTCCCTTTTTTTCACATAATTTTTTTTTTTTTTTTTTTTTTTTTTGGTAAACTAATGCCAAAGACTATCTCCTAGCTAAACCTCTACTGCCTCCCCCTGACTATGTTAAAACCAAGTTAGTAAAACAAAAACAACACATAAAAAGACAAATAAGAAAAGTAAAAAAAAAGCATTAAGAAATCAGTCATGTTTCACTTGTGTAAACCCAGACACCAGTTTCACCTATTTTTTGCTATTCTCAATGCAGTTTAATATCAACTTGGTAACCAAAATGAAACCAATGCATTAATTACGTTTTAGAATATGAACTGATTCGTAGCGGAAAAACTTCTCATTACCAACAATCTTTTTGACAGAGAAAAACCCTACCTATCAATGGTCTCTGCAGGCCTCAAAACAACAGAGCATTTAAGTTTTGCTTTAAGTCTTTACCCATTTTTTCAAGTACCTCCTTCACATGGAAGAGACCCTGAGAAGAATGCACAAGTACACACAGGCACCTCCACCTGTATCACACTACCCACAGTTTGCATGCTGCTTCACAGGGCTGTGTTTATTGACAGGGGAGTATGGACAGCAGAGGGAGATGGTGGCAAAAGCATATCAGAGCGCAGGAGAAAATAAAAGAATGGAGACAAGTAGAAGTTAGTATGAGATAATTACCAGTTGAAATGAATGTCATTTTAGAGATTTAGGTTGTCTTTAGCCCCACATTTGTAATGATTACAAAAATGCTATACATCTCTTTGCATTTATATTCCTAATATGAATAGATACTGTCTTTATCCAACACCAGTATTATTATCAATGAAGTTCCAAGAATACAACCATCAGGATTTTAGATCCAAACCTTTCTGCAGTCTTTCTGTATAGCTACAGTGTGAGAATGAATTGGTTTTATACGCTACAGGTAATTCATGAGACTCAGAACACATTCAATCCGTACCACAACTTCACACACATCCACTTCATTCACTTCCCAACTGAGGGCAATCAGTCAAGCTTTCCAGAGTTCACACCTTTGCTTTCAGAGAGGCCAACTGCCACTCACGTGTGAAAAGGACTGTAAGTATCACACAGGATGCCCAAGCTCACAAATCTTCTCAGTGTTAGAATTTACTACCCCACAAATAACTAATTAAAACTAAGTAATCCAATGCTGATTGATTAAAACAAACAAAAAAGCTAAAAGCCATAATCCATACATTCTTACACCTCTGATCCATGTACGTACAGTCTTAAGATATGCACAAGTGTTTTGGATTGGGCTTTTTGTTGTTGTCTGGTGGATATTCTCATGTTCCTCAACCCCGTAATTTAGCACTAATTTTAATTTGGCAAATGATAGATGAAAATACAATCTTACCAAGTCCAGTGCTAAAACTTCTTCGGGCTTCAAAATCATTATTATTAACATTCAGATGCAATCTCATATGATAATTTCTGATGCTGTTTCTACTATAAATACCTACGAAGTAGCACTTGATACAAAATACGTTCTGCTTCAGACATGGGATATTTTTTAGGTGGTTCATTCCTGACTCTCGTGTTCTGCACAAATACCTCTACCACAGAAAATATTAATAATAGCTGAATTAAAAACTTGTTTAGGCTCCACATTAGATAAAAAAATAATTGGAAAGTGTAATGAAAAAATTCCCTAAATAGTAACACACAAACATCGACGTACGCTGATAATTCTACAGTTAAATTATATATTTTTTTAAATCCTTGGTATTATCTTGATTGACAGAAGCGTGATTTTAAAATACCAGTAATTCATGCAAAACAGTGACATTTCTCTACATTAGAAAAATGAAGGGACCAGAACACTGATTACTGGAAGAATAAATCAGATACTGAGATCTTAAGATGTCATAAACTAAACATTACACACGGTGTATATAAGACATATTACCAGAGACATTTGATTAATCACCAGTTTTGTGATAAGTCTTTTCAACTTGTTTTTTCCAACCCATTATCACTTGTGCACAAAAATATTAAAAGCCCTTTGAGTGCAACGTATATCAATAACTTCATCTATTCCTAAAAGATTTATTACATATAGCAATTAAAGATTCTGTTTCTTTTTAAAGGTGCCTCTTCATATAAACACGATCAGAATAAGTGCAAAACAGGAGGAGTCAGCAGAAGGCTTTGAGTACCATAGAGAAATATCATTTGCAAATACAAGTCCATTAGGAGGCTTTTCCACTTCTGGCAGTATTCCTTTCTGAGCTAACACTAGATTTATTATCTTGTTCCTTGCAAATCTACAAGACAAGGAAGAAAGAGTCCATACGACAATACTAGAAAGATTCATCATTATTGAATGAAACAGAAAACATTTGGCAGAGAATACTGTGGAAAACATTGCCATGATTACCATTAAAAGTACAGTGTTTTATCTTACTGAAATATTACTACTTTTGGCTATTTTAGAAACATTATGTTAAAAAATGCTTTTTCCTCTCCTTTTACACATAAGCCAGAAAGAATTCTGGTTTAAAATCTAAATGATTGCTGTATAAAGAGTTTATGCTGATAGACTGAAACAGCATCAAAATGTTTCAAAAAATCTCTATACTTAAAAAAGGGATAATCACGTGGTTCAGTTTTCAAAAGAAAGATTTTTCTGGTGATAAAATCGTCTCAAAAATCTGAAATACTTTTAACCATTCCCATGCCACAGTCTCCTTCCAGTGAAATGTCTGCTTTTGGCAGCAGTGATGGAGACGTGTTTACGATCCACGTTCATATGTTTGATTAACTTATTTTTTGCTGCCGTTGTCGTATATTACTACAAGCTTATTAAATGAATTGATGCTGTTGGTTCTTAAGTGAACTGGGAAAGAATATTTCGCTTCCTTCCACATATGAGCAGAAGAGGAAAGACATGTCCCATGCATTCCAGCATACCGCATCTCTGCTCCTACAAGCACATATTTGAATAAAGTGCCTAAGTCAATGCCAATGTGCTGTTATTATGGGGAAGTTCTGGTTATGCAAAAAATATGACAGCATTCTTCACCTTATGAGAGGGTGCAGCATTGGCTCCAACAAAGCTACAGGTTTCCTGGGGCCAATGATATTTGACTTACTTAACATTGGCCAAAAATGAATGTATCTGTTCTAAAAAACCTTTTAACCCCTTCAATATTTAATGGAGTGTAAGCATTTAAAGGTCATGGATGACAAAGTAGAAGAGCTACATCTTGCCTTAAAATTATCCAATATGAAACTTTCCCAAATAACCTAATAAAAAAAATTAGTAGTGACCATTAAAGGCATTCATTTTAACATTTTAAAAATGTTTAAATTCTAGACTGCATTGTGATATATTTTATTTCACATAATTCTTGTTACTCTAAATATCCCTTTCTTAATTATAAAACTGTGTTATACTTTATTTTATTCAAGCATACAGGTTTTATTAGTAAGGAGAAAAATATGCACTATTTCATTACAGAAGCTTTTCAGGTTTCAATTACTGCCAATGCATTACCACCAATACTAATTTGCTGGTCAATATAAAATTACATTCCTTTACTGCCTGTGCAGCCTGGATGTGTGCTTGATCTGCTTTAGGCTTAGCACTATAAAGTTAAAAAAATCCTAAACTGTAAGTATATGGCTTTAAAGAATTTTTATTGCTGAATTAGCAAATGATTAGACAAAATATAGACTTTCCTAAAAGGAAACCTCGAACTGGATTGAAAATTATTAACATTAAACAGCAGAGGAAGATTTCCCTCTCTTCCACCAATATTAATACGAAAAGAACAGATAAAAAATGGGCTTTGCCACTTTTACGCCTGCTTATATTCCTCACAGGAAGTTTCTTCTTTGCAAACTTAGAGCACACAAAAATGTGCTTCCAGGGGGCTCTTTCTTCCTCCACAAGCCAGTCAGTGCAAGGCCTCATGGATGATACCCCTCCTGAGAACGGGGATGGCCTTGCATTTCTCCCGGATGTTTTGAGTTCTAGTCAAAGGGTCTAAACAGCTGGGTCTAATAACTGCATAACACATCTGTTAAAAAATCAAATTCTTCTGAGATGCAGCTGGAGTTTAGCTAACGCACCTAAGATAACTTTAACTCTGATTTCTCAGGTCCCAGTATAAAGCATTAACTTTGGTCCTCAGACTCTAGTAATGCACTACAGAGGAGTGATACCTATAAATGTCATACAAATGACTTTTGCCTATGCTGCATGTAGAACGCAAGTTGAGATGGACTGATTCTCTCACTGTGGGATCAGTAGAATAGTGCCCAACCAATGCTATACACTGTGATACCAGATGGCTATGTCCAACATCCTGCATTAATGGATTTGGTTGTGTTCTTTAACATTGAAATTCCAAGATTTCATTGCATGTGTAGCTCCTATGGAGCCTATGCGTACAACTCCGCAGCTGGCCTTGACAGGTTGCGGTTTTATAAGAAAATTAACAGATATTTAAAATTCCTTAGTCATTTCAAGGGTAAAAATGGAAATTATTTTCAGCATTTCTATTTCTCCCCCGCCCCCCTCCCCCACACTTACTTTTTTCTCCACTGGGAAACGTTAAAAAAGAACTATTAGTTATTATAAGAAGTAGTCAAAATCCTGTCAAACGACAATTTTGATTGATTGCTATTTGAATAAAAATGAGACAGGCATTGTATTTATATGACAAGTATAGATGTGATATTAAGTGGTATTAGGGAACTTCACATTTTTTTTCTTTTAATTATCTCTGTTTGGATCAAGTATATTAAAAAGAGATGAGCCAAAGTTAGCTCAGATTCACATAACCTAGCAACGTTGTGACCCACTTGAAATTTCTTTTATAACACTTGGCTGACATAGCCAAGGTTAAGGCACATATATTAATATAGTGGGCCTGAATATATATCAAGATTTATTTTTAATCCTTCTCTAGCTATTCTGAGTGCATTTAGATTCAGTTATTCAAATCTGTGTTTTCATTGAACTCTGCTTCTTTTACTAATTTTTAAAAACAATGGAGAAAGGCCAAGCATGGGAAACTATGCCATTTACAGAAGGGCTATTATTTACAAATAATAATGTCTTATGCAAATAGTATTGTCAGCATCTGCATGTTGATCTAGCACTATTTCTTATGCATCTTTCTTTGAATATTCCAGTACAGCCTTTGGAGTAGAGCTCAGATAAACAAAGCAAATGAAATAGCAAACAGTGTGGATTGTCTGTTCCTCCTCCTCAATCGTGCTCTATCAGTTTAACCCCATGTTAAAAGCCTTTCACTTTCTATGCAAAAATCAATAGTTTTTGAGACAGAAAGCATTCAAGCCATACGTAGATGAGTAAGAAACTCACCTAAGATATTAGAGCTAAAGTTTAACTCCAGTGAATACTTCTCTCGATTGAACAGCGTCCAATAAAAAGGATTAGGATCAGTTTAGGTTATAATATCCTACATCATGTGTTGGAATTCTCAGACATTTCTTGCTTTTGGGTCTCAAGGCTTATGTAATCACAGACTAATTTAGGTTGGAAGGAGCCTGCAGAGGTCTCTGTCCCAACCTCCTGATCAAACATGCTCAGCTATTAGATGGTTGTTCAGGGTTTCATCCAGCTGCCTCTTGAAAACACCCCAAGGTGAGGATCACAGTAGCCAGTTTCAAAGCTTAACAGCATCCACAGTGAAAATGTTTCCCCTGTATCCAGTGTCTGAATGTCTCTCACTTCAACTGGAATCTCTCATCCTCTTGCCTTGCATCTCAGTGGAGTGCCTTGCTCTGTCTTGATCTCCTCATAGGGAGATGCTCTCAGATCCACCCAGAGCTTTCTACTTCTCAGGCTGAAGAACTCCTGTTCCCCCATGGGGTATGTGCTCCTGTCCTGACCAACCCGAGAGCTCTTTGCTGATCTTGGTCCAACTATCGATTTCTTCATACCTCAGTTGAGTTCAACACTATACGCAGTATACCAGTTGAGGTAAACAGAACACTCTGCAAAGACTCATTTCAAGTCACTAAAACTTGAGAACAAACTTGAATTCTCTTCAATCAATCTTTTTTTACTTGACTTGAGCAAAGCACTTGACCTGATAAAATAATCTGAGCATTCCTACCTGCCAGCCTTGCAAACAAACCTCGCTTCTAATCTGACATGAAGCCGGAATATTCTTTCTCTAACAGGGTTTTATGTGCTTGTTTGTTTTTTGTTTTAAGATTCTATAGCTAAATAAGAAGAAATAAGAATATAACCTCAACTGGAAATTATATTTAGGAAAAGCTGAAAAACTTAAAAACAGGTAATGACAACAATTTATACTCCAGTCACGAGTGGTGTTCCCCAGGGGTCAGTGCTAGGGCCTGTCCTGTTTAATATCTTTACTGATAACCTGGATGAGGGCATTGAGTGCACCCTCAGTAAGTCTGCAGATGACACCAAGCTGGCTGAAAGCGTTGATCTGCCTGAGGGTAGCAAGGCCCTACAGAGGGATCTGGATAGGCTAGATAGCTGGGCTGAAGCCAACGGGATGGGATTCAACAAGACTAAATGCCGGGTCCTGCACTTTGGCCGCAATAACCCCAGGCAACGCTACAGGCTTGGGGCAGAGTGGCTGGAAGACTGTGTAGAGGAAATGGACCTGGGGGTGTTGATTGACACTAGACTGAACATGAGCCAGCAGTGTGCCCAGGTAGCCAAGAAGGCCAATGGTATCCTGGCTTGTATCAGAAATAGTGTGGCCAGCAGGAACAGGGAAGTAATTGTCCCCCTGTACTCAGCACTGATGAGGCCGCACCTTGAGTACTGTGTCCAGTTTTGGGCCCCTCACTGTAAGAAAGACATGGAGGCCCTGGAGCGTGTCCAGAGGAGGGCAACAAAGCTGGGGAGGGGTCTGGAGCACAGGCCTTATGAAGAGCGGCTGAAGGAGCTGGGGTTGTTCAGTCTAGAGAAGAGGAGGCTCAAGGGAGACGTTATTGCTCTCTATAACCACCTGAAGGGAGGTTGTAGAGAGCTGGGGGTCAGCCTCATCTCTCACGTGACTAGTGATAGGACTAGAGGGAATGGCTTCAAGCTGCGCCAGGGAAGATTCAGGCTGGACGTTAGGAAATACTACTTCTCTGAAAGGGTGGTCAGGCACTGGAATGGGCTGCCCAGAGAGGTGGTGGAGTCACCGAGCCTGGTGGTGTTCAAAGAGCGTCTGGATGTAGTGTTGAGGGACATGGTTTAGCGAGAACCATTGGTGAAGGGCGAATGGTTGGACTGGAAAATCCTGTGGGCCTTTTCCAACCTTAGTGATTCTATGATTCTATGATACTGATATAAGGCTGCTGGTTTAAAATAATTATGTGAAACACTGACAGCTTTTCCTGATTAGCTATTTTTCCTTAGCCTACTTCCTTCTTCTCCTTTCCCTTTCCTTTCCATTTGTAGATTTTAACATACATCTTTCTGTATTGCTTTCTCACTAGCCCTGATAGCTCCAGCTAGTTCATAAATTCCATTGCTGCCTGCTGCCATGTGATGTGGTCATGCAGAAAATATTTCATAGGAAAAAGTGTTAGCTAGCTAGAGGCACTATTGTCGATCATTACTTGGAACTGCAACTACTGGTATGTGACTACGTATTCATTTCATGCACTGTAACACCTAATGTACATGACAAAATATTGAATATAAAGTTAATTCACAAACTGGAGTAGCTGCTGATGCTGAAGCTGTATAGAAAACACATACTATTATTCCTTCTCCTTTTCCAGTGCTCTCTAGCAATTTGAAAGTGGTTCAGTTTCAACATCACTTAATTTCACCATTTATTTTAGTGTGATTTAGTTCATTAAAGTTCAGGAAATATGAAGGCTGCTCCAAACATAATGCCTCCTGCTTGATGATGTTGGCCCACAATGTCAGAGGCAGATGTTGGTGGGACAGCAGTAGAGGCTGAACCTTCCCACCAATATCCCATCATATTTTGTTGCTGTGTGACAGATGGCAGCAGAGGGCACTCTGACTGAATTGTGTCTGACATGCAAGTGCACATGAAGCAAAGGTGTGTCACTGAATTCCTCCATGCAGAAAAATGGCACCCACTGGCATTCATCAAAGTTCACTGAACTTTTATGGAGACCAAACAGTGGATGTGAGCACAGTGAGGTGGTGGTGGTGCTTTTCAGCAGTGACATGAATGACAAAATATTTTTCATTTTTAAGAAAGAGTGTGTGTTGGTTTGTTGTTCAACATACACTTGGATTGCTTCTGGTCACAACCTAAGTCAGCTTCTACATAGGATGGCATCTTTTATGAATTCTAAAAAGGTGACAATGCTTGAAACAAACATTCTAAAATTATCAAGTACAATTTATGCTCTGGTTTTTATGTGCCAGAGAAGTTACTTTTGGGAGAACAAATACTGTTTGTTGACTGAAGCAGAGAAAGGCAACCTTTGTGCCAAAGGAAGATCCTTACGTGTTAATTTAGTTAGTACATATACTGTCTGCTAGTTCAGTCTAATATGCATGCTGTATGCACGCCAGTGGAAAAATAGATTTAACCTGCTTTTAATTACGGCATTAAAAAAGTACACAGTTCATTGGATCATGTGAACAGGAGAAAGGATAAAACAATTAAAATAGTAGTAAACCACAAAAAAACAACACTAAATCAGTCTCAGTGTCACTCAGCAGCTACCTGTTTTTCCCAGGAATTACGCTTCCCTACCTTTATAGATAACTATAACATTCCTATAAGCAATCAAATCAGACTTTTAATTACAGTTAGATTGCCTGCTAGCATCACATGAAAATTAATGCTTTTCTAAAACATTTGTTCTTTTAGTGTAAAAATATATTTTAAGGCAGCAGATCCTACATCCAAATAGGACACGAATTTCAACTGTATACGAAAAAAATCAAGTATTCTGAAAAAGGAGGATCATAAATACACTTGTGTATACAAACATACATATTATCATTATAAACACCAGGAACCAACACAATATGAAGCAGATTATGCATTTGCATAGCAAATTACTACTTTAAGTATTTGAACGTTCACTAAAACAGCCAAGTTAACAATGTGGTCGAAAGGGAAAAATATAGTGTAGAGAACAAAGAAAAAGTATATACCTCTGAAGAAAAATGTTCTTTTTTGAAATGTCCTTATCCCACATCAGGAACAAATAGACTAGTTTTCCTTTAGACAATACGGCTGAGGAAGAGTAATGTACTACCAGAGGAAAAAAATACATTATTTTGTTCTACTATAATTCCCTCAACAACACAGATGCTTCCCATGAGTAGTGAAGATACAGGACAAAGGTCATGCACAACTATTTTCAGATTCATTGTATAGCCAGAGCACAGTCTTGTTGTTGAAAACAATTAAAACAGCCATGCACAAAATATCCATTCAGCCAGGTCCTATGTAGCCACAAATACCTAGATTAATTATTTCTTGTTCCATATAAATGCACATAGTACACTGAGAGACAAGGGGGAATGGCTAAAAGAGGGGAGATTTAGGTTACGTTAGGAAAAGATTTTTAGTCAGAGGTTGGTGAGACGTTGGAACAGGTTGCCCAGAGAGTTTGTGGATGCCCCATCCCTGGAGGCATTCAAGGCCAGTTTGGATGGGATCCTCGGCAGTCTGATCTAGTGGCTGGCAACCCTGCCTACAGCAAGGGTGTTGGAACTAGATGATCTTTAAGGTCCCCTCCAACCTAAGCCATTCTTTGATCCTATGTAAAATTATTAGGACCTAATATGCTCATCATATTGATATATTCCTGATTTTCTACGTCAGTTTCTTGGAAAGCTCTTTTTCATACTTATCCTGCTAGTTCACTCACTCTACAAAATTTAAGTTTGAAACACATTAGTTCAGTTGGGTTCTAATCTAAAAGTGGTCTATTAGAACATAAAAGCAGACTATTTCTGATTTCACTGTATCTCTGTTTAGGATAAAAATAATTGCAAATTACTTTCATAATTAATACAAACAATAATATGCATTAACTTCAACAGGTTCTACCTGCGTAATTTCCCCCACAATAACCAATCACGTGAACCCGCTATTTGTGTCAGGTAATAAATAATTAGTGAGAACTGTAATTAAAAAAATTCTAATCGGAATCACTAAAATCAGAAGATAAGGCATAATTACATGCCTATACATTTATATCATAAATCTGTGTGAACTGTCAATTCTGTAAACTTTCATCGTGACAAATCTAATTTTTACTGCCTCATTTCAGCAAGACTTTTGATTAAATACTGTATTTAGGAAGTAGTACTCATCAATAGACAATAAATTATTACTCATCTTAATATTTATGTCTTACAAGCAATCTCATGCCCTTCCATAAAGAAATCCCAGACTGCTTATATTTTATATATCAAGATTTCTGGGAACATACAACTGCTGTTTTAACATTCCACCATTTTTGGTTTATTTTTCTATCTGCCAAACAAAGCTTCAGACAAAGAGAGTCTTCCTTGCAGGTAGAAAATCGAGGTAGCCAACCAATCTAACTGGAAAGAATGACGCACACACAGTTGTGTGGGTTGTGTATGAACTCTACAATAAGTAAGACTGAGTGAAGGGAAAAATAACTACCAAACTTGCTGTGAAAAGCTTATATTGAGATTTTTCTGCTAAATCCAGAGCTACAAGAAGTAGTAGATGTGCTTTCAATAGTCCAGTACATTGCCTCCTTGCAATAAATTATTAATTACTGAGGGAAAATTTTCCTTCTTAAGTATAAATGACTTTAATGACAAAGAAGTGCTTGAAATGTTGATCATTGTGCTCCACTTTGAATCTGAACTACCTGAAACAAACGAATGTCTGTTAAGCCTCCAGGGTGAAGTAGACCCCCTTGCCTGCAGTGATGTTAACTACTCTCTCAATGAGCAAAAAAGTACCCCTGGAACAAAACAAAGATCCTTCAGAGTCTACAGATAACTAAAGATCAACATCTGATTTATTTATATTAGATCAGACTATAACCAGTATATACACGTGTGTATATACGTGTGTGTGTCTATAAGTATATAGACCTTGAAAGATTTACCAAGAGATTCAGTACCTGTATGACTTAAAAAGAGAAGTCTTAAAACAAAAGGAAACAAAAGTATTGGTTAGCAAAACTCCTTTTCTCTAGAAAGAAAAGGACATGCCTTGAAACGTATATACGAGGAACAGAGTCTCATTACAGTTTTCTGTATCTTCTCCTGCTCAGGACCTCACTACTTCAATAGAACACGATGGTGGCTTAAGCCCGGCCAGTCACTCACTAGACACCCCAGTCACTCACTTCCCTCTTTAATGAGACCAAGGGAGAAATTACAACAGATTCGGAAAGTAAGAAATACAAATCAAATTAAAACAACACCTCCTCCTCCCTCTCATCTTTTTCTACACTCCTTCACTTCTGACTCCTCTGCCCAAGCCATGCAGAGGGGATGGAGAACAGGAGCTGCAGTCACTCCACAACAGCTCCTCTGCTGCTCCTTACACCTTTCTCCATCTCCAGCACAGGTCCTTCCCACAGGCTACAGTTCATCAGATAAAAACTCTGCTCCAGCATGGGTTTTCCATAGCCCTATTTCCTTCAGGACGTTTCCACCTGCTCCCCACAGCCCCCCCAGCAGCTGCACACAACCTCAGCATGGCAGCACCTCCTGTGCTCCTGCTGTAGCCTGCCTGCTTGGGGCTGCTGCTCCCACTTCTCTCTCTTATTCCCCACTGTTGTGCAGCAACAGATGGCAAATTGATCAGGAGGGTATAACATCTGTTTTTCCCATCAGTGATCTAAGAGCATGGCTTTTACGGTCACAGATCAGATCCAGCACTAAGCAGTTACCATTTGCAGCAGAAAGGATTCTCCTGCCAACTTACCAGGATACCCCAACGACAAGACTTTTATCTGAATATTCCTGTATTGCATCATAAACATTTCCAAAAGACAAGATTAAACCTTCAAAGTTTACAACCTACCCTACCAGTATATCAGTGAATTCTGCTTAATAACTGCAGCAAAAATTCACAGGGAATAATCCTGAGAAAATGGCATAACTCCAACAGATTTATAAACCAACAGTAAATTCTTTTTCCTGTAGAACATGGGATCTATTTTCTTTCTAATGGATAAGTCCAGCGTTGGCAAAACACATAAATGTACCACAGAAAATACAGGAAGATTTTATGGAAAAGGGTTAAGCGTTAAAAATGATCCCACCTTCTGAAAGCAGAGTAAGGAAAGCATTTCTTAAACAAAAGTTGAAGTTGAGCAGATGATAGAAATGAAGAGGAAAATGCTGTATCCAAGGCAATCGTTACTGCAGAAAGTGCAGAAAGAAAAAATCCTTTACTGCAGTGAACCAGCTCTGGGAAGAGTTGGTGAGTATTATCCACATCAAAATAGGAATCTCGCCAATTATGAGTTTCCATCATCCAGAACACAACAGAACCTTCTCTGAGCTACCAAAATGAGGATAAATGACTTAACTTGTCAGAAATATTTCAATTTGAATTTATGTTAGATTGGTACAATTTATGTTATTTTAAAAAGCCATAGGGTTAGGGGGAAACCCCTTGCAAAAGTGAAAACAGCACTCCCTCCTTTGGGCGCTATGCTCAATGGGGAGAAGGTTCCCCAAGCACAGGATGGAGAGGTATAAGGGGACAGCAGGGCGCCATTCAGGTAGAGAAAAATCTGGTGAGGAGAAGGGAAACACAGAACATAACAGGGCCTACAGGGAGCAAGGTGCAGTTTGCTATGAATTAGAAAGCCACCAGCTGAAACCAAGTCTGAAAGCAAGGACCTGACACTAAGGACAGCAGAAGAGTTGTATATAAAATACTTTAATTTATGCATTTTTTGCTCTGCGTCTTTGGTTCAAAAAATAAAGTATTCTAATTTTAGTTCTAACAGAACCTGTCATTTGAAAAACATAAAAGGCTTTTAACTTTCTTTAGGGAGTTCTCTAAGGAGAAGGTCTATTTAAATCCACTTAAAAGATCCAGCTGACTCAGGATCTCATCTGAGATCATATTATTCACAGCCAAAAAAAGAATAATACAGAATGAGAAAACCGATCATCCTGTCACCGTTTATTGCAACACAGAGGACACACAGTATAGGAACAGATTATTTCACAGGCAAGCAGGATCATTTTCAATCTTCTGTATAGACTGAATATTCAAATACTTAATATTCTTAATATTCTGGTGAAGGAAGCACAGTGAGGATATTTGTTGTTCCCAACAAAATCAAACAAAATCCCTCAAAATCACAACTCTTGTTTCAGAAATATGAAAGAAAAGCTGCATTTACCTTCTGGAGATTATCCTCTACCTATTTTATTCCTAGTTAAAATAAGAAAGAAAAGTGTCCCATTTAGTACAGATGAGGAAACTTTCCTTTTCTTTTTCCTTCCAAATTAAGTTGGATGGAAAACTCAGAGAAAGGTTCACTGTTAATGTAGTACATGGCTAAGTACTGCAGCAGGGTCTCCAAAGTGTAACTCTAC
Source organism: Gallus gallus (assembly GCF_016699485.2). Classification (NCBI taxonomy): domain Eukaryota; kingdom Metazoa; phylum Chordata; class Aves; order Galliformes; family Phasianidae; genus Gallus; species Gallus gallus. The sequence goes on from NC_052545.1 coordinate 11,285,495, forward strand.
CCTTAGGAAAAGCATTACTCTCTTCTTCTGTCGTTCCGGATCTGAACACCTCTGTCTCCATTATACACATTTCCAACAGTTCAAACACCAGCTTAAAGCATCTGTCATTTCTGAAGTTCAAGATTGATTTTTCCCACTCGTACAAATATTAATAACCTTAAAGCATCTACTCTTCTTAAAAGACAAAAAAAGTAAGCCATACTGGCAATATAAAGCTCTTGGAATTCAGAATGAGGAGGGGGAGTCCAAAAATAATCTTAGAAAGTAAAATCAGTCAAAACAAATACACAGACCACCTCTCTTCCTCTCTCTATTAAAAATAATTCTTTAACACTTTTGTAATACTGCAGCTTATGATTTTTAGCTCAGACCATTTAAAAAAGGGATCCCAGCAAAGCTTTCCTCTATACTTCACTGAACCTACAAATGAGTAGAAAACTCTATTTTTTTTAAACTTGCTTTCTGTTTTCAAGCTGGGCTCTACTTACATCTTCTTAAATATTTGACAAAATCACAGCTTCTTAAAATCTTGTTTCCTTCTTGTATTTCTGTCTACTGCTAAAAATCGGAACTGCCTTCATATATAGTCACTTCTTGTAAAATCTTGAACAAGGCTTCTGCTGGAAATTAGATTATTTGCTGCTGTATAAAAGGTGCTGATGGAACATAACAGTCAAAGAAATGTGATGAAATCTGGACTCCCAGCGCTAATCTCCAGTAGAGACGCTATGATTATTAGCCACGACAACCAAGAATTTCTCCTCCATGTTCACCCTGCTGGGTATTCCTCAAAGAACTGCGATCTCCAACTGTTGGAAGGAATGTTTTCCCATATTTGCAACAACAAACAGACTAACATGAGAATATTTTCCCTATATATTTCATATAAATACATGTTTATTTAGTTTCCTGAATTCAAATTCATGACTGTTGAAATGTCTAAGTGTTACAATGTATGATGTCACTTAAGCTTCCAAGTTTCTTTAACCTAAATACATATCCCTCCTACTTATGTATTAAATGCATTAGATTTTTTATGTATTATACATGCTTATTTATGTACTCACACACAAACATGAACACTACCATTTACCTTATCTAATCTTTGGGCATTGGAGCCATATATGCCCATGTAATTACGTAAAAAGGTCAGTATCTTCGAGATTGCTTGCTACAATTTGGGAAACAGAATCTACATCCAAATACTTCAGTAAGTGCAGCCCAACTGTGGGAAGTGCTTAACAAACAACTGAAAAATCTTGGAAAAAATAATGGATTGAAAAATATGGAGCGTGAAATTTGTCTTCAAAATCTTATGAGAAAACAGTCGTGTGCAAATTTGGAAGTACACACTGTAGGGAACAGAAGTGGAAAGTTCTAGAATATGCAACACTTTCCCACATAGAAGAGTCTTTCTAGATATAATGAAACAACTCTCAGAGTCACTCAGGTGATCAAATAAGACAACTATAAATGTAACCCAACCTAAAATGCCATACAGATTGTATCTCAAACACAGCCCATTTACAGAATTATCTTCTACAATACAGTTCACGTGCATTGCAGCAAATAATAAAGATGAAATAAGAAAACACTGCCAAAAAAAAAAGAAAAAGAAAAAGAAAAAAAACAAGTTTGGAGCAGAGATTTTAAGCTAACATTAAACAAACGAGATATTTTCCACCAATAAACTTTTCTTATATATATACATATGTGTGTGTGTGTGTGTATACACACATATATAAAAAGGATTGTAGTAACTTCTTTTAAAATGTAGGTCAGAATAAAAAGAATTTCTGCTTTATTATCTTTGAATTAAATAAGTACAAAAAAATCCTTTCAACAAAACAGTATAGCTACAGGAAATCCCCTGAAACAATCATTTCTAACCATTTTCTCTGCATTTCATAAATAATGAATACTCCAAAAGAACTGCTATCACATTTTTTCATGCACTACTTATGCAAGTAGGCTAAAAGAGTCTCTGAAAGTGAGAAAAGTTAAGTGGACTGCACTTTGTTTTTTAAGGAACAACTAAACTGTTCTGACACCTTGCAGTCATTTCTTCCTCCCAGCTGTGTTTTTAAGCCTTCTGAAAAAGCATCTTTTGCAATTAAGTGAAACATTGTTTACAAAACTGTTTAGAATACAAAAATGTTCTTCGTTTAATGTCACATTAGAATTTTTCTTCTCAGAAGTTACATTTTTTTTGTTCTTTTTTATGGGGATCTTTACCCATATCACTTATTCATGCTCTGTCAAGGTAATTTGATATGCTTCTATAAATAATTATGAGTGACTTGATTTTCAGAAAAGGATTGCCAAAGAGAAACAGTCTCACCCACATGAAATTCCCAAGTATGAGAAATAATTTGCCTGAAAATGTGTCCTTCTCTCTGTTTTTCATGGAAACTTCAGGTGCCTGGGGAGACAAGGCCACAATGGGCTGCAGTGAAGCTGTCAGCTCAGTCTCTGGCAGCGGCCATAAAGCCCCATGCTCATATCAGCAGGGAGCCTCCACTTGCTGAAGCACACTCACAATCATATTTTCTCTCAGCCGCTAAGATTCAGCCATATGTAAAGCAAAAATCAGCTCCTGCCATTAAGTATGCACAGGTGCTCCAAAAAATAAAAATAAAAAAAAATAGAGACAAACCCCCAAACTGACATCTCAGAGTTCCTTGAGGAACTTGGTCTTATTTATGACCATTATTTACTGCACCTCATACATTAGTTACATTGGGAAAACAGATTCTCAGCTGTGAAATAGTCCTACTAAAGCATTAGTAAGGTTTAGGGAAGTGTACGTAATTTCATAAGGTAACATCCATATTTCCATTTGCTAAAGTAACTGGAAAAATTACCACTGCTCTCCAAATACAATGGGATTTATTTATTCATTCTTACAAAACTGCCATTAGAAAAGACTTGCACAGTATTTATTTCAGTTTTCACAGTTACAAGTAATTGAGGAAAAGCTTTTGCTTTCTGCTTATATATTTTCAAAGATGAATGAAAGAAAACTCACCATAACTGAAACACATAAGTGGCATAGCATGTTTATGCAGGAATAAATTGCTCCAAGTTTTCTCAGCAAGGCAGCAGCCACATAAGCTACTTTCATGCTTGCCATTTGCAGAACTAGCCTGAATACTTTTTTCACACTTACTGTAGCTTACTATCTCCTTTTTAGTAGCCAGATAATAACGTATTAATTGTGAAAGTGGGAAATGATTTAGCAGGTGTATAAAACAAAGGGAGAAATAATGAAGGAGACCGATCATGCGTGAGCATCTAATTAACTGATATTTGAATGCCCAGGAAGTTCATGTCTGAGTCTCCCAAAAGTTCCCATATAAAGACTCAATTAGCTCTTGCTTGAGTGTTCAACTGCAGCCCAATTCACACATGAATGTCCAACAGATTTCTGCATGGATGGCAAACTAGTTCATGCACGGTCACATAGTAACAAGAAAACATGCTATTCATTCATGCAGTAGCACCCAGTTCTGTCATGCACAATACTCAGTTATCTCCTGCATGAGCACTCAGCCAGTTAACACATGTTGACCGCAAACTGCAGGTCATAGAGTGGCTTGGGTTCGAAAGGCCCTTGAAGATCATCTCGTTCCAACCTCCCACTGTGGGCTGGTGGCCACCCACTAGATCATGCTGCCCAGGGCCACATCTGTGAAGTCTCAGGTCGCCCGCCGCAGCAGGGTCAAACAGCTCTGCCAGTTGGGGAGCTCATGGACAGAGTGTTGGCTACACATAGGAGTGCTGGGCAGCTCTGCTGAGACATTTAAGGGCACTGTCTGGCAGGGAAGGAAGCTCAGGAGGGGAAGTATGCAGGGAGACATTGAAGGAGAGACTGCTGAGGAAACCAGGCTGGAGGTGGAATAGTAGGGAACTTTAGGATAGGATCAGCTTCCATAGTTTTAAGAACAAATTGCTCCAAATGAGGCAGAATAGAGATTAAAACTGGGTCTCCTACATCTTGCCAATTTCCCTAATCATTCTAATGTAGTCTCTCTCACAGGATCGTATTCCTTCATACTGACACATTTTCCTGGTGAGAAATAAGAGTAATATTTCAGTTTTATTTCTTGTATCTTTAGCTACCACTAGCAGCCAAGCTGGTAAGTATGTCTAATAAAATATAGTATTAGCTACAATATTAGCTATATATGGATATAGCTAATAAAAGTGATTGGACGCTGGGTTTTCACATGACAGTAAAACTCATGCTTTTTGGAAGAGAAATCCTGATGATGCAAAGCTGTAGATAAATGCCTGATAGAAGTTCGTAAGTAGAAAACTGGCTTCAGTCACCTACTAGTATGAATTTGACATTTCTTTGCTGCATCCTTACTTCAATACTTCTTACTTTTACACCATGGAAAATATAATTTCAGCTGTTAGAGAAGAAGTCAGAATCTCAGTTGTGCAGTGAATACGCGTACACGTGTGTATGTACATACACTTGCTTAAATGCCTCCAGTCATTTCAGGCAAAACATAGGCACAATAGATTACGCAAGTAACTCAGGCCAAGATAGGGTAAATTATTCCAAATCGTAATTCACCACAACTTAAGAGGTCTTTTGTGCTTCCTTTATGAAGTCAAACAATGAAAAATCGCAGAGCAGTAACAGTGCAGTGCTTCAAAAACACAATTATGCCACATGCAGTGATGGTAAGTGTGCCACAGTTCGACACTTCAGTCATGATGGACTCTGCAATATGGTATCAGATACTTAACCACTGCTTGCCCACACACTTCCTATTTAGAGATCCCTCTAGTGTACTAATTAGTTCAGAATGTAGCTGCCAAAATTAAATGACATAAAAGACTAATGCATCATAAATAACCCACCTGAGTAAAATAAGAAAACATCTGTTATAAGTTTTCTTATTTTTACATAAGTGTAAAAGAGTATTTATGTAAGTGTAGAAGAAGTAAGACAGAAGATGACTGTCCTGGCTAAAAGACCAGTGCTACATCGGTGCTTACACCTCCGGCATAACTGAAGAGTACACATCTCCTCTCCTATAGCTTCTCCCCAGGGCAAAGTGGGGCTATGGGATTTCCACGTAACAATTAGTCATCAGAGGAAGGTGTAAAGTCACAAAGGGTAAAGCACAGAAGGATCCATCTGGATGCTGACACACAACGCACTTCTGAGTCATTATAATATTATAATTTTCTAATAACAGGTGGCTTCAAAATGAACCATAAACAGCACTTTTTATCTCAAGTGCTTTGTAGCATCTCTATGTATTATAGAGTAGCTGGCTTCATTGAGACGGCTGCTTATTAAAAGGTGGCTGAAATGCTTCCTGCTGGTAAGTCCCAATCAGCAAGAACATTCTATTACAAGTGCAAAATAATAAAATACAAAAATAAGAGACTTTCTAGATATGTGTTAAACAGATTAAATGAAAAAAGCTTTGCCGGTGTCACATTAAATTTCTTTAACACGGTCTCTTCCCTGAAACACTTTCCTCTCATTCAAACACTGATCTGATTTGCAGCTGTTCCTATGGAAAGAATATCCAATATTAAAGAATTTGGGGCAATTTATTTCTCAGGCATTGTGGAGAGATGCATGTTGCAGACAAAACAGTCCTGATTTGGTTTAGGGACAATTAACACCAAGTTCTAATCACTGATTTTTATTGAGTATCTGGTATGTCTTAGTTCAAGTTACAATGTATCCTAAGATTCATAAATCAAACTAGAATAGAGTGGCATGACGGATAAATCCAAAGCTGTACATATAAATCAGGAACTGAAAGTACACAGACATAAATTAAACGTATAAATATAAAATAATATGCCAAGCCATTTCAGACTAGCTTAATTCATAAATACTTCTTCCTCTCAGTTCATCAACAAGCCTATAAAATGCACTGAGCACCTCTGACATACGATTAGAACACATCTTACTCTTCAAAATGTTGCAATCCACACAAATGACAGCTGTGTCTCCACACAGTACCGTCAGGAAAACAAAGCAGCACCTCTCTATTTTACTGGGTCCATAGTGAAAAACAGAGACAGGAAAGCAAGAAAAAGAAAAGCAGCTCACCGATCCCCCACCCCAAACCCTCATACAGAACTTCCAATGTTTAATTTTGAGTATACAACATCAGGTCCTACAAGAAGTAAATGTCAAATTAAGCATTGATTCTTTCTGATTTGCCAAGGAAAAAAAAGTTCCTATGGAAAATTAATTTTCTACTAATTTATGTTATGTATACTGGTCATACAACTAGTCTGCTTGACTTGGATTTATTTCTTTGACAAGGCTTATAATCTCTTTATAAACACTTATCTTTTAACTATTATTTTTTAATCAATACTGGCATTTGGTAGCACTGAGGATAAGCAATGCAGATATTCTCCCATTTTCTTGGTCTTCTTTATAATGCTAACAGAAGTAGGAAAATATTTTGATTTGCCAGAATTGCTGCTGATTCAAAACAGACGGATGTATTCCAGTTACAGCGATGCAACACCATACCTGGCAACCCCATGGCATTTTTCAATTTAATAACAGAAACACGACAATTAGTGAAATAATTGTGAAGTTCTTAAGGATCCATTTACTGGGAGGAAATGAGAAAATAATTCCATTTTCTCTGATAAGGCTTTTAAAATAATCATATTCATGTAGGAACGCATTCATTTACACCATCACTCTGGAAGCAATGGGATTTCTGACAAATGCTGTGTTCTATTGAGTTTTGATTACTAATGGTACCTATGTCATGCAGAGAAGTGCACACCACCTTCTCAGACATTAAAAAAGAAGGGAAAATTTGGCATGAGGGGACAAAAGCCAGGGTTCATAGCATCCTTCCACCTGAAAACCAAGTTAATGCTGAGCAATAGCTGTTTACAGAATTGTCACGACACAGCTGGAACTCCTTGGCTTACAAAGTTAAACACAACAGTCCCAAAAGAAATAAAGGGAAGAATTTCCAACAAAGATATGCCTGCCATGAATGAGTCTAAGAGGAATTCCAAATCTATAAGGAAAGATGCTTGGAGAAAAGAGGCAGCTCCTTTGTGGTTCAGACAGGCTCTGACAAAGGTGCTAAGCAAGTTGTGTGCTGAAGCCAATGACATTTTTCACATCTAAATATAGGCTGGTACAAATTACCCAAGTGAGACAGTGTCATAACCATGACCAAGATACAGTGCCACAAACAGGTCCTAGCAAACTCAAGACCCCAGCATATTCTCGTTTAACCAGCAGGGTATTGTGAGAAATGTACCTGTGTTACAGAGTCCAGCAAGAAAGCACTGATGACTGACAGAGAGAAGAAAAAGTACTGAGATTTGTACTGCGTTATCCCAGCTAAAGAAGAAGACAGCACTTGCTGCATTTCTAAGAGTTTAGAGAGCTTTGGTCACTCATGAAGGACAACCCAAAGCCATCACAGTTTTTGAGATCAGCGGCAGCAGAACACCTCTGAAATTTGCATGTATGGCTACTGGAGACATCGCACAGAATCATTTGAGTCAGATAAGCCTCTATCATCTCTCTCAATAATTCCTTATAAACAAAATGCTATGGACCAGGGACTTTCCCATAATGTTTTCTCTGTTATTTTTAACTGTTTTTACTATACAGGAGTGGCAATGTTTTTAGAGACCTCAACAATCATTTCTTAATGTGTACAACATTATTGTATACAATTTCATTATCCCACTGAGTAGGTAGAAATATTTAATTCTTATGTACGACATGACAGTGGGATTTGCTTCAGCCAATACATCATCTTCTTGTGCAATGTGTACTTTCTGTAGTGAGACAGGTGCTTGTGCAAAACACACGTAGATACTCCATTGAAAATAAAATATTTGGCAGCATTTTAAATACAAATTGTGCCTCTGTTTGCCATATTAACAACAAAGAAAACTGTTTTCTTTTCTGTTCTGTCCTACTTCAGAAAATCCACAGAAAATAGAGCTATATATATATTTATATATATATATAAAGGGAGAAGTAGAAGTTTGATCCTGTTGTTTCCAAAAGTAGTCTTTATTTCATTTCCTAGGTAACACTGAAGAAAAAGTGTCACCAAAGAGAACATTTTCTCATCTTATTTGTGTGGACAGAAGCCTTAATCTGGCTTAAAAATTTGGAGGAATGCACGTGCGCCTTCTGGCTACTAACAACAGTTCTGCAAAGAAACCTCACCATGGAGGACAGGGCCAGAACTTCACTCACAGGCAAAAAAATGAGCAAACAACAGCTTCTCCTATGGCATGCATTTATGAATGATTCAATCAGACCAATAATAAAATCAGCTAGAGTTTCAGAACATTAACGTACACTTTAACATACAGAACATAATGTTTTTTTTTTGTGCTTCAAGACAGCTGTTTAATTTGCCAGTTACAGTTCTTTTATTACAAAACAAAAAAAAAACATCACCACAAAAAAAAAAAAAAACAAACTTCATAAGAGATCCCAGAACTATTTTTAACTGCAGCATGAAAGCAATATCCAGGCTCAGAGGGGCATTTACCTTCACACAGAAAGCAGTGACTTCACAACTGGAGAGTTGGATGTTTTCTTAAGGAATTAAATACTCTGCTCATAAAGAAATGGAGGCTAGGTATCTTCCTCTAAATTATAAAAATAAACATAAATATAAAAATGCTGTCTACACTAAGAGTTATAAAGTTCTTAATTTTATTAATAATGGAAAGTTTTCGAAAGCTCTACTAAGTTAAGTCTATATATAAACTGAAGAAACTCACCAAGTCTTTTGATATGCTAACAGCCAGATTTCCTCTGCCAGATGGGGGTGTCCAGAGAGACTCAGTCCCTACCGTTATTGTTTATACAGCAAATTATTGTTCTGTTGTCTTAGGGAATATGGAAGTGGGAGTTCAAGGTAAGGACTAATCTAGATGAAACTTCTCACAAAATTAGCAACTCTAATTTGTTTATGTTCAAATTCAACATGGAATCAGAATAACCACTCTTATAATTCAACTGCAAGTTTCACAGCGGTACTTACAGGGTGCTTTGTGACTAATGGAAAGATACAAACTGTCTGTTTGGCTTAAGGTTTAACTTTAAGATATTCAATCTACTGAGCAAATTGAATGAATTTACCAGCCTGTGTTTTCTATAAAGAAAGGTAAAAGCATGGCGGTTTGCAGGCAAAATAAAACAGTGCAGGATCACAAAATAATTAATCGTCATCAACTGTACTTCATCTTAGGATTCCTGTTTAAAACACACACACAAAAAAATCTGCATCACCGTATTTATCTGAATAAGAAACTTAAGTAAAAGTTTTACCTCCTTTTTTATTAAATTACGAGACATAACATTACCCAACAGAAGCAATCAAACTCAGAACTGCAGTCACCACAATATCTTCCCCCGCTTAATGCATGCCAGAACTACTTTGCCTACCTCAGTTAACTAATGCTGAGAACTTCTCTACAGTTAGGGTATATCCTCACACCCTGACTTATCCACAAAGCCTGAGGTGCTATCTGAGCCAAATCAAAACAGAAGTCCATCCATACAAAATGGCTGTTGGAGGCTTGTTTGACGTGGAAACAGTCTGGCTGCCATTACAGTGTGCTATCCAGTATCTCTGTCTCTCTCCTCCCTGCAGGTCACTTTGCAAGTAATGCCTCCTATTTATTTATCCAAAGGCCACAATAACTATTGATAGAGCAAATTCTCAGCTACAAAGCACTAATTTTCAGCATAGTCACCACCATTACTTATGCACTCACACTGGCACTGAACAAGAGCCTGCATGCTCTGCTTGTATAAATCTGAATGGTCGGGAAGGTTCCAAATTTACTCCCATACATCCACCTCTGACGTCATGGGCCAACATCAGAACATAGCAGGCACTACTTTCAGAGCAGCTCTCATAATTTCAAGCATTTCAAATGAAGATGTACTAAATATTTTAAAACCTCCCTAATTCACAGTTTCTTGTAACCTGGTCTGTAGCTGACGATAAATTCAACTGGCTGTATTTGTGTTGGGGCACAGCTGGGGGCAGCAGTGTATTTCATGTCAGTTACAAAGCAAAATTAGCCAAAAGGATTAAGTCTGAGTTCACTTCCAGGAGAGGCCCTTACAGCATAACATCCCTGCACTACAGAGTAGAATCCATGTATAAAATCATTTTAAGGACAAGTTCACAATTCCTTAGGTCAGAAAATACCATTAAATAATCCAGTTTGATCTCTTATATACAAAAGCCAAGCAAATAAGATTACTTTTTATACTTTTCATTTACTGTATTCTCAAAACTTCTCCAGCCAGGCTCTGCCTCCAGATTATGCAAGGACAAACAGCACAAAGATTTACGCTATGTTCTGTTACTGAGTGACCACAACGTTTGCTTGACAATTCAAAGCTGCAGATAAAGCCAAGTACTCTGGTATTCTCTTTTCAACTAACAGAGCATGATAGCTGCAGTATTTTACAGCAAGAAACAAACTGCATAGCAATATCAGTAAGGTTTTTTTTCCCAGTTGCGCTTAATATGACAAAAAACGCACTACATCTCAAATTCACTGGCATCATTCAAATAGTGGACTTGTTGCCTTGGCTTTCATTCAGAAAGCATAACTTCACTCTCAGAGCTGCTGGTACGCTATCTACACCATGCCCACACTGTTAGTTTACTGCTATGAAAACCTGATTAAAAACACAGCACGGCAGCTTTGGGAGAAAGACACACAGTGCTAGTGAGAAAGTACTAGTTAAATAACCTAAACACTAAAGAAACTTACAACTACCAAGAAGGAGCTCAGCTCTTGGAAAAATGAACATAGCTGGTGAGATAGGAGAAAAAAAGAGGCGAAGAAAAAGTCAGAATTATTAAAGGATTGCATGAAGATGAAAAGAATGTATCTGTAGGTTCAAATTCTGAAGAGGCAAGCTTTTCTTCCATCCTCTGAAATGTTATAAAATGTTAACTTTTGCTTCAAAAAGTAACTCAGATTGAATCAGCTGCAGACAAGGATGAGAGCGCACCCACCATTAGGGTGAGATGCACCCACTGTTACAGTGATCGTGGAACTGCCCGTACCAGGAAAAAAGAATAACCAAATTATTTCACTAGCAAGATGAAGCCTGATACATGAATATCATTACCATCAATGAATAAATCAAAACGCAACCACAACAAATGCAAGGCTAAAGGTCTCTCCACTCTTACAGTGTGTTTAAGCTCACTGTTGGTGAATGCTGTTTTAAAACCAGAGGCGAGACCACAAGTTGCTTGTTGTTCTTTTTGTTTTTAAATAGGTGGTAAATGCAGAAATTCCCAGCCAGTCTTGTAAATGTTACAGGGAAAAGAGAAGCAGTTCAGAGAATTATTTAAAGCAAAGCTTAGATATAATCTAAAAGTCACTTCCAGAAGCTGCCCTCATGTACCTATCACACTTAGACAACCTGCTAGAATTCTTAGAGATTGGTATTTATGAAGACAATTTTAAGAGTGCCTTGAATAATAACACTAAGAGAAAAATCTGCACTGATAAAAAGACATCAATTAACTGCATTCGTCATACAAGTAACACGGTGATTTAACACAATCAGCTTTAAATTACAGTGTACCCACAGTATAGGCAGATAAACCAGGACCAATAATTCATTTTTTCCCTACTATCAAACACCTGCATTGGGTTAAAAACAAAAAAGTCCAAAGAGATATTATGAATGTGGTTCCTTAGTTGAGCAATGCAAAGCCATACAGCTACAACACCTTGGCACACGTCTGAAATGAACCTTTATTATAAACAGCAAAATCTCAAAAATGACCTTCACGATGGATGGTCATTTCAATTGTACCACTATTAAAGCTTCTAGTGTTAATTTGAGAGCATCAGGTAATGCATCGGTGGCTTCTTTTTCCTTGAGCTCTTTATCTTTCAGAAAAAGCAAATAAGCATCATGGAAATCCTAAATCGTATCTGGAAGTGCACATTTATTCTAGCTGTTCAGATATGGGTCAACAGAGGCCCATCTATATCAAAGAAGTAAAAATCAACTAAAAAGAAATTCCTGTTTCTTGTACTTTACTACTAATGCACTTAGAGTATAGTCAGTCTTTGGAGCGACAGACCTTGCTGACATCAGCAGAGATACTGTGGTCCCCAGATATCACTGTGGACATTTTCTGTCTGTCCTAGGAAGAACTGTTAGTGTGATAAGGAAGTGGAGCTGTGACACCTCTAATGCGGTCTGCATTCCCCTATGTGCCTGATCAGCTCGTAAAGAGTTCAGCCATTCCTCTTTGGAAGGCTGAGGAAGGCTAAAGCATCTCCTAGCCTCCTACATTCATCAGTATTCTTGTTTTGGTTTTCATGTCAAGTTTAAAAATTAAAAGAAAAATGGACTATTAACTTATGGAAACAAGTAACTTGACTGCTACCACTCCATTTTAAATTCATGAAGAAGATGGATTGGATGGCAAAGAGATTGCAGGAAGCTTGCTGGACAGACAGCAGCACATGGCAGCAATACTGCACGACACAGACAAACCTTCCCAAAACCTAAATTTGATGTTAAAGGTTGCCAAGCGCAACTGGGTGAGAATTACTTCAGCTGAAGGGCTGCACACAAAGACCAGGGACTGAAGCAGCAGTGTCTGCCCAAGTAACCCCCTGCAGCTGTGTATTCTAATTATGATCTTAAATAGCCTTCTTACTGCCAGCAGGTAATCCAGAAACCTTAGAGTGAATTATAATAATAAAACACATGGCTTGTCAGATGATCAATAGCAGATAGATAAAACAACTTACTTAAGACACTTTTACTTCATTCAGCTAAATTTGCTGATCTCCTTCTTGGAGGGGAAAGCAAATCGTTCAGAGAATGAGAATCAGAACCTCCCGGATCCACAACGTTCACTTCTCTCACTTGGAAATAGCTGCTCTGACAGTTTTGAAGGCAAAAATGCAGTAATGCCTGTTAACTTGGCTTCTGTGCTTTCTGACCACATCCTAAATACATCCTTTTCCATTCTTAAATGATACTTTTATGCATTGAGGAACAATATGCCTCAAGTTAATTGTTAAGAAAACCATAAGATCTTTCCACGTGAACATTAATTATTTTCAAACGTTCAACATATCACTTATTTGGGCAGCGAGATGCACTTGAGTTGTGGAATATGAAGAGTACTGAAATGCTTCACTACCCTACCAGAGATATGGCTTTCTAATATTCTCAAACTAACAACATATAGAAAAAGCTGCTGGTTTTTTTTTCTTCCAGTTTTCAGAAGCCATCACTAAACTAATGGCCTTGTTTTGCTTTGTTTCTTACCTTAGCTGAACTATTTGGTAAAAGACAGAGCAGTCAGTAGTTGGCCCCAACGGTACTAGAAATTCACAACATCCATATTTAATAAGATGTTATAGCAGAAATAAAGTATGCATTCTGTACTTCTATAGGAAAGCAATATTCATTATTCTACAGATTATTCCTTAATAAATATTTCAGAAACTTGAAGTGGAAAAAAAAATTAGAATAGCATGTACTGTGTTCTTGATAGTTTAAAAGCCTTCTCATTTTCTGACCTATGATGAATCCTTATCTCATTTTCATTTTTGATGCACTGTAGTGCCATTGCAGGTTTGAAATCCATCTTTTGGTCAGTTTGAAGGAATGGAGGTATTTGATGTTTTGTTAGTGCACACACGCAAGTTAGAAGTCATCTTCCATTAGTACGAACAGAGAGCTAATACATTTTTATTATTATTGTTCCAGATACTTCAGATACGTCCACATAAATATGGCAATATACTGAATGGTAGGAGGCTCACAAATCCCCCTTCGGAAAGGAAAGAAAACTGAGCACTGCACTGTCACTGTTCTCACTTGCCTGTGGTAATGCCAAAAGCAAAGAGCTATTTGAGAAATAACAGTAACAACAGAAAGATGTCTCCAGTGTTTCTTCAGTTGATTTGTGTAACTGTGCAAGTGTCCTTAAATTAATTGTAAGAGATGGTGGGCTGAGTTAGTGCTTCTGCTCTTCACCTCAGACATAATTGTAAGTTAAGGCAGAGACGATCTGCCCATGTGAGCCTGTGTTACGTGGCCGAGGCACAGCCCACGGACAGGGTGGGAATGCATTCTCAGTGTATGGGATGAAGACAGCCAAAAGCGCCTAAGACTCTTCGCCAAGAAACTTGTATCACTAAAGAGGACAGCAGAAATCCCCATGTTCTGTTAAGGCTACCATCAGCCATATGTACAGCAAGCAAGGGAATAACAAAAGATTTTAGAGAAATAAGGGGGTCAACGTGAAATTCTTCTCAAACTTCTGGTTTGTAAGAAGCACACACGGGTCGGCAGCTGCTGTGTGAAACAGGGAGCGTGCACGGGTGTGGGCAGAGGTCAGAATTTTCTGGCATTGATTACAGAAGGGTGTTTAGAAACTCGTAGGTGTTTATTAATGTTCTGTAAGTGACTAGTTTATCTGTTGTGTTATTAATATTGATCTTGAATGTATAGGTCACTGACTGTCAGTTAATTATGTTTACTTAAATCAATAAGCAGCTTTCATCCCATTTGATTTAAAACAGAAACAGAGCAATTTTTTGGCAAACGTGTGCGTGTGTTCATAGATGCACGCATACTGGAGAGGGTATGGGAACTTCTTTCTAGTGTTGGTGGAATAGGCAGGTCAGAAGAGACAGCTCCAATAGCCACAAATATTTAAAATTCCAAACTTTGTTTCAATAAGCTCTCACCCCTTCAGTGTTATCCATTTAGAAATGAAAATTAGAACTGGATGCAGCACTCCAGGCATGGCCACGCCAGTGCTGGGCAGAGGGAAAGGATCACCCCCCCTTCACTCTGCTGGTGATGCTCTGCCTCCTGCAGCCCAGGTTACCATTAATGAGCTTAGCAGCAAGGACACATTGCTGCCTCACATTCAACTGGGTGTCCACCAGGACGCCCAAGGCCTTTCCTGCCAGGCTCATTTCCACCTGAGTATCCCCAGCATGTTCCTCCCCAGGTTCAGGACTTTGCACTGCACTTTGACCTTCACAAAGTCCCTGCCCACTCACTCCTTCTGCCTGCCCAAGTCCCTCTGTGTCGCAGCATGACCTCTGGCCCAACAGTCACTCCTGCCAGTTTTTTTTTTTTTTTTTTATCAGCAAACTTGCCTCTGGGTATACTCAGACCCATCATCCAGATAACGAATGAAGGCATTAAACATGACCGGCACCACTGTTGACCCCTGAGATACACCATTAGTTACCAGCCTCCACCTACACTTGCTGCCATTCATCGCCATCCCTCTGCCCGCACACTCGGTGATCAATCCACTGGAATCAGACTGAAAGTGGAACAGAGCACAAATACCAAAGCTGCTATTGCCACTTAAGTTACAAAACGACCTCTCTTAAAGCTGTCAGAACTTTGACTTTAGATCCTTTCTAAAGTGTAAAATACTTACGAAAATAGTTACAACTGAAGCTAGAAACAGATTTTGGATCTCCCAAAAACATCTTACTTTAAGAAAGAAAATACATTAAAACTTGTGAGCCAGGTCTGATCTCTGGGAAAAAAACAGTCATCTTTCTAGGATCAAAAGATGCTTAAGTGGCTTATACTCAGGCAGGAGAAGGAGCATCCTCAGCCTCCAAGGCGCATCAAGCAGAGGTGAGTTTTGTCAGCATGGAATGTGTTTGAGAGTATGAACTATTCCAGAACATTACAGAAGAAAACAAATCTGAACCTTGACACGCTTGTACAACACAACACTTCCATATGAGATGACAAAAGCATTCTGAAATCACCACATTGTCTCCCTTCACAAGTGTGAGGAGACAGGGCTGTGAGCCAGGACTGAGACAGAGGATGGAGAGTGAAAATACCAAATATGTGCTCTCATTTTAATCAGTTGTTAATTCATATCTCCTAGCCAGGGCTTATTATTAGAGACTGTAAATCTCAGACAGACAAGGAGTCATGAGATGTTGAAGTTGCCTTGTAAATTAGTCACTGGTAATTAAACCATTTAGTTTTTGAATGGACAGAATTGTGAGGGCTTTCTATGTCGAAATAATTATTGAATATTACTGAACCAAATAATTAAACTTTGCAGTAAAAATACTCCTATAGTAATACACCATTTCTTTTTCCTTCTTTTTAAATTTCTAAATTATTGGGCTTGTTATTGTTATACGGAGGTAAAAATATGACTGTCAGAGCTGACAAAGTTCATTGTTTCAAATTATATAAACATGTAGTGCATGAATCAAGAGCAATTCATTTTCACCACAGAATCCACCCAGAGCCATATATTTCAGAGATTCTAAACATATAATCAGACAAGGGGATACTTCATAAAATGTAAGATGTTTGATTTCAAATTAAATTTTGAACAAGTGCTGTAATAAAGGATGATAAGGAGGATGATAAACATAGAGCCTCGTGTGCAAAAATAGTTTTCAGTTATTCTACTTTCATTTGAGTTTCTATAATGATGAGACTGGAATAGGTTTAGTTCCTTCTGAAGATATTTTCTCCTTCTCTCTCAAAAAAAAGAAGGAATATGATTTGCCTATGAAGGAATTCCATCCTGAAGAAGAAATGCAGGAAAGTCACAACTGAAATTAGCAGCAATTTCTTAATATGAGCCTTGGTTCCAACTACATTGTAGTTCCCTACTTGTTGCCATGCTATGGGAAAATGTTGGACTCGAATAACGCACCGATTACTTTCCTAGAAAATTAAATATCTATAAGGAAAACCCCAAAATAATGTTAAGGTATATAAATGCTTATAAGTCTCTAAGATAAAATGATGTCAGAGATCCCAACTCTATGAAAAAACTCAGTTATGCTCACTGCTGAAATACATAAATTGCATACAAAACCCTATACAAGCTTTTTGTTGTTATATCTTTCATCTACCAAACCATCAGAAGTGTATCCACTTCTAATCCACATATAGCTCGAGTAATTTCACAAGCCAATTCTTCATAATATTACAATTTTGCCCCCACTGTCCCAAAATACAGTGAAATTCCACAAGATAACTTTGAATAAAGACTATAATAACATGAACAACAACAACAATAATAAAGGGCTATAATGAACATTATTTGATTATACAAGCTATTAGATTATGCAGTCACTATTAATACAAAAAAAAAGTCATTTCACAAATATGCATTTTAAAGAACCTGTGCAGTTTTCCCAAGCTCGCAACTGTAGCCCCTCTAGAAGAACAATGCAATTAACCTAAGCTGTAAAGTTGAGAGAAGGTAGTTGGACCTGCTCTCCCCCCTCTCTGATCTTGGTAACATTCAGAAAAAATAGGGATTAGAGTCAGCTACGTGTATATTCATAAAACTTCATGAGTTTAATTTCAGTGTTTCAAGTTTTTGATCAAGGCCTACATTTTCCACTGACTCTATTAACTTTCCCTAATAAGCATTCAGAAGATTAACTGAAAGGAAGCTCATCAATCATCAATCCTAGGAGGCACAGTGATGAATAAGTGGTAGTCCTCCAAAGCCGTATCAGTATACTTGTTCTCACAAACTTCTTTTCACACTCTCACCTAAACATTCTATCTTTGTGACTCCATTTGTTAAGAAGAGTTAAGTAAGTTAAGAACCCAATACTTGCATCTTAAAAAAAATATGCTGTTAGACCTGCTCAATTGTCTGATGTGCCAATATTGACTTTTCATAGAACAGAAGAGTCATAAAACTAACAACAGTAAAAGAAACACGTAGATCCTAACTGGAAGCGCTCCGCGAAGCATTACATAGAACAAAATGCCAAGTGCCGTATCTTCAGTAAACAGAGGAACTGATCTGCTTATCCCAAAAACACTTTCTTTTTACTCAAAGAAACAAACAACAAGCTAGCACTGGAAGAATTAAACTTGCTCATTTTGCTCTAACACTCCTGGGGAAAAAGAAAAAAATAATCTCTTTCTGAGATTCTGTGCACAAATCCACTTGTTCACTGTAAGAGCACAATGAAAGCAGCTGTCCTAACACAAAAAACTAACTCTCACCCTGTGAAATCAGTAACAAAAATAATCCTCCCCCCTAATATTTGAAGATATTTCTTTGAGTGCATAACAATACGCTAGTGAATTCCTGACACAGAAGTATGGCAAGGATTTCCCCATCTGTTAGAATGAGATAAGCTCTGATCTGATGTGATAAGAGGTTTTCTCATGTTGATAAAACAGAGGTTAGTGCTGTGCTCACAGCTTGAAACAGAATTTCTAAATGTGAATTACCAGGAATATTATTTGACTGTTTTCAAAGCCTCTGAGCCAGCAGTTGATATTTATAAACAGAATGACTATAATAAGCAAATATGGAATTACTACAATAAATAAATTATTTCTATGGGTCAGAAAAACAGTTCTCAAGGAGATGAAACAAAGTGTGATTCTAGTCAAGGAACTAATTCCTTGATAAACTTATTTTTGTCATTTTGTTTGCTAATTTTTCCAGAAATGCTTTAACGATGCTTTATCGTGCATAAATAAATGAATAAAGCATTAGAGTGTTTTATTCAATGAGTGTAAGTATTTGAGTTGAATCTGATCTCACACGTGCATATCGTTAATGCCATGGAGGATCTTAATCCAAGAACTCAGGAAAGTGATGAAATAGCAGATCAGAGCTCAATGGCATCTTAACACATTCCTGTCTTACCTTAATTTGTACCCCACTTACTCCAGGAAGATAAAGGATAAATTTAAACAACGTTTTTGTGAGATTTTTTAATGTCATCACCTAAAAGTGCCCTCACCATCTAAAAATGCTCGAGTGATGATTGCTCCCTGTAACATAAACCTATCATCCAAAACCTGCCTATCTGAAACCCTCCAAGTAATATAACTAGTCTTCGCTTAAGAATTAGAAAAGCTGAGAATAGAAGACATAGGCTCACTGGCATACTGTCCTTAAAATATTAATTTTACACAAACATTATCAAGGTATGGTTCATAAAGAGAAACACGCCAACATACAAAAGGTTTGTAGAAGAACCTCTGACACCTTTGATCCGTAGCCACAATGCAATTAGATGAACGAAGCTGAATGAAGCTGTTCTCCTGACAAAGGTGACTTTTAACCCTATCACAGCCCAGAAATGCAAGCTTAGCATTTACTTTATTTCTCTTCAAATAACAGCTCTGTCAATAGCACAGGCAGCCAGCTCTGATAAGACAGAGCGGGGAACTGTCAGGTGTGATTTTGTCATTGTTTGGATAAGCTCAGAAGACTGCAGTCTCTTAACAGAATCAATAGGCAGCTAATGAGCACTTCAAGGCCTGAAGGGCTTCAGCCAGGTAAAGAAGCCAATTGAGTAGAGTACTTTTGTCAGTAAAAATCTGAAACACGTTCTTAACTTTTATTTATCTTACTGGGATATAAATACAGAGTTAGAGCTGTATGATTTTCTGAATAGCAATACTTAAATATAATTCTAAATTCTGAACTACAAGCTGCTTACTCTGCTTAGCTTAGAAGATGTTTAAAGTAGGGAAGCTTATCTGAAATTGCAAAATCCTGCTGGCCACCTCCAAATATTACTGAAAACTGATAGAAGTAAAAGAATCCTCTTACTAAATGTGCATTAAAAATTATTCATATCCCATAAAATTATTTCACACCAGATGTTATCATAACTTGGTTCAACTCAAAAAATGGTTCTGCAAAACTGGTATCCTGGGGTATCATTTATTTTCCCTCAAATATTTCCTTATCAAACATGCTTTGTTTACATGTTAAAAGTTGCTCGCTCAAACTTCCAGCTCAATCGCAACCTGGGATTTGAAAGTCAAATTGGATTCTTCTCCTTTTTCTCCATCACTGATTGTAATAAAGATTTTTTTCTAAGCCGGATTCGATCCCTGGTGTAACCTCATTTCTTCAGCTAAACTCTCAGAATAACTATTCAAAAGTTTATTTCCTTTAATAGCCTTGCTCTCATGCAATTAACTAAATCACAGAAAGAATGTGTAAACCAGATAAAAATATACCAGTATGAATAATTAAGTATTGAACTAAGCTTTATAGAAAAATGATGGATTAGATAATCTTTAGATTTAAAAGTTTAGCTCTTTCCAAACAGGATCATAAGGCCCTTCTGCAATATTTGTTTTATACATATAGATTGCTGGAACATATATGACAAGCAAAAAGAAGCCAAATGATTTCAGCTATTTGGACTTTAAACTATATCTGCACATTAAATTAATATATCTTAAAGCTGATAAACTACTCTAAAAGCACAGCCTTAGAATCTGGGGATGGGGTCAGTTTTAGGCTTGTTTAACTACGTAGAAGGGAAAAAAAGAAATAGTAGAAAAGCTGAAGAGAAAAGAGGAGGGAGGAGCACTGCAAGGCTTAGATAAACAGAACTGGAATAAGGCCTACAGAAAAATAAAATGTGTAAGAAAGTTTCCTAGCTTAAGCATTAGGACAGAAAGTCATTTAGAGAACAAAGAAATGGCTTCATTCTGTTTCTCATGAAAAAGACTGCTTCATAAAAGGGAGAACAAAGATAACAATCCCCTAAGGAAAGGGTTCTGCTAGACTCTAAATTTGGATCAGCATGGTTTATGTTGGCAATACATTCTCAGAAAGATCTTTTATATAAGTTCTGGTTCGTGTTTACAACGTATTCAGTATCTATTTCCTTTCTGTTCTATGCTTATTTAGGCTACTCCATTTGTGGTCGGTCACATGACACAGGAAGTCACGTGTTAAATTGTACTTATCATTTATACATATGCACCCATGCACATATATAACAAACATATCAGCAGAATTGTAGACTGGAAAAGTTTATCTCAGTGTATGCATATTACGTACCATACTATATTTAAAAGACAGATTGACATGTTACATGTATGACAGTGGCCTTCCTATAGGTAAGTACAAGCAGTTTAGAAAACAAATCGGTCACATTTCATCACTGCAACATTTGGTGAGCAACCAGGAAGTTTTCAGATCTATTATTGTGTATGTGAGATACTGCTCACACAGACTCTATTTATCTGCAGAGACTATAATTTTATAAGACAGAAAACACTGATATACGTGCAACTGTGTGCATGTAATCGTATCCTCGTACCTTTACCTTAAACTCAGTGCAAGAAAGAAATGTAGAGGAAAGCTGTACTTGAGAACATTTGAAAAGCAGAAGTCCATACTTGTCTTCTAGACACTTCAGACATTACATCCTATGTGTACTAAGATAGAAGTAGTATTTTGGGCAGAACCTGACTGTAGGTTCTTTTAGGAATAAAAAGAAAGAAATACATTTCAAAATATTTTCTTTTGAATATTCCTGCTGTTAAACAGATTTTTCAACATTTTGAAACCTGATTCTGTAACATTCATAATCCATATCCATCAAAATATATTTGAGTTTCAAAACATTCGTGAGATTTTGTTTAAATTTACACCTAAGCTCAGAGTTAATTTTGACAAATAAAAGACACTATAATTAAGCAATTACAGATATAAATAACCATCCTACACTTGTAATGCAATAAACTCATGAGAAAACTCTCCATTTTGGAATAGGAGGAGGAGCACAAGGATGATTAAATTCACCAAATACACTCATAAATCTCTGAGAATTTAAACCATATTAATTGGCTAGAGCAAAAACTTCACTGAAAGGTTGTACCACGTCTTTGTGAAAAAGCCTTTTCTTCTATGTTAACCGTCTCGTGGCAGTTTCGCAACTTCTTTTGAATCAAAAAGGGAAAGAGAAGTAGGATTCCAACAGTTAAAGTAAGCATATCAAAATACATGCAATGGCCTTATTAGTTCAGTTTTGACAGGTTGCTAAACGGTAACTCAGAGTGAAGAGCTGAAAACATTCCAGAATTAATTACCTCGACATGCACTGCCTGAGCCAGAGCCTGCAGAACTGCTGACAATACAAAATTCGCATCCCACTGCTCCTCCCGCCTCTCCCAATTTACAGGAGAATAGGAAATCATGAACAATTGATACACTCTGTTAGCTCCTATCATGGAGGGTGAGCTCACATGTAGCCTTAGGGGTATCTTATACAGTTTAATGCTGAAAATAAAAGGTAATGTTCTTGGCAAAGAACTGGGGGGATTAAATTTGGAAGGCTTGAAGCAGCTTTGAATTGTAGTCAATAATAAAGAACCAAATAGTAATTTTGTAATTTAACTGTGCTGGTTATGCCCAATGAGTCAGACACTTGTGAAATAAACCGTGTAAATAGAAAAATGGCTTAACTCTTTCTGGAAATGCATTTTCTTCCTTCCTTCTTTCCTTCCTTTGATTGTGGTCTCTTTGTTTCAATAGAACTATATGGTTACTTTCTCCAGCTTATTATCTTTGGACAACTCATCAGTCAAAGAGAAACCAAGACTTTTTAAAATAGCTTTTTAAAATTTGTTCTATCCCGTGGACAACAACGATAATGCCAACAAAGCTTGCAAAGATAAATGCCTAGCAACTGTTCCAAGCAAATCAAATGGGTGGTTCTTTGTTATGTGCTGATCCTGTTGGAAACCCTATGCTCAGAGTGACTTCCCTTCTGAACAGTCTCCCCTATGAGCCATTATCAATTTGACGTATCAAATGGAAAGTACCGTTTTTTTGCTGTTTTTGTTTGTTTTTGTTTTTTGTTTTTTTAATAATGTGATGCTCACCTTCACTTGTTTCTGGCCAGCTTTGTAGAGGTGAAATGAGCAATGGCCTCTACCAGTTCCTGCAAGTCTATGCCAATGCCACTGCTAAATAGAGTCCCACTGATGATAACTCATATAAGCAAGGTTCCATTCTGAAGTCCAGAACCACCTCTTGTTACTGGTATCTGAATAAAGAAAAGTGGAAAAAGAAACCACTGTCCAGCCAGAATACATATTTTAGCATTGAAACTAGGTCTGTATTCTTACCACTTGTAACAGAATAGAAAAAAGCCTTCTTGTAACCTAGAAGGAAATCAGCTCCATTACACGAGTACCTAAATGACTATTTTGTATGCCACAACCTAAATATTTTTATAATTAGAATGGGAATTACCTTAGTTTCTTTAACACAACTAGGCAAAAAACATCTATTTTAACCACTTCCCCAATTGTAATTAGTTTTTTGATTTTTCAAATTACTGATTCATGAAATGTATTCTAAATATTTCAAGCAATATTAAGTATAGCTAAAATTAAATTCTTTTTTCAAAAATGCAGTCTTATCACCTCACAGTAGTAAATTATTCAGAATAACATTGGTACTGATTCAGTAAGATCATAACCACATTCAGTTTCACCAAGAAAGTTACAGTGCACTATAAAACTGGGTTATTCTACATAATTTCACTAGTTGTAACACTGACTGTATGTTCACTTTCTGGATTGTGATTTATTAGCTAGAGTGTGATTTTGGTGAAAAAAATATTGCCTATGTTGAAAGAAAAGGAAACTTTTTTTAAATGTTTACTTTTTTGTTTGTTTGTAACTGGTGAAACTACTCAAAATCTGAGGCTTTCCAGATTTTTCTATTTATTTTTATTTTTGGCTTTAGGGGGAACATATATTCAGCCATTTAACTTGTTCCAAAATCCTGTCTGAAGTATCTCAAACGCTTGCTGCGTTGCTATCTACTGAGAATCTGTCATGGTTTAACCCACCATCCCCATGTGGCTGTTTATTCACTCCCTCACCACGTGGGAGAGGGAAAGAACTGCAAACAAAACAGAATTAATGGGGTGAGATAACAGCTATTTACTAAGACCAAAAAAAAAATGGAAACAAGATGCAATGGTAACTATATCCATCTATCTCCACAACACAATTACTCGCCACCCACCAACCGATCCCCAGCTAACAACTGCCCACCAACTGACAACCTGCCATCTCACCACTCACCAACTGATGCCCAGCTAATCCCCAAACAGCAGCTACCCCTAGCCAACTCAACACAGCTTCACGGCCTTCCGAGAATGTCACATGGTACAGAATAACCCATGCCTAATTTGGGCAATCTATGCTGGCTCTCCCCCACCAAGTGGCCTGGCCCAGCCCCAGATGTGCACGCTCATCACTCGACAACAACCAAAACATCAGCTCTGTTTCAGGTGAAACCAGGACAGAAGCCATTTTTTCTGTTTCAAGTAACCAATTGCTTTGCTCAAGAAGCATTTATAAAGAAGAGTTAATATATTTCCACAGATCTTACGCACCTTATGAGGAAAGATCACTTTATCTTAAAGCTAGCTTTCACTCATGGCATTGGATTATAAACACATGGAATACAATCAAAGCCAATTGACAAGAACAGACTCAACACTATCTCAGATGATCCTCCTTGTCTACTATCTCCAAAATAATGAAAATTCTACCAGTAGTATTTTTTAGTCCTTTCCTTCAAATTTGCCATTTCATAGTAAGGGTAAGACTGAGCTGCTCTGGGTAAGGGACACAAGGTAAGATCGTCCCTAGGCAAATCCTGTTCTTCTTCCTACTGCTTGCAGACATGTTATTCAAAAGAAAGGGACTGAAACTGAAAGCAAAAGAACAACAGCAGTGATATTTTTTTGCATGCAAAGTTTCTCTACCATTTTTTAGAAATAATTCATTCTGGGCATCCATTCACGATGCTGTATTTAAAAAAAAAATGGTGCACATATTCAAAGAAAGTTTCTCAAAAAAAACTGCAGTTTTTTCCTCTTGTTGATTATCTTCAGTAATATTCTGTTGCACATAAAAAAAAAAATCAAATGAATTGTAGATCTAGTTGGTTGTTATAAAGCACTCCATAACATTTTTTGAAAGATTTTCAACTTCCATTTGTTTTTACTTAAAACAAACTGTTTTGAATATATTGCACATACGGCTTTCCCTCCCCCCAACCTTCTCCAGTATTGTAACTGTATTTTTTCTTATTTCATGAGGAAAGCAGGTATCCAAGTATGATGTTCTTAAGCTACTCCATCCATTTGAAATTGTTTGCCCTCTCACTGAACTGACTGACCCTGTAGCTCTGTTCAGTTTTGAACTAGCAGCAAATGTCATTACCTTTCAATAAACCCTCTTACCCACAGGTCACTCCAATTGCAAATGAACAAAATCTGTCCCTGGTATAAATTCTAATCATATTTGGTTATCCTCTGATTCAAAGACAGACAGACGTAAGAAAGAATGTATCATCCCACTCTAGGTATGAAGAAGTTTTGATAAAATATGGAAAAAGAAAATAAGGATAATATACAACGGAAATGAAGAACAGTAATATGGGAGAACTGCCTGGTGCAAAGGAAAGAAGCACGGTGTAATATGCAAGGAAGAAGTGGCAGACTGTAAGTCAGAGAGTCATGCAGTATGATGTGGAAATTTTTGAAGACCTTTGCCCTTATGAATCATCTATGGAAGAATCCACTGAGACTCTGAGGACTGACAACTAGAAAATAAAATTTCATGGATGCTAATGTTTTCAGAGACCAAGGAAAGTAAGGGCAACCCCACTATGTAGTTGGCTAACATAATTAGCCTGCATGTTTTTGGAAGAGATGCTTGCAAACTTTATCTTTTTTGTTTGTTTGTTTTTTGCTGTTTGGCATACAGCGCCTCTGGAGTATACTTACATCAAACGTTATGATACCATTGTGACAGTTTCTCAGCATCATTTCAGAGGCTCCTCATATGAAACCTCAAAGATAGTTTTGGGGGTGAATAAAATGTAAAGCCAACAAATATATTCACTTGGCTAATCTTAAGAACGTTCTACTTCTATTCAGCATTCTAAATGTTAATTGTGCCGGCAGCATTTCCTTGCCCACTTTTCCATACTCCAACCTACTCTTAAGTGTTAGCTTGAATTTAACTCCACATTTGCCATGGCAATCACATATGGAAACTAAGGCTTGCAAGAGCAATTGTGTAAAGCTACACAATAAATTAATTCAGACGTGCTTGTGTGAAAGCTGCCAAAGAAAGAGTAATGTGCACTTCGCTGGTCAAATAGTAGTCTTTCCAGAGTTACAAGGTATGTCAATAAACACCCTTTTCTGATGTGGCTTATCCTACTTTTTAACACAGTCAGGTTTTTCTTGCCAAACAATCCTTACCCATATGATTATACCACTATTAGGGCTACATGCCAGCATAGGTATTTCAGTTAAGAGGCTGTATTATATGAAAGGTGATTGGTTTCTTTAGCTCCTGCTCCTATCCAATACAAGCTACTGGATGCAACCAAGATCTTGAAAAATCATTTGTCTCTATCCAGAAACTTTGCATAAGCTTTTTTTGAGAGTAGAGAAAGGAGGGAAGTTTTGGCAGAAAAGTATAAAATGTGACAAACTGAAAATATATGAACAAATACTACACAGTAACTCTTGGAGGTTCATTTTCAAATAAGAATTGAAATTATGACAGCAAAGATCTATGCACTGTCCTCATATTTATGTACAAAAAGTTCCATGCTTCTGAGCAGCATCAGATCTGCTGAGCAAATCTTATAGGATGTAAACACTCATATTTCTGTCTAAGAAATCCGAGACAGAAATACTGGAGCTCTTCCTCCAGTCCTAAAGGATGATTTAAATTTTTCTGTACCTGAATTACTTGAGCCATAAATAATATTTGCTTAGCCCTTATAGGAGTGCCGCCTCATTAAATAAGAGCATTATAATTATTACAATGTTTGAAGAAGTTTGATCAAAGAACTGCCAGCAATCAGCAAATCCTTCTGCACTGGAAATTAAAAAGACTTGCACAGCGACACTATGAAATCACTGGTAGGGGTTAAGGAAAATAGAGCACTTGATATAACAACACAGAGTGTGGATCTGGCAACTGAGAATTTCATCTCCCTCTTCTAAAGAGACTGTAGTCAGAAATGCTTTGGGGCAAGATAAGTTCTACTATCTACAGAAGCTTAGTATTTAGAAAGTTTCTCTCCCTTAAAAAAAGCCACTGGAAAATTAATTATTCCTTGCACTGAGTACATCTGTGGGCTGAAGAGTATAGCCTACGGTCACTATAGTAGCCATAATTATTACAATTATTGTTTTATAATATATTCTAAAAATAACGGCATTAATTATAAGTTGGTTTAAGTAAAGGCTGAAGAGATTAATTTTTAGTTTATTTATACAGTTTTAAGTATATATTCCTTAAAATAAGCTTATTTCTGAAACTGATATCTCACTGCATCTGTATCTCCTCATTCTCTAAGCAAAGGAAAATATCAGGAAGAGAACTGTTAGCACAAATTCATGACGATATTTGTCTCTCGCCCCCATGCTACTGTAGATTTTTCCTTCCCTTCTAATTAATTGTTCTTTTATATACTCTCTTGAACAAAAACATTTTTTTCTCTTGCCTGCAAAACAGCCATATTTTCATTTCACTTTGACTAAGAGTAGTGCGCAACATCCTTTACAGAACATGAAATTAAGGTTAACCACACTGTGCATTAAAGAAAATTATGTCTTTTGGATGTTCAATGGCAAAACATGCACATTCTGCTCTACTGCCATACACCATTCTTTTCCACCTGGTACACTATGCAATAAAGAAATGCAGTTTTGGATTAAGATTGCAAAGGGTAGACTTTGGTAACTAAAGCCTCCAAACTGTTTAAAGCAAAATGAAGCATCAGGATATTTTTGAAAATCTTAACTTATGTGGGTCACTCCGAAAGTCATGACTCCTATTTATTTCCATGGAAATGACAACAGGCACAGAACAGACAAAGAACACAATAACTTTGACAGTGAAAATTCTCAGATAAAAAACATTACTTTTCAGCAGAGTCATCACCATTAGCTATGCATTTTTGCCAGCACTGAACAGGAGCCCTCATGGTGTGCTCATAATCATCTGCACCTGAGGAGATGACCCACTGTCATCGTTACCACTACTGAAACTCACGACCACCGCCTCACTATGCTCACATCCACCTGATTGGTCTCCATAAACATTCAGCAAACTTCAATGAATGTCAATGGGTGCCATTTTACTCCACATGGAGGAATTCATTGACACAACTTTACCTCATCTGCACTTCCACGTCAGATGCCATTCTGTCAGAGTGCCCCATTACTGCCATCTGTCACACAGCAACAACATGTAACGGGATGTAGGTGGGAAGGTTCAACCTCTACTGCCAGCCCACCAATATCCGCCTCTGACATTGTGGGCCAACATCATAAAGTAGGAGGCATTACTTTCAGGGCAGCCCTCACATTGTTTTAGCATCATGAGTCTAGTGTCAAAGAAACTGCTCAGCACAAAATGGGTTTCTGAGGAAAAAAACTTACTACGTATTTAAAAGAGAAAATACTTAACTAAATACTTAAAAGAAAAGCCTTTCTTTTTTCATAGCTTTTATTTGCTAGCATAATGCAAAATTAGAGACTCAGTTAACAGACATCTTCAACTATGCTGTTTCCAACTGACTTCTGAAGGGCGTCAGTTCATTTCCTGTGCTTGTATCAGACACATTAGGATTTGTCCGAGCTCTGTACTTCTCCGTAACATAAGAACACACACTCAGACCACTGCTTTTGCATTATTTGATAACAAAATTTGCTAATATTTAGTTGTTTCCTCTGTTACAGAAATCAAATGTTTACCAATAGAGAGCATAAGTACATTTTTAATTGTCAGTAGTATTTTTTTTCCTCTATAACAGTTTATTTTTATGGTAACTAAAATGAGAGTTAAGAAAAAAATAAAACAAAAACACAAACATTTTTCTGAAATTGATTAATGTAGGATAATAAATTCTCGATACAGAAATGTACTTAAGAGTACATAAATGATAGCAAGCCATTTAATTCTAGCATTAGCAATACATGCCAGATGGAATCTATTCAGCCCTGCTTCAGAAAAATACACGTTATTCTTATGCGCTTAAAAAGAGCATGGAAAGTAAGTAGAATGATTGTCTGTGATCAATGGGACAAGCTTACTGAATAGCTTTGCTATGATTTGTTTTTAATGTATGACTTATTTGCATTTTGTGTGTTTTATATCATGAACATGAGAGTATATTCCAGTATAAACATCAGGGATTTTAAGATACAGGAAATAAAAGGATAAAAAATGGAAAAAAAAGAGAAAGAAACACACAGCCCTTGTAATAAAATTTGCAATGTAGAATCCACTTTTTTAAGATCACACTACTTACATAATTCACCAGATACAAAGAGTACCTGTCTCTAAATTCATACCTTATCCATGGCTTTTATGATGTTACAAGATAATTGAATAATTGCTCCAAACCTTTAGGAGAATCAACAAAAAAGAAGGATTCTGCATGGCACTCATAACTGACAGGGACAAACTACACATGGAAAGTTGTCAGTTTAAGTATGTATCAATTGAACAATAAAGTCAAATTCTTCAAAAAGTAAAAGCAATGCACATGCAAGATCCTTTCTCTTATTCATAGAACAGCTTAGGTTGGAAGGTATCTTAAAGATCATCTAGTTCCAGTTCTTAATATCCAATCTAAATCTCCCTTCTTTAAGTTTAAAACAATTAGCCCTTGTTCTATCACTACAGACGTAGTAAAAAGTCCATCCCCATCTTTCTTATAAGTGCTGTAAGTACTGAACGGCTGCTGTAACGTCTCCCCAGAACTTTCTCATCTCCAGGCTGAACAAGCCCAGCTCCTTCAGCCTGTCTCCACAGCAGAGGTGCTCCATCCTCTGAGCATCCTCACGGCCCTCCTCTGCATGTCTGCATCTTTCCTGTGCTGGAGGCCCAAATGTTGGATGCAATACTTATTTATACAAGGACATTATATCTAAATGATGTTTAAAGAGAAAACAATAAAAACCAAATAAAAAAGTCATTACAAACAGAGTAAATATAGCAGTATTTGTATTCTGATGTAAACTAATGCTGTGTCTGAAAGCAGAGTATATATCAGGTCTTTGGTATTTGAAGAGATTATTCCAATGAATTTAAGAGGTGAAAAAGAGTGCAGTATACCAGCAAACCGTACTGACTTAAACGAGAAGAAAACCTTTAGCAAAAACATGGGCAAAAGCTAATTGGAGTAGTTACAGGGATGCAAAAAAGACAACTCCAACATAGTCAAAATACCGCAAGGTCTCACATTTCAGTATATTCCAAACTGCTTTGTTTGTTTGATTAAAATTTCACTTAGATTTCCTGCTCGTGTTAAAAAGAAGCTATCTGTACCAGAGCTGTTCAATAGGCAGCAGCAGCATGTGACACATCAGCCTGTTTATTGAGGCTGTCAGTGTTTCCATGCTGAGTGTTTCCGAAGTGCAGCTTCAGCCACTGTGCGGTGACTGAGTCAGTGGGGTTAATGGTGACAATGGATATAATCACTTTGTGGCAGCAAAGGATGCATTTAAAACACTTGAGTTAGTCTCTCATCCACGCTCCTTTCTTTTAAGAAAATACATCCATGATAGTATCAAAAGCAATGCAAAGGAATGAACACATGAAGAATGACTTCTGCTTCTCCCACCACTTGCGTGCTACCTTTTCCAAGCAAGGCCATTAATTATACTTCTCAGGAAACAGTGCTTTCTCCGGGAACAGGAAACACTTCAGTACAAGACAGTTTTTATCCTTCCCATAATAATATTCATCTCAAACTATCTTTATACTCTTAAGCCAATAATGTATTTTTTTTCAGGTCTCTTGAATTAAGAGAAAAATCAAAACAGGTTCAGTGATGCCTGCGGAATTTATGGAAAGCAGTCTACTACTTTTAGTACACAAAAGTGGATTTGGGAGCACACTCTTTGATATCCAGATGAGAAAGGTGTAACCTCTGGACTGCAAGATAAAACCGGTATCATCTTCAAGGAGAGGTAGGCTGTGAATACTCGTACCTAAGATTGGATCATTAAAAAGAAAGGATGTCATAGGACAGGTCCCTAATTTTCAGCTCATACACTGAACGCTTGTGATTACAAACACAAAATTCAAAGTTCAACAGTTTCGATATTGTACCTTTATCTGCATTTAAAAATACATTATTCTACAGATGCTGACTGAAGCGTATGAAAATTACTTCACTCCAAGTCACAAAGTTACCAAATACATTTGTCTGGACACTCTTTCTGCTATGAGTGTAAGCAGAGTTTACGGTACTAGTATAAAGCAGTCCACAGCAAGTGATTAATTTTATAAGCTGGAAAACACTCATGCAGAGCCAAGAGATATTAATAATTTGAACCTTAACAACCAACTCATTGAAACAGACACTGTCACTTCATGGCCCTGGGATCTCTGCTTCACTGTAATGATTCTGGCCTTCTGTGAGTAATGTAATCCTCAGTATTTCATTGTATTCCATTACAAAAACCTGGGCTCATACTATCTAACTTGTTTTCCATTACAATACCTGGCATACTAAAAGATTAGTCCACTGTTCTCTGCATCTGATATTGGGGAATTTCTAGTTAAGGGCTGCAAATGTTTTGCCCCAGGAAAAACTCTCCTTGTCCTAAGACACAAGAAGAGGTTTGAAGCTCCAGGATTAAAACAGAGATCACTAGTGCTGGTACTAAGCAGAAAAGCAAATCCTACCTGTTTAGGAAATGGAAGACAATTTGAGATGGGGGAGTAAACCACCACAAGTGAAACTGTACCTTCTTGCATGAGTTAAATTCATTTTAGCCATCTGCTCTAATAAAAGCATGCAATATTTGAAATATAATCCTTTGACACTTCCCCTTGCTCCTCAAATGAGGCAAAAACTATTACTGAAGAAAGGCATTGTGCCATTGTCCTTGAGAAGACTAAGTGTGAAATGCCTTGCAGCAGCTATAAGTTTCTTAGGTTAAATATTACATTACAGTAACAAAACATTTAGAAAGTTCGAAAGCAATTACATGTTACTTTATGAGAAAAAACAGGCTAAAGAAAAGAAAGCATTGCTGATTGGTAATAACTTTATGCTTGGGAGAAGAACTAAGCTGAGCTTTGTAAGCAAGTCTCAGTTTAACCAAGATGGGAATGTAACAACACCTGTTCAGTTTGGGGGGGGGGGCAGAGGGGAAAGCAGGCAACCAAATGCAGTTTCAAGGTGTAGACCACGAAATGTGTGCCAGATCAAACTGCATCTCAACTACAAAAACCAAGTCAAATTAAAAATGGGATTAAGGAAGCAGACAGCGTAAAGTTCTGCCTCTCATAATGACCACAGATTTTGCTCCCAGATGAACAATGCTGGCCTGAAGAGAAATGGTCAGAAAGAACAACAAGAAAATGCCCCAGCACAACCTGTCTCTGGCAGTACATCCCCAGGAAGGAAGGAAGGACAGACAGAAGGAAGGACTGATGGAAGCAGAGCACAACCATCTGCTCTCTGTCGTATTGTATCCTCTGTGACTTCAGTGGGATTACAGAGCACAAGAGACAGCTGGGCAGGTATGATTTATAACTCAGCACTTGATCCGTAGCAAATACGTCGTCCCTCTGAGACATACAGACCTACTCTGCATGTATCCTTACAGTATAACGTGGCCAAACACCTGTCCCATTCAAGTGAACGGGGAACAGATCAGTTAAGATACTGTAAATGGCAATGAAGGAATTCCAACTGAGTCACAGTTTATTCCCTATTTTTAGGCTACTCCTGAAGCTCAGTCTATGGGTTATACACAGCAGCCTCTA
Organism: Gallus gallus; assembly: GCF_016699485.2. Classification (NCBI taxonomy): domain Eukaryota; kingdom Metazoa; phylum Chordata; class Aves; order Galliformes; family Phasianidae; genus Gallus; species Gallus gallus. The sequence goes on from NC_052545.1 coordinate 11,318,163, forward strand.
ATAGCTTGTTCAGAAAATAAAGGAGGCTATTTAATACTTACGATAGGCACAAGAATAAAGTTAAAATTAAATTTAAAAGTTTTCTTGGCTTTAAATAAAGATTTATGCAAATATTAAGTCTTGGGAAGTGCTGACGATGAAAATCTCAAGTGTCATCTTCCCAATTTTATTACTGCCATAGAGTTTTGCTTACTGATCAGAGAAAATGCAGAATAATGTTGTGATAAATAATAAATGTTTCATTTTTAATACTTTCTGAGAAATTAAAGTGTGGGTGAAAGATGAGTCTATTAGGTTACAATGTCAGCACTGTTAATTTAAATAGGGGGTGCTCAAGGAATGGCATCAAATAGAATGCGAATATCAAATTAGTGAATTAAAAAGTAAGGCTCAATAGATTTGCACAAACTATTTCAGAGCTGCAATGATTGCAGCTTTTGTTCTATTTGCTGTAATGATTGCAGTGCCTGTTCTGTTTGCTATACTATAGCAAAATACCCCAGTTCTCACTACATCTGAATACTTAAATGTGTTTTAACCAGTTTGCTCATATCTGCAAAATTTGAATGATTTTAAAAAGAAATCTATTGATCGCTCTGTACAGCTTGAAAGGAATTCAAGCATATTAATACCATACAAAGATATCTAAGTTTCTTTGCTAATGCCACATTGATATGTTGCTCTAAATGGCAGCTATCATTCCAAACTGACTGAGAAGAGGAAGGAAAACTGTATTATTTTATATTCAATTTATCTGCTAGCCAAAACAACTCAATGAAAACTTTAAAGAGTAAGAGAGACTATTCTAAACCTTCTTTATGCTCTTTATGCTACAGACCACGCAATTTTTCTAGTAATTCAAGAACTGAAGAGTATTTCTTTCCTACTCAGTTAACATGATCAACTCCAGTAAAGTGTGCTTGATGCCAGAGCATATTTTTGCTTCATTCACTTTTTATTTCATGTGCGGGCATTGCTGATGGTATCAGTACAGCTTGGGAAGGAGGACTAATTAAACTAGAGCAATCGATTTAGAGTATTGTAGAATTTTAACTATTTGATACTGGGGAATAGTCAGGCAAAAATACAGTTAGAAACATACACACTACTGGCTCATCCATTTCATAAAAAGTAAATGATAAATCAATTTCTGGCTTTTAAATTTTCTAGGTTTTCAATGAAAATTTCTCACTGTATCTTAAAGAAAGTTTTACTGATAACAACTCCTGACACTACAGAAGAGGAAATTATCAGAGTCATATTGATTAACCAGTGGCAAAGTCTGCATTTGAGAAATGTTTGCTGCGAGCCAGAGCTCAATCCAGAGCTGCCTCACTTGCAGCAATTCTCAGCTTTCTTCTCTTGAATACTTCTGCTATAAATAAGCCTGCACATTGCACCGGTTGTTATGACGGAGCTGAATATAATCATAATGGCTACAGTGATTTTGCAGCAGGTTTAGGGGGCAAACCTGCATAAATGTTAACTGCAAATATGGCTTTGATATCTTAAGGGTGTGGTGGGTAGCTACTCATCACCACGTCACTCTCACTTTGGAAAAGAATTAGCGTGAGGATAGAAAGAATATACTCTTCAATTATTGGCATGGGCTAAACAGACTGCAAACCTGAAATAAAGACTAACCATAGCTTTAGTGGAAAGTAGAAGAAAAGTACACATTCTCTCCAGAGACACGGAAAATGGAGTTTTACGTTTACTCTCAGAGTTACAGATAATGCGGGAAGAGGAATAAGAGATGGACTTCATTTTGAGCACTTCCCTGCACACATCGCACTGCTGGCTTGGCTGTCTGATGATGATCGTTTCCTCTTCCACAGAAAAGCAGAGATGCTGCTCCATCTGGTTTTATATCCCATAGTCGTGGGGGATATCATCATTTGTTTCCAGATGAGCACAGAAGAGGTGAATACTCACTCCCTGAATACTTTAAAAGTTTTGTCGCTATTAATATTGATATGCATTATCTAACTGTCTTAGGCTTTGCCTTCATACAACTGAACAGACATGAAAGACGATGCTTCTAGCAAAGTAGTCTCCTATAGTAGCACAAAGTAGTTGTTATTGTGAATGTGAATTACAAGATTTGAAGCCCTCAGGCATACTACTATATTGCACTGATAGTTTTCCTCAGAGAGAAATAAATACAGTAATTTTAATTAGTATCCCCATGCGTGCTTTACGGTTTGGGACAAAGGCTTTAACAGATATGGATATTGACAGCATGAAGCCTACGGAAATCGGAGTGGGCAAAACATGACATCTTGTGACTATGTCAAGCAGTAGAAAAGAGGTTACAGGGATGAGACAATGCACCGTGCAACTGTACTGATCAATGGCTTCTAATCATTCAACATGGAATGTGTCCCATTTGAATCACAATTAATATACAGAATTTAGTTCTTCCACGGGCATGCTCTGTGCATACACTAGGACTAATATAACAAATAACAATCCAAGGAAAAGTAACATTTGTTTCTAATGTATAAGAAATGCCATCGTTTAAATTCTTCCTTAGAATTCTTTACTAAAGTTTTATGAAAATATTGATTGAAAAGTAATTCCCAACATTTGTATTTCACTTACAAGTACAAGAAACACATGGTTTGTACATCTTCTCAAGAAGAGCAAAAGGAATATTCCATTCATGAAAATTCAGACTGCCTTCTAACCACATCATTTTAGGAGATTAAGCAGATAACGAAAGCAAACAAAAGCTGACAGGAAGCTGAAAGAATATAGAATTCAGTAATGATAAACAGTCAAAGACAGGGAAACCTATTTTTATTCTGCAAAGTAGTTCTAATAATTTGTTTAGAAAGCAATGAAGAAAAAATACAGTAAATACTTTGGAAAATGCTGGATCAATTTGCAAGTGTTGAAAACACACCAACCTCAGAGACTCAGGGACATTTGTATTAAGCAAGAGACATACAATTAAGCTGCATCTCAAGCTAAAACCCTGAGGGCTCCACATTTCATTCCAGTCAACTACTGCTGTTTTTGGCACTATTTTCATTGCAAATATGAGTAATGCGGGCCCTTTAGTCACTATTAAGCAGTAATCTAGGGAAATCATCCACTTCCAATAGTTTTATACTCCAATTTAGGACACTCTGAAACCACATAATGAATAATACTGTCACCAGTTCTCTCCTCTAATGATACACGACATATGCCTGCTATTGCTCTTTTCAAATCAGATCCAACCGTGTTGCTTCTTTCAGAAAATTCTATTTATTGCATTTGAGTTTCTTCACTCATTAGATAAATTTCTGCTTCAGAAACAAGATATTCTTTGTTAACTTCGGCATTCAGAAAGTTGTGGATTCCTTTGCAATCAAAATACGTATATTATTTTAAGTGAGTAACACCACGTTAGGTTACAAGTTTCTCCCGCATAAGCCGTGTGGATTCACTGTAAATTAAAAAGCTAATTAAGAGACCTTCCATTGTCCTTGCCCCTCCTGGATGGATTTACCTGCTATTAAGATCTGCCACTGCAGAATTTGGAAGGATGACTTTGTCTGTTCACAAATGGAGAAAAGCTACTACAGCTAAGTGTGTTGAATGACTGAATAAAACTAAGCCATCTACAACCTTACTTGTTCATACTCTTTGACCCTTTTGTTTTCACAACCCTTGGAAAATGCTGGCCAAATTCTAAGGAATACGGCAAATTTAATCTATGTGTGCTACAGACAACAACTTGCAACAAAGAAAAAAATGTATTCTAAAGATATGCAAAGATTTCAAAGAGAAAATAGTCCCAGAGATGAAAGCAGAAAGTTTTTGATATTTCTGCTTTTAATAAATTGAAAATCCAACCTTTTCCTTACCTATACAAAATGGTTTAAAGATATGCTTTACCAAAACACAGCTTTCCTTTTTCTCAAACAATCTAAAGGCAATGTGAAATACATTGCACCTTATCAGAAATACTTCTACATAATTCTCTGACTTGCTCAGAAACAGCATATCTAAGTTTTAGATAAGTGTGGATAATTTCTTATTCATCCCAGGCAAACACAATCAATTGCATTCTAGAAATCAATTTAAAAGTAATTTATCTTACATTAATATTCCAAATTCACAAGATTTCACATAAAGCTATTCTTATAGCATAGTAAATTTCCAATAGACAACATTATTAAAATGTTGTCCTCGGGAAAATAACTTTCAGGCTGCATGGCACAATCTCCGTCTTTACAGAATCTATTCTGCTGTGTGTGGTTGCGGTGCAGATTTTGACAAGCATGGCATGCAGGCTCTTGTTCATTGCTGGCAAAAGTGCACACCAGCTAAGGATTGAGTTAATGCTTGGTTTTTCAACATTCAGAACTTGTGGGATGTGTTCATAAAGAGTTAAAACTTTGAACACAGTAAGTACACTTCAATTTTCCCAAATGCCTGATACACTTCCACAGCTGCGACATCATGAAGTTAATTAAAAGGACATCAGATAAAGACATGCAGCTTACAGGACCATAATTTGCTGACCATAGGGTGCAAACTGAAGAAAGAATAGGGCATAACTTTTGCCATAGCTAAGTTAAAGTAATTAGTCTCATGCAAACAATGGGAAGAGAGACAAAAAGCTTTTTCTTACATTTAGATGTGAAAACATGATTGACCACAAGACCCAAAAGAAAGCAGCTCATACACTGAAATGAGCGTTCATTTTTAGTGTCAACAGTATCTCACAGATTTTGCTGTAGGAAAAAACAAACAAAAAAAATTGAATTTATGGATGATTTATAGATACAGATAGAATACCTTTTAAGATAAATTGATATATTTTTGGCTGCAGCAGCAGCACCCAGTCAATACTTCTCATTCCAAAGGCAGTTTAAGCTGATATTACATACACTTAGATTTTCTTCCTGCTTGATTATGCTGTTTTCCATGATATAACGGCATTATGGCATTAAAATGAGTTCAGTTTTGCACAGTTATTATCATTTTTATTAACCAAAGTAACAACGGTTATATATAATTTACAATAGCCCACTCAGGTGTTGGAACTAAATATCTTAGAAACTGTGGAAATTAAGCCAGTAAGAAACAACTATTATTTACTGACATGTTTTAATAAGGTTAGAGCCCTCTGCGTTTTATCTTCTGAAATTATTTTACTGTAGCTGCTACAACTGGTGTAAAATTCTTGACTAAGACACATAGCCTTACTGTCACTCTGAGTGGTGGCTCTTCATCTTATGATTAATGGGCAGCTCAACTCACCGGTTAATTTAAAAATGCCGAACGTTCGCAAGCAAATTAATGGCCTTCAGAAATCTCAGCCAAATTGCATGAATGCAGATTTAGCAGGACTGAAGCTATACTGTAAGCGCAGAAGTTATAGCAACTTCAGCAACTTTGCTAGTACTGCAATCACTATTATCTCCTGATAATCGGTTTTCAAACGTTTTCTAAAGCAGTGGTTGGAAGGAACCACCACAGCTACAGCAACTCCTTTTCACAGACGACAAATAGATTTGAATGTGTAGTAACAGTACACCGTAAAATCAGGAACAAAATCCAAAAACTCTAATTAGACAAATTCTTAAAAGAATTCTGTGCTCTACAGTAAAAGTTCCTAAATCTTTTCAACTGTTACATCGCATCACTAAGGCCCTAAATGACAGAATCAAATCAAATCTGCGTTGGGGTCACAACCTCACAATAATCCATTCAAGTTTCACAGTTTTTGTTGTGGAAAGAACTGATCAAGCAGAATACTTTCTGAAGTTTGAAAATTACTCAAGCATTTTTCACTTATGTACACGCAGCTTCTTGAGCAAATAACATCTTTATTTTATCTGTAAATCCTCATGACCATAGAGCCTGTCAGCAGAAAAGAGAATCAAAAATAAACAGCGAGGAGAAAAAAGTATCTGTTCTATATTGATAACATTAAAACTGAGTAGCAGAAGAAGTTTTGTAATGTTTTCAGACATTTTTACTACTGTTTACCTATTTAGAATGACTCAGTAGTTGTTAAGTACTGTAATATGTAATTGTAAACATCTATCCAGGTTACTACCTACAGAGAAAACAACAAGGCAGTTTTGTATGCTTTAAAATACTACATGGGAAATGTCAGTTTGGAGTTATTCCTCAGTCGCTACACTTTCAACTACTTTTAGAGGTCAGCTGGAAAGGGCCATATGCATACAGCCATATGTCATCACAGTTTGAAATGATCAACTCTAACTACACAGTCTGCACACACTAACACTACACACACTGGGTACTAAAAGCCTTCAGAACACAAACATTCAAACACAAAGCATTTGTTGCTCTACAGGTTTTTAACCTAACTCTACACACTGCAATTCTGACCACAGTTGGCTGATCATCCACCCAGTGTTCCTTTTTAACCTTAGCATACAGCTGCCACATCAAGAGCCCAATGCAAAACATCTTACATAGAGCTGGGCCTAAGAACGTGTTAAAAACTTGTCCTGTAAATAAGAACTACATGTTTCTTATCATTTGTCTAAGACTGATCAGTGGAAAATGGACAGCCAGGGAACTGAATCACATCTCAACTTTTTTTTTTTGTCATTCTTTTACAAGTCCATCCAGAGCTGGTCTGAAACATTTGAACGTGAAATAGCCACAAAAAAAGTCTTCAATGGAAGTGCATTGCATTTTAACTGACTAAATACAAGCTTTTGAGGAACACAATCCTATTCATTGTCTGAATTGATAAGGCAAAGAAAAATCCCTAAACTTCCTTTAATTTATAAATATCAAATCCCTAAACCTCCTTTATTTTATATGGGAGATGTTTCCTCACACTCCTCAAGTCAAGAATCTTGAAATTAAGGAAAAAAAGCTCAGCCTGAGCAGTCAAGAATCCAGATTTAGCAAGGTGGAGGCATCTTTGAGTTCTTCAGCTAAAGTCAAAGCGCGTTGGTTCATGACCCTCCAGTGTAACAGACCATGCCAAAGCACATAATCTGTAAGCTGAACTCGATAGGTGTTTGCCCAGTTCTGGTAATGACAATTCTCACACTTACATTTAAGCACAGAAATAGTTACACTGAATGGAAAATGCAACTGAAACCCAAATCAAAGATTAAGCCAACATTAGCAAATGCAAATAAACTAATATTTACTGGGTTTCTTTTCATGTTCCTTTCATTCCACTGCATTGCCTGAATTTTCATCTTGTATAACACCCCCTCGGGTGTACCCTTTTTCTTCTATTCAACATAGCAGGAATATGTTAGTAGTATATTTATGCAGTTCCAGAGACTTCCTGAGTTTGATGATGAAACAATGACTATTTTATTTTATAGAGCTGCTAGCTTTCACTTTATAGCAACTAACCAGATTATCCTTATTTGATACCTTTACAGAGATTAAAATTAAAAGCTTATCAATATATATAACATACATATCACAAGGAAAAATAATTAGTAGCCAAATTCAAATCCATGACTTTTCTTTAAGGTGTAAACATAGTCAGGCACTACTGATCTTGAGGAAATAAGATAGCAAGAGAGTTTTAAATTTATTAGCTCTAATGTTAATGTTTGGTTCTAGTTATGAAATGTAAACAAAATCACTAGAAATATTCAATAGCAACACTGTTGAAGACCGCAGGATTAGATGGGCTTTGGGTCTCAGTCTTTCAAAACTTCAAGACCAAAAACCAAGAAAATCCTCCCTTTCTGACACAATGCTGGAGACCTGCTATACGTAAGAAGTTTGCTTCAACTATTTTAAAATAGCCACAGAATGAAATACGCGGAGCTTTTGCTCTTTTATTTAATTTTACTTAAGCAGGGCTCTAAAAGATGGAAACACAACAAATAAAGCTCAGTTAGTGTATCTTCAAACTTTTATTTGATTGATGCTCAACCAATTTGGCAAGATAAACTTTTTCAACTTGCTTTTCTGCCAAGTTTTGCTTTTTGGATTCCCAGGTTTATTCTGAACACTTTACGAGGAATCACTGTTATTTATTGCATTTCTGTGCTAGCGGTTAGTGCTATAATAAATGATCTCAGTGATGCTCACATACTTAAATACAAACATACAAAATAATCCGTGATATACAAAAGCTGAACCGTATATGGTAAATACAGAACTAGTTTTGTTGCTGAGTGATCAAATTAGAAGATTTCTGTACAATAAAGCATGCCTCTGTTACGAAAGAACAAAATGCAAAAAAATATTTATAAAGAAAATAATCTCCTCATAATAAGTGCCCCTGGTGTTAAGAAAAAAAACACACCCAAAACATTTATCATAGTCTGGAGAATCACATGCGAATGGGTACAGCTTCATTTATTGCCAGCCCAGCAGCTTTACGACCTACAAATACATACATGTGACTCTGATTCTACAGAGATTTATGCCCTGTTTTGGTAGATTTTTTTTAATCAGTAAATTTTTTATCAGTACCAATTAAATTTAAGAAATGTATTTAGTCTACAAAGCATCAGAATCAGGCCAAAATGTACTTATATTAGATACTTCCTAACAAAAATCCTATTTTTAATTGAGATTGAAAAAACTGACTTAAGTTCAGACTTTGTTTTCATTACTTGAAAATCTGACTTCACTCAATAGGAAAGAAAAAAAAAAAAAGGAGAGTTAGGCAGGAAGATTCACTTGGATCTTTTCCAGATTTCATAATAAATCACCATCCCCTGGCTGCCATTCACCTGAGTCAAGTCAGTATTCTCCAGGTCAGCTGTGCTTTCTAGACTTTCATAACATAAAATTAAAAACAATAGAGATTATTGATTAATGACAAGAATATATATGGCCAATTCCATCTTTCAATAAAGAAAAAAAATCCACATCATTAAAAAATGGATTTGATTCAGTGTCCATAAATGTAAAATGTGCATGTTTTACTATTCTCTCAGGAATTTTTGTTTAACCCTAAGTGTACTTTATGGTCCACATTTTTGATTGACGTTCATGCATTAAACAGAAATAGCATTATTCAAGAAGCTGAAAAGTCATAAAGCATAAAGCAATTTTGTACTGTCACAAAAGAGGCAATAACCGATAGTGTGAATTCAGGTAAGCGTCTTGCTGCTTAAACATCATTTCCTTAAAGTAAAATATATCACAAAACAGAAATTCCCTTACAAAACAACCAGTAGTTAATGAGTGAAAAGGATTGACTGGACTAGTAAGTCATACAGACAATGACACAAAATCAGAGTTCTACCCCAGGAAAATCATAACACTACTATAATGATCGGAAGTCTGGTATGAGAAGAAGCTCAATTGTATTCTTTTCACAACACAAAGTGACACATCATGCAAATACAAACTTCAGTAGAAACAATGAAAAATAACACAGCTGGCAATGCAACATTAATTAATGCTTAACATCATAACCTCAGTAATTACTGAGTAAACCACAGATAAGTTTTGCTTGTGATTTTCAAACCTAAACCAAGTTCAGAAATGAATTTGTTGATTAAGGAAAGTAAATGGCCTGGTTTTGTCATTGCTCCCATATTACCAACCTAAGCAAAGACCAACACCAAACACTGCCATACAATTAACTATATTCCCGCTTGAAGTAGTGTCATTCGCATATCGAACAGCATGAGCTCTTGCATCCTCAACAAACACAGATATGTTCAGTGAGTGGGCCTGGCTGAAAATGAAGTTAATTTTCTTCATAGCATCCCATGTGTTGCTGGTTTAGATTTGTGACCAGAACAGTGCTGACAACACACCTTTTTTTAGCTCTTGCTGAGCCTGATAGCATAGGCTTCTGTTCCTCACTCTGTCTATCCAGAACATATGCTTAGGGTGGAAAAGGTGCTGGGGAGGAACACAGCTAAGACAGCTGACCGAACTGACCAACCAGACATCCCATGCTCATAATCATACTCAGCTATACAACTGGAGAGCAGCTCTTCCAAAGAAGCCACTGCAGGGTGACTGGCAGTCTGCCAGTGGGAGGTGAATGAATGATTGCCTTTGAATCACTTTAATTCCCTTCCTTCATGTACTAAACTGCTTTTATTTTGACCCATGAGGATTTCTTGTTTTTGCTCCTTCACTTCTCTTCCTCTACCCCCTGTGGAGTGGAGTAAATACAGATAACAAATGCTAGAAACTAAAACCAGGAATGAAAGTTTACCTGAAATTTAACAGGATTAAACACATATGAAAGGACTTCACAAAGTATTTAAGCACTTGGAAATGCATACTTGAAAATGAAAACAAACCAAATCATTCCAGAGTAGTCACTGACTTAAAAATCTGTAAACGTGGTAAATATTTGAAAAGCGTGGAATCATAGAATCATTAAGGTTTGAAAAGACCACAAAGATCATCTGGTCCAACCATCAACCCACCCCCACCACGCCCACTAAACTACTTCCCTCAGTGCCACATCTCCATGGTTTTTGAACACCTCCAGGGATGGTGACTCTATCACTGCCCTGAGCAGACTGTGCCAATACCTCACCAGTCTTTCTAAAAATCATTACTTACATATAGCCAGTCTGCAACAAAATGCGCATGGTAAAGACTTTTACCCCACACAAAGTCCAGACAACTCTGATCGGCAACAATCAATATAACTCTTATTCTAGCATGGAAAGTCATTTCACTTTCTAACACTTGCTTTGTTAACTTGCAAAGTTATATGTGAAAGTAGGTGTGGGAACTGATAAAATCATTCTTTGATTATAGTGGCAATCAATACTTTGTTTCAAGTACAGAAAACAAGCTAAACCCTGAGATTTAAAATACATGCCTCTAAAACATGTGTATGAGAAACAGCTTTCATTCCAGACTTTCTGAAATGCTGTCCACGTAAGATCAATTCAAAACCAACCCTTCTTAACAAAGGGTACCTGGAGAGATTCCCAAATCCCTTCCCAGACCGGATGGGACAGCTCTGACATGGCATGTAAAATTTTGTCTAAACTTCATGTGGTTCCCAAACATATGATGTTTTGTGCATTCCAGTATAATCTGCTAGCTGCTATCATTTAGCTGCTCTGTCAGATGACAGCAGGAAGGGGAGAAAAAAAAAAAGTTTGATAAAAATAAGTTTCTCTTACTAACCTACTTCATGGAATTAATTGAATGGTCCTGCTCTAAAAATCTGGATTATAAAGTAAAAAGTTTGACAAAAGATAATCTTGTGACAGGAGTTCCATTTGATGTTCCAAAGTATGCTCCTTTCAGAATATTTGATGAAGGAGCACAAGGCTTTCATAAAACTGAAACACAGGGAGCTCTCTAACTCATGTCAGAAAGGAAAAATGAGTGCAAAGGGATCTGTGCAGTAATGCAAGGAAAGAGATAAGCAGATTGAAAGAATTAGTCTGGAAGTAGTCTTCAGACAGATGGTAAGAATAGGTATTTAGGTTGACAGTAGTGGATATCAGGTTAGGCTAGGATGACTCTTTATGGATCAGGGAGCACAACCTTTCCAGGCAGCAGGAATGGACTGATAAGGAAGAAATGGGCTATGTGAGAAGAATGGATAAAGGATAAAATGGGATTTGGAGCAAACAGAAATATAATATGCTGAAAAGATCTACCTGGAGAAAATGCAGACCACAGGACAAATCAGGTTAGAAGAGACCTCAGATGATCTCTAACCTCTACAAAGCAGGGTCAAGCCCCAGCTTCACACCAGGTTACTTGTATTGTTTAATATAGTTTAATATAGATAATTCTTGAAAATCTTCAAGGCCGGAGACTACAGAATCTCTTTGGCAAATTGTTCCAATGCTCAACTGTTGTTACTAGAAAGAGTTCCTGGTTTTTGTTGTTGTTGTTTTAAACATTTGACCTTATGCATCCATTGGCAGACCTATCATAAACCCTTTGCTTCAACCACGGTGTTATGAACAAAAGGAGGCAGTTCACTGAGGAAGACAAAAGACATTTGTAAGGTTATCTCAAGTTTTCATTTTTACACTGATGTTAGCTGCCAGACTGTACAGTCATTGATATTCTTCCAGTCATCTCTTCTAATAAAATCAAGAACCCAATGAATATACAAAAACCAACATTAGAACAAGCAGAGACAAGCAAACCATTCAAAAGTTAGGCTATGGTATACAAGGTTGCATATCAGAACTTAATTCAGTTTGCTTGTGCTCATGATTTACAACCAATAGTACGTGAAGATCACTCCATATTTTTTTTTTTTTCCCCACAGGGCCTATACTGTGCTCACAGCACTCGATGGAAATAAAATATACATAAAATGAGGATGGTGAAAGTTTGAGAAAGAATGGGTCATGTTCTAGCCTAATCTAAAAAAACCTATTACAATGTTAAGTACATTGTACTTGTTGCACAATGCCTGCATAGATGTCCTAAAGCCTGATGCACAGATGTATCTGGAAATCACAGACACAACCTAAAACGTCAAAAAATACCTCTGGAACAGCTGTATTCCTACAGTGAATTAAACATTCTGAAGAAATGAGATCCTACAAGTTTCTCAATATTGTAGCCTAAATCAATCCATAAGTTGATTTTAAACTTAGCTCTTTCTTTACTGTAAAATGAAAATAACACCTGCACATCACAGCCTGCTATTGGTCAAATGAAAACCAGTTAATGTTTTCTGAAAACCAGAAGAGCTCACATGGGAAAAACTGTTTCTTTAGAACAGATATAATTTGTAATTAGCGATACTTGGTGCCATAAATATAAATGGGCCTACTGAACAGTTACTCAATAAACAAATACAAGTCTAAATGAGTTGAGAATTCTGTTGCAAAAATGAATCTACAGCATAGGATCACATGACTGAAGCCTACATCAAAATACATGCATCTCTAATGATACTAAAATGGAGTTGTAAAAAATTATTTTTATGATAGACTTATATAATTCAATTCAATTCTATTGTGTAATATGAATGTTTTAATATATATGCAAGAACTGGTATTAAATTCTATGTGCATTAACTAAGTTAACACTAATAGCCATCTAAAACAAATGCACCAAGTCATTGGCACCGTTCACCAGACAAAGCACAACCATCAGAACTATCTCAGGTGAAGAGAAGAATGAAATTCATTTACCCAACCATATATGAGAGACCTTCAAGAAGACTTAGTACGTGAAGAACTGAAGAGTATTTTCAACCACTACAAGTGAGTAGGGATTGAATTATACTCCCTCGGCTGCAGTAAGAAATACAATCTAATCTCACTGGCTCAATAACATTTTGTGCCAGTAAATCTACTTTATTTTTTACTTTACTCTTACCTTTCTGTATTGATTATTTTCATCATTTTATATAGATAAGTATGTTAGGTCACTTAGAAAGCCTTATTACTGTAGTTAAAATTACCTAATGAAAATCAAACCAAGTATTTATGCTAGCAGAGAAAAAAAAACATCAATTTTCATAGGAAATTCAATAGCCTGTCCTGTAAAAGGTTGTCAAACAAAACACTTAGATAAATCAGTTGTATTAATTTGTAACTCTGAATGAATTGTTTTGGTGTTTGTTTTTTTTTCCTTCAATTTTGGCAAAAAGTGGGAGAAGTTTTTGAATTTTTCTTTGGTTTCAAAGTATCTACACAATTTCCCTTGCAGAAGACTTCCTTATAGATACAGTGCAAAATTGGATTTTTATTCTACTAAAATTTTACCCTTTTCATTGTTTTTTTTTTTTTTTTTCCTCCAGTCAGGAAGACATGGCCACTATCCTACTGCATCTTTATCCTATTAAACCTCTTTTGAAAGGCAAGCTATAGGTTTTTGTAGTCATGATGCAACAGAGAAGCTCTGTAGCTCTGGAGGAGTCAGAAATAAAGATTGGATGAATAGCTGCCAGATTAATTAAATCTAGTCAAGCCTACATCTTTTTTTCATCTGCCTATCTTTCTTTGTGCCTATTACAAAGCACAACCTGGGGAATTCAAAAGCATACTACACTAGCAGTTTACTACTGAAGACCAAGAAGAGAAACATCCAAACATCTCATTCATCACACATGCTCTCAGATGTACACTGTGTGGTATTACTGGTATCAAGGCAGAATATGGGCATATAGGAAAGGGCTGCTCTGAAAGTAACATCTCCTATTTCATTATATTGGCCCATATGGTGGATGGTGGTGGGATAGCAAGAGAGGTTTAACCTTCCCACCAATATCCCATTATGTGTTGTTGCCATGTGAAAGATGGCAGCAGAGAGGCAGTCTGAAAGAATGGTGTTTGACACGGAAGTGCGTAAGGAGCAAAGGTGTGTCACTGAATTCCTCCATGCAGGAAAAAAAGGCACCCCTTGACATTCACTGATGCTTGCTGAATACTTAAGGAGACAAAACAGTGGCTGTGAGCACAGGGAGATGGTGGGTGGTGCACTGCAGCATAGCAACAGTGACAGTGGGTCAGCTCTGTTCATCACTGGTGAAAACCCATAGGTAGAGGTGGTTACTGTGTTGAAAAATAATTTTCTGCTGAGAATTTGCTCTTTCAAATAGTGTGATTGTGTTCCCTGTATGTTTTAATTTCCATGAAAATAGACATGAGGCACTAATTTCAGAGCATCTTATGCGTGTGCATATATATAAAATACGTATACGTTATAGTGTATATATAGTATGTATATTGTGCAGGACTGATCTGCAGCAAAATATTCAATTTAGTTTACACTGGATGAAGTCAGATGTCTGTTTTCTGATCTTTCATCTGCTACCAAAATCCTTGTTATACTCTTACTCACTAGCTTCAATTAAAAATAAATTTTAAGCTGAAATCATGATATCAAGTATTAGCCTTACACAGGCAACGCCACAATTTAGCTAAATTAGTAGTACTTGGCTCTAAACGATACTAAAAGTATATCTGTGCTTTTAATTCTAGTGACATGTTTACCCATTACCTGTTTCTTTAAAATGATTAGCAACTAAAACAATGAGCATATGTGGCCATTAAGATAATTATATCAAACTGATATACTCATGTCCTCACAGAGCAACCTGGGTATCTGTGAGTAAAGCTAGGTAATTACAACACACTAAGCAATAGCATTGCAATTTCAGCTAGAAATATTTTAGGTAAGAACATGGGAATCATTTCATTTTAAACATTTTTGCAGAGTGTAAGACTGAGAAGAAAAGTATCGTCACAGCAGTAGAAAGGTTATCTATTGAAAATCTAATTTTGATGAAGTCTGTGTTCATGGATATGTAATAAACAACGTATTAGACCTCCCTAGACAGTAAAAGCAATGTAATATATGTAGCAGTAATGTAAAACTTGATCCTTCCCCTTTTTTGAAATATATTTACTACATAACAGGCCTCCTTTCCTGGACTTGTAACCCCGTTATTGCAAATGTTAGTTGGCAATATGCTGACTTATGTCAGCACTGAAATTTGGCACCATGCTTCATTAGCTAGTCAACAAAGCAATTCAAGAGTGTTATTAAATCACAGGACATTCTTAGCAATCTCCTTTTCCCATTCTTATTTCACTGTGTGATTTTTTTCACCACCCTATTTCTCAGGAGAGAGGAAAATGCTTTGTGTCCTATTTTTAAAATGATCCCCTGCAGCAGTACCAACACTAGTATTTTTACACACCACCTTCTCCCATCCACAAATTATAATAATGCACCATAGAATGTAATTTAAATTTTGTTTAATGTAATAGACCGTAAATGAACATTATTACTCACAAAACAATTATTCTACTTTCGTATATTTAATTATTTTCAGGTCACTTTTTTGGTATGGTTTTGTTATTTTGAGTAGCATTATTTTCTGTTCTATTCAATCTTACCACATATAGTATTTCCCATCAGCAAACAAACTGTCCAGGAATTGATCAGAGCTAGCAAGCAGCACAGTGTCTTGTTTCAGAATCATAGTTTTTATCCAGAATTTTAGATTTCCTTCTGATGAAGCCAATAGTAGCTTGTCATCAACAGAATAGTCATATTGCCATACTGATCATAACCCACCACCACTTTTACTAAATCTACTCTCATTTTCAATGCTGAATGAGGGCTTAGACTAAGATTTTACTGAAGAGTAAACCTGTTGGCTTGTTCCATTACCATGAGCTTGGTTTGTTCCTTCCATTCTCCTCTCAGCCTCGAGATAAACTCATTTTTCCTTTGTAGCTTGACCTGCTCATTATATTAGAATTCAATTAGAGACAGATACCTGAAAGACTGTGACACTGTTTCTTGAAAAGACACCTCAGAAGACCAAAAAACAGCACATTAAAATTCAAAAGAAAAAAAGAGCAGAATCATTTTTTTGAAAGCAAAAACACCTGAACAACAAGAAAAATAAAACGACTTGATGTCCATAAACACTAGCTCTCTCTGAGATTTTTATTCTCTTCTGGATTTCCTCACACTCTTGTCGACTGAAAAGACCTGATTTAGATAACATTTTGCAGCTGTTAGATGAATTCTTCCCTTTCCATTCAGTAGCAAAGATCTGAGACTGTTTTAGCAAAACTAAACGTGGGGCCTTTTTCTACAACAGAATTTATTTTCTTCACTGTGCAGAATTGGCTGTAATCCACTTACAAAGAGTGAACGCAGGAATACTTCATCAGGTTCCTTCATGCATATGAATAAAAGAGATTAAAAGAAGAATTTTTCAAGCCAGTGAGTTTTCCTGTAGGACATTTACTGTCCCTGCCCCGCCTTCCCTCAGTTTAATTTAAAAACAACAGCAAAACATAAGCACTGTTTAAAATGTACGTTTTCAACAGATTTATGTCAATTATTATCATACATTTGCACTCTCTCTAGATCTCTACAGATAGCCAGTATGCATAATGTACACAGTAGGCACGATATGACACTATCCTATCACTGATTGCATCTTTGTATGACAGTGCACAGTGACATCTAAGGTAATGTCAATTGCTGTGGCTCCTTAGCCAATATTATTTCTCTCCAGTACAACCACAACACTTAATATTAAGGATGTGACTTCTACAATCTGACTCAGACTCCCAGTTGGTTCACATCCCCACATTAAAATCTCAAAGCTACAGAAGGAGAAATTGTTTTGACAGACAGAGAAAAAACTACTGAACACTACAAAGCACACAGTATTACTGGGTAAGTGTCTTGTAAAAGGAAATCTGGAAGGAAAAAACAAAATCTGTTGAAAAATGCCTGGTAAAAATGATATCACAATTCTGCAGCACCATCTGAAGAACCAAAACAAAAAATTAGAACTATTTTGTCAAAGACAAAGCAGGACCAGAAAGAGTGTCCAAAAATCAGTCTGGTCAGGTAATGGGTCACACCTCTTCCTGTACAGATATAGGTAAATAACAGCTAGCGTGCAGGCACTGGTGACGGGGTACTGCTTTTCTCATCTATGACACAATAAATACATAACATTTAGTTATACTTAGACTAAAAGAAATTAGGTCATACCAATACAAAAACAAACATATGTGTTTTGAAACACATGCATATGATATACACACAGACACATGTAGACACATCTCATTTGGAAAGGGAAGCCATTCTGCTCTGACATCAGAAACCTTTGTGAAACAGGAAGCACCAACACTTTACTAGTAGGGCTCTGACAATCAATACAGTGTGATGATGCAATATGACCACATCTGGTTTTTGGTTGTTTTTGTTAAATGACCACAAAAAAAAAAAAAAAACAAAAAAAAACAGGTTTCCACTTGATTTCTTCCATCAGTAGAAGGGTACTAAAACTTAACTTTTTAAATGCACTACAGATACAGATTTTTTTTTTTTTTTTTTTTTTTTAAACACAATGCTGTGTATTTTAGTATTCACATCTTATTCTCTCTCAGGAGCTTCGAACAGACTGAATACACAAGCCACCTTCTTTCAGAAGCTACCTGTCTCTGCAGTGCCATAGAACGCAAGGTCTAGGCCAGCTCCTCACCTCACCAGCGCTCCTGTGCTTTTTTGTACCCTGCGGACAGGAAGCCCAATTCAGTCTCTGTCACTGAGCCAATCCTGAAAGTTGTTCTTCAAAACGCAAAATCTTAACTACAATTTTGGCATGACAAAATATCCTGAAATTACTGAACGAACAACATGTGAAGTAGTGGACAACAGCAGCAAATAAAAAAACATACACGAAGAAGTAGCTTGCATTTCCTTTTTAGCAACATCTCAATGTTTTTGATCCTCAGTTGGCCTCTTTTAATTTGATATGTAGGAATGGAATTTTAACAAACAGGATTTTATACAACAGGAATTAATTTTAAAAGACAATCTATTTTCTTTATGCTCCTCTTTCCAATTGCATCTTATTAAACAGTGCTACATTTTGAACAATAAGATGTACAAACACGCAGATGGCAAACAGCAGGACCTCCTAAATAACGGAGACCACAGCTTAAAATAGCAGCGAAATCCTTTCTACAACATACCGAGCAGTTCACACGTAACTAGAAATGCACGCCTTCACTCTTTTAAACCATAATATTTCCACACACCAGGTGTCTCTACAAGCATTTATAAAGACATTCGACACGTTAGCACGTCAGAACATCATGAGTTCCTTGACATAGGTCTTTCAAAGGGAATTGAGATGCTAAGACTTGCATGGTGGTATTTAAACTTGCCTTACAAACCATGAAAAGGTTTTCACTAACATTTCACTAAATCAGTGCTACTCCTAACAATCAGGAAACCAGGCAGCAACATAATTTAGCAGGTCATTCACACTTCTATACGTGAGGTATGGAAAGGTATATAAGCAATTGATTATTACAAGGGAATTGAATTCAGCAGCACTACCCGCCATGGCATTAAGAATTCTGCATACATATTGTACACATGCACACTGCACACAAGATGTTATTAAACCAGAGATGGCCATTCTGTTTATTTCTCCGTCCCTCTCAATAATGCATGAAATACAATACGAGCTACTATCTCCTGAACAATTAACTTGTCACCATTCTATGATCTCCAGTTCTAATTTATACTTCAAGAAAAAAGAGTCAGAACCCACATTCACACCTGAGTAAATACAAGATGTAGCACATTCTTAACTATGATACTTGTATGAGAGTTAATATATATATTAATTGAAAGTGGTTCATGCAACAGAAAGAAAATTGTTACAATAGCACAGACAGCTAATAGTTTCACTTGAAAAACAGCTTGTGAACTCCAATCTCACATTAATAGTGTTCTGAATTGTAAATAAAATATTTATAATGCTACAAATTAAAATAATTTGAATTGCATTTTCAAGTTGCTGTCTCAGTTTAATTTTTTATTGGCCTTCTCTTTTAAGCTATCTTACGAGGTTTTCTTTCCACAATGCAACTAGGACACGCATATTTTTAAACTCTGCTTCTGTCTTGACATATCTGTAATTTTACTTACATAGAAATGACAAGATTTACCCCATACGTTACGAGTACAAACTTACTTAAATTGGTTTTAAATGGATCTCTTCTGAATCTCAAGCATTGCTATTGCTATCTATACTAAAAATAGGGTTTTAGAAAGCTAACTTGCCAGTTCTATTGTGGCGGTTTTGTGGTGATCTTTGCATGTATATGAAATGGATTAAAGCTAAAGGGCAATATATGACCCAGTCAGCCTTTCTCCAAGGAATGTTGTTGGTGCAAAAAGTGAAAATTTAACTGGAAGGTTTGAGTACAAGGTGGGAAACGTGAAGCTCCCCTTGTGTTTTCTCATCATCTTCAACTTCCTTGTTAAAAATGTATCAAATCTATCAGTTATGAATATCAAACTCTATCAAAATGCATGAGATTAAAACATCAAGGCTCACAGCTTTAAGAAACTGGATTTCTTTTTTCTGAATTACTTGTGAATTTTCCATTATGCTACTCTACTTTCTAGATGAAAGGAATACAAAAAAGATATTCAAGGTCTATAGTCCCATACAGGAATGCATATCACAAAAGAGCACACTGAGGCTAACTCAATGAAAACATCTGTACTGCTCCTTTTATTTATTCCCTACACTAATTGTACAGGCTTTTAGAAGCCTGTAGCTCCTAACTTTTCTTTCCCAGATTGCAGGCTTATTCCATGAGACCCAAATTGAAATACATTTTTAATTCATATACCCCAGTGTCAGTCTCATTATAAGAAACAGTGCCCTCAGTGACGTCCAGAGACAGCTGTAGCCTGAAGTTTACATGTTAGAGGAATTTCTAATATAAAATTATATTTACTTATAAACTGAGTATGAAAGACACACAAGGAACACATATAATATACATCTACTAAGTATCTGTTCGTATCATGAAGATTGCTCTGAAATTAATGCCTCCTATTTCATGATGTAGGCCCACAACATCAGAGGTGGATGTTGGTGGGATGGCAGTAGAGGTTGAACATTCCCACCAATATCCCATTACATTTTGTTGCCATGCATCAAACAGCAGCAGAGGGACAATGACAAAATGGCATCTGACATGGAAGTACAGATGAAGCAAACGTGAATAACTGAATTCCTCCATGCACAAAATGTGGCACCCATTGACATTCAGTGACACTGAACACTGATGGAGACCAGACAGTGGATGTGAGCACAGTGAGGCAGTAGCAGTGCATTTCAGCAGTGACAACAGTGAGAAATTGCTGCTGGTGCAGACTTTCACGAGTGAGGCATGCAGGCTCTTGTTCATTGCTGGAGAAAATGCAGAGCTAATGATGGTAGCTATGTTGAAAAATAGTGTTTTCAAGGTGAGAACTTCCAGTATCAAAGAGCATTATTAGGTTGTTTATATCTGCTGTAGTTTCCACAGACATAAATAAGAGGCACTCCTTTTGGAGCAACCTACATATACATTCACGCATAACATATAATTAGTGTTCTCAAAGTTCTCAAAGTTATGCAGGGTTTGCTTCATGTAGTATTACAATATACCTAATTGCAATATCAATTTCAACCATGACATAATCTTAGCTTTCTTTTGAATATACATAGATATCAGACACTTTCAAATGTTGTTCAGTGTCACTGAAAGGAGCTCTGAACCAGGTTATAAAGTACAACCCAAACGTGCTTCAAATCACTTTATGAAAATAAGATGATCCAAATCAGTCCTAAATAAAGTGTAGCTTAGAAAACATTCACAGACCTTAAATGGCCAATTACCATCACATCCAACCTCCACAGACACCACTTCTGCAACTTCCCGAACTATCAAATACTGTTTAAAAACAAAGAGATTTTGTATGTGCACGAAAAAATCTTTAAGTATACTGATTTTAAGTAACTACTAAACTATCTGCCAGATGTCAACATAATATTTGTATGTGAGCAGCAAAAAATTCTGAATACATAGCTGACAAAAATTTCCATGAGGCTGTAACCTTCCAAGATTGTGTTATAAAAATAAGAGTTACATATGGTGAACATATGCACACAGAAAATCTGGTTGTGATAACTTTATCTCTCATTGTCGAATTAAAGCCTCCAAAAATATTTAAGGGTTTTCAAATAGAAACCATAGACACACAGGAAAAGCAATGGTTGTTTTATCCTAACTACACTAATTTGCTATACTACTGAAGTGTAAGAAAGCTCCAAATACATCAGTGGATCATTCAGGTAGCTGGTTCTTTGAACGAGACAGTTCTTCTGCATCCTTAAAGCTCAAACTTAATAGCGCTGATATGAAGTCTTGCCCTCAGGAGAGTGGAAGCCAGTGTCATTCAAGTCACGTGATATTTTACCATTTTGCCTCTGCGTAGTTAGTAGGATTTTCCTGACCAGCTCTGGCAGCAGCAGGGGCATTTCTGTTTAAACAGCTATGTTCATTGTTCAGATCTGTTCTGATCTATTCAAACCCAAAATAAATTAAAACACCATTGTAAGCTGCAAAGTAGTTTCCAAATTATGCAGGGTATTAAGTAAAGATAGAAAACATGATCAGACACCAAAGAACTGTACTTCAGCTAAGTATCAGAGATAATAAACAGAATGTAGCATGTCCTGTAGCGGCTGCGTAATTCCCATAGACTTAAAAAAGCAAAAGATACCATATGCTGACATAGACTCTGGTAACAAAATCAAGCAGATAACAGAAACAGCCCGAGGTTTCATTTCACCTATCATTCATTTCTCACGCTGAAGACTAATTATGAGTGAGAAATAACTGTGGAGTTACTGATAATGCAAGTCATCATCATTACTACTTCAAAAAGTCTTTAAACTTCTGCCCAGTGTTAATGGACATAAAAGTCAGTTTTGTCATCAAGTATTTCCATGTAAAAACAAAAGTTTGCCAAGTGATGTTTGAAAAGAATGAACCATTGACATTGGGTTTTGCCATTTTAGTTACATTATTTACAACAGAGCTCAAGTTACAGCAGAAAAAAACACTAAAAATCCACCACAGTCTGAGGGGATCCTTCCAGACGTACCATCTTGCTTACATTTTGAAGAATATCCCACTAATTACAGCAAGTCTATGGGAATCCTGCATGCTGAACAATGCACAGCACAATGTGGCACACACTGATGATGGAACATCAGGCTGAGCGACAGACTCCTACTGGCAAGCAGAGATTACTGCAGAACAGCACTACACGAAGGCCTCTCTCCCATCAGATGTGTTATGCGGTACTTGCACTTCATTTTGTTAATTGCTAGAGTGGAGTAATTTGAAGCAGGATAGCTGCAAAGAGAGTCTGCCCAGGAAAAGGTGACATTTATGGTTCAGACAGATAAAAACGCATCTTCAGAAGTGGGAATTTCTAGAGTGGTCACTTGAAAAGCTTCTGCTGGTCAGGATGGTTGAGTGCAAGGAAAACATGCCTGTATGCGACTGTGGATTATTCACTGAAAATGCCATCTGAGAAAGAGCTATTAAGCAACGTGCATTTCTGACATTGAGTTAGTAAGACATCTAACGTTTTTATCTCTGAAAATGTTCCCATAATGTGTGCATAATCAAATAATCTGGTGAACAAAATTTTAAACGGTATCCTTTGAAAGTCAGATCAGCTACTGAAGGCTGAAAAGGGAAAGTTCTCTGTCTCTGCTTTGCTGTGAGATCACGTCTCCCTAGAGATACTCTATTTCCCCTAAGGTTCCACTTAGACCCTTTGTCAAGTAAATGGAAGATTTCCTACCTAAGATGTACTTCAGCATCCAGCTTGCCTACCTTCTCTGAAAGAAAATGAGAGACAGTGTATTTCCTGGATTCATTAAATGGGTTTATATTGTATTAATCATGTAAAACAAAGAATATCCTTGGATTTTACCCTTGTCCTTAGAAGTTACTGTTCGGACTTCCCAGATCCAGCAGCACTGGATTGAAATCCACTTTTAGGCTTTGTAGGCAATTTCCTCACATCTCTACATCTGCAATTTATGTCCTATCTGGACTTGTTTTGGGGACACCAGTGGGCTTTGGGTATCTACTGCATTAACCCTGGTTTCCTTCCTCATCTTCATTACCTTGATGCTTTTTTTAGGACCTATATGGTGCTCACATAAGGTGGACTTAGCAATAAATGTGTTAGATGAACTCTTTCTTACCCAATCTAACACTGAAATGCAGCAAAAGATAATACCTTTAAACTGGGATGAGAATTCCATGTGGAATCAGCACTGTTTAATATTTGACATAAACCTAACATTCCTTTTTGATTTACAGATGTATTCTCTGAAGAATACAAGATAAAAACACACACTATTGCAGCCAAACTTTGTAAAATGCTGGAAATGGAATCAGTGTTTCTGCACTACGAGCTGTGTCTGTTGCTTGGCCATTTACAAACACTAAGTAATAACAACTATAAACATTTGTATTAAATTCATTTATCAACCCTGTTACTCTTGTGCTTTATTCAAAAGCCATTTATATGGGACTAGAGCAGGCTCTTCTTGAATCTATTTTCTTTTCCATCTGTAAGATCTGCAATGTATGTACAGATTAAGCCATTTTTAATTACAAACTAATAGCAAACTAATGGTATAATTTATGTGGCAATATAATTTGTCATATGAACACTGTAGAAAATAATAATAGCTGCCAAGCAAGACATCCTAGAAAATTACTGTAATTCATATTTAGATAACTGAAAACCCATCATACTATTCCAAATTAAGAATTTATAAGGAATGCAAAGCAAATTACAATGCCATAGTAACCACAGTAGCATAAAGCACCCAGCAAAAGTGAACTGCAGACCTATTTGGTAAAAATATTTTAGGACTCAACCATCCTGCACTCCAACAGCATGTGTCTTCCTAACGTATCTCCAGTCACTCTCAGGCTCTGTGTCCCCAGTGGCAACGGCTACATGAAGCTAGTGGAAAAGTTAGCAGTAACAGAGACACCTCCCATCTTATCAAGACTCAAAATGAGGGGTGATAAAGCACTAAGTACGTGAGAAACCTTAAACTGAGGTAGGGTTAATTTCTTTAGCACATATAACATTTTCTATAGACTCAGCTGTTAGATTCAGTGTGTAGACATAAATTATGCATAACAGTAAAAATAAGGTAACTGCTGCTTTGCGTGGGTTAGAGGTTTATCTGGGCATAAAATGAGACTGAGGTGAGAGGTACGTATGTGGAGTTGTGAAGGTCAAATCATGAAAATGAGCACCTGTAATTTCAAAATAAAGTCCACCTGAATGTGCAGTCCATCAAAGAGGTAAAATAACTGCCATAAACATCACATACATGTACTATTTTGGGAAGCTTCCAACTGTATTCTTACAATTATAAACATTACTGCATTCCTACGATTATAAACATTCTGGAATGAGAAAGGAACTGACTGAGATCCAGGTTTACAAGTAACAAAAAACTATAAAATATTTTCTTTAAAGTGAAAGAAAGAAAAGAAAAGCTCTCCTAAAACCACAACAAATGAAAGACAAAGTAGTTGAGTGGATTTTTTAAGTATTTGTGCATTTGTGTGTGGAAATTAAGATAATTATCATGTACTCTTTACCTACATTGACATACAGCATGTACTTAAAAACAACAAGAAAAAAACAGCAAATCTTACAGAGTTTTGACTACTTACTTCACTTTGCAATAATGCAGGAATGAAGTGATCAATGATCTCAAAGTACTCAGGATCGCACAGTACCCATGTACTGCCTGATTCAGTGCTCCGTCAAGTAGGTAGAAATCAAAGAACGTTGGTTAAGATGTTCATCAGACTGAGCACTGAATCAGGCAGTACACCAACACTTTGTGATCCTTAATGCTGGTTACGTGGTAGTTTTGAAAATTTATTTAATTACTTAGTCAAAGTCTAATATAAGCAATGTTTGGCAGGTAGGACTGGAAAATTGTCTACACTGTGTAAAATACAGCCTCCTTCAACTTTGAACGCTTAGCAGGGAGTCCTTCCATATTAAAACTTGCTGCTTCTAAGGTAAAATAAGAACACAGAAGGAGCATTATGTATATTTGCTTCTAAAGGGGCAAACAGTAAACACGATTTGAGTATTCAAGGAACTGCAAGGGAAAAAGTGTGCTCTCATTTACAGTTCTCAAAAAACAGCAATATTATCCTTTTCATTTTTGTAAAAATCTCTGTTACTGCAAGAGATTTATGTAGTGTCATTGTGCTAGTCTGTCACGAGGAGGTATCAGAATTATCATTCTTGGTACTTGACCTTTTTAGCACACAGTTGTGTTTAGTTTCACTGTCACTTCCACCTATTCTTCACAGGTTACAAAGTCTGTAAGCAAAGAAAAATGCAAATAGCCAGCAAGTCAAATTACAGAACATTAATAAGGTCAAAGGCGTACAGTTTATTATCATCTTTCACAGAGTACATGAAACAGCAGCACTGCGTTACTTCATCCTCATGACAATAATTGTAAAGAGACCTTCCTGCGCAACTTATTCTCATTACAACTTCAAAATTATGTTATGATTTGTTATCTTCTAGATCTCTTACAATTTGTCTCTCTTTAAATATCTTGATTGTTTTAAAATGTGGTGAGCTGCACACAAAATATTTCTTGGTAACTTGCCTCATTTATACACTTCAGAATTTTATTGGAACCAAAGAAAAACAGATCAAAAGATGCTGGAAGGAAGACTACAAGACAGGATGCCATTTTGTATGCAAATGCATGAACACAGTGCACAGATCTTGGGGTGAATGGCAGCATATCCTATTGGCTAATACTGAGAAGGTACTTATCATGCAACTGAGTGACTAAGTGAAATAAAGGCATTTGTCTAAAGCTGCCAGTCAGCTTGTGCTAGGGATACTTAGCACGAAGCATGATAGGGGCACTGCTTTCAACACCTCCCACTGAAATGTGTTGCTTGGTATAAAACATCAGACAACTAGAAAAGACTTCAGAACCGACGTGCACTGCTTCTGCCTGAGCACCCAAGACACACATCTCCTTAGGTTCTATCTCAGTGCTTGCTATTTTCTGCAGATCTATAGTGAAGACCATCCTGAATCTTGAAACAGATATCCAGGGGTGGATTTCTAGCTCCGTGCTAGGAAATTACATGCCATGAACACCAACAGCAGTCCACAGTGAATTTCCCATGCCACAGGGTGAAAGCTGAGTTTCTTTAGAAAATACTTGTAGAAGTTACCAAATTATAGATCACATTTGGAATAATTTTCCAACAACAATCCTTGCTTTTTATCCAGTTAAGTAGCAGTGCCAAACCCCACTTCAAAGTGCAAGTTATTATCAACTGCAGCCTTTTATTTCCTATACATTGAAATAAGCAGACAGTGCTTAAGTGTTGAAATAGATTCAATTTTTGACAGGCCGGAACAATTGGTTAAGAGAATATAGTAGGAAAGGGAAAAGAAGTAACAGAAAGTTGCACAATGTTCAGGAGAGCAGAAAGGCCATTCCATCTCAAAAAATTTCTATGCCAGAACTTGAGCTGTACGTAATACAGAAAAGCACAGTGGTCATTATGAAGTAAAAATAAGAAACAATACTATGTTTGTTCGTGTTTTCTTTTTTTTTTCCCCCCCCTGATCTTTTTCAGGTCAATCTTACTGTAATTTTCTGTTGCCCAAAACAGCTCAAAAGTTTCAGCTGCTGTGATGAAACATAAGACTACTGTTGAGTAATAGGAGCAAAGTTCTGGGCTTTCATCTTTATCCTCTCCCAACATCCCATATAAAAATATCTTTCAATTCATGAAACATGCATTTGTATGTTCCTCTTTCCCATTTTATGCAGTGGGGTAAAGGCAAAAGAAAGCCACAGACACTGCTCAAGGGACTCGAGGAAATTACATTTATACAAGTGGAAACAATGTGAATCATTCAACATAATCACAGAACGGTTTGGGTTAGAGGGAACTTTTAAATATCATCTAGTTCCAAGCCCAGGCCATGGGCAGGGACATCTTCCACTAGGTCAGGCTGCTCAAAGCCCCATCCTACCTGTCCTTGGGCACTTACAGGGACAGTGATCCACACTGTCCTCTGAGAAACCTATTCCAGTGAAAAATGCCATCCTTATTTCCAGCCAAAATCTTCAAAACCTTTCAGTTTAGAACAGCTGCCCCTTGTCCTGTTGCTACGGATCCTTGCAACAACTCTCCATAAGCCCCTTTATAGGCCACAAAGAGATCTCCCCACAACCTTCTCTCCTCTAGGCAGAACACCTCCAGCTCTCTCAGCCTCTCTTCATAGGAGAGGTGCTCCAGCCCTCTAATCATTTTTCAGCCCTCCTAAGCTGAAAAGACAAAAAGGTGCCTCTACATAGGGCTGTACACCTGGAATATCTTTTTCCTTTTGAAGGAGAGTAAGCGTTTCTCTCTGGACTGATTTAGATGGGAAGTTTATGTTCAAGCACGTGTTTGCTGTCATATATCAGAAAGTTACCTTACACAAAAGTAGCTCAGTGCACAACACATTTTAAAAACTCACAGACGGTGGAGAGGAAGAATTAGTTTTGCCTTCAGCAATATTTAACAGAAAGGATTTCAAGCTCCCCTAACCCCATGCAATTTGTGAAAGTCCCTTTGGGTTTTTAGTTCTAGCTAAAGATTTAGCACGCTCTATTGTGGGTTCGGGTGTATAATTTAGAGGTTTCAGTTAAATAGGGGCCAAGTGACAACATATTCCTAAAAGCTTTCATACGCCTCATGTTCACAATAACAGCCTTCTTACTACTTGTGACTTTCTTGGCCTCAGAATGATATTTGAAGCCAGTTCACCTGAGTGTGAGCAAACAAAGTAGAAAAAGATCTGTTTTGTGTTTCCCGCATTTGCCCTTGCAGTGTTGACATAATGCTTTACGTTATGAACAAAAGTTCTAAATCCCAAACCGTTCCCAAAACACAGAATAAACAATGCTTACGAAAAACAACTCTTAGCAAAGTCGGAATGTGAAGGTTGATGTGACTGGACAATTGAGCATCTTTGATTCCAAGGCTTAACTAACAGCTCGAAGCTAGCAGTAAATTGTCCCTTTCCAGTCCATGTGCACAGGAGCTTTCTACCCGAGAAAGTGCACAGGTTGCAGTTTTCAGCAATGCATCCTCAAAAAGTCAATTTCACCTTTTGGCAGCCCCGAAGGAACCTGCATCACATTAAGCATGAGAACTTCAAATAAGGGAAAGAGGGAAAAATCCTAACAAAAACAAGGTCCTTAGTTAAAATAAAAGAAAACAGCAGAAGCTGATTGTACAATTTCCTGCTCACAATGAAAACATTATATTTTTAAAACTGGTATTATAGAGCCTCTAAATGGGTTGCATTGCAGCAGAAAAGCAGAAATAACCTTAAGTCTTGCTGATATATCAAAAGATAAATAAACATCACATTGGTGGCATATATTCATGGTTACACTGATGTGTTACCTTAACCTTAAAGGATTAATTCTCTGCTTTTATACATCTCTATGAAAATATATACACACACTCAAAGTAGAGACCTACACATCTAAAAAGTAAAATGCTTTTAAACTCAAAGAAACACACTGCAAGATAAAAAAACTATATATAAAAAATACAAATATCAAACGAAATTACATCTACTCTCTGCCATCCAAATTTTCTGCCCTCTAAAACACAAAAGGAGGGGAAAAGGATTATGAGGAACATGACAACAAAACTATTTGGCTTTTTTATTATTATTTTTAAGAGTAGTCTAAACATAAAATAATAAAGATCTTAAGTACTGAAAAAAGGAAAAAGGTATTGCAATTGGAATTTTGAGTATATTCAGTGAATTGCTTTTGACCGTGCAGAGGCAGAACAGATGTAGTTTTGAGATTATATATTTTTAAAGATGAAAAAAAGAACGGTTAAGTTCTACTGCAAGCTTTCATCACTGATGTTTGACATGTCGCTAAATGTTCGCCATGTTCTGATGACCACTCAAAAACAAAGAAAAAAACTAATTTTGAAATACACATTAGGAATATACAATTATGGTTATGTAATTGTATTAGGATGAAAATGAAGTCAAGTTACAGTACTTAAAAATTAGATAGATGTTTGTAGGTAACATTATCACAAAATGAAAAGTATCCACTACTTCACATTTTTACATGATTTTCAGTCAAAATTACAGCTTATGCCATTCCCTGCTACTGCAGTAATTAAGTATTCAGACCTGTAAACAGCTTGGTTGGAATGATTTTACGACAAATCACCAAAAACATATCAACCATAAAAATCCAGCCCTGAAAATATCCCTCAAGCTCAGGAAACTCAATCCATGTGAAATAGACGGCAACTTAGGCGATGGCAGCATTCACTCACTCTCAACTCTGCATAAATCTGATGACAGGCAGTTTTCCTCCATTAACTTCCACATACCAAAAAACAAAACAAAAAACACAAACAAAAAAAACAAAAACAAAAAAGAGCATAGCAGTTTTAGAACCCTAATGGACAAGAAGATGCACAGCATATTTCAAAAAGCCAATGTGGAAGCCACGTCTGCTAGTTCAGTGACCATTAGATTGATTGGTAGAAAGGAAAGAAAGCCAAACAGATTAATAAAGACTAAAATCAATGAACACAGCCATCATTCCATATACAGGACATGTACTAATCAAAAATACCTTTATTTTTGGATCTTTCCCTGATATAGCAGGTGCCAGAGCTAGAATGTGCAGTACTGAAATGATGTAGGTGGAGCCCATGGATTTGGGGTAACACTTCGAGGTTAAGATGAAGCACTGGAATTTTCTTGATGCCAACTTCATCTGAGTAAATAAGCTTTGTTTTAACCAAGAGCGTTGCAATTCGTAAATTAGAACTCTGTGCTTATAATCTATGTATTTGTATTTACTACATCTTAACACATTAAATGCAGATTAGTTCATACCAGGATATTGAAGTGATTATTATTTTTTTTTTTTTAAAGGAGGAAACAGTGGGGAGAGAAATCAAAGTGATCATTTTCCTGTACATGGAATGTAAAGTATTTCAAGTGGCATATTTAAACAATTAGAAACCTTAACAGACAACAGTGTTGAGCTACTATGTTTGACCAAATCTCTGGTTTATTTTCTCTGTACTTCTCATGTGGAACAGGCATATTAATTAGAATGAGATCATCTCGCTTCATCCAATAAAGCCAATGTTATCTGAGGGCTGGACAGCATCCAAATTTCATTTCAATATGTCACTTTGGAATTATAAATGATAAATCAATATTTTTTAATACTTTCCCATTCTAATGTATTACAGTGGAAATAAGCCAGCATAGCCTGCAAGAAATATGCAGATTAAAAAGGTTATACTTTGAACACAGTGAAATGCTTTTTTTTTTTTTAATGAAACTTGAAGCAATAGGTCATTGTAGGCATTCAAAATTTACAAGGAGTTTGAAAAATTAATGTCATTTTGAAGTTAAAACAAGAAGTAACAGGTCAGTGACTCAACTGCAGTTGAAAAGAAGTTCATTAGCCTAGAGCAAGGCAAAACATATGGAATAAATTCCAAAGAATTCAAGAGGCATAAGTAGAATGGAGATGTTTAAATACCATCACTATTTAAGCATCATCACCATTTTCAGGAGAACATAACATATGCAGCACTAGTTGAACAAGGGCAGTTAATTAACACAGTAATAAAAAAAAAGTCTTTAACAATTAAACAGGGAATAAATTATATCTTTTCCTCACCTTGCCTACATGTAACGAAAATTAAAGTTCTAGTACACTGTCCTGAAGAGAGGTGGGCTCAACAAAACTCCAGAGTTTCTTTGAATCAATAGCTTTGTAAAGGAAGAAAGTTTGGGTTTTTTTTATTTTTTAGCTAGTTTGATATTCAACATCGAATATCAACACCGAAGATGACATAGAATAGAAAGAAACTATTCTGTCTTACTAATGGTGAAGATAGTTGAGCAGAATGAAATGTAATACTGAAATGCAACGTGTGTTTCACTATTTCAGACGTAACTGAAGCAGTAAGCATGTATTACAATTAAATACCAATTGAAATATTATGTCCATACTTTATTATGAATACAAATTAAGTAACAATATGTGTGTTATCTCATATTCTAAAGATATTGCAGCAACTTCAAAACACTGTCAGGAACAGTAGTTCCAGATATATACTCAAATCTAAATGTATCTCAAATGAGGAGTTTTTATTATAAACTTGCATTCATTTCCAAACTTCACAAAAGCAATTCAGGTCTCATTTAACATGACCTAAAAATAGTCAATTCCATTAAAATCAGTGGTGTTAATCTTGCATAAGATGAAAACTAACTCCCATTGATTTCACTGAAGTTACCTAACATATTCACTTAATCAGAGGGTAAGCAAAATCAGATACAGCTATCTTGAGTCAACCTGAGGAAAAAAAAACCTAACAACCACAGAAAAGCTCATGTCTCAAATCTCCAAATCTTCCTAGTGTGAACTGAAGCTCAAGACTTGCATTTTTTCATCATAAGCATCTAACTTATGAACATTTAAAGTTATCTCCACTTCTTAGAGAGACTTACAACAGCAAAAAGGAAAACTGTTTTCTTTGGTTTTGTTTCTGAATGGCTAAAACTACTAAATGTCATCTTTACTGAAAATCTGCCAGCAAGCATAACCTCCCTGAACTTCAGAGAACACAGATAAGCCTGATGAACACAGAACTTAAAAGCTCCCCCAGTTTTTCCATTGGTAAGAAAAGGTGTTGGCTTTTTTTTTTTTTTCATTTCCGTGGAGACTTTATTTTTTTTCTTTTTGACTTTTTTTTTTTAAAGTACATTGTAATTCCTGTGAAGAAGAATCCAAATACTCCTGTTTTATACCTTCCCTTTTAATTACATTATACTCCATTGTTATGAAAATTTGGACTTATTTAAAGCAGTGTGTACTTGAGTATTAGAGGTAATTTCCATTTTGGAATAACCCCCAATTATGAAACACTGCTGCAAAGGTGTAGGCTGTCCAAGACATCCTCCAGTTACAAAGACAGTGACTTGTACAGTATATTTAGAGAGAAATGGATACACAGAAAGAGTGCTGCAACACTAACTCTACTACAAGTGCTGGCTGGCAGGTATGTGGCTCAAGACAGTTGCCAGTTTCTTTCCACAACAGCAGAAGCTAGAATGCAGTAAGCAACTCCAAGGGACTGTTCAATGGACAGCGGAACAGCTGCATACATGCCCCTCAAAACACATCAGTGCCAATTACCAAGATTTTAAACTCTTCCTTTCCTATCTCTCAGTTTCATGCATATGAATGTACTAGCCATTTAAAGGGAGATGATATTTTTTGCTCTTTTCTTGCATCATATTGAGGAGCATGTGCAAGAGTGCTCAAGAGATACACAGACAAACACACACAGTGCTGTTGTCTGGACATGTATTCTTTTGCCTTACCAACACATTCTTGTAACCAGATTCTCATCTTACATTTTCAGTAGATGATACAAAACTGAGAGAAGCCATCAATTCTCTTTGGGGTAGAGAGGCCCTGCAGAGATCTGGATAGATTAGAGTACTTGGTAATCACCAACTGTATGAAATTAAACAAAAGCAAATGCTGGATTCTGCACATGGGAAGGTGAAATCCTGGCTGTGCATACAGGCTGGAAGACAAGTGGCAGTCAGGTGCTTGGGACCAAAGCTAAGTGAGCACTTAATGCTTTTAACCTAGGAAAGCAAAGGTTTCCAAACAAACCTTGTTTGGTTTCCTTCAAAAGAAAGGAAGGGGAAATGAAAAAAGAAGGAAAGAAAAGAGGAAGAAAAACTCTGGTGTCCAACAGATAGGTTTTAGCTAAATATCTGTAGGTATCCCACAGCGTACTTATTTAAGACTCAGTAGTCTTGGGACATGCTCCACTTCAATAGTCAAGAATATTCTTTTGAACAATCTTATTTGTATAAATGGTGAAAAGCTCTGACTACTCTTGTATCTTCTGGTTTATGAAGCATACACCTATGCATAAAGAGAAACTCTTCTGATGACTGTTTTCTCCTTAGCTGACCATAAGCATTTAAGCTCATGTTATGTGTTACTACCACAAATGTCAAGGGATTACAAATTATTGAGAGGTATTCTTTGTATGCCACATTGTAATTGAATAAGAGTTGACCAAATATGTCAACTGTTTATTTGGGGTAGATGCAAACTCTTGCTCAAACAGTTCCATCTTGGACCAACATGGTACCCCTCAGAGACAGATTAAAATAACTCTTAACATTCAAGTTACATGCATTTTTTTAAAATTATTTTTTATACTCTCAAGACTTTATAACATTGTTTTATGTTGAACAAGCGCTTGGTCAAATAAGTTTCCTACTAAAGGTTGTATGCCAAATCCCTAGTATTGTTTTACTGATTAATAACAGTAGATGACAAGTGAATATAAATGCTATTCATTATAACTTGGAATATTCAATAATCAAAGTGGATAAATGAGCTTAAGCAGAAACTCAAGAGATTAAATTTAGTTCATCTTTCTTTTGTATAGTTTAGTGCTGAGAAGAAATAAAGATGCTACTTTCTGAAGCAGTGATCCATGGTAAATAACCTGTTATTTTAAAAACAACATGTAATTATTCGGTATTTTAAAAGGTAGCTCTTAGATGCTTCTGTCTTCATAAACTTCTTAACTATACCTAATGTCAAATATTGATTTTGAATAATTTAAACAGCAATAAAATTGGCTTTTCATGACAGTCAGAGACATTTTATACCTAACGTTCATTTAAAGAAACATAGTGCTTTCCTATCTTTTGAATTTCAAAGCCATTAAAGTAATTGCAGGTCATTACGCTAAACTTCTTTGAATAATCAAGATATTTAATCTAATTCATAGACCATTCAAAACAGTGGACAAGAACGACTGGAATGTCAGGCATGGATTTTTGAGAGGTTCACCAGTTGAATTTTCAGATGTGCTTACCAGTATTTCTTTGGAAGAGACTACCTACACACTTCAACAGGTTGGAACTTGGAATTGAGTTCCACTGAGATTTTTCCAAAATGAATAACCTTCAGAAGAGAGGAGACTTCAAATAATATTTTCTTTCCTTGAAAATAACCTATTCATAGTCATGCAGACCTTTATTAAGCATTACAGTGTTTTACTGGATTTTACTTTATGGGAATATTAGAACATAAGATCTCCCAAGTTGGAAGGGACCCACAAGGATCATTGAGTCAGAATGAGTATGTTCTTTAAATGTATTAAAAAAAAAGAGGGAGGGGGGAAGAGGAGGCAAGGGGATGAATATCACTGAAACAATCACACTACGCATCAAACTGATTTTTCATCAATGAATGCAATTAAATATGACCATTCACACATAGGACCAGACTGCTCAAATTTCTTTGCAAATGCTAAAATATCTATAAGCACCTTCATTTTTAACATCTGTTATGTATAAACTATCATCATTGATTCCCATTATCAATTATGGTCACCTCAAACTCTGGATATCAAATAAATTACAAGCAAGTACACACCATTAGGTACCTGAGTTTGATAACTTTGGCTTGAGCGATTTAGCTCTATGCAAAGCTATTGTATTATTCAATATACTTTCTTATTTAAAATCCATACTAAATTTTTTAACTCAAGTCACTTAGTTGCTAAGTTTCTCCCACATTCTCACAGCCCACTCCTCCTCCAAATTTCTGGGCTAGAATTTATTTCAGAGACCTTCCCATATGAAATACATTTTCCCCCTCAACACACACTAGCTCAAACAACAGCATTAAGAAGATATAGCCGTGATTTTTTTTTTCCTACAAAAAATCATTATAGTGCATACCAGCATCAGTAGGAGGAGGCAAAACAATAAATTACAGCACTGAAATATAAACAGCATGTTATGCATTTTGCAACAGCAATTTGTACTTGAGTAGAGATAAGCCATTACTGTTTGTGGTGCATCATGGATCACGAACCAGCAACTGCACACATTTTAAATGAAAAAATTGTATGGCTTTAAAGAAAAAAAGTTCTTTTGGGAAAAATTTCAAAACTCATCCGCCTACTAAACAGCAATTACTTTCGTGGGACAGTTTCTATGCCAGATGTAGGACTGCTTTGTGTTCCCGAGGCATGTAAAACCAATAGGCACATTCTCAGTAAAGACACAAATCACACATTATGATAGTACTAAATGGAACATTTCAGTTGCCTAGGTATTACAGAATACTGCAGCCAAAGGTTTACAGGACTCCTAGCTAATTTCTGAGTAGCGCAGGACTGAAGCAACTACTACTGATTTTTAAATATTAAGAACTCTTATTTAAAAATGCTCTATTTCACCAAAGTCAGGGGGAAAAGTATTATTACCACTCCCCCCACAATAACATTTTGGGCTAACTCTGGGTACTACCAAACCTATGTTTTGTGGGACTATTACTGCAAACTTTTTCAGAACTACAGCTATGAAAGCTTCCCAATAGCTTATGTGAAATTATGAGGCCACTTTAATCACACCTTCATCTCAATTCTTATAACTTGTATCAACAGCAAACAAAAAACTTGTAATGAATCAACTGACTTTAAAAGCTTATAATGAATGTCCTTATAAATACTAGATTTCTATCTTTTTCTTCTAATCATATCAAATGATCGTTTACATTTTACCTCCAAATGAAGAGTAATAATTCTGAATCCTAAGAACTGTTCTAAAAAATTATGTGCATCATAGACATTATACTTTTTTTCCTCCTCCATTCATATTCATATGAATGTCACTATCATACACTAAGGAATGCAAACATACAATTTGAGAGCATGAATTCAAAATTAATTTGATTCCTCACTACAAATGTGTACAAGAATATTGGGATTAGAAGAGACAAAACATGAACTCAGCACAGGAGAAAAGACCATTCAATTTCACCAATGCTCTTTGAAAAGACACCTCCAAAAAACTGATAAAAAAATTGAAGAAATTATATATGAAACTGTAATAGTTAAAATGCCTACCTTACTGTAGCTTACTTTGAATACATTGAAGATCAAAGAAACAAATGACTGATATTGAAATTACCGAATATTTACTATTTTAAAGACTGTTAGGAAACTACACTTAAAAGCAAAGAAAGTGATAAGAAATAGTGAAGATGTTGGTTTCTTATTATAAATGGCTGTTTTTAAGTGCAGAATCTACCCAGGTGTAGATAAAGTTGGACTTGCTTCCTGCAACAACAAAAAGAAACTTACTGCCCCCTCTTGGGATTGGCAGAACAAAGTTAAGTTTTTTCTAATCCCAGCCACATAACTGAACACAATGTTCATTTTCAGATAATACCAAGACTTGATCCATCTCTGAAGTTGGTAGAAAGGTTGATGTCTTTGAGACGCCTACTGGAAGTTATATTTCTAAGTTCAACATAAGAGAAAACAAATTATTCATCAGGAGGTACAATATTTTAACAACCAAAAGGAACATTTTCTGTCCTAAAAGGTATAAGAATTTTTTTTTAAAGCTAGGCTTTCTCCTCTCATCGAGGAGCGCACTCCAACATTATGCATTTGTCTATGAGCCCTTTTTAAGATTTTAACAGAAGATCTTGATAGTCTCCTTTACTATTACAAGACACAGAACAGTTACAAACTTATATAAAAAGCCAATAGCTCCTTACAGAAGCTATATATGATTTCATTTTAAAAAATAATAAATTAATCCATGCAAAATTTAGCTTGGGGAAAAAAACCATCCAAACTTATATTGGAAGGAAATGAGTTACAAGAGCTTTGTAAAACACCAATAAAAGGTTTTCCACTTAAAATAGTGACTACATCCACAATCTTCTATTAGACAAAGGAGGCATAAAAATCAATATTTGTTGGCACAGAGTGGACTGAGGATTGAAATGATAATAATAAAAGCAATTCAGCAGAACATTGTAGAGGGATGTGTAAATGGGTGATGTGAAAAACATGGGGCTGGGAAACCAGACACGGCAAAGAATCATTTGGAAACGTGAGATGTTAAACCTAAACCTAAGCCAGTCCCACAGCAGGGCTGACTCTTGCAATCCATCCATTGGTAGCAGACAGCATTTCTACCAGGACGAAATACGCTTCATCAATTTCCCAGATTATTTGAACATAAGCATCATTTCTGTCAACATCATATCAATCTGCTTTCCCCATTCTGTGTGATATCCAATGCCACCAATTTATTGCCAATGCAAAGAAAATTCTGCTTTTTTCTTGAGTTTATGTTCTTTCTTGAGCGTCACAAAGTTCATGCTCTTGCTTAAGAACCTATTGCATTCTGGTCATGTTCTTGATGACCAGTGCAGCTGTTGTAGAAGCAGTATCTAGTGACAACCAAATAAAAAGTTTTGCCCTTTGAAATCAGGATTAACTGTATCCTAGCAGATGAAGTTCTAGAAGTGCTTGCCCTATAACATTTGTGTATAACTTTTTTAAATCCAGCTGAAATGACAGATGATTTTAAGTCATAAGAAACAGCAACATCAGACCATCAGCATAAACATCACCTCCCACACTCTGCCATGCAATCAACAGATTTCGTGCTAAGTGAAACTGCCTCTTCCCCTACAAATAAAGTACAAAAAGATAATCATATATTTCAGAGAGATAAAACTAAGCTCCTCATTGCAGTTTAGAAATAATTGAGCATGTGTGCTCAAGCTTCACACAGATGTTACAATGCTCTGAGATTTCTTGCTGATGAATATGGTAAACCAAAACACCCATCTGGACGCACAAAAACAATGCACAAATGAAACCCTGGTCAAGTAATTCATTCTGTACTGATGACTAGGGTCTTTAATTTAGATTGCTCATAAAAGTCATGTAATTGTAGACTATTCAAATGTGGCAGGAAAATTATGAACATTTTATTAATCTGAGAAAAATACATAAAAACATTCATAAGCCTCTAAAGTTATTGCCACAGAAACTGCTTCAGGCTTCAAAAGACAAAGTACTTCACAATTATTCTGCTTCAATATGATACTCACTGTACTACGTTTAATCAACTGTTAATACAAAGTAAAGAGGTCCCCTAAGCACTGCATAGAAAATTCCTGTCCTGTTAATATATCATATGATGTAGAATGTAACACACTCACCAACAGCTGAAAATGTGAAGAGCACTTATACCATGCTCCTCCAGATCCAGAGAGATGAGACAGACTTTAGGACAAAAGGACTGCTTTGGACTACTGGCCCAAAACCAAATTTTCTGCTTTAAAAAATTAAACATAATACAAGCTTAAAATAATTCACTGAAGCACTGAAGTGAAAGAAGGACATTACACTGTACTTGAGCCAAACAACAACAAAAAAAACCACAAAAAAAAACAACCAACCAAAGGCAATACTATTGTGGTAAACTTTAAGCTCCTGAAGAGAATCTTGTAATGACAAGAAATGCACATTCACGTCCAAGTTTCAACTGGTGAAGATGATTCTGTTCACAATTTTCTCATGGACTTTCCCTTAGGTGACTAAAAACTACACTGTTGTTTATACTGATCAAGTTTCAAGACTTATGTTTTGAGATATTAAATTATTTATACTGTACTTCAATCAAGCTAAAGTTAAGTGAGTTCAGACCTGGGATGGTATTCTGAAGATGTGAAGAAGTTGGGATGAGGAAAACTATAATAAAGGGACTAGGCAAAGAATACTGTCAGCTGCAGAGAACGAAAATTGTAAAAGACTTGAAAACCTATACTCAAAATTTTGAGAATATCCTCTTGATTCAAAGTTTTCAAGATGATAAAGGTAAAGAAGAGTGTCTGGTGATGTTATTGTCTTGTATTACCACCAAAATTGCAGAAATAAAAATAAACAAGACATTCAAACTTACAGTCACAGGATATAAACAGAATATGGAATGGGTTGCCAGGGAAAAGCTAACTATCTGAGTACATTATGACACCTTCAGTTAATTTTAAACACCTTACCTATTTGTATTAATGGATTCAAGTATTACGAATCTTCTCCAACCCCTAGCTCAAAGATTAAAATAAAGACAAGTTGTAACCCACTAATGTATTCTCGAAGTAAAAGAACCTATGCTGCAAGATGTTAAGCATGCCTATAATAACATGAAGATCCTATTATGTAAGTGACTATAGAGACTGAGATTGCACGGCCTGGTCTCCTTACTTTGAGTCTAACAACACAGTTGTACATTAAGTACAACTTAAAGCTTACAACAAGAGACTACGTAGATATAAATACTCAGTAGTCCCACTCCTGCCATGAACTTGGTATAGATCCTGAGGCAATTCACTCCTTTTCAGATGCTGTATGGAAGTAGATAACAAAAAACACATCTCTCACACGTTTCAAATTTAAGTTAATACTCAGAGAGTTTGATTTTGAGTGTCTTACTCAGATGCTAAAAATAATTGCACTGATATTATGAAGTTATGCCAGTAGGTTAGTACTTCTGCTGCCTTTCAAAACGAAGTCCTAAAATGTTAGTCTCTTGAATCAGTTTACTAGCTACCAATAAAGTACCTTTAGGATACTTTCAGTTGCATTTATATGACATAAATGATACTACTTTAATAATTTGTGCTTGAGATATACAGTGATGAGGGAATTACTGCTTACCTGGGGAGACAACATAATTAGAAAAGTGACACAGAAGGGACATAAAAATGAATTAAAAAGCTTCAGAAATTAACTAGTCTCACCACTCCACTGATGTTTGTTTTAAGTTGTTAGAGGAGCATCCAAGTGAGAAGTATGAACGGAGAATCAAAAGAATTTGTGGTATTATAAATAATTAAAATTTCTGCCCTATCATTTCTCAAGGCTCACAAGGAGCAAGGGAGTGCAACCAACTGGGTCAGACAAATGAACCCATCCACACAGCTGGCAAAGAAGTCTGCCTGAGCATAGCTAATGTGCTAGGGTAGGAATATTTGAACAGGTGTAATTATACTAATGATTTATTGAATGTTTGATTAATTGGAAATTAAGTGAATGCACAGTGGCAGAATTGTCATAGCTAATTGTTCAGATGTTTGCTTAAAAGGTGCTCAAACTCCCTTCAGAAAGGCAATTAACAACATCCTAAATCATAGAAATGAATTACCTGTGTAGAACTATCTGATGCAAAGGTACACTTAAAAAAACTGAACAAACTATTCTCACAAGGAGCAACTTCATAAACATTAATGTAGGTCCCAGCTGCCTTATATTGCTAAGGAAAGCAAAGGAATAAGTGGTCCTTGTGACTGTGAGAAATAACGTGGGAGAGAAAGTTGTACAGTCAACTGCCATTGAGGAGGCAGTCCAGAAACATCTGGAAAAGGCTCCCACAGAAACTGATCATCAACCAACTGTTAACAAAGCTATTTCCCAGGTAAGCTTTAGATTTTATGCTTTCAATGAGTGTTATTTTACAGTAACTTTGTGAAGAATACTTACTATTGTCTTGTTCATTTTTCAGTGAATGGTAGAGAATCAACAAAAATGGGGTTCTGACATTTCTTTTTCTTTCTGTGTTCACTGATTACAAGTCAACTCCAATTCAAAACAACTTTGAATCCTAGAATTGCAAGCTCAGCTTAGTACATGAAACCTAGTAGGGTCCTGGCATATTCCGACCTATCATTACCACTTGGATCCAAAATTTGTCATGCAGTAGCTTCTTGATAATGTAGGTAATGGAATAAAGTAACATCCCTTTATAACAGAGACGTTACAAAAAGGCTAACATTATATAATGCATGCAACTCTGGAATCAGAACATGCAAATGAGTAGTCAGACTACAGTTGGTAATTATCACACAATAGGTTTACTATTCTTATCATTTCCATTATTTGGCAAGGCAGTTAAGAAAATTTTAGAAGAGAACAGTAAGCCCCCAGCTAATTCCTGGAACATAATATTTCTTCAGAAGTTCCATGAAAAAAACACACAGACTTTAATAGTAAACTGAGCAGTTTAAATAAGCTTGTCAGGACATGGATCAGGAGATCAGAGGCAGGCTGCAAACCCAAACTAAAATCAGGGCCAGTAATTTTGTACTTTACTAGAAGATAGAGGTTTTTTATTATGAATGGGATACTGGTAAAAGATTTGGAAAGGCAGATTACAGGGGGCGCTACCCTGATTGAACATTTCTGCTTGAGTTAATGCATGTTACGTGTGATAGCTAAGTCACAGTTTCATAAACAAGCTCATTTTTGTGTATCTTCAAACACTAAGCTAGATTGTGGTTTTGAAGTGATCTATATATGGATGAAATGCTTTATTCATAGAAAGCAAATAGCTCACAGTTATTATTAATTACAGCCGTGACTTAAGAGGACCTAGCTGCTACTCTTTGTTGATCTTGATAACAAATCACGATGACAAGGAACTATGTCATAATGTAAGCCACATAATGTTTCCAGTTTAAGCAGAGCTGTAATGATAAAAACTGAAAATAATCTATGTTTTGTACGTTTACTCTCAACAAGCAGGACTGTTGTTCTATCAACTGCTCTTTCTCATTAAGACGAAAAACAGCTTAGCCCCAAGAGCTCACTGAGACTGACAAAAGCCACAGGCCCAGAGAGAGATCAAGTGAGCTACACTGTTACTTGTACACTTGCTCTGAATTTGAGTAGCTCCTTCAGTAATACTTGAAATCACTTCATACTGCAACCACAATAAAATGGATGCCACTTGACAGAGTCAAACATGGAGCAAGTCTATAACATCATACTGCTCCTCCTTTCCCACTTAGCAGCAGAATCCTCTGACTCTGATTAACTGAACAGCTTAATTAAAATAAAATTAGCACTCTTTGCCTTCCCTGCTGTCCTCCCTACTGTGAAAATCTACTGGTATTCCAACTTCTAATTACCAAATCAACTTACTTAATAACGTGTTCTTTGAACTTCCATTTATCATTTTTTGTTCTCCTGACAGTCTCAGATTTTG
This sequence comes from Gallus gallus, assembly GCF_016699485.2. Taxonomy (NCBI): domain Eukaryota; kingdom Metazoa; phylum Chordata; class Aves; order Galliformes; family Phasianidae; genus Gallus; species Gallus gallus. The sequence continues at coordinate 11,360,466 of NC_052545.1, forward strand.
CCACTTCAACAAACATCACCCTTTCAGCCACACAAAAATATAAAAAGACCACTCGTGAGCTCCAAGCCATCTATCGTACGATAAGGCCATGAAGTAAGTAAATATAAAACAACCAGGTCCAAATGTAACTTTATTTAAAGGAGGTATATGTAAATTACCAAGAAAACCAGCTAGGGTATAGTGAGATGTGAATACAGTCAAGCTAATGAAATTAAGAGAAGACAATAAGAAAGAATGAAGAAATTCTAGGTTATTTTCAACAAGTATCATTCGTATCTGCTGTTGTATATGTTAAGAAGACTTCCCCTAACTATTTAAGTTTCAAAAAATGAATTTGAGTGACTATGACACTGCTTTCTTCATCAAGAGAAAGCAAGCCTCTTGCCAATCAGAAAGTCTCCACCTAACATCTCACTTCACTGATAACATGACAAAATGTTTGTGTCAACAAGAAAAAAAAGCACAATGATGGAAAAGAAAGTGTGCTCTGACAAGATTAAAAAAAAATATTAACCTTAAAGGTGCTTTTTGAGATACGGTATAGAAATTGAGATATGTACAGAAAGCTGTAGAGGAAGTAAGGACATGCAAATAATTTTCATAAAGATGTATGATTAATTCCACTTCTGTTTGCATAACCTCAGATTTGAGTAGGTCTTGACATTGGAACCATCTACCACATCATATTCCAGTACCCATAAACTGCATTTTTTAATGCAGGATCAAAAGAGATTTTCCTTTGTGAAAGGAATGCGGAAAAATTAAGAAAGAATTCTATTACTTGATTAACTTGCAGCACGGGCTTTTACTATATCAACAAAGCAAAACAAGAAACAGCTAGTGGGTCATCCCTGAATATAGGAGATAATCAGTCAATTTGGTATTCAGCAAAATTCTCAGATTTGTAGGTAGCATTTACCCCATATTTTCATGCTTTGGAAACAATGCACATTCTTTAATCTTCTTAGGACAATCCCTGAAATCCAACTGGAAAACTAGTTCTTCCTTCTGAAATTTGTACAGATATTCACAGCAATATATTTCAAGGTAGTCTGGAAAATCTTCAATAAACAAGGAGTACTGTAAGTCAATCACTATTCTTCCAACTTTTTTTTTTTTAAACATACAGGTACACTCAACTAGAAGTGATGATAATTTCTCTCATGAACACATGGAGAACACATTTCACTGAAACACTTCATATCAAACTACTGTGATGCAACTCTTGTCCTCAGCACCTTCCTAAGGACCTCTTTTTTTAGAGCAAGACAAACATCATAATTCAACTATGCAACCAAAAATAGCATATAATCTCTACCCATATTAACTAGCATTGTTTTGTATAAGCCTTGCAGAAAGCCTCTAAGACAAATGTGTTTATACCAGAAAGTGAATATTGTAAGGAATAGCTATTTCTTCAATTGCTCATTGGTTAGAAGGCCTGAATTCATTACCTGCTACATAAAACAGTAGAACACATGTGCATATCGCTAAAGTACTTCAGTTTTTCAGGGGGAAAAAAAAAACATTCATCACTGTGGACATACTTATCAATATAAGTATTTTCAGTTTTACAATGAAAAAGAGTAATTTACATGATCTATTAACGTTCCTTTTGAGGTATCTTCCATACTTCGTTTCCACTTCTCAGTTCATTTTCTTGTTATTTATACCATTAACATATGCTACATACAGCTGCAACTGCGTTGGCACAGATTGCGAGTCTGAAATCATAGAAGCAAACAAAAAATCCTTCTAATGTATCTCATAAATATATGAATTAACTGTAACTGGATTGTATAAACATACAATATTACATTGTAAGTGTATATCGTAATGCCTAATATTACACATGTAGTATTGTATGTTGTTAATACAGTTCAGTTAGTAATTAAATTGTGATAGAGAACACAGATTCCACAACCCATGCAATGTTATTGTTTTTGATACATGTGCAGTAGATGGCAAATCTCCATGAAAGAAACAACAAAAAACTATGGCAGTAGTTGTGGGGAAGATGTTATAGCAATTCCACTGTTTTTCCTTTCTTTTTAAGAGAGGTGCTTAGGAGACTTTATGATGTAAACTAGGCATTAGTGATGGAAGGTGCTGCACAGTTCTTCAGATAATACTGCTCAGAGCCTCCTAGTGCCAGTCGTTGTAGAGATGAGGGCCTGCCACTTGCCACCAGGCAGAAAGGTTTCATTAACTCACCCATAGGATTCATTCTTTATCATGATTTTGACATGTACAGAACATTTTTCATTTTCCATTACCTCAAGGAAAAACAAGAGGGGAAAAAAATAAAGGATCTTTCATTTGCCACACCATCATTTAAAGAGACTGAGCTGGTTTCATTAATGTTTTTAATTCCAGTCATTTTTGATTTAGTACAGCATTCTGTATGTAATGATCAATCAGTAATCAGTAATGATCAATTTTTTTTTAGACTTTTGAGTTTATTAAGGAACCACTAGAAAAGAACATCCTCTATGTTTTATGTTACGTTAACACACACACACACACACACACGGAAAACACTCATCCCTTCTTACATCAGCCCTGGCATTTCTTTCCAGCACCTGCAGGGCTAACACCTTTGGGGGTGGAAATACATTAGATTAACATCAGTTGACAGTGTGATAAGGATACCATACATATGATCCATCAAAATAAACTGGTGTAAATATTTTTCATGCTTCTAAAAATGAATTACTACTTTCCTTTTAAGCATGTTTTTTAAACCTATGAAGCTACTTTTTTCAGCCCCATGTTTTCTAAATTGAATTAGCCAGAAAAATTATACATATATCAAATCTACGGTGATTATAAGAGGAAAACAAGGACGGAGATACTGTTTTCATTCTTCCTTTTAAGCATTTTTACATCTGCAACTACACATGTCTCATCAGTTTTGCAAAAGAAGGAAAAAAAGAGGAAAGCTTTATTTAGAGTAAAATGTTAATTAATATCTATTTTTAGAATTTTTTTTCCCCAAAGCATCAATCAATCAGTCTTTCTTTGCTTTAATGCACAGGAATGAAATTTACCATTTAAAAAAAATCTGCATACTGATCACTAGTACGTTCCTTTTCCTCAGCAGCTCCTACAACCATCCCTTTCTCTAAGGAAAAAAAATTGTCAAAATACGTATTTTTGCTGAGAACACTCAAGTTCAGCAACTCTAAGCTTCCGTTTTCTTTTTATGATGCAAAACTATTGCACAGCTGAGAATCATTTATTGAGTAATACCCAATCCTCTCCTACCTATCATCAGAGCACTAATAGCATCACAGAAGTAGAACCCTGTCTGTCTATCACATAGTCATACAAAAATTGAAAGCCAATCATAAGAATGTTTCATATGAAAACAAAATACAGTCTTAAAGAGTTCAAATCTCCTTGGGAAACATCCCTCAAATTTCTTTCCCTGTGTTTCGACAGGTGAATAGCACCTAGTGATCTTCAGGTTTGGCACATAAAATCTACACAAACGAAACATTTCATAATGCCTTCATGATTTAAAAGAAGCGTGGTTCTACACAAGTACATAACCACCATATTGTAATCTAAATATGGTTGTCCAATTGCCTGTGCTCAAGAAAGAAATATTGTTAGACTATGTGTTCTATTAATGCAAACTGAGAAGTAAGCTTTTTCCTAATATTCCCCAAAGATTCTGGTACTAGTGTTAAGTTTCAACTGTCTTTGATTATCTTTGCTTCATCAGGTTTTCTATTGCACAGACTTGCAATGGGGCTGTCGTAGTTGGGATTAAAGATATCCCCCAAAAAAGCATTAAGTGGACCAGACAGCTTTCTACAGAATGTTACAGGCAAAGGAAATTCAAAGATCGGGACTCTAAAACAGTCTTTTTGCACTTGGAATAAACCTCAGGGTACAGCCTCCATTTGTTATCCTCTTTCTACTTGAAGATAAGTCAGTATTATACATCAAGAATAACATTCATAGGAAAGCATTAAAAAATTGTATTCTTCATTAAAAAGTCCATTATACAAAGTGCTGAATGTTTTTGACCTTTTCCTCATAAAAACTCTGTTTATAGTAAAAAGTAAATCTAATTTTACAGCATCTTAAAATGAAAAAAATGTTGTTTTTTTAATTAGTGGTTTATTTAACATATAAAATAAAATGCTGCAGTGTTACTGCTTTCACAGAAACAACTTTGAGCATCTAGACAAACTACCAGCCTACCTCAACACTGCCTTAATCTACATCTGAAGCCCTTCATGCTCATCCACGCAGCAAAAACAGTTATAATGATTCCTGAAACCACAGAGCCATAGAATATCAGCAGCTATTCTTCTTCTTCTTATCATCATCATTTTCTTCCTAAAAAGAATCTGGAACATCTAATTAAATGTCAGCCTTGATTTTTTTCCCCACGTTTTTAAGTTTGAATTTAGTGGTTTTGCTTTCCAAAGACTTACAAAACCAAAAACATAAAAAGAGGACAAAGTAAATATGGCAATAAAAGTCATGAACGACTTCAACAGCTAGCGTATTAACCATTTCAGTAAGGCTGATTTAGTACACAGGATTTTGACGAAGACAACTGATATCATCTGTGTAATTAATCCGTGTCAATTCTAAGGGATTCTTATCTTCTAAAGGAAATGGGTCATGATAACAAGCATTGATTTCCTGCTCCTCCCATCTCTCAGATCATGAGCCCACATTTGAAGAACATTATTTTCACTTTGTTATTGACTGTAAACCAAAATCTCACTAACATACCCAGCAAACTTAAAAAGCATGAATGAATGGCTAACCTCACACAATCGTCACACACGGGAAAGCACGCACTTCTACAGGTACGGTGCAAGTATGGAACCTTTTGTCTGCAGAGAAGCCACCAACCCTGAGGATTTGACACATCTATCACCAGTATCTTAGTATTGTCTTCCATAAATTCAAGGCGGGGGAAAAACACCACTGAAAACAACAGCCACAATCATAGATTTTTCTCACATGCTTGTATGCATCAAAATAACCTACAAAGTCTGATTTGCTGTTTCTAGAAGAATTAAAGATCTGTCACTCAACAGTTCCACCTGAACTAAGGCTTTACTACACTAAACTTCATTTTTCACCTATTTAGGGCAAGAGAAGCCATGCAGAAAAAAAATGCACTCCAAGTTCGAGAAAATAATAGGCCGAAATATTAGTTTTTACAGACTTCCTTGACAATAAACATCTCAAAATCTTTGAGCAAACCCTCTACCACGCTTTGTATGCAGTATTTATATGCCTTAGTCATACAACATCAGCATGATGTTTTGGTTTATCTTCTTCATAACCTTCTCTTTGAAAAGGCCAAGATGATAATATATATTAAAGGATCTGAGGGACTTTCAAACAAAGCTACACTGATCACGTATGTGACACACACATACCATGGTCCTGTTGCATATGTCTGTTAACCAAATAGCACTATCATGGAAGTCACTTTTTTGTTTGTTTTTTTACAGATTTACATGATAGAAATCAGAATAAGAGTAACTGACATGATTGTAGCCTGTATTTTTAAGGCAACTGTCCACAATTAGTATTGTAATGGAATGCCTCTATAAAGCTGCGCCCTTTGAACCCTTTGCTCAGATCACATTTTCTGCCAAATATGCTGTTCTTTGAAATGTAATTAGTCATCAGCAGAAAGCTGATTTCAAGCAACTGTTTCTGATGTTTAACAGACTTCTAGAGCCAGCGCCTGTAATTCAGCCAGGGTTATGCTCATGAATTATACAGAGAAAGTTGTGAGTGAAATTAATCCATCCCGTAACACACCAAAAGGATTGTGTGGTGTGTTGACATACAGCTCTGGAAAACCAGATGCACGTTTTGGATAAGTTGTAATGAATGCTCTGTTACTGATACTTACCATCAGACTCACTCCTATGAGCAAGAGCCACCACCAGCAAACAACGAGAACAGACAATTAGCTTAATGATCATTTCAAATGACATTAAAATAAACTAATATAGTGGGAAAAGCATCTTCTGAATCAGTCTGAAATTGATCATTTCAGGCAGCATGCAGGCAATCAGAAACAGAGACTTAATGAAGAACAGAAAGATTTCTCTATGGAATCAAATTTCAGAAGCCTTAAAAAGCAAAGTGCTCCATCCAAGTCAACATCAGGTAATTTTTGTCCTCATCTTGTACAACAATTCCATAATTTTCAAAAGGAAACAAAGTGAATTACACATTTAGAAATAAAAAGAGAGAGGGCAGATATTACAGGAATCTCTTCTCAAAGACTACTGCTTCACTTGAAATATTAAGTTAGAAGATAGGGCATAGGTAGATACCATTTTTTTTTTTCCTACAAGATTAAGTTCCGGATTTAACAATGAATCTCTGTCAGCTTGTTTGGGTTTTTTAATTTCCCCTGTTCATGACAGCTAGATATATTTAATACCTCTGGATGACTTTTATTCAATGTGAAAGATCGTTCAGGATTCCCAAGTACTTGCTATACTAATGGAAAGGCAATTAAGAATATTTTAGTTAAAAACTATAAATCATAACATATCTACACACTGTTCACCTCCACTCCTAGCTGTACAGATTATCCCACGCCGAGACACATTCCAGCTACAACATCCAGATAGGAAAATTTCTTAAGCTCTGAAGTCCATATTAAAATGACATCGGCCATTGGGCTCAATCTACATTAAAACTTAAGCAGTTTATTAAAAAAAAAGAGAAAATACAATTAACAGACATTTCATGTCTCAAAGAGTACTGCTACAAAAGGAACGGCACACACAAAGTTTTCTCAACACTTTAACAGAGCGTCATTAAGCACAAACAGAAACAACAGCCTGGTGAGATAAGGCAACAGGTAGAAGTTGAACAAACAAGACAGTTACCAAACATGTTACATTATCTACTGAAGTCACTAAAAAAAAAAATAAGATGACTTGAACCACAGTAAACTTCATTACACAAGTTGCAAATTCCAAGCTCTGCTGCACAAACTTAGAGCCTTCATAGCACAGATCCATTTGCGTTAATCAGATATGTAGACAGACAATCATTATAGCTTACCTAGCCAGCTTCAAATATACAGAGTCCTATTAATGTAGAATTAGCCAAATCAAGTAAAGGCACAACTTCAATTTATGTAAGAACTTACTCTTCAATTGTTTTGTGAACCAAGTTGGATGGTCCATCCACTAGAATGTATGCATCAACTAGAATTTCCCTTTTCATAGGTTACAAACAGCTCTATGTATATAACCTAAATATTGAAAATTCTGATTAACAGCTTAAGAGTAGTTGAATTTAAGTTTAGAGCTATTTCTCATTCTCTGTTTTACACTTTCTGTACTGTTTAATTTTGGAAATCCAACAGATGGTGTGACAACAGACATGATCATATCACCAGTTCATTAATAACAAAGAATTACATTGAATGACAATATTTCTTTCTTTAAATACCTGCAAAAAAAGAAGTTTACCTTTCAAACTGAATTGCTACTCAGTTTGCCAATCAAACAAATCCCATTCAGCTACACAATATGACTGAATATATGCCTGACTAAACAGGAAGGTCCCGCGATATGTGCCCTACATGCCACAGGAGTCAGGACTTAATCGACTGGATAGAAAAGGTAAGTTAATAGCAATGGGTCTCTGGTTTATCCCCAGGAGCATTAAGTTGGAGTTTTATAGCAAGAGAATCCACTGTTAATTTCACTCTCCCTTATCTCAGTGTCAACCACTGTATTAGTCTATCCCTTAAGGACAAATTTGCTAATGGTTTTTGTCACAAATACTGTAATAGCAATGACGTTTTGAAAGCCTGACTTACTTGGTAATCATACAAACACACCAGTCACTATGCAAGCCCCCCCCTTCCCCCCCCAGAAAAACACAACCCCCCAAAAAACACAAAAAAGCACCTCCCACTAGAATTATAGGTAATTAACTGCTCAGTTAAGTATGTTTAAACACAGCAATCACATTACAGAGGAAAACAAACTTCAGCAAAATTATTTGTTTTTAAAACGGTGGAGTTTGCAGTGTACTTTTTAGATGTGTGCTTTCAAAAAACTTAATAGAATTGCTATTTGGACATTCAATCATGACTGTTACAAAAAAAAAAACCAACATCAGCCTACAAAAATTACCTACTAATCACCAAATCCTTCAGCTTGGTTTTGTATCATATGATTCCTATGGTCATGCTGTAAATTGGCTACCACATCTTCTCTTAGCTCATTCTGAGCAGAAATCAATACATAAAAAGAAAGCCTTCAACAAGATGCACAATCCCTACTCCTCTCTCTCCAATAATATTATCTGATACAAATAATGCCTAAATGACAGCAAGAGTATGGGGAGGTAAAGAGGGATTCAAAGTGTGACAAGTACATCCTGAGTGTTCTGTTGCATTCAATTCCAATTGGAAGCTCTCATTTTAGGCTGAAGTGTACAAAAATATGGCTTTTAAAATTTCTAAGTGTCAGCCTCTAAAGTAAACCTAATTTTTAATGCCTTGAATTATTTCCATTTCTTCGTTCCTGTATGCAAGAGTGGTCACTGTGTCATACATGGGTTTTACATAACCTTTGAAGATGAAACTACAGTTCTAAGTGTTTTTTAATCGAACAATGTTTTAAGTATTACTATATTCAACAAACAACAGTGGAGTTACATAGGAAGTGAAAGACTGGCTTGAGATAAGTCATTTGAAAAACATAAACAATTTCTTTATGCAAAATGCTAACAAAATATAGTGATGTAACTGCACCAAATTAGGATGTGATACACAGAAACGGTAGCAAAAAAACGCTGGGGAGTTCTATCAGATCTAAAACAGGACAAAATAAACATACAGGCTGTAGAGTAATACAGAACCTTAACCACGGCTTACGTCAAGGATGAGCAAGCCTCATAATGATTGAGAAGTTATTATGAAATTGGGTTGCTATGGGGGGAAAAAAGAAACCAAAACAAAACCCTCCTTTAAAAATTGATTTACTGAGTGAACACTTCTTTTATTCTTATTTTTTAAGCTTACGCTGCCACCTTCTGGTTATGTAAGCTATTTCATCCACAATGTGCCAAAACTCTACTGGTGAACTTGAAAGCTAAAACTGACCAAGACTTAGCAGTATGCACAACTGTATTAATAGAAGATAGGAAGAGATTTTTAGTACTTCTACAGGAAGTATTACTTCCAAGGAAAGATAAAACATAAAGAGAGGGAACTTCTGAAACAACATAAAATTTGAGTAGGTTTTAAATATAGAGAAAAATAAAAGGCATTAAAGAACACTGTAATATTTACAAGAGCACCTCCTTATAAAGTGAGTATCAAGCTTTGGGACTTTTAAAACTAGTTTTGAAAAGGCAAGAGTTGGATGTGGAAGATCAACTCTAGTGGATATTTTGATAGATATTAATAAGTCTATTAGCATACAGAATAACTCGGTTCCAAGTTCTAATCTGACTGGATACTTAATTGTAACACACTATATATACTTGGCTTCCAATAAGGTAAGTAAGCCACATTTCTAGAGAGAGGGGGAGCACTAACTTAACAACTGACCTGCTTTGAGAGCCTTCGTATTTACGTTCTTATGAAGAAGCAGATCTTCCAAAAAGCACGACACTTTATTTCGAAGATGACTTTTACCTATATTAAGTATATTAAAAGTTTTGGACCCAATAACCTTCAGACATAGTAGCAACAACCAATATTTGCACTGAGTTCAGCTGAAGCTATATGCCAACATGGGCCTCCGTATGCCTTGCTTACCTAAGATGAAATGCTGTTCACTCCATGCTAGAAGTCTCACAGGACTCATAGCTATTCCCAAGGCAGTAATCTAAAAAGAGAAGCCTTACTCAATTGGTCTTAATCATCTCAATGGGCATAACAAGGACTGCAAGTATGTGAGGACACATGAAAAATCCTTAGTATTTCTAGAATCCTCATGAGTTAAACAGAGTAAATCAATCCAGTCTTTCCCAGACTGATACTTCTACCTTATAATGAATTATAATTCTGTAGACTATGCATGTAATCAGGAATAAATCTGAAAACTGACTTGTTAAGGGCTTTTTTTTTTTTTTTTAATAAATTGCATGGAATATCAGAAACAAATTCTCATATTCAGTGCAGGACTGATTTCAAATCAAAACATTATTTATCCTTTAATGAGAAGGGTAAGGAAGCATGGGCACAGGCTGCCCAGAGCAGCTGTGGTGCCCCATCCCTGCAGGCACACAAAGGTCAGGCTGGGTGGGCACTGAGCACTGATGGAGCCGTGGTGTCCCTGTTCAATGCAGGTGAGTGGGACTATAAGGCAATTAAAGGTCCCTTTCAACTCAAATGATTCCATAATTCTACAATTCTAGGATTTGTTAAAATGTTAAAATTTCACAGCCCTGCTTTTAAATCTCTTTGCTAGCACATTAGATTGGGCATCTTCAGAAGGGTAAAATTCTTCTATGCGACTGCTTTTATAAACAGCTCAAATACTGTCACGAGAAAATTCCTCACAACATTGGTTAGTAATAAACTTCATGAATATTTTGCATCTTCTAAGGCAACAAAAATATCAAACCAGAGAACAAAACCAACCCTCTTAAGCAAATCAGGAACATGCTCTACTGTTACGCAAAAAAAGAAAGCCAGCCTTTTTTTTTTTTTCCTTCAAAAATAATTGCCAGCATCAAGAGAACCAGTGAAAGAGACAAGAAACACAGACTTAACTAGTCTTTACCTACCACACCTGACAACTGGAAGTGAAAAGCATGCCTAAACACAGGGTATCATGAACAAAAGAAATGCTGGGAATCCATTTAACAGAAACAAGATCATACATTCATGTGAGGAAACAGAACAAAGAAAACACAATCCTGCAATACAGTGAAATAATATGTGATACTGGTTTTGAAGACAAATATTCTAGGGACATAGCAATAACTGTGATGATCTAAGACACAAAGTTTTCTAGGAAAATGAGTTAATGAGTTGGTCTAACATGGCTTCAATGCTGTAACATTCTATGTGCATCTCCTCCTGTGAGTCTTAAGTCATCAGCCAATGAGTTATCCGCTCAGGAAAGACCAGAATGAAGTCATCTTTGATAAAACAGATTTTCCTGAAAATGTAAACATTCCCTACTGGATTTCAGGCAATCCATCATAGTATATATTAAAAAAATAACAAACGGTTCTGTTCCATTAGTCCTCAATACTTGTAAGTAACAGATCAGAATTTTTTTTTTTCTATTTCATTTATTTAAAATCACGAGTTGCAACTTGAACAGGATTCATATTGCCATTATCCAGAAAAACACAAACAAACACTTGGGTACATTAGCCTGCTAGCAGAAAAAACAGCTTTCATACTTTGAAATCAGAATTCTTCTTTCAATACTTATACTGTATTTTAAGACATAACCCCTGAATGCTTTTAGAAGCTGTTATATGGCATGTATTCCATCACCACCTCTCCCACACTAGCTATTTTAGTACTGCCTTGGGTGTCCTATTTCAGTATTCAAGCACCTCAGATAAATTGCAGAACCCCGGGATTTTTCTGACCTCAATCAACAGCAAGGATTTTTCAGCTGAACTGTGCAAAACTGCTATGATTACATAAGTCATTTCTGGACAGGGTATAGTTTAGATATAAACCATAAAGTCTACATATCACATATCCCACAAAGACACTAAAGCATACTTGTTCAAGAAAAATGAGAAAAAATGATTAAATTTACTTCACCCCTTAAATAAAATTCATCAGCAGTGCTTTAGAGACAATAGAAGCGCGCAGATCCAAATTTCCAAATACGGACATACATTTAAAAATAAGTGGCCTTATAATAACAGACTTCATCAGACGAAAGTACATCGTGCATCATTATTGAAGAAGTCAGTTCTAAGGTAACTGAATTAGAAAGTTTGGAGCAAACCATCCAACACCAGAAGTCAAGGCAGCTGTAGAAAGCAATATGCTGCTGCAGCAAAAAGATTTACCTGGGAAGAGATCCAATATAAAAAAAACTTGACTAACTAGGATCAATGAGAAATGAATTGGATTACTGAATAGAAGTATATTATTGCACGTGTTCAAGGTACCAGGAAGGTAATAGAGCCAACAGGTATAAAAAAGACTTCCACACCCATTTCCCCTTTTATGATTCAATCATAGCAATCCCTTTAATCAGGTTGGATTACTTCCCAGATATTAATTTGGCAAACAATAGTCTGATCTATTCTGTCCCCTTCAAATACGATGAAAGCAATCTGCCACTGATAATCTAGCCACACGCGTACACCTGGAAAGCCATCTAAACAATTTGTGTCTAAACAGTGGGAAAACACTGAACTCAAAAAATGAAATAGAGCTTTCCGAATTGATCGATTCCCAAGTGCTGAAACATTAGCAGTTCAAAGAGTCATGGACTCCTTTCCACAAGACAGACAGAAAGACAGAAATGCTATATGCACAAACGAAAGATTACTCGCTTGTACACAGTTGGAAGCATAGCTTTCTCACTAGTCTCACCCATTCCAGTTCCCCTACATCTCTTGTTTTCCACTAGAAATCTCAGTCTATTTTTCAGACTACTTCTACTATATTTGTAAACAGTTTCAGCAACCTAATAGATATAAAATACTGTTGATAACACCTATTGCTTTGGTTGTGCTAAATGGTGTTTTCACAGCAAACTGCTCTCTTTTTCATGCTGACAACCCTTCCGACCTCTCAGTGAGCAGGCTAATGCTGGGCAAGAGATAGTAAGGGGACACAGCTGGGACAGCTGACATGAAGTGGCCAAAGTGATGTTCTAAAGCCTGTAAGTACAAGCTCAGCAATAAAACAGAGCAGAAGAAGGGGTGGGGGGAGATCTTCATCCGTTGGCAGCCATTGTTCTGAAACTGGCTGGGTATGTGTTCATGGGAGGTGTTAAGTGTAAGTGAACTTGGATTTTCCCCTTTTCTTCACTTATTAAACTGCCTTTATCTCGACCCTCGAGTCTGTCACTTTTGCTCTTCATGCTCTTCTTCCCCATTCCACTGGGCAGGTGGGAGCAAGCAAGAAACTGTGCAGGTAACAATTTAGCTGCTGGTCTGGGTCAACTCACCCAAATGCTTTAAGTCCTGTGGTTTTACTGTCTTTTACTTTTCCTCTGCTGTACTCTAGCTGCTGAATATAAGCAACACTTTGGTTTTGATCACTGTTTACACTGACTCACAATTCCTGAAAAGAAACACCACAGCAAGCCAAATTCTGTATGAAACCTGGGCAACTGGTTCTAGTACCAACAGTAGAATTTAACAGAATGGAAAAATCACGGAGCTCCATTTTTCAGAGCTAAAAGATTCAAGAAATGACTGTCTGAAAGATTCAGATATTCTGGTATGCACACTACCCATTAGCTAACATGCGTACACAAACAGTGGATCTCACCTCTTCTCTCCCATGCTGATGATGTTGAGAAGCAAGAAAAAGGTACTTACACACCAGTCAATGCTCTATCCCTAGTATTCAAGAATATTTCTGTAAGAATCTTTTTGTAATGGGCTATATGGAAAACAGAACCAAAAATATAATACGCAGTTCACTTCCTAAAAGGATTCCCATTTTCAACATAAAACCTCTGATAGAGGTGCAATTGCTGATAGAGAAGAAATGTTATTTCTGTCTCTCAATTTTATGACTTAGAACAGTAAAGCACTTGCCTGCATCAAGTTTTCCACACAAAATTTCAAATGCCATTCCAAGTTCCATACAAATTAGTTTCAATCAAGTCTACCTTAACACCACAGAGGAGCAATTTGACAGAATATCAGGTATACCATTAAATAATTAGAAAGCAACTGTAATCTCCTGAATAGCAATGTTTGTGTATTTAACATGAGCTCTGTTACAAGGACTTAAAACAACTTACAAAAGAACTCCGTTCCCCAAATTTCACCTGCAGAAAAATCTAACCTCCAGACTCCCACCTCATCAGTAAGCCTCTCTGAGGAAACTTCATGAAATTCTAATGTCTCTTTCTAACACTTCTGTAGTCAACAGTGGCTTACTTCTCACTGCAAGGAAAATTAAAGTGCAGTGTAGAAACACTTACATGGCTAAGCACAGATGGCCAGCCATATGTTTTCAGCCAGAAAAAAAAAAAGTTTTTAATACTTTTAGAAATATACTTTCTTTTAAAGTGGGTTTACTTCCAAAAACTGAGGAAAACTAACATTTCTGAGTCCCATGTATTTCACAAAACAAACCCCAGGCTGACTATCCAGGCATACAGAGGTAAGGGAAAAAAAAAAACCAACTTATTTTATGGCTCCTCGATCCCTCTGTTTTCTCTCCTAGGAACACCATCTCCTAATATTTTGAAGTAACAATAAAAGCTGTGTATTTATTAATTTTACCTTTTAAAGAACTCGAAAAGACAAGTTCGCAAGTGTTCAATTAGCGGTGTTCTGCTAAGTTTAATCAGTTAATGTGCAATCTGTGTATCACTTAATACATGAAATGCTGTCCTGCAATTTTAAAGAAAGAAAATTAGAACGCACTGCCTAGAACTTGGGAATAGAAAATTAATGGAATGTATCTCTGTACCTCAGTTTAATGAAACAACATCTGCAAGATTACTTGTCTCATAAAAAAAAGCACATCAACAAGCCTGGCGCGTAACAGAAGAAAAGTATTATCTATATTTTCAAAACGTTACCATCTGGGGGCGTTATGCAAGAATAAATACTCCATCGGATCGATTCACTGAATCTCTGCGAACACAAACACTCTAAGTGGCTTCCCACAGCGGCCTCATTATCTGAAGTCCTCTTAGGAGTTACTCTGCAACCTATTTTTCCTCCATATCCCGTCAAACGCTGACCTATTCCATTACTGCCATCATGACTAGATTCCACCTAGCTTAATGAACCAGTCATACTTGTTTCAAAAACAGCATGTCCTAAGCAAGAGAAGTGAAGCTAATAATGACAGCTTGAAACAAAGGCTTTAGATGAATGCCCAGTGCCCTAACACTGCAGCTAATTTTTTAAGTATATGAAAAAAAAAAAACAACAGGTAAGAGGGACTCTGCATACCTTTTTCCCAACTCCCTTTGCTCTCTTCCAAAACTGCCCTTAGTTTTAAATTATCCAGTTCAAATGTTAAACAATGATATGAAAGACTACTGACGCCCTCTGAGATATCCAACAAAAATGTGAGGTTGACACATCCATGGTACAGCTCTAAAAGAATAACTAATAAAAGTTCTCATTTGATAAGGACAATTAGGCTATCATTTTAATTCTCCCATTCTTGAAATTGCAATCTTTATTCCATGAGAAAAAGTCAAATTGAGAGTTGAAGTCGAAAGGACTACTGGCCACAGGTAAAGCTGCGCTCAGCTTCTGTGCTGGGAAGCGTCTGCCTACAAAAATAGCAAGAAGCTGAGTATCCATTTCAGTTGCATCAACTTGATCACCTTGCATGGTCAAACCCCTCCCTGCTCCATAATAAGAAAACAGCATGAGATGATGTACACCTACAGATGGGCAGTCTTACAAACACGCTTAGAGCCTGAGAAGAAACACAGTGAGGAAATTGCTTAAGTTGTCCTCAGTTTCTGCTAGCTACTGAAATATAGACTTTTTAAACAGTTGTTCATCGCAATTTCTAGTTACTTTGTATGAAACATATACATTTCTTTTTATTAATACAGGTCTCTCTAAAGTCCATGTTTTCTGTTAATGTGCCTTTGAGTTCTTAACTAGTAAATGAAAAGGCATTAGGGAAGATAACCTCTATCAACATAGAAACCATTTCCAATAAATATCATTATCATCTCATTTCCAATTGAAAAGTACTTCCATTTTGTTATGGTTCTTGGAGCTCCACCTCACCTCCCTAAGCACATTGCTTAGCAAGACATGATTAAAATTTACCACATACCTTTGTGCAAAAACCTAATCAAGCACATTCTTAACCTACAGTATACTCCTGGAGCAGGATTGCTGAGGTGCAACAAGCATCCTAAAATGGGCCTAAGTAGCAAAGATGTTTTTCTGGATTCCTATTCAGTATTATTTGCATTGGCACATTGATGCTACAAATACCAACATACAACATCACCTGCGTTTTGAACAGTCTCTACAATAATTGCATCCTACTGCCTATCCAACAGATGAGATGAAATCTCTCAAGGCTGCTGTTAGAAGTATATTGGCTGTGACACCCTTTGTCAGATCCTAAAAGGACACAATCACTCTGGACCTGAACTCAATACCCCGGCTTCTTCTGTAGTTACCATAATGCACATGTAATTCACCCTCAGATATAAAAACAAATGACCCACCTGCAGCCCACACTATAATATACAGGCTTTCTGAAAATTCCTGTCCCACCTGCAAATTTGGGGATGGCCGCTCTGCCTCTCCTGCACAATTGGAAGTGCTGCCTATCAAAGGTCATCTGCTTGCTCTCCTGGGATTTCCACACAGCACATCCCTCCATCCTGGGGGGCACACAGAAGGTTTGCTAGGGGTACAGGGGACCTTATGTGGTGTGACCAGCTGCCATCAGCTGCTATGGAACTGTTCTGGCAGGCTCTGCAACTGCACTAATTTCTAGGCAGTCAGAGCACGAAGATGAGAAGTCTGACAGGAGTGTGGGCATCCAAGCCTGGCGTCAGTTACTTAAGTGAGTGTGGGCCCTGCTACCGTGGCTGGAAGACCACAGCTCTCTGGATTATACAACATGCCATAGATGAGGTGCCCATGGGGTACAGTTTTTCACAGAGTGCTCCAGAACGGGGCCTTCCCGCAAGGCGCAGCCTTTGGGAAGGGACTGCTGCTATGCAGGATGTGATTCCTGCCAAAAAAAAAAAATCAGCTCCAGCATGGGCCACAATTCCTGCCCGGAACCCCTGCTTCTGCATGGGCTCTCCACAGGCTACAGCACAGATATCTGCACTGAGACCATCCTGTGTGCTGCAGCAGGACAGCCTGCTTCACCACACTGCTCATTACAACCGCAAAATCACTGCTCCATCTCCTGAAGTACCTCTTTCCCCCTTCCCCTGACCTCTGTGCCTGCAGGGCTGTTTCTCTCATACATTCTCCCTCTCAGCTGCTGTACAACAGTCTCTGCCCTTTCTTAAATATCCTCTCAACCAACATCATTCATTGGCTTGGCTTTGGCCAGCTGAGCAGCAATCTGCCTTAGCTGGTATTCCAATAAAATAAACATACCATATACATTCCTTATGTGTATTCAGCATGAGTAAAAGTCATACAGCTGAACACATTAACACTTCAGTGGGAGGTCAAATTATTGTTTTGGCACTTGTATCAAGTCTGTCATTTCAATTCCACTTTATCAAATTACGGATTGCTCGATACAGTTGGATGAAAGGGAAAGACAGACACACACACCAGCAATTGTCATCACTTCAGTTGTGAAATTCCGTAATTGCATGCCAGTGACAGAAAGAACAAGAGAGCAGTAATAGGACTGCCATTATGATCATTCAAATACTATGGAACCTTCCAACAAGGCTTTGTACTGTGACAATCTACATACCAGGAGATTGACGGGATTTCTGACTCTTTCCTCACTTCAGTATTGCCAATATTTATTAGACCAACCAGCACTGCACATTGGGTTCTAAGGCAAGTTTTGGCTGTCCATATTTCCGTAACTAATGCTTCTATTTGCAAAGAACATCAACTAAGACAAGGAAATGGAGGATCCTTTGATTTCAAAGATATCACTAAAAGTATAAGAGTTAGATTAAGAATTATACATTCTCATATAAAAATAATATAAAATTATACTCAGAATACAGGTCTGATTCAACTCACTGCCTGAGCTTGTGGTTATCTGGAGTGCATAAAATCTCTAATTAAAAATATTACTGAGGAGGCAGCCACAGATTTCAAGCAACTTTTCTGCAAGAGAAAATAAACCTGAGATTATTTTACCCTTCTGAAAAAATTCACCTCTGTGATGAAAAGGACTCCAGAAATGTCATTCAAATCCAACTTAAGAGCTGAGATCTCAGTGGGAACCTTTGGCATACAGTGACAGGTAGATATTATCTGAACAGCTCGTTATTCTAACTCGTGCATTATTCCCACTTGTTTCCTCTACATTCTATCCTGTCAGACAATGCTTCAATAATACTCTTATTTTTCCCACAGCTAAAGAGGCAGAAGAAATAGGAATTATTTGTTCACTCAGGCAAACACCAGGAGGTCCATTAGCGTTCCTTAAGATTCCACTGAATCTATACCCAAACACAATTCACAGAACACAATCACCTAACACAATAAAGATACTTGTATAGAATACCTTGGTACAATAGATTGGAGTCTGCGATCTTTACTCAACAAAAAATTCCTTTTAACATGAGGAAAAAATTCACCCCAAACATTCCAAAATTATATAAGCTGCATAATGCCCTCAAAGAGGTTAAAAAAAAAAAAAGATATTTGATATTCACTGATAGGAAGGTCCTAAACAGCAGAAGAAGGGTTCACAACAAAAGGAAACAGCATACAATTATAGCGATATCTTAGGTGTCTGCAGTTAAGAAGCATCATGGACAGACTGACTCATAAGCTCTTTCTTATTTGATACCCTTATTAATTTCCACTCACAGTAAGTAACTTAAAGAAAAATGTTAAAGTAATTCTTTTCCTACTACTAAGACAAAGTTTTCCCTTAAACTTTTATGGAAAAATATTTGGAAATTATCATTAAATTGAATAAATAAAAGATTACAAGAAGCTATAGGATGAGCTGAGTACAGTATAGTTGTAAACCAACGTTCTTTGCCTTCCTGTTTTTCCTTGGACTAACTCTGCAGCCTTCCCTCTGGCTTTCCTTCATAATTCTATTTCCGCATATTTAACTTGAGCAATATAAATGTAAGTACTTTCCTTAAAAGTGTTTTTAATTTGTTTGTGAAGTGCCTGAAAATCCTCTGACAGATGGTACTAAAAACAAAAATGATACATTTTTTTCTTCAGAAGACATAAGGAAAGGCATTGCTGCCTATGCCATATCCCACAGAAGGTAATGGAGAGCGATGAAACATTATGTCGCTACAGGGAAATTTTCTAACTTACTGACCTATCATGTTATTGACCTAATGCACACCCATTAAGTCTATTGCTCTCATAAAGCCTCTGCACTCTGAGCTCAAATGTGGTAAATTTTTAAGTCAAGATGCATCTCAAAAATGTTCCCTCCATGAGCTACTTCAAGAAAAGAAAATGAAGCAAGATATCCTGAGTGACCTTCAGTTACCAAGCTCATAACGTAGCTGCTAGTTAATGGTCAGCATTTACTTTCCTGCAAGCTATGCTGAAGAGAATGTCACTGCACATTACAGCAAATGTGAGTCTATTACTAAA
The DNA here is from genome assembly GCF_016699485.2 of Gallus gallus. Classification (NCBI taxonomy): domain Eukaryota; kingdom Metazoa; phylum Chordata; class Aves; order Galliformes; family Phasianidae; genus Gallus; species Gallus gallus. The sequence continues at coordinate 11,379,894 of NC_052545.1, forward strand.
AAGAGTACGCTGAAATCAAACAAAAATGAAGAAACCAAATAGGAAGAACAAAACATCCCAAGCACCGTGAAATCCAGATGCAGCAGAATTACCCAGCACAGAACAGCCATTGTAAATTAACTTTCCAGTCAGATTTCAGTGGCTCAAACAGTTCCCCATCTCAGAATAAAGAAAAAGGGAGGGTGGGACAGCATGAGGAAGATAACCCCCATACCAGAACGTTGGTTTCACAGCATTGGAATTTCTTCGATGACAAGGCAACAATTGCAAAGCAAAACAAAGTATTCCCTCATGTTCTGTTCAGAACTTAAAGACAGAATAAAACAGGGAGAAATATTGCTTCCAGGGATTTTTCTTTTTTTTTCTCCTGTACTTCTGAAGACTTCTGTTCAATGCAAATTCCATACAGCAATTCTCTCCCACATGTTTTAAGACCAAATAAATACAAGAACTTGGAATAAAAAAAAAAGTGGGAAAATATATTTGGGGCAAGTATTTCAGCTATTGAAAACTGATTAAACTGATATAAGAGCAACTGAAAAATACTGCTTTACATGCTAGCAATCTTAAAGTGATGCTGAGACAAGAGCTTGTTTGTATCATAAGGAAGAGAAGATCACAAAGGAATCTACATGGCCCTCCCTTCCAGCAAAAGGGACAATACTTTCATGAATTCCTTCAAACAATCATTGGTTTTGCTCCCAACACACACTTATTGGAATACATGGGTAAAACAAACTAACAAACATCACTTGGTTACCCTTTGAAGATTGAGATCTCACGCTGAAAAACACCACAGGCTTTAAAATTGACTCAAATTCCAAAAACATGAAACCAGCTTCAGAAATCACTGTTTTCACCAAGTCACAATTCACATGGCTATAAGAGGCTTCTTTCCTGTGAAAATTTAATGATTGTGTTTCTACATGTAGTTTTAATAACAGCAAGGCTTAGATATTTGCATAATCACACGACTCACGAAATATCAAATATTGGTTGCTCAGAAAGAAGGTATGAAAACAAAGTAAAAAAGGGCTGGGTGTGCAACAGAAAAGAGGACTGGTTAGGTGGGAAATGAGTCATCCATAGAGAGGTTCTACATCTGGTTGTGGCAGACACAGCTTAGCAATGCCTAATAATACCGGTCAATTACTACACACTACTGGCTACTTGTCAGCTGTTATTTTAAAACTTAAGACTTCTATCCTTAGGAAAAAAAAAATGGTGGAATCTTACATAAAACGTTCAGGAGAAGTAACAATTAAGAGCAACACAGAACATAGAGATAACGTGGTTAAGGAAATTAGGTCATACTTTCACATTTGCAGAATAATAGATTTCAAAATAATAACTACTTTTACAAAATTTAAGTTCATCTTCAGGCAAAACTTCATTAATGGCTTCATAAATTTCCACTTCATAAAGTAGAGATTAAGAAGCATCAGGAAGAAAGTTTGTAAGAAAAGGAAGGCACCTTGCAGACATTTTGTTGTTAGCTTGGAACATTTTTCATTAATCACTAATGATATAGTTCATTAGTAATATATTTCATTAAGGAAGTGCAAATTATGAAATGCTAATTATGCATGTCTTAATTGCAGTAGTTTGTCTTGATTTCAACATAAAAATATTTATTTACAATGTTACAGGTTCTACAAATTACACTAAGTCCCTAATTTACAGTATCAATAAACACATGCAATGCAACAAGCAGTAAAAAAAACCACGTTGTTATTTCATAAAATTGATATGTTTTTATTTGATTATCTCAGAATAGGTCATTAGTAATCCATACCCCTGGACTGAAAAGTAAAGCTTCAATTTCAGCTCAGCAGAAGCTCCAGTTCTGAGACCAAGCATGAAATGCCATGCAACAATAGCTAATTATAACATCTATGTTCTTTAAAAAAAACTCCAACAAATTAAGGAAATGAGGACAACTAGACAACTCTTCATACAAGTTCTTGCGTTTGCAAGCTAATTACACTCACATTTCAGTATCTTAATTGAATTCTTACTATGTTTTTGTGCAACTCAAAATAATTTCCTTTGTTCCTGAAAACGTTGTAAATCATCGAAATTCTGTAGAACCTTCATCACATAACAAAAATGAATTGTCCTCTCCTGCAGTAACTTCAACAACATATTATACTAGACCTGTATAACAGTACTTAATACAATCTGAACTTGATAACTCAAGTGCATATGGGATTATGTTGGTTTATAAACTTTTTCATTTCCAGCAAAACTAACTTGGTTGTTATTAAGAAAAAGAGGAGCTGCTGAATATTCATGGAAAGATGCAGTAGCCTAAAGAAGTCCAAAAATAACAAAAACAACTTTGGAAAGTTGAACCACAGAACTTCAATATCACACATTATGGCACAGTTAAACTAACGCTAAATTAATCACAAAAACCCACTGTTTCAAAACGCAACTTGAGAGCTGCTAGAAGACAGCTTTCTGCATCTCCTGCTTTTAAGTGTTTTTAATTCTCTTCTAAATAAGGAAGAGAAATCTTCTAACAAGTTCCCTCAATCGAGTAAGGTAGTTTCGTACCTACTGAAGTAATAATACAACTACATTAGCAATGCTATCAGGAAACTTTAACACATACACATAAAAAAACATAATTTAACATGGTTAAATTAAGAAGAAAAAATACAATGAAAGAGTAACTTACTGGAGCTGCCCGAATAAATGACATTAAGACAAGCCACTTACTTTTCTGTCCTCAGTTTCTACAGAGGAATTGCACTCTGCTTTAGTATCCTGAAAAGACAAACAGAGAAGACAATGTCACAAAGCATACTGACAAGGGTGAGAAGAACTCAGGATTCAAGAAAAGGCATCGAAGTTTGATGAGAAGGTTTCTCAACCTATTATGTTTTACTATACATTTATTATTAATAGTACCTTAAAAGATAAGATATTCAGTACTATGGCATTTAGAAAATTTATTAAACTTCGTTAGTTCGTTAGAAGCATACATGTTGTAAATGTAAAGGTAGGACTGACGCCTGATAAAAAAACAAAGTGACTTCTATATACCACAGCCAGAGCACAAGACAAAATTAAAATGTCTTCCTTATAGTATAAGCTTGCTTTTTCAACATGTATCTTGATGAAACAGTCATTTACTCTTTCTTTTTTTTAATACTGATGGTGAAGGAAAGAAAAAGAATAAGTTAAAAGGTAAGATAACTATCAGCTCAAGAGGAAATGCTCTATCTTCCATGTGCTAACAGAAGTGCCAGAAGTGCTGACAAGGACTCTGAAGTCTACAATGTGTAGGTCCATGTTTATAATCATGGACTACTGGATGTGTTGAAGACACTTGTGTCTGAATCTGACTGCAATATGCAAGAATACTCAAGCATCTATTTTATATAAACATATAGATGTGTTTATATTTATGTATATACAAACATTTTGAACTTATGTTTACTTCAGGAATCAAGCGACCTTAAATCTAATGACATCCAAAACACAATCCTCTTATTCCTTAGGTGTTTTGACTCTCACTGAACTGCCAGGGCTTTGAACAGTAGGGAGCACATAACCTGTTAGAGAATACGTCCTTTTTATCTGTGGAAATATACAGAGCAAATTGATATGACAAATGATTGCCTGAAAGGTACTTATGTCTCCATCTTATTCCTTTGTACAAGTTACTCCTGAAAAAATGGAATAAACTGAATATATTCCAAGCCATTACACTGTAGACAAGGTTAGTGACCTATTATATTTTTTCAGTGTTTTCAACTTCATTTTTTCCATGATGGCACACCCTGAAGCTAGTTTTTCTTACATACTGCTAATTTAGAGACTCCTGTTGATGAGGCCCATTTTGTTTCTTTTGTTAAAACAAGGTCCTTCCCCAGCCTCTTACTGAAGCTAGAACTATTCTCATCAAATTTTGAATTATTGGCTAAAGTTACTTGATACATAAATCTCAAACTACAGACTTAAGGCTGACAGCTAATAGGAGCTTCCATTAAAAATGGAAACAAATTAAATAAAGAGGCTGGGTTTCTTCAGCACCATGTCTATTCATCTTGAATCTACTGACGCTATTTCAATATCAAAGACTTCTTACCTAAGCCATATATTGATAAAAGATTAAAAAGGAAAATCATTCAATGAAATCAAATGGATCAAGGTTTCTTGAAAAACTATTTTCATTCTCGGCAAGATATACTGAAGACGTTTTCATGAGGCATATCCAACTCTCTGTCACTTCTCAAACAGAACATTTCCAAAAAAACAATCTCTGTTATTCTAGTTGGTTTTACACGTCGCTTACAAATCAGTATCAAATACTCTTTATATTCAAAAAGAATTTTTGAGGAGTCAGGATTCAGGTAGCACTTGTGGGAAGTAGTACTCAAAGTTCTTCTCACTTTACTAGGTATCATTGCATAACTGCCAGTTAAATTATAATATTATAAACACTAAGAGCTCTGTTACTGAGCACTGATTTGGTGCAACAAAAGGAAATTTGCTTATCTTGTCTGTTACTTTGAGTAGCAGCAAGGAAACAAACCAAGGTTTTATGCAGCATATCAGGAGCAATAAAGGATAGTTTGCAGATAACTAATGATTTGTTTAAGTTGACAGCAAGATCTAATGGAAGGCTATAAAACAAAACACATCAGAAGCGACATTTATTTCATTCCTTAAAAGGCTCCCTTCCTTCACCTCTATTTCACTTTTTTGATGTTGTTCCACAGAAACTAAACTTTACTCTGTTAGGCCATTGGGAATCACATCTAGCACCTTCAACCTGTGCTAGCGTAACACAAGTGTTACTGAAGAGAAGTCAAAGGAAAGCTCTAGACAGTACAAATGATCATTTGTGATGGCATGACTCTGTTTGGCAATCACACAATTATTTTCACACATGTAAAATGTGTAATTTTACTTTGTGAATAGCAAAAAGCTGAATGCCCTCAAGTAGCCGCCAGTCATACTAAGGCAAATAATAGCTGGGAACGGTTATGATTGGTATCATACTTTTTAGTTTGCTATCTCCCTGCTATCCCGATCACTTTCCACTGCTTCCTTACCAGCATAATACACAATATCCAAAACAAAACACAGACAACGAAAGACCAAAAGACCAATAAATGACACAAGCTAAGAAACTTTACAAGTTCCTTCAACTTCAGATGCATTTCTTTTCCATTTGAAAGGAATGACATGCAGACAGCAAACGATTCCTGCACACACACACACACACTACTCCCTGGCCCGCATCAGAACGAAAGAGGAGAAATCGAGGAGTTAGAAGCGATGCGCTGTTTTTGTCTGTAATATCACGAATGGTCAGTAGGTGGAAGCAAATAACCTCTTACAATGGTGCTCAACTCCATGAGAACTACATCCATAGCACTGAGCACGTTGGTCAGCTATTTTACGTGCACCCTTCGTATCCCAACAAGTGTTAAAACAAATTAAGCCTTTGCTTTCTAACGCTATTTTCCAAGTCACTAAAATGCTGCAGAGATAGAAATTAAATAGTTAAACAGATTTAAAAGGTTACAAAGAGGACGCAGATCCTTTCACTAACAAAAGCACGTATACAGGTAACCCAAACGTTAAACTAAAGAATATAAACACTTTAATTGACAAAGCACACCTTAAAATTCTGGGCTATTTATTTTCCTGGGTATTTTTTATTAAGTGCTCGAATATATCAAAGTCCCAAATAATTGTGGAAAATACTTTCCACACCTTTTTCCACTACCCATTATATATCCTTATTCCTGCTACCAGCAGAATAATTCATTTGAAGTTCACGTTAGTCCTATTTTATCCATCGCAGAGAATTAACAGCACACCACTAGTTACTGGAGGAGAAAAGAGACGGAAAGTGACACAGTAGAATGTGACATTCAAGCCTTCACTAAGTTTGTGCCCAGCAACTGAATGACCCGTGCACAAATCTCAGCAAATTAAGTTCCAGGATTTTTAGAGTTTCAAATGCTGCAGTGTCAAAAGTGTAAGAAAAGAGCTCTGTGAAAGAAAGCAATAGCTTAATCTCTAGTCACTAACATTCCTGGAGCAACAGAGGCCTCTGCCTAACAAGGTAAGAGCAGAAACCAGGAGAAGACCGGGTCATCTTCATCCTTCCCTGATGTCTTAGATTCAGTCTGGAGTCCACAAAGAAATCCATCTCATATGGGATTTAAAGTAAAGTTCCCCAAGCCTTTGGGGAGCTCATTCTTTTTGTTTCTCATTCCGAGTAGAAAGTTTAAGAAGGCAGCTTTCAAGACTCCTGCTATATTGAACTGACAAGCTTTATATTAAAAAATTACTGGTTGTAAAAATGCTGCTGTGTTCATATGCAGTTGAAGTGACTCCTGCGTGTGTCCCTGCCACACACCACCCACCAGCCGGCTGTCGAAGTCAACAACCTCCTTTCTTCTGATTCCAGAGTTCTGATAATACAATTTTCAAAGCTATCAAAGCTGGGTGTTTTGATTTTAAACAAATAAAGCTTGAAAATATATATATATATATATATATATATATACATACATTTATATATATATATATATTTTTTTTTTTTGCATTAACAGATTTGTTTGAGGGAGCAGGTAAATATTTGCTTGCTGATCAGGTGCTTTGGACATGTATGAGACTTGGCCACTCCTCTCCTCTTCATTCTCTCACCTTTGTGACTTTATATGCCCTTTTCTTTAATACACCAAATACTAAGAGACACAAAGACACATCAATCCCCTTCAGAGCACAGAAAGGAAGCATTTGTCTCAACTCATTAGTCCAGTGGGAAAAAAAAGTTACCTGAGTGTAAATCTATGTCAGATCACAACTGCACAAAGCAACATAAAAATAGACTGCATTTTAAGAATAGACATATATTACTTTAAGACATTATCAATCAGGCAGAAGGGTCAGGGAACTGCTCTTCCAACCTAAAAAAACATCTGGTTAGGACTGAAATTTCAGGGCTAGCGAATCTAATCTCAAAGGGTGGTAATGCAAATTTCCATTAGATAAAGTTAACAGTTTGAACAGCACCAAAAAAAATGCACATCCAATGTACAACACCATTTAGGCAGGTAGGTCAAATCTAAGTGTTTCCAGCTCTCAGAGTAGCTATGTTTAATTCAAAGAGCAAAACAGTTGTATCAGGGCAGGGTCCATCTCCGATTTCAGGTGCAAGGTTTTCAGTTGCAATTACAAATGGAAAACATACATATTTTCTAGTTCATGTGTCATTTTCAAAAGAATCTTTTTAAAATCTAATTAGAAATTGTTTTTAGCTAATGGGAAAAAAAGTGCCATTTCAGAAGCAAAGTTAGATAAGCCATCATAACAATCTTCAAAATTGCAAATTTAGCCTTGACTGAACTAATAATATCCCCAACAGCACTGTTGATCTACTTGACACCTACTTGTACTAACAAATACCACTGCATTCTAAGTCACTGGACTGAATATATATTCCTGTAAACTCCAAACGCAGAGCTATCAGTAAAGGTGTTGTGGTGCTGCAAGCACACACTGCACATGGGGTGAGATGGCAATTGGCCATATACACCTGAAACACTGATGCAACTTCCATAGAATGCAACTTAATTTGGTTGACTGCTTTCATATTAACAACGTGTACACCATATGCCTAAACAAGTTTGTTTTCCTTTATGTTGTCTCCTTTAGGAAACCAGATATTAAATTAGTTGATAAATCAAGTACCTAAGCAGCTTTAGAAAATGATTATTATATTAAGCCAAATTTGATAGACTGTAGAAGTAATTTGTGGCAATCAGAAGGCAGCCTAGAGGGAAAGTTTAGAACAAGAGTAAAATGTCTTCCACACGAACTATGCCATGTGCACACAACACATGCACACACATCACGGCAGTTACATCAGAACTCCGTCCATCAGGCCTGATGAGTGGTGATCAGACTGACAAACAAGTAGGTGAGGTACACTTGGAGCTAGGAACTCCTTTCAGGACATAAGAAAATATGAGAATTCTATCTTATGAACTCATCCGTTCTGTTTTTGAAACTCCTCATATTTCTGGTCTCCAAGATATCCCACTAAAATTTCACCACTTCATATATGCAAATTACATGCAAAAAATACACCCTTTTGTTTGTTTTCAATTTGCTAATCCAGACTTCATTGGAAGTCACCAGATCCTCTTTTCCACCAGACATGACAAATTACACCAGCATTGCAAATGATTACAGGAGAAGTCTCTCCTAAACGTCAGAATACCAACACAAGGCTCTCGGTGGTAAGGAGCACCCTCCATCTTTCCAGTGGTTGCCTTCAGCTACTTGATAGCTGGTCACATTTCAATGCTCTCCTTCAATTACAAAAGGAGACAAATGCAACACTGAGCTCACATTTTTTTTTAAAACCATTTTCTTCCCAAATCTAGAGGCATTGTTATTTAAAAGGAATTCTGCATATTCTGATATGCCAACTCTGTCTGGCCAAAAGAATGAGACACAAGAAGAACAGCAGTAATTGGATCACCCACAAGTGAACTCTAAATTAAAAATGCATTTTCTAATACTTTTTTTTTTTAATATTAAAAGCTTTTTATGAATTTCTTTTTCCAGTTTAATCAAGATTCTTAAGCATGAATACTGAATAGTATCCAAGCTGCACAATCTAAAACAAAGTGAAACAGAGCCAGTACAGCAGCTTCGAGTGCTAACAATTTGTTTGCATCAAAACCAATTTTGATGGAGCACAAATGGCATCGTTCCCGAATTCAGAATGCCTCCTTGATGAATTACTTTCAACCCAAAGTAAGTGCAACTGCAGGCACTTCCCTTAAACTAAGAAGCTGAGAAAATCCTATTATAGCAGAAAAATATATTCCTCCCTCTTCCTTTATAAACAAGCTTAATACAGTTTTATTTGATCTGGTAAAGTTTTTGAATTACTTTTTGGCAAAATCTATTTAGAATTTATGATCCTAATATTCTGAGAGGTTTTTTTTTTTTTTTCCCTTTAAAAAACCAAAGGTGAATTCTGAAGCATGGAGGAAAAATAAACCCGCAGTCTCCCTAAGGAGCCTTAGTTTTAGCAACTACTGCTATCTGTCCTACTGTTATTTAAAACAAGGATGGGAGCATAAAACAGGCAGAGAAGTGATACATGCTTCCTATTCTGCTGTTCAGATAACCATTAGCAATAACTGCAATAAAGCACACATGAACAATAGAAATCAGGTACTCATTGAATTGTAAAATCCAATACTCTTTACAAAGGGAAAAAAAAAATCAATTAAAAATCTGTGCCTCAGCTAACACTACTTCATACAGTATGTCAGATAGGCAATCTAACCGTCCATGAAATATTTATTGTTTTCCTTATCAAAACAAGAATCTTACTGGGGGGTAGCTGTCATTAATGATTGTTGTATTTTGCAGCCAATTATGAAATAGATGAAAAAAATCACAGTTTTAAGGTAAATAGACAAAAACTTCTCTCAACAAATCATACTGCCCACATAAATGAACAAAAACTGATTTTCAGTCTGAATCAGATAAATCGTTTCTTTAGTTGGTTCCCGGCCAATTAAGCAGCTTCTGCTTTTATTTATACAAAGGTATCAATTCCAAACAATCTCTCATAACAGATGCACACTCATTAAGCTTGCATTTCTTTGTTTTCAAAGCCATTAGAAAATTTCAGTGCTGCAGCATTAATTGTAATTTTAATAATAGTTCCAAATCAAATTGAATCACTATTTATATATATTATACTATATTCAAGTGAGAAAGGAGAGATCCTATGATATTGCTGAGCAGATTTAACTTTGTTAAAGTGATCAAAGCCAAGCATGACAACACGTAAACACAAAGCACAAGGCATTAACATGAACAGCAAACATTCCAGATTCTTTGCCAGAATAAAAATCCAATGCTTAAAGTTCCTTCATCAGATATAAAGAGCAGCATTTTCTGAAATATATATGTTTTAACCCATCATTACCATTACAGAGTGGTATTTTAAAAATAAATACAGTAAGATCAGCAGTAAGCTCCTGAGGTTTTATTTGGTATAGGTATGCTTGTATTTTTAAACACAGGAAGACTATTAGAACACTTAAACATCCTTTGGATCAAAATGCTTATATAAACTCTTCTGAAACAGAAAGAAAAATGCTGCCATGTCTTTTTTATTGCTGAACATAACAAAAGTAAGGCAGTACCAATGATCCTTGTGGTCCTTTTCAACCCAGGCCATTCTATGATTCCACGATACCTTCTACTGAAGTATGGCTGACAGTCCTTAAAACACTGGTGCACGAGTACAACATTAGACAGTGAGACATGCTTTTTGGTTGTTGCTTTATACAGCCTTTGCTCTTTAAATGTGCGACATTTCATACATACAAAGATTACCCAAAAAGCACCCATTCACTTTAAGCATCTCTCGCACAATTTATTGACACATTAAAGCAGTACAATAAACGCCCCAGAGAAAATAATGTTTCCACTACAACAAAACAGAAAGTTGTCAGGATGACCAACGTTAACAGAAGGAATAAATACTGTTGTTTCCCTTTTGAATTCTCACCGTGCTTTACTGCCATGAGTGGTACGCATTTTAAGAGACGTTTAATTAAAGGAATTGATAATGAAGAACTTCAAAGTGAAATAATCTAAGCTTTGCTATCAGCTTTCTGCCCTGGTTTCTGTAGCTTTCAATTCCCACCAACTACAAACTACTACTTTTTCAGCTCGTGTGAATTTTTGACTGCTGAAGCTAATTAAATGTGTGATTTCAGCATTGTTTTTAACGTAACCAAACAACAAATCTAAAACGGCAGCCAATTTTACAATAAAATACTGCAGATAACGATCACCATTTAGACTGCTCTTACTGACCCTAACCATTATTAAGGACCCAGGCAAAAAGATACAATCTGCGAAACCACACAGTGATAATCAAATGACATTATTTATTAAATCATACCAGATAGTTTGTGATTTTTAACAGTTAGTTCGCTAAACTAGGCAGGAAAAATCCACTTCTTGACATGGTGTAATGATACAGAGTAAAGCCAAAAGCTGGTTGATATTCAAGAGCTTGAAATAACCTTCAGAAAAGCAGACCCAGCATGCAGTACAAGCACTGAGATTCAGTATCACAGGCACTGAACAAAATACTGCTTGTACTGGTAACACTAATGTTTAGAATGTCATATATAAACAAAGCTTCATAAGAGCAATTTAGCCACTGAAAAATTATCAAAGACTCCAAAAGACTACAAGCAAACAGGCAGAGCACACATCATCCGTCCTGCCCTCACACCTGCAATTCTGGAAAAAGTAAAACTAAAACCAAACAGCAACAAAACAAACAAATAAACAAGCACAGCTTCCCAAACATGCCTGTCCTTTGAAGGCTTCAGCTTACCACACACTATATCACTCCCATCTGGCATCCTCAAACACAAAAATAGCTATTCTCAGTTGTCACTCACAGCTACTACTTTATCAGCAACTGACTGCTGCTTTTGAAACAATCTGGGATGCCAAGAGAACTCCACCAGAACAGTACAGAGAGAGCTCCTGACCAGCAGCTTCGTTCCTTTGCACAGGAGGCCATGTGAACAGAAAAGATCAAAAACCTTTTTCACTCTAAATCTGACTGGAAAAGTATCCCGGGTCTCTTAAGCACAATCCAGTAAGTATGTCAAAGTTACCCTAACATATATAACATCTAAAACCGACATTTCAAATGCAATCTTACTCATCTCCAAAGCTGCTTTCTTAGAGACTTTCTTATTCAGGATTTCTGTACCCGTTCTCAACATGGATTCCCACTGTTAGCTTGTCCATGCTCTCTGAGAAACAGCATTCTGAGAAACACTATTTCTTCTTCTAAAAAATCTTGGGTTTTACTTTACGCCCACAAAATAGCTGTTACTCAGGCTTGCAGGGAAAGCTAACAAGTCCTCATTCCCAAATTAAAAATAAAAATGAATAAAGCCCAATAACCAGAAGTCTTAAGCCATGTTTCTCTCCTATAGCAATCACACGATATATAAGCTGTACACTTATTACTGACTACATGTATTTAGAACATGAAGTTGTGACTGATTTATATTTCAGCGTTTCAAGGAGCATTTTTTGTATCTACTTCAGAATATGCCATGTTCACATCCTCCACGGAAATGTCAGCAATCAGGAGACTGTGGTGAGGCCTTGGTTAAGTGCTGAGATACTTCTATAACTACCCCTTGGAGAGAAGTGATTTGTTGATGTGAAACTCGCCGAGGCAATCAGCACGCCAAGGCTGCATACAAGGGGTCTCTGTACATTCAGAGGCGCTAACGATGTGATGTGGCACTGGCATGAGTGCATCCTGCCACTTGTCTGCAAGATTGGAGAAGAGGACATGGCCTCGAAGACTTAGATTAGTAGAGTTACCTTGGGCGTAATTTCCAGCTATCGACACAGTAGTGTGGAACAAAAACAAAACAAACACCTCTTGGAAGTTACTTGGATATAAAAAGTATCACAGAAGCCACAAAAAGAAATCAGTCCTAGCAAAGAGACTGGGGAGGGTGCCTGGTGTGACTGGCTACCATCTGCAGGATGTTAAGTGCTCAAAATATAACTCAGATATTTAGGAGTCTTCAATACAAATAATCACTTCATATTTAGTACTAATGCTGGGGCATAGCATATTTAGTGCTTATGTTGGGGTTCTAGAATTAGCTGTTAGATTATTGGAAATAAGTTAAAAACAAGCATTTTCACAAAGTACAGTCATGGCAGAATGCTCAAATCAGTGGTCACAGCTCAGAACAAAGCCAAAAACAATTTGGTAAGCCTTAAGGTGTTTTATCTCCCTGCATAGTGCAATTAGTACCTTTTATCTTATTATATTGTTAGATTATATTATATATTGTCTAGGCTTTTTATCTGTCTTATTTAAATTATGTCAAAGTGAAATAAAGGCAAGATTTCCTTAATTTAATTTGATCCAAATTAAAAGCAACAATATCTTTGCATACAAAGAGAACGCAGCTCAGCAATTCATTACATAATGTGGAAATATAAAACATCATTAGCATTAAGACAATATATTTTTTAAAATATCTGATTAAATCCAATTCTAACTTAGTCACCCAGAAGCCTAGCTAAGCTTTTTGCAATTAATTAACCAAACCTTGGTTAAATTTGTACAGCTATTATTTTTCTCATTCAAATAAATAGAAAAAACCTTTGCTACCAGTAAGATTGAGCATATTTCCAGGAAACCAAATAAAAAGCAAAGCTTTAAAAGACATTTTAAACACATAAATAGCTGAACAGAAGCTCAGTTTGCTGACACTATTATAAATATTATGAACTCTTATCAGTATTATAAGACAGTTAAATTTTTCCACCGTTTCAAATAACTGAAAAACTGACAGTCTAATTTTTTCTACTCCATATCTCATTAAGGACAACGTTCCCAATCTTTTAGTCGCTTAATAAAATATTTGCACATCTTCTCATTAGCAAGAAGATGAGTATTAAAAGAGGGACCCTGTCAGAACTGCAATCTAAAGATGTCCCATTCCAATTATTTTTCTTTGCAGCTAACTATAACCTTCAAGACAAACAAAACTCTAACTGCAAAAGCAAGGCAAAGAGGTCAAATCTGTTCCAAGGCTATCACTTCTTACTAAAGGTCAACTATTTTCCCTTGGCATAGCAAGAGCCAGGAGAGCGTATCTCTTACAAGAGAAAATAGATGAAGGTAAACAGATAAAAGGTACACTTACTTCAGCATTTTAAATTAAAAAAAATAATCAGATATGTATTCAACAAAGACATTGAGCTTCACTGTTTTTTACCCTAGGTTTAAAACATGTGCACATTATGTAAGCTTCAGAATTTAGCTTTAAGACCTATCACTTTATTTAAAATGAAATACACAAGCAACATTCATTATAGAGCTTGCTTTTTCTTTAGCCGTGAAACTGCTGAGAATGTACTCCACACTTATAACAAAACTGTATCACTTCTTTTTCCTGCAGGAAGAATATTCATCATTCAGAGAACAGTTTTCTAGCAATTGTTTTTTTTAACTGTGATTGAAACGTTTTATTTGAATACATATATTGTAAGAACTCTTCAAGAGACAAAGTATCAGATGTTCTATATAAGAACTGAGCCAGACTCTTCTATGGAGTTTTTGGTGGAAGATAACAGTTTTCACTCAAAACACCATTCTGGAACTGAATTGTTTGAGAGGGAATTATTGCTGGAATTGGCTTCTCAGAGACATAAAGCAATTTCTGACCAAAGCTGAAAAGATAACCCAATGCTGGGAGGAGAAGAGTGAGACACCCGGATGAGAGAAACTGTCAGCGAATTCATTTTAGAACTTGCATGGAAAGTCACAAAAAGACTCAGATCCTTACCCTACTCAACCCATACACTGGAGAATGTTATTCTTTAACAGCAAAAGAAAGCATCATGTTCTTGGGTTAGATTTCCCTGGTGACACAATGAATGCAAATCTGCATCATAAATATTTCCTTTAATCAGCGTGATAAAAATATGTAGGTTTTAAGTGGATAGGACTTCACATTAAACCTGAATTAAACTGTAAATACTAAAATATTAATCTAGTACTAAAATACGAAAATATATTCTCAACTGTAATGTATATGAATTTAATTGCAATAATACTCCTCTTTTAATCTTAAAGAATAGTTACAAGTGCAATCAAAGTTAGCATATAGGAATGCAATTAGACAACCTATAGCTCAACGCTGGCTTTTGCTCATTTGCAAACTGCTTCTGTTTACGTTTAGAATCCAAGAATAAAAAGAAATAAATTATTCACAATTTGCCAAAAGCACTGGAAAGTAATGCACGTTGCTAACAGAGCCAAAATGATGAACAAAGCCAAGTTCCCTAAATAGCTAAAGCCCATATCTAGACGTGACACATGAAGATATAATACCCTACAGGACAACAGCTGAAGAGGGAAACAAAATTGTAAATAAAGCTAAAGAACCTCTTTCACGCTGCAGATGTCCTGAAACAATTAACAAGTCACTCCTTGGTTAGTTATGGAATGATCGGTTTAAAGCAACTCTAATCCCCGTACTTACACCAGCAGCCAAACACTTGCTAAAATGACAGAATGTGATTCATATATTGCCAACTTCATCAGCTCATCCTCATTTTAGTCCACCATGTCAGAGCAACAATCCTCTCTCTAATCCCATCAAGGGGATATTTTATTTTAGGTTCCATCTCTCACCAACTCAGATAGGGGAATCAAATACTGAATAATACATTCAATGAGTTACTTAATTAGCTGGGTGAAGGTGAAACTGAAACAGCTGAGTCAAATAATGAGATGTCAAGCACAGCAGCTTAGACCAAGGAGGGATTTGAAAGCGTTCTACCTGACAAAAAGACAAACACAGTGTTTTTCAAGCACAGAATATTAAGGGATTTTATCTTTCAATTTCATTCCCTCCAAAAATATCATTATGGAGCAACAATCAGAGAAGTCAACTGAAAAGAAGTAGGAGAGTAGAAATCACTCACTGTACAGCAAGCATACTAAATAAGTAATAGTCAATTACTAAGACTTGATTAGTTCAAAACACCACAAAAAAGTGAAAGAAATTACAGAAAAGTATGAAGTGCAAAAGAACTGTAATGTAGTATGCTGATAAACCAAGTAGGTTTATCCTCATTTAACAGAAGATTTTATTCTCCAATACATCAAACAGAGAAACCAAAATTACACTAATCTATTAAATCCATTTAGTTCCCCAAGTTGCTGTTCATAGTAACAGAGAATCTGTTCTTCTTCCTTAGCACCTGATCACAGGACTCTGCAACTGATGCTATTTATTAGAGCCAGAACTAGTTAATTAACCCCTGCTTTACGTATGTGTTTGGACCAAAGGTTTGATTTACTGCTTAGAGACCGCAGGTCAGGGATGATTTTGCCACTATAAGGATGCCTACTGTTATGGTTTAGCCTAGGGGAATCATTCCAGCAACTCTGCTCAGGGGGCTCTCACAGAGACCCTGGGCAATGGCAGATACTCAAAACACTTCCTTGCAAATGGAGCTGGACAGTGAAGTTCTTATTCAGAAAAAATAATACTGAATAAAAAGCATCAAATTGTAAAAAAAAAAAACAAAACATGGAGTCGCAACTCAAAACAAAATGAGGTGAGTCCTCAAACCCCAGATAGATGGCTCTAAGGACAAGCAAGAAGATGCTCTTCCTCACAACAAATCGAGCTAGGAAAATATTTTAATATCCTTAATTCTCAGAAACTCCAGTGGATCCAAGTGATTGGCATATCCCTCCATTATGCAGGATAAGCAGCACTGCCTGCATCAGTTATTCTTACCTCAAAATAACTTTCCAGTAAGAGTAAACAAAACGGAAAAATAACAGTGCAATAGGTGTAAACAGAAGTGACTGCGTGTCATATGGTCTGGGATTTGTCAAACTCATGCCAGTTAGAGGCCATTAAAAAGTTACTAAAACCAAGTGCAGTAATGCTAAACTCTTGCTAGTCTGAGCAATATTCAAACTAATTTTCAGATGGCAATTTCTACAATAACAGTAAGTAATGGCAATAATCCCCCGGGGCACCCAATAAAACAATGACTTAAATTCACATTTTTAGAAACGTAAGGCTGGGCTTATTAAGTAAATTGAGTTCCTTGAACTTACTCAGTTAGATTCTCCCACTCTGAGCATACACACAGCTGTCAGTTTTGAATATACACTAAATCTGCCATACTTTTTTTCAATAGCAATGTAATTTTAAGTGTATGAGAAGTAGTACAATAACAACTTACAAACAACACGGGCAATTCTTATCATATCAGAAATACAGCAATTATTTGCAGGTCCACCATAAATCTGCATCTGTATGCAGATAGAGCTTAGGCTGTTTTCCAGCCACATCACTTATTCATAAGATACCAATACTCAGGAGTCCCATATTATAGTAGTTTTCTATCTTACCTACAGCAACAGTTAATCTTCGAAAAAAACCTGGTTGTCTTGTTAAATGGACTGGTCAGTTCAGGCACAAAACACTAACTGCAATGGTTTTGCATCCTGAAAGAATTCTTGGCACCACAGTGTTTGTTCCAGCTACCTTAGCCTCTAATTAAGCACTTCATCATGTTTTGGCCCTTACCTCAATGCATAACATATAGTTGATGTTGAAGAACTGAAAGACAAATGTGTACAGACAAAAAAAATTAAGTGGCCATTATATTCATAAGTGAGTGGGGAAAAAAAACCTGATATGTCCTTCAAAATGAACCAATGTCTTAATTCTTGTTTTTTTTCCCCACTGTTGTTTTGCTTTGATTACTAATAGTGGGGGTAAGCCTGGTGTTTATCTTGAAAACCTCTTATGTACTGTTATACATTCTAACACAGCAGTCCATCATCCCTCTATCACAAGGCATTCACACGAAGTACTCACTCAGTACTCATTCACAGAATGACTTGTCACATACAAAAAGCCAATATAAATGTAATTTTTAACTTCCAAAATAAGGAGAGTAGCATTTCTCAAAGTTCAGTCAAATTTGGATTTTTATGCTGCAGTCTCCATCACAGACCCTATAACATCTATAACGAGCTGTACAACTGATACACACATGGCACATATCTGCACACATAACACAGAATTGCCTGGGGACTCTCAGTAGCTATCCTTAGGATTCCCAGATGCCAGACAAAATCCCAGAGCAAACACCATACATCCGGGAATATCCAACATATGAACAAAAACTTCAGGAAAAGAGTGTAGACTCACAAAATAACTGAAGAAAACATTGTTTCAGTCTAAAGCAATAGCAATGACGAGCATAAGCAAATTATTAGAACTCAGTTTTTTGCCTCCCTAAATGACCTTATAATTTTATTCGTAAGAGAACAGTTTACATAAAGAAATGAGTAGTGGCAAGGTTTTGCTTCTTGTTTCCTCCTCCTTCCTTTGACAGACCATTCCTTGGCTAAACTGTTTAAGCATTCAAAACAAACATGCAATGACATGCTTACTTGTTTCTTCAGTCAAAATGAGAATGCAAAGTTCTATTTCATAATTAAATTAATGATGTAAAACTGTAAAAACATTACCACATCTGTAAGGTCAGAAAACACAGTAATGCTGTAGCAAATACAGTAAACCCCTTCCATGCTGTAGCCATTCAACTTAGAACACTTTCTGATGAGACGCAAACTATTGAACATGTGCCTCCATGAGTCGTCAGGAGTTATCAGCTAACAAACTTGACATGGAATTGGAAGTAAGTTCTGCATAGTGCTAATGCAGTAAGGGCTTGCAACAACAATGGCAGACATATCATTAAATAGGCAAGTGTAGAAACATAATTAAATTAACTGATAATCATCTCTCTTCTTCTATCCAGACTCTAATTTAATGCACTTGCAAATGTAATGAGGTTCACTGAATTGAAAAATACTGTGGAAATAACAGAAACAAGATTAAATTAATTGCAACACATACTGATAAGAAAGGTTGCTACAAATTATGTGAAGCACATTCCTGAAAGCCATTAGAAGGCCAGTCACACATCATGCACCTTGATGACAAACAATACATTTTACATTTGCTCTTCTTTTTTTCCCCTACCAGCTGCTGGATGGCCCACTGTGTTTCATACACTAATTGGTTGTTGTTCTCTCTTTGGGTCTTTCAGTAAATAAAAACATGAAAAATGCTTGTGCAGGAAAAAAAATAAACATCTGTCTACCAATCAAAATGTTTTCTACAACAATCATTTCTATGTTATAAAATTTAAGGCCTATTAAGTGCATTTTTTACCTTGCAGACTCACCAGACTCTATACATACTCAAGAAGTTAAAGAGAAATCTTTATGTATAAAAATAATCAACTCTCCATTGTGCCTGGAAGTCTTCTAGATCATGCAAGTTCTCTAGAGCAAGATCAAACCTGTAAAAGCCATTCTGAAAGGCTTTTACTGAATTTGTCCTTTTAATACCAAAATGGTAGGAACTCCCTAGGCATCCTGTCCAAATACTTCAACAAATTTGATGCTTTCATTTCAGAAACAAGGATACCATTACACAAAAATAAATGAAATTCATATTTATTTGAAAGTAAATAGTGTATAGTATGGTAAACTAGAAATTTGTCTACCATAATATAGTAAAATTTCAAATAACAGTAGCCACTGTTTCAAATAATAGAAGACATCCAGAGTTAAGAATTGCAGTTGAATCGTAATAAGTATGGAAAAATATCTTAACTAATTCTACATTTATGTTTCCTTATTATGCGAAGCTTAACAACAGGGGATTTCCATCAGTGTGAAATGACAGGCTGTTCAACCTTGCATTTCCCAGACACTTCTGAGAGCAGTGCATTCCAACGGACAAGCAGGGAGGTTTATGAAGGTTTCAAGAGTTAACAGTCAAAAATTGGCAGTGATCATTTTAATTTTTGATTTCTGACCAGCAGTATGCTGCAACAGCAAGAGTAATATAAGATCATTGCTAGGCAAATCGTGGCCCAAAAGAGCAGAGAAGGTAGAGAAATGGGGTGTTAAGTCACAGAGAACGATAACATCCAGGGCATACTCTGAAGAAGGTGATGATGCCATGCAGGCCAGTCATGCATTGCTCAGACAGACCTCGTCTGCAAAGCATCCCTCTCTACTGATACTGCCTATGAAGAACAGAGCTTGAACAAGTAGTTAAAACATGCTTAATGTGTTCGAACTTCGGTAAGGTAAGTCTCATCTTGTCTCTACTATCAATATCCCTCCCTTTGTGTGTCTTGTCGTAGTTTTCTCACCAATAAGTATTGGTGCATCACATTTTTCTAGTTTATATTTTCTAAGTATTGAATTCGTTATTAGCTTTAACAAACAATGTTAAATGGACTTCCAAAATTAGCCATTATTACTTTAATATTCCATACTTAAAGGGAAGGGAACTGAAATGAAAGGTATATCGATATGAGCGGAGAGAGTTCCAGGTGAGTTTCTGTAGTTACTAATAATGCTTCAAAAGGGAAATAAACTGTTTATATCGTATGTATCTCTCACAAAAACCAAGCATTATACTGGGAACAGATGGTTTCTCAAGGTGGCCATATCCAACTTTATTTTCTATTTTCAACATGCCTTCAATATAACTTTAGTTCCAAAAGACCTGGTCCTAAGATCTATTAAAAACTGGCAGCAGAGTAGGAATTGGTGTTAATTAGTCTGGGCTTTCTCCCAAATCTCTACCAATTAAATAACAAGTGTTTTGTGCCATTAAGCTCACACTTTATAAATCTTTATTTACATAACAGTACCAGAAAAAAAATGGAGAAGGAGAGAAAGAGTGGGGTGGAGAAAAAGCAAAAAAAGAACAAAACAATGAATATGCATCTGATTAAAAAGAAAAAAACCAGTTACTTCCTTTTTCTTCTCTTTAAGCTTATCAGTAGAAGGCACTTCAAAACTCATCACTATGTGAGATGAGTAATGTCATTTTCATTAACAAAATAGATCTCAAATGCCACATAAGAGGGAAGACGAAATTTAAATCTCATAGGGTAGTGATTTCTTGATAAACTCACATGTACTACTTGCACCATTTATAGCATTAGGTAGTGAATCCATTAAAAAAATATATATTGATTTCTAATGTTACTCACAATGAAAATAAAATTTGGAAACTTGTATGACAAATAGGAAGCCTAGCATGCAGCACTAAAACAAAATACTCAACACAAAACACAGGCTTGCATTCAGCTCATTAGCTGCCTGAACAAAATGTGTTCTTTAAAATACTGAGCCACAGCATCTTGCATCTCTCTGCAGCCATACCAAATGCTTCAAAAACAGACAGAAATAGCCTGTTTCCCATAAATGTGTTCTTCCTCCAAATAAGTTACAAATAACAAGTAACTACTGTTGAGACAAAACATCTATTTATCTTTAAAACAATGCAAGTCCTCCAATATATCCAAGAACGTTGGTTCCATAACCCCTCTGGGCCCAGTGTTTGCGTAACCTCTTTGTGAGCACGTTTTTCTAATACTCAAGAACAATGTCCTGCATTGCAGCTTGTATCTATGGTCTCTCATCCTTTCATTGGCACTTCCACAAGGAACCTGGTTTCAGCCTTTACCTACCATTAGCTAGCTTGAGGAATGTAATGAAATACCCTCTTAGACTCCTAACTAAGCCAACTCAGTTCTGCCTCTCCCCATTCATACCGTGCTCCAAGCTTCCAATCATCTTGTTGGTCCTCTGTTCACCATTCTTTTAGTACATCAATCTCTCTCATACCAAATTTAATTTAAATAGCATCTGATATTTTGTATAATAAACATATGTCCTCCCATATGTTCTCATTTGGAAATTCTTCCAAAAAGGAAGGGGAAATCATTCGTGACCGAAGCAGTGATTGGACTACATCTTACAAAAATTCCTTTGAAAAATACCAATATTTCCATGCTGACCGTTCTTACTACACAGAAAAAATTATGAGCAAATGCTGCAATGCTGTAGCTCTGTTTAGTTCTAACCAGACAATCGTGACCTATATTCGTATTTATTTCCTATTTAGCAATTCCATGCTACGTTACACAGTAACTGCTGTTCTCCAAAACAATTAAATATACTTTTTTACTTTAAAGAATGCTGTGCAGAACTGTTTCCTTTCACCAGCCAGGAATTAGGTTGTTTAAGGTTCAGTTATCATGAAAGGGTTATCTCCTGAACTGGGGGCACACCCAAGAACTACTGCCTTCCTGTATACCAAGAGCAGCTGCAACTGCTGCATTTTGCCAGACATTGTACTTCCCCAACAAAATCTGGTGATTTAAGGAGGCAGAGCTACTGCAGAAATGTACAGATAAGTTATAAGAAAATAGGAGCAGGAGTGGGGATTGTGGGATGAGGAGAAAAAATAAAGTTTTTAAATGGGATGTTGTCTGGAGACATGGCAAATGCACACAAAGACAGTGCCCAACTAGCAAGCTTAAGCATCAAAAAAGGAGAACAGAGAACCAGGTGATACCTCTCTTTCACCACCAGTGGATACTGGAATTCATTTGCTGACTTCCTTTGTAACTGAATTTTCATTAAAAGAATGCAGCTACTCCAGATGTTAACACAATAATATCACTAACAAAAGAGTAAGATTTGAAAACAATTCCTGACTACTTGAAAAAATATTTTTTTATTTCTTTAATATTAGATTTAATATTTAGTGTCTCTGCAGGACATCTGAACCAAGGTTCTTGAAATGTCTGAGAAAACTGAAAGAGGAAAAGACATCTTTATTTCAAAGTAGAGAAGAAAACATAAGTGGTATGTTACTAAAGCATATCATACCCATTGGTTTGAGTTCTCTCCTTGAAAAATTCTGGAACAATTAATCACAACTTTTTATCACTTTCAAATCTAAAGAATTACTGAAAAAGCAATCCATAATCAGCCTTCAAATACAAACAGGATCCCAGAGCCACAGATTTCTAGATCATTATGGGGTAACTGCACTGCATGCACAGCCTGCTCTTCTACCTATTTGTATGGGCAAAAGGGAAAAAAAGCAAGCTTTTAATTGAAAAAGGGAAAAAAAGCAAGCTTTTAATTGAAAAAGGGAAAAAAAGCAAGCTTTTAATTGAAAAAGGGAAAAAAAGCAAGCTTTTAATTGAAAAAGGGAAAAAATAATAATAATCTAAAATGACAAATATACAAACAAAGCTAAGATCCTACAGTCATTCGAAACAAGGTGAAAAATTATTTGGGAATTGAAAGGATAAACTCAAAAAGCCCTCTGCAGGAAATCATAAGTCTGATGCTCTCTTGTGATGTAATCTTCTCCACGTTTGGGTTTTGCACACACTGAGAGCACATCCTCAGTATCGCTTTCAGGGACGTGCCAGAACAGCCACTGCCACGACCTGCTTCAGGATCGCTGCTCTTTAAAAGTCACAGAACTGTTTTACTTTCAAGTCAGGGAGTCTAACATACAGCTCAATGGATAAGCAGAAAGACAAGGACAGCTGAAAAGGTCAGTTAAGTGCTCACTGCAGTAATTAAGACTTACACCTCATGAATTACTGATAGACTTTCTTTGTCTGCATATCTTGAAACCATGCAAACCCGCTGGTGTGAATAACGCCAAAACTATGGAAAAGAACATTTCAAACATCAACACAGATTAAGGCAAGGACGCAGTTACGTGCTGACAGAGGAGCTACCTGCTCCAACCTGGGTCCTTCCCACCAGCAACAATACCTTGGGAGGTGCTCCAGCACAGGGTCTTCCATGGGCAGAACATGGCCACAACGTGCTCCAGCACAGCCCTCCCTACAGCCCAGAGCCAGCTGTACCCAACATGGGGCACCCCCTGCTAAGAGAAATGACTGAGGGGTTGGAGTTGTTTTGTTGCATGCACTATCCAGTACAGTTTGTCTATCAAAATCTCAGCCAGGCTGCAGAGATGGAGTTCACTCTCAGCTTCCACAGAACATGTCCTTACTACAATGTATTTTCAATACTACCAATCTCGTAACAAAGCTGGCAGCCAAGCACACACTACATAGGAAAAGACAACACCTCAGCAGAGATGTGAAGAAGCAGAGATGAGAAGAGAGATGTGGTGAACTGGTGGGTATATCAATAAATGCAATGCTTACACATCTAAACAACGTACCATTAAAAAGTTTTAATAATTAACTGTAGCTATGGGCTACGACTGGGCTCAATATTTATCACAGCGTGCTCATAAAAGAATAGAATAGACTTATGAGTGCAACACTCTAGGTCACTTTTTGCCATCATTTCTTCAACATAAGATGACAAAAATGTGTTACCACAGAAATATCAAGGTCTATTCTAAATGATGTAGTGGTCTAGAAAGCTCTCTTTTCAAGAGTATGTGTTTTTAAACATCCCTTACAATCTGTTCCATCACATTAACATGGAATATACTGGCATTCCAATTTACAGAGGTGCTTTAACTCACAGTGTACAAAGGCATGCATACAAATAAATTCTTCTGCTACTAAACATGAATTGCTAAGATCAGAAGTAAATCAAGGAAGATATCAATGTAGCACTACCAGATTTCTCAAATAATTTTTTTAAATCAGATTATGCTTTTTGTTGGAGATACAAAACACACCTTTAAGCCACTGAACGCAACAAGCCATACTGTGCTGCTTAAAAAGCTTGGGTTTGTGATTTTTTTTTTTTGTTTGTTTGTTTTTTAATTCAAACACAGAAGTGAGACAGAACGTCACTTCAAATTACAATGATTTTGGGCCACGAATTTCAAACCAATTTCTTCCAAGAACTGATGGAAAGTTCAGGGACAGAGTTTCTCATCGCAAGGGTGCCCTATGACATCACACCAACTGCAATTTCAGCCTCAGAATGAGCAAACTAGGAATGGTTCTGCACTCCTACACCTACTATAAATTCTTACACCTACTAGGAAGACATCGCTTCATTTGAGTTAATTAGTCTTAAGAATGAAAACAAGGTAACAGAATTTCAAAGTCCTTTTCCAAAAGGAACAGACATTCATCAACCAGCAATGGTAAGCAACTCTTTTAGATTCCCAGTACATGGTTTTAAAACTCATATGGACACATATCATGTGTTCCAACCTAAAAATGGAGAGAACTGGTAACACTTATCAAATGAAGAGAAACTGTAGATGCAACAGGCATTTACAAGATAAAACATGTAAATTATAATATGAAATCTATGATATTCCCTACTCTCAACTGATGAGGGTAACAGCTTCCCTCTATCCCAAGGTAAGTTATTCCACCCCCCCGGCCCCAACTACATGCAGCTTACAAAGGTTTTGGGTGTTAGGCCTTTAAAAAAAAAAAAACATCTATTTAATTGTCACATCTCTGGAGCTGTTCCCACTCCTTAGCATTCCTAATGAGCATGCCACTCAAATGACACACCTCCAAACATAACTTTTCTTATGCTCTGCCCCACAGGATTGAAGACGTGGCCTGCAATTCATTTTTACTGCTTCAGCAAACCTGACATTGGCTCAGCATTTACAATTCTAGACTGTGATGGAGACAACACAGTTGATCAGCAATAGTAACTCAACAGAATTTCCAAAATATAGCACAAGTTACTCAGGACAAGTCAAAAAAAAACATAAACCCATCTACATCTTCACCAAAGTTCACCGAGTACCTTGTCTGCTTATAAATGCGGCATGCCCAGAAGAAATGTGAAATAGAACACAGGTTTCTCCAACATGTATTGGTCTCACATCACACTTCTTGGTTTGATGACCTCACTTTCATCAGACTATTTTTTATAATACTTTATTCTTAATTTCAAAGCTTTTGCTTTAATCTGATACATACTGGAGTCTTCAGTTTTTCAGATTGGGGTTTCGGTCAGTTATGCCCTTTCTCACGCATTATTTTTACTTATTTTGTAGGAGGTCACTCAAAGGAACTGGAGTACAATCCCCAACCCAATCTTTACAAAAGTAGTAGACACAAAGATACAATTATGCCTATTGCATTAACACAAACACTGCCAAGGAAGGCACACTTGTAACATGAAGGAAAACACAACAACAGCAGTAAAGCAGCAAGGTCCCAGGCTGCAACAAGTAAAGATTTACACAAACACAACAGCCCTAGGCACAGAAATAAAGGAAAAATACTGCTTACCTTAAGAAGGCCTCAGATGTGCAAGGATCTACAGATGAGATACCCTCACTTCCACTGCCAACCCTTAAATGAGGTTTGAAAGGGGTGGATCCTGGCTCCAGCCCTTCTGGACAATCAGATACATTACATGCACCTGAGCTCCCCTAGGTTGGCCCTGCCTTCCCACCAGGTGCTCAATCACTGGTTCAAGCTGTAAGTTAGCATTTCTGCTACAGCACTATACTTGTTTTTAGAATATCATTTCAATTATTGTCTGCTCAGATGCTAGATCACCCTCTCAAACGGATATGATTTTTTCCAAAAGAGTAAGACCTACACACAAGACTGGATTTAAAATTTTAGGTTAGTAGGGGAGAAGCACTACTCCACAAATAGAAGAGATTCCTCTCTAGAAAGGTTAAATAACTTTTTTTGTTTACATGCATTTGGTCTTTAATGAAGTTCAAAAATGTGCATGACTATCAATATGAACATGGGTTGGCAGAGAGAATGGAGCTGAGTGGAAGATGTGGGGAGAAGAAAGGGGAGAGAAATAAATGAAATAAATACAGAATCCTGATACATTACATAAACAAGACTAACTACTGTCCAGAATAGTGGAACAAAGGAGCACGCTTTGGAGTTTATATTAATTGGCATAGCAATTAATAAGACATATAGCACATGGTAGAATCAGTTCTGCCATGTGTTAACCGTGCCCAGGTGGAGAGAGGGCATGCTTGCCACGTTCATCAGCATTAAGACTGCTATTTCATGCCAGGTTTTATTTTAGTAGGTTCTCTTA
Source organism: Gallus gallus (assembly GCF_016699485.2). NCBI lineage: Eukaryota > Metazoa > Chordata > Aves > Galliformes > Phasianidae > Gallus > Gallus gallus. Next base: position 11,406,403 of record NC_052545.1, read on the forward strand.
GTTACTACGATCAAATAATAATAATAAAAATCTATCAGTATTTTTATCTAAAATTTCTCATCAAAAATTCCTAACAAAAATAACAAAAACACCTAGTGCTGAAATTTGTAGCTAACCTTGAGGGTAATTAATATTCTATGTTGAGTTTATAAATTGACTTTCATAATTATGTACAAATGAATACATTTGTTACCAATGCAGCATATAATTCAGAAATGCTGTTAGAGGTTACACGATGAGCGACAGACATACAGAGTGCCTTCTCTGAAGGGTATTTAAGGTCAGAGACAGGAAAAAAAGTGTAATGAATTTTAATTTAACATCAAGATCACATTCGCAAAAAAGAAATCTTATTTAAGGATTAAAAAGGGAAACAATTGCAGGTATTTCAACATGAGCTTTTTCCCCCCCTCTCCATATCTTCCAGTATCCATATAACTATGTTGATAATGCCTCCAGCCAAAGGCAACCACTATTTCCAGTACAATTAGTCACAGTATTTTATAAACAGTAATCTGAATCCTTTGCAACAGCCAAAGCATTTGGCTCAGAATTCCTGTCTGCCTTCTCCTTGCCTGATGGTGAGCTACACGAAAATGACTGGTGTCCACCTTCAAGAAGGTCAAGAATAAACTTGACAGTTGCAGCACATAACACTGTTTTGCAGGTCAGCACGGAACCCATAGTGATGCAGAGCCCTCCTGTCATCATTATGAACCACTTCTCTTCTACATCCTTTACTTGGGGAATTAGGTGTGCAAATGTGTGCGTGTGTGCATATTTATTTATTCTACTGTAAAATCTGTCCTTCTATTTCATGATAGCTGTGTTACTTCAGTAACACTAGCTACCTAAGACAGATTTATTCAGATTTCTATGGCAGCCTCCCTGTCTCATTCAGAGAGACTTGCCATAGCATTTTTACTTTAGGAACAGCAAAGAACAACAGTCCTTAAAATAAGACATCTTAAATGCACTGCATCTTCTCTTCAAAAGCAGTTACGTTGGGTAACACCTACACATCCAGAATAAATTAGCTTTCTTATTCAATACTGTCAACAAGAGAAAGCCCGTGAGAAAAACTGAGAAAAAATAATGCTATCCTCTGCCAAAATACTTACTAAATACACTTTCTTACCAATGCTTCCCTTGCTGATAGGATGTTCGGTGCCACACAAAATAAGAAGCAACATATAATCTCTAATAAGGTATTTCTGCTACTTAACAATTATTTTAAAAATACCCTTAATTACCCTTACTCATTGAAGTAATGTTCAGTAATACTAAGTAAGGAGGGAAAATATATTACCTCCTACCTTTTTTTTTTTTATAATCTGCACAAAGGATACTATTGAATACCTTAGAAGTATCTGAACTAAGGTCAAAAAGGGGACTGCAATTACCTATTTAACTGCTGACCACTCCATGAAGAATGTCAATAGCAGTACCTAATAGCGCCAGCTGTGATACTCTTTTTTTTTTTTTTTCCCCCCTTGTAGTAGCCATCTGCCTATTACCAGCTGGAGAGAAAACCTCAACTCATTTCATACCTGCAGCTGAAAAGCTGTCATCTGGTAACAAATTCTTATTACTACCATGAGTGTATTTGAATTCAAAGGAACAGCGAGGAAGTAGAAAATTCCATATTCTGTAGTCCCACAAGCCATGCAATTCACCATCTTCAATTACTACTGAATACCTATATAGGTTTCTCTGCTGCTCCTGTTTTGATATAACGCCATAAACAAATCCCCTTAGTCAACAGTGTCATGAGAAGATTTACAGTTCTTTTTTGCAGGTGAAGTTATTTTACCCAAAATATCTATTTAGATCTGTTTTGCTCAGAACATTATTCGTAAAGGCAAGTTAGCCAGTTCTTCAGCATCAGACAGAGGTCGCACTGAGTGGGGTGCAGTGTCAGCAAGGTGCCCTGCATGACCTTAATCAGAAGTTTAAGCACAGGACAGAAGAAGGAAATGAACCTGGAGACATTCGTATAACTGCCTGGTTTTGGTGTTTTGTTTTTTAATGTCAAGGAGACAAATTTTATTACTAAGGTATGTTTCTTTGTCATCTTGACAGCTGTCTTCTGGGTTTCATTGAGTGAGGAAGAGAACTGGAGAAACATACTGAGACAAAGTAGTGTCACTCAACAAAATCCAAATGTATTATCTGAAACAGTACCAGGCCCCCCCTGTAGAGACGATACCATTAAAGTGAACAGTATATAAATTTTTATAGATATGTCAAGAATACAGCATGCAACTGCATATAGGATTTATTTATCTGAAATCAAAGCATCAACGTGCCTTATACTTTTCTACAGATCAAGCCCCAGTTTTCTTTGTTCTGTCATCCACGATGTCTCATGTATACACACACAGCTTTACCACATAACTCACTAAACAAGAATTCTCAATTTATTTAACCCATCTGAAATCCCTGTGCTCAAGCTGTATGTTAGGAAAGTGTCCTGTTTTGCTAAAGCTTTTCTCCTGAATATTTGGCTTCTAGCTTTACAGTTGTAGACAAAACATATAAAAATGCAATTATTCCCAAATACACACAAGTATTCACAAATACAACTGAACTGAATAACTTTCAGCATTATAAAATCAGATTACTTGACACTCTGGCTTCTTCGTAAATAAAACAAGTTGCAGAGAGAGCGCTAATTCTGGTACCACATCAACTCTTATTAAACAACCATTTCATTAGAGTTCAGAATGCAGCCAAAAATAACCTAACTGACCTATATCTGAATTAAACGTATTTTGGTGAGAACAACACTGAACTGATTCTAAAGTACTCAGATAGCTAAACAATATTAAAAAGCAGAATTTAACAAGCAAGGCAGAGATAATGAGGAAACACAGAAAGATCAAACTTGAACACCCTTACTCTGTAATTACAGAGAGGTAATAACTGAAAGAGGCGATGAAATCATTGACTAGCAGTCAGCTTCAAGAATGTCAACTACAGAAAAAGAATTCATAGGCAGCAAAAACATCACTGTAATGAAAAGAGAAGCAGGTACAGAAGTAAGCTAAAACCTTGGAAGCAAGTCTTATTGAGAAACACAGGTAGATATCAAGTAGGTAAGAGGGGACAAAGAGATGCTGCCAGAATTACTGGGGAAAAATAAGCTTCCATACAGAACGTAAAACCGAACTAGAAAAATGCACTATTAGGGAATAAAATTCAAGAAGAGGTAGATGAGTCTTAATCATCTAAATCCACCAGCAGACAAGGTGAAGCCGTTCTGTTCTGCGTGTAAAATCGGGATTTTAAATGAAACACTGTCCATTCAAATTGAATATAAACTTCTTAGTAACTAAAACCTTCTAATTGTAACAGCTGATCACCTGCAAGAGTAATTTAAGGATAGATGGATATTCATCATTATATAGAGATTATATAGAGATATAAATACACTATATAATATGTATGTATAGTATACATACATGATATATATTATATGATATATATAATGCATCTATTATATAATCTATTATATAACATATATATAATACTATATATATTATATATATTACATACCTATATCTATATCAATCTATCCATATATACGTATATATATATAAATATATATATATATATATACACACAGACACACACACATACATACCTATATATATGTGTATATATGTAGGTAAGGTTCTATGATTGCTAAAGAATTATGAAAAAGTTATTAAGTGAGAAGAAACTGAGCACTATGGAGATGAGATACCTGCCCTGACCATTTCAAGCACTTTTGCCAGCTTATTATATAAGAGAGATTGAAAAACATTTTGGGAACAGCTCTTCTGTTATAGAATCAGCATCTCTGGTGCTTTCAGTAATGTGCAAGGGTAACAGTGTTAATATCTCTAAAGCTCTCCCAAGTAATATGTCAGAACTGATAATCCTGATGTTCATGAATTTATATGAAACAAATGGGAGAAGGAAAAATAAATATTTAAAAATGCTAGCCAAAGGGAAGGGAAGAATTTCTGGTCGATAATGGATTCAGTAGGACATTTCTTTCTGTAATCTATCATCAGATGGGTAGGAGAAAGCCAATGAAGATGCTTTTTTAAATAGATAAAAAATGAATCATTTTATCTTAAAATTGCATAAACATAAATGCAAATTAATCAATGTCCTTAGAAAACTGTAAAGCTGACAAAGTGGCTCTCAGAAGTCAAAAAATGTCACAACCATTAAGAAGTACTTTCTTACACTGGCTGTAACCCGTACTATTTCTCAAAACCAACATGAGAAGAAACTGTAGCCATTTTTATCCGTTAAATGAAAACACCATGGTAGAGATGTAAGAGTACAGCAGTTACACTAATCAATAGGTTACTTGTTCAATAGAGGGCATACATTACTTTTACTTCAAACAAATCCACTGGAAGTTAAGTTTTGCCTCTGTCTTCAGACACTTCTTTCTCACCCAAGCTTTGGTTAGCCCTTCCTTGCACACAGTAATGAGACCAGGACTTCTTAATGACTAAGGGAGACTTTTACTTTTTTTCTTTTTTCTTTTTTTTTGGAAGGAAAAAACTGTCACCTGACATAAAACAGCGCTAGAGGAGAAAGCAACAGTGTGAAAATTGTATAGAAATCCAATTGCAATGGGAAGAATGAGAATTTAAGTGCTGTCCATGTTTCTTCAAGAAGTAAACCATGTAACTCCATTTCCTGGCAGACTAGGAAAAACTATGCAGGTAGATAGAAAAGGGCTGAGAGAAAACCAGAGTAGCTGTTGCAAAAGGGCCCAGCATCCCTGGAAGTGTTCAAGGTCAGGTTGGATGGGCCCTGGGCAGCCTGGTCCAGTGCCAGATCTGGAGGTTGGAGAGGCCCTGCCTGTGGCAGGGGATTGGAACTTGAAGATCCTTGGCAACCCTTCCAACCCAATTCTATGAAAAAGATCACTTTTAAGCTGGATGAAAATAAATGGAAACGCTTGCACCACCTCCCATTGCTTTCCCACTTCTCCCTCTGCGCCCTATAGGAATACATGTCTGAGCCCTTCATAAGAACTTTAGAGATTTTGGCTGAGATTTTTGTATACCAAATCATTTTGATGCACAGGATCTTTGTTGCTGGTTGAAACACTCTGACGTGAGGATAAAAGGCATCTGCAACACCATGTTAACGTTACAGAAGCTAAGAAGAAAGAAGGAGGAAAAAAACAAAACCATGAGGAATGAACTTCAATCAGCAGTAAGCCCTGAAGCAGTCGGGGCACCCAGAAGGACAAGAAGTCAAATCTGCAGCATTACAAGTAACAGCATCTTCATGGACCACAGTCTATGAGCCAAGTCCCACTCTGAGTTGAGCCTTACCCTTAAGCACACAGGAAGGACAAGGTAGGAAAGCAGAATGCAGTGCCACCTTTTCTCTCTCATCTGGAAGGACAGAAGAATAGTACTATGCAGATTCATCAGAGAACTGCTGGTTCCTACTGGCTATTTACTTTGAGCAGAGCTCCCTTGGTGTTTCTGGATGCACAGATAGTAGATGCTGCAAACACATGAAATTATAAAAATCTATATCAGTACGAAACTTGTGTGAGTTTTTGACTAAATTTAATTAGAGCCCAGGGCAGCCAAAGAGTCCAGGACTGCAATGTTACTGTGAATGCTTTAGGCTTAAATTTATAAAAAAAAAAATCATCAACTTACTACAAAAAAACAAAATAGTTAACAAATCAACAGAAGTACCTAGAGGTAGATCTGATGTGCGATTACCTGGTAGCACAGAGAGGCAATGCGTACACTTAGTACAATCCTTTCAAAAAGCAAGCACAGATGGGCTACAGGAGGGTGGAAAGATGCGTACAGAAAAGACAGAGGAAGAGTGATGGTTAGAAATGAATATACGATCATTTTAGAGGTTGCTGGAGATTAATTAAGGGCTCTAATATGCACAGAAAAAGGGGTCTGCCGATCTGCTTAGGCATTACAGTCACCCTTTTCTTTCAACTCTTCTAGCACCTTCACCATTGTTGACCTTTCGATTCTCTTAGTTTCAGGATAGCCCCCATGAGAATTCAAGTGCTTACAATAGGTCAGGAATTGAATGGTTTGAAAGTGCAGGGGGGACCCTCTCTATCCAGCAGTGCTAAAACATCCCTGTTCAAGGCATAATGTAATCAGAAGGACTTGCAAACCCTGATTACAGTCAGCCATGACCACCAGCATTGCTTTTTTGTCCTGTCCCAATTGGAGGACGCAGCATTACTCCTTTAATGCCATGCAATTGGACTCAGCCCATTGGTCCAGCCTAGCAAAGCCTTCCTATAGTGACACATCACTATTGTTCAAAGCAAGATAAAGCACAAGGCAAATATTCCTGTTTTTACTCTTAAAAAACAAATATTGAGATGAATAGAACAATGCCCCATAGCAAACAGTGAGTGCACTAACGGAATGTCTTCTCAACATTATTTTACTTATATTTATTCTTGCTTTCTGGTTTTATCATCTTTTCTTATTTCTTTCAATCATTTCTTTCTAGAACTCTGTAACTACAGAATCTTGATCCAATGTTTTGCTGTTGATTGCTCATTGTGTACACTGTTTTGGACCTGCATGCCTTCCCACTGCAAAATCAATACAGTACTTGAATTTAAAATAAAAAGTGAGTGATAACGGTGCTTTACTCCGTAACTAATAACACTGCCATACAATTATTTTTATGCCCAATAAAATATAAGAAATCACCAACGATGATAGCAAGACAAAACTGCAGTACAGTTCTCAGCAGTAAACCTAAAAAGGCACAAGTGCTATACACACCAAGGACACCCCATTACTGACTTTACTATCTGTGACACTGAATTTAATCTCTGTGTCAAGTTCGCTAATGCTACAGATTGGTTTGAATACAGTATACATCACCTACTCTTTTACCAGTATATTTATGGAAGAGCATCAGAAGAAAAAATAGCTTGAACCCAAGAGTCTTCTAAACGAAGCATGCCACAGAAACAACACAGAACAAGAACTTAAAGAGCAAAGGATTAGGGAGAATAACATAATCCTCCACTGTACATGTGGAATTCCATTGCTAAAACATACAAAGAAGTGGGTCTGGTTTTGCATAAGGCAATTGGGCAAAAGTACAAGCCAGCTGGGATGGCCAGGAAGGCAGATTGTTGGGGGGCACAGAAGAGGTGGAAAGAACACCAAATGAACTCAGGAGGACTTATATATCGAGCAAAATATTTACTAAAACTTCCAAAACTATCCCAAAGACTAAACTCATTTCTATTTCAGTCTAGCTGCACCCATCTATCCATGTATGTATCCAAGTATTTAATGAACTAATTGACTTTCTTCGTACTTTTCATATGCACCCCACATTGTCGATTCAAGGGAAGAGAAGTCAGATTAGTATCTATAATCTCATTTTGCTTCTAAAGTAACACTTCAAGAGAGTCACACAATTAAGTAACAGGACCTGCTTTCTTCACACAGCAGTATATTTAGCACTGGGTAAGTTATTTGCCATTTTACAGTAAACCTGCAACGTGCTGACATATAACTCAGACCGTTCTAGCAAGGTATTCGTCTTGCAAATAAAATAAAAGGTTAAAATACTGTATCTTCAATATAAAATTTGCAGAAATAGTCTACAAGTAGTTAATTCAATGCAAATTGAGTCTTCAGACGTGTTAATAATTACAGAAAAAACCAGATAGTTGCATTTACACAAATGCCACATTTGACCATCTGCTATGACTGTCTTAGGGTAGGACGTTGGCAGATATTGCATAATCATCTGCATATGACAGATAATTTTAGCCGAATCTAAATTAAAAAAAAAAGCATATTCCAATACATGTGAAGAAAAAAAAGTATTTGTAGTCCCATCAAATATCCAAAGTGCTATTTAGTATTAATTCTAAATTTTATAAAACCTATTGTGCTACAAAGACAATAAAGCAAAACATACGTTGTGCTGCCCAGAATCTTTTATTTAATTTACTCCCCTAAGCCTTTTAAAAGAAGTGCTTTAGCAGCTGAATCATAAAATGCACTTTTAGTTTTGTTTGCACAAGGACTATTTGTTTGCATAGCTTATTGCTCTGGCAAGGAAGATATTTGGAATATCTTTGAAAAGGTTTTTTGGAACAGAAAAATATCCACAATCAGTAAAGGTTGTCCTTGTAGAACACATGGCAAAGATTTCCAATCTAAACAGAAATTTTTGCAGTCATATCCCATTTAACTATGTTGATTTACAACTCATTATTTAATCAGGGCACAAAAAAAGAGAAGTGTGCTAGAACAAAATGCTATGGGTACTGAAGGTCATTCTGTAAAATACATGAAACAAATGCTTCCTAAGCTGCCTTAAAAAAAAAAAGCCAAATTACTTGAAGATCTAACAAAATAAATATTGTTATTGAAGACAATTGAATTTTCTAGTACTTATTCTAAATACATTATGGAATTAAAATTGATTGAAGAGATTTAATTTTCCTTAACTAAATTGGAGCAGCTGAGAGGGTGAAGAAAATGTGGTAAGCAAGTTTCCTTAAGAAAAGGCTCGCTCTTCAGGATTGAATTAACAGTGAGGACAGTGTTTGTTGCAAGGTGCGTTACGGTCTATACAGCTGGATATACTGGATGCTGCAACACCTTCGGCTGTGCAACTGCCCCAGGAAAGAAGTGCTCAAACTGAAGTGGGAAGAGACAAACTGAGGTCTGCAGTCCACCCTTCTGCTCAAAGCAAAGTAAACACCCACGTGGGCAGAAGTAAATCAGCGACATAACACCTTTTGCTGACTGTGACACCTATGGGTCTAAAATATTAGGAAATCACACTGCCTCAAATTAATCCACCAAATGTAAATAATGCAATGAGGCAAACTAACACTTCAACCCAGTATCTAAACTTCATTCCTTCTTGAATTTCACTGCACCATTCATTTCCCGGCCCCCTGCTCTGGGTATTATTTTCAAATACCGAGACACCAGAAGCACTGAAAACCTCTTCAGGATGCTGACCTCTCCAACCCAATGTAGATCACACCTACTTTCCTCTTAAGAAAAACAGCTTTCTTTATCAGCTCTCATTCATGAAGAGAAAATCAAAATGGTAAACACATTTAGCCTACAACGTGCCATGCTGGAACAACTACAACAGCCTCCTTTACAGACTCAATATAGCCCCTGTGCATCAGCTAGCACCCACAGCCTGAGAACATCTGAATTATCTGCTGGATATTCCCTGGTCCTGGAAGCATACCTGGAAGAGTATTTCAAAAAGAAACTGTTCTGTTTCTGAGAAGCACAGACTCCAGAATCAAGCATCGGGATTCTGAAGAATATCTCCATGGAGCATGTTGCAAACTGCACTGTACAGCTAGCTGATACAAATGATAATGGGGCTGTAAAGAATTTCACTTTCAAATATGTAATAAAAAGGAGCTCACGTATAAAACACAAGAGCACAAGAAAACAGAGAAAGGACTGCAACTGCTCTAACACTGACAAGTGAGGTATGCCAGATGCCCAACGCTGCTAAGAACAAGAGCCAATGAGACCACTATAGCAGCTACACTTCTGGAACAGTATAAGGTAAACAACAGCAACAAAGTTTGTTAATCAGTGAAAACAAGCTACTACAAACATTTCAAGTTCAGCATCACTAGAAGACTGTAATGAAACTTAATCAGTGAAAAGGGAAATAACTCCAAGCAACAGCTTTAATACTACTGTTTTCCCTTGGATAGTGATGCTCCCAGGTGGGTGCCAAAGCCACCAGGTGAAAGGAAGTGATGTGCACCCCCTCCATGGGCTCCTTGTCCAATTGCTTCTGGCAGGACCACTCTGCCCAATGCATCGTTCAATACGTCTTTCTATATTTAAGTACAAATGTGTATTTAATTTGTCTCAAGTTGTACAATAAAAACTCCCCAACACAACACACAGCGTCATTGCTCTTTGGATGCAAATTTCTGAAGACATCTCATTTTCAGATATATCAAAATTAAATCATTTGTAAGCTTGTTTTAATAGTGATCTGTGGCTTTTTCATGTCTACCATACTAACGTCACAAGCTTGAGATTCAGGGTCCTACACAAGATCTGCTATTTTCAGCACTTAAAAGGTTAGTTCCTGGATCTTAGAGCAGTTTTTCTGTGTCTGTTCCTCTGATTCAGTAAAGTAGGTCACTGTCGCCTCAGTGCCTTCCTTTGATTCTACCATCTTGTCTTTTATTTAATTACTACATAGTGGAATGATTCTCACTGCTCGCAGTGCAGATTAACTCATACTAGACTGTCAGCAGTAAAATGAAGCTGAAATAGCTCTTTCAGTGCTAAATGAGATAACAGAAAGCCACGTTTTACAAGCAGTAAACCTCAGCAAACATAGTGACATAGTTTTTTTGTGAGTTATCTTGATATCAGCTTTGTGTGTCAGTTATACTTGGCATAAAATTTCATCTTCAAATTAAGCATTTTCTCTAAAACTACTGTTATGATTTCTTACAGCACCATGGTTTTTTCTTTACCACAGCAAACATTAAGAGCAGTATAAAGCTGTTGAAAAAGCCTTCCTTCTGTTCACCGCACAGAAATTCCATTTTTCTATTCCATTTACAGCATCCCAAGTATATTAGTTTGTTCCAAAACATTGTATTGATTGCTGTATCTCTTCTGCAGACAGAGGGCTATGCAATTGTTACCCAAGATGAGCAATACATTATTTAAGTCAACTTAAAGAGTGCCACGGAGACTGATATTGTGGAATAGATAAACACTACACTGACAGTGCCTCCCACACCTGAGTTTGGTAAATTATGCTGAAGAGGGAGAGGGCAGCTTGGCTCCTTGGCCCATTTTTATCCTGGCCTTTATTTGAGAATAACAGCGATGATAATGTGCAGAAAATACAAGTTACTTTTGCGTGTAGGCATTTTTGAAACGGTGACCCAGAAAGCAACAGTTCCAGTCCTACTTACTGAGATAAATTACACTGCACTGAACATCAAAATATTTAGAATTGCTCAAAATTTCTTTGGAAAAACGATATGCTCCCTAAGGAAAACAACAGTTCTACCTGGTTCTGCCCTTAGCCAATGCAAACAAAAATAATTCTAAGAGCAAAGACACACACAAAACCATAAAAGATCAAATTCATTTACTAAGTTATCATCTCATGGGAGACTAAAAGCCAGCTATGAAACAGTCCGCTCATTAATTTATCTGGTTTGACTACATAACGCAACGTTCAAATCTGGGACACGATTTGAACTGGGACAAGTAGTCATTAGTTAACCCAGTTTCTGTAAATTCACCTCAGACGTGTCATTCTTTTCCTAGCAGCAAACATTCCACGACCTGCCACAAAATGCAATTGAAAAACAGTTTGGAAAGTATCGTATCCCCTTCTTTGTGTACCTCTGTGAAGCACAGGAAAAGAACTGAATGGGAGAGCAATATCAAGAAAGGGCTCTCAGGAGCGCATTACTGTGCTTATGTAGCTACAGCCACAAAAGGACTGACATACTGAAAACTAAGGTATAGTGAGAAAAGCTTTGCTATCGATACTTAACTGGAAGCAGAAGCCAATATTTAAAAGAAATTTGCAATCAGCTGACGAGTTTACAGCAAAGAAAAACCAAAGCCTTTGCCTATGTGAGAGCACAGGTGACAGCAGTGCAGCCAAAAAAGATAACAATCTGCATTAGAATTAAACCCAGTTCCCGTAGGGGTGAAAATCCTCACACAGGCAGAACTCTTTATTTTAGAGTGAGACAGCCAAGCACAGAGCTCTTGCGTTTTGTTACAGCAAAATAACGCCAGCTAAAGCCGGGCTTCTGTGTGCTGCTGGCTGCCTCCCTGCTGCAGATAGATGGCCTTCACTGTCACCTGCGCTCCGTCTTACTTCTCCGCTGCCCTGGTTCCCTCCCCCTCTGCCAGGCAGTGCTCACGACCTTGCAGTCGTTGTGGATTCCAGCTCTCTCCTGAAGTACCCATCAATCATGTAATTAAAGTCTTTAACTCTCCCTTTAGGACTCTAGCCAGGTTGAGACATATGTTACTTAGGCATCTTATTGAAACATTAATTCAAGTGCAGACTTTTGTTTATCTCGTCACCATCACAGAAAATTTTCATCCCCCCATCTTCCAGCTATCATACTTAACACAGCGTGTACAGAATGTAACAGAGCCATCAACACTAAAATCTATTATATTTCCCAGGAATTAAAGGTAGTCTTTTGTTGGTTGGTCACTGTTCTGATTTGCCTCTTCTTAGTTAGCTTATCACCCTTACCAGTTCACAATTAGTGCTCACAGTGGTTACCATCAGCTGTTCTGAAAGGGACAGGGAATAAGAGCTCAGCCGGAGATGGCCACGTCTTGCACCAGCCATGGGGTTCTGTGACCAGACTGCATGGCACACATAACTGTGTTGAGTCCACATCATGGGATGCAACACAGCAAAAGATAAAAGGACAGTTTTGAATGCACGCAGAGCTTTCCAAGTGCCTGCTGCCTTTGCAGAAGCAGAGAATTAAGTGACGATGAAGCAATGCTTTATCAGTGCTCAGAACTGAACATAGGGTGGAAATTACAGCCAGACATTATAATAAAAACATTTCCATAGAGCCAGATGTCATAGCTGTCATATCTGGCATTGCATAGCAATAAAGACTGCCAGGGTGTGAACTCCAGCACTGACTGATAATGATCTGCAAACATCAGCACATCTCTTCCACCATTCAACGAGAGAAAAGTTCTGCTTAAACACATCCTCAAATATGACAGGTATTTCAAAAGTCAAATGAGGGGAACAAGTGAAGTATTTTGCATTTTAATCTTTCTATTTGTTTAAAGATGTTGTTAATTTATAAAAAATAAAACTCTAATCAAACAAATGCAATACTTTTTTTTTTTTCTTGATCACTTTATTCATACCTAAATTGGTACGGGTGAAGCATATAGGGAAATCACTTTCAGTTTTGCAGCAGTCAACAGTGAATTTATTTCAAGGCATATATATTCAAAAGAAGCACATATGTGCCTCAAACCAAGCAGCAAAAGCAAGCCATCTTCTAAATACTCTTCTATTCAACATGCTCAACGCGTGTTCACATACTTTTTCCCCTGAAATTACCACTTTTAAAACTTCACATCAGCTTAGAAAGAAAGAGAAAGATGAGCAAAGACAAAGAGTAAGAAAGGCAGCATGTAAAATGATGAGAGTACTGCATGCAGTTACGGCAAAAGTCACTTCTTTAGAGGACTGAAAGTTGCGCAGCACATCAACAACAAAGCCATGTATGAGAATCAGACATTCAGCACAGTTTATAACTCAGTCATTTGTAAAAAAAAAAAAATCCTCTCGTGTTTCTCTTTTGTCCATGAAAGAGAGAATTGTAGTATTCATATAATAATTTCTACAACATAATAGAAGCATTTAAATGCACGCTGCCGATTAAAATCTAAGAGGATCTGTTAACGATGAGTCAGTCTGATAACACAACCTGCAGTGAAGGACGGTGTATTTCCCTTTAACAGCACAAGTGCTTTCAACATTTTTTTGACTTTACTAACAAATCACAGCTCTGGTACAGTGTGCTTTCATTTTCACACATTCACTTGGACTGACTGAGAACTATGTGATTTCCATTCAGCACTTTTCACCTCTTTACCATCATCTGCACAGACCCAGGCAGACCGTGTAGTTCAAACATCTGCGTGCTCTGAAAAGATGCACTTGAACAACAAAAAGTCCGTATTTAACAATTTGTGCGTGGAAAGAGAAAGATCTTTATGTGCATGCATGCAGCACGTGGTAACTACCTGAAGAAATGATGATACAAAATAGTGCAGTACTACAGATAAAGCAAGCAATTGCCCTAAATTATTCAAGGAAGGTATCACATATTGGTAGTCCTGTGCTATATATAATAAGTGCTCTGAATTCAGTGAAATAAGAGATTTGGGGGATCTTTTCCTTAACAAGACGTTTCAGTTCTGACCAATGCATCCTCTCACTGTGAACAATGAGATTTTGTAATAAACACATTTGTTTTGCATCTATTGTTATGTTTTAATGTGTGTAGCTCAGCTGTTTAAATAAATTAATCCCAGACATTCCACTTAAATAACGATCACAAATAGTTTAACATTTCTTACAAAGCAGAAAACACTCAGAACCTTACATTATAGCTAATTAAATACTTCAGTATTTACAGCACTGGGTTGGTGGAATGAATGCAGAACACTGGGCCAATCTATGCCATTCCTACTCATTTTTTCTACCTGTATGAGCCATGATTTATTATAATGAGCGAGGAAAAACAGAGATGCTGCCTTAAAACTACAGAAACACCACAGATGTCTCAGAACAGCCTAAAAACTTGACTGAAATATCGCTGCCTTCCTTATGCAGTGCCACAGCTCTAAGCAACGTTCCCACTTTCTCGGGTCTCCTGATTTATCTTTCACTTAAAAATACAGAAGATGGCCCTTCAGTTTGCACTGCCTGTCATACAGACCTTTGTTTCTGCCTGTTTTTTGCATTGTAGGGAACACAATTTCAAGTCTTCCACAATCACAGCCTATATTCTGTATATTCTTTTTAAAACAACATTTGGCCCCATCTCCAAATCCTGCTTCCATAGTTAGAACTCATTTTCTAAGAAACAAAGGTCCAATTCCATAGAAACAAATAGTTCCGTGAAAAAAAATTATGTTTTTCCATGCATAAGACACGTAATTCTTGGAAAGGACATCACAAAGGCCAAGTGAAAACTGTGATGGGACTAATTCCTTGTGGGCAGCTCTAACTTATTGGCCTCTCAGGTCTTGAAGGCTTTTGAAAATAACATGATGATAAATATCCCTTATTTCCCTCCACCAATCACTCTTCCTTTGCCAAGCTGTTGCTCGGTTTGGCTTAAGGGGAGCCTGCTTGATCCTCCAAAAAGGGCCTTTTTGGACACTATCACAATTAGCGTGAGTTTATCTAATTACTAGATAATCTGGCATCACTGCACAATTATCCCTGATAAACTGATCATTATTAGTTGTAAACATCTACTTTGTTAACTAATAGCCCTGGGACAAAAGGATGAGTGCAGAGATGAACATTTTGCAAGGAAAAGTCATAGCTATTAACAGCCAGAAGGTTTGGTCTGGGAAGCGCTATTGCTATTAGAAACCCCCCAGAGTACTACTAAGACTTCTGAATAAGGGCACTGCAGCAGGGCACACCTGGCTTGCTGCCTTAGTAATGGATTGTGTTAGAAACAATTATCTGCCCTTACTTCACCAATTAGTGTGAAGAATGCAACCCATTACATTATTACATTTCTACTATTAAGTATGTGGGAATTTTCATAAGACTCTGAAATACACACACAGCATAGTGCCTGGAAGAAAAACAAGATTTAAGCAAAATCTGCAATACATAAGTGATTAATATTAGCCATATACATCTTTTGTGAGCTTTCAGTAAAGCCCATTTCACTGCTCTGTACAGCCAGCACCCCATGCGTGCACCTCAGTTTACCACCTCCTGACAACTCTTTCAGGGATGCCATCAGGATACTGCCACATTATTAGCATCACTCACTTCTAGTGGGAAAACAACAGGAGCACTTAAAAATCCGGTGAGGAGAACTGAACAGGGTTCTAAGACAAAAGCCATTTCAAACCTCAGCTGGCATAGTCAGCTCCTGCACAGCTCGCCCAGTTCCTACTGGAACTTCACATTTAGAAAGCGGATGCCCAGACCTCAGGCTTTTGAGGATCCCCTGGATGCATGTGAATTTCAGCATGACAATCAGACATCAGACTTCACTTACAGCACACGTATTCCTTTAAGTGGACATATCTGCTTTAGCCACATCTATTCATTAGGGATACACTTCTTGCCTCCATTCACAGCCTCATTATTCTTACATAGACACTACAGCATTCAGTTTGCCCACCCATAGCTTCTCTATTCCTTTCAAATGAAAAAGCAATTTTGAAGAATACCAGAACTACTGATCTGCCTTTCTTTTGTGGGTTTTTACATGTTCAAACTCCCCTGCTTCAAAAAGCACAAAGTCTGGTGGTTTCATTCTTCTGTACTACACTGCAAAAAGACAGCAACCTGAAGAAAGAACTAAAATACAAGAAAGGAAGAAAGAGAGATGGAATTCGCTTGTGTGGAAGGAGTATGGAAATAAATACAGACTACCAAGAGAAGAGATAAAAAGTGTAGAAATATCAAGATAGGCAAGAGACAGCAAGACTTACTATAGAAATGAACAATAGAAATGTGAGAAAGCTTTAGGAAGATATGTATATAAAAATAAATGTTCAAGTATATATAAAACAGAAGGGAATAGATAATAGATAAATGTTTAGAAAGGATAATAGATTATATATAATAACAATAAGCTGGAGAGGAAATTCTTGTAGTTTAAAGCCCTTTTTCAGAAGGGCTTTGTTGAGAAGGGCTTTAAACTAGAAGAGGGGAGATTTAGATTAGATATAGGGAAGAAATTCTACACTACCAGGGTGTTGAGACATAGGCTGCTCTCTAGCTGCGGGTGCCTCATCCCTGGCCCTGCCCAAGGCCATGTTGGATGGAGTAGCAGGCAGCCTGGTCTACTGGGAGGTGTCCCTGCCCATGGTGGGGGATTGAAACTGGACAGGCTTTAGTGTTCCTCCCAGAATCAGGGAATGGCTTGGGCTATGTTATATGTAAATTTATGGAATTCGGTCTTGTCAAAAAGGAGGCCAGAGGTGGCCGCATAGCATTTTGCTCCCAGGGTTATTATTGCTGTTGAAATCCTCATTATTCCATGTAAGGGAAAGCAATAACAGCATAAATTCAGATTGCTCTGCAGGTAGACCGCCACCAGAATGACAGTATATACAGAAAAAGATTCAGGAAAATGAAGTTTACTTGAAATATTTTCACAGGTTTGAAATGAGCTTCAAAATCATTATATCTACTAATAGTTGCAAGTCTATATGGTTAAAGTGTTTGTGTGTCAGCACCACACCAACAGCATTACAACTCCTGATTACTACACACAGTCTCACAGACGTGAATCTTCTCTTTCCCTCAGAGATTCACTACTGGATCTTCCCAGAGAAGCAAACCTGTGATAGAGGAGGGGTGCTGACAAAGTAACTGCCTCTTAACTGCAAGGAGGGCACCGAGAGCTTATCTTTCAGGAGCAGAAGAAATCACCAGCTGCAGGATCGCCACGGCCAAAGGGCAGCACATTTCATGGTTGTCAGTTTCAGGCCATCAGATGAGGACCCCCATAGAGATTTTACCAAGAGGTGCAGAGCTGGGTCATATAGCATCCAGGACAGCTCTTGTTCTAAACTGGCATTCAAGGAGGGCTACAACAGAAGAACTAACATTTGTCTCCTTTGGGCCACTATGGTCTTCTGATCAAATAACCTGTTTCTGTTGAAATTCACACAAGAAGATCCACTCTCATTGTGTCTAGCATGCATACGAGTCACCCAAACCACAAAGCATAAGTAGTTACTCATTACGTCTGATTCAGAGCTATACAAACATGATGACAAACAGCAGAGAGGAAGTTTCTATCCTCTGAAAAAGTGGCAGAGAGGGAAATGGGGCAAAAACCAGAACATCCCAGTCAAGGGAACTGTTAATGCCTCCCTGTACGGATGTGAGCCATCACTGGTCCAGCTAAACCATGCTTCAAGCAGATGGAGAAGGTATCAGAAAGCAGCTGTAGGCTGGGTGGGAAGTCAGCCTTATTATTTCACTCTCTCAACAACCATATAGACGCAGTAGTGAGATCCTCTCTGGACGAGAGTGGAAAACCAGGGCAACAAGTTAAATTATTGAGACCCAATTAAACTAAAATAATTTGAATTATACCTTTAATCTTCCACACCAAAAACATTTACAACTAGACAATACGAACTACTTTTGGTGTAATTTATTGATTCTACAGATGATTCTGCGTAGTATCAGCCTGAGTTAACAAATCATCTTGTCAATTTATGAACATAAAAAGAATTTTTCAAGCACCCTGGAGATGCTGACTGAATGGCAAGTTTGTAGATTATCAGCTGCCTTTCTCAATTGCTAAATATAATTAAACTTAGAACACTTGAAGTAAAACTGGAAAATAAAATATCTCCTGAGCTTCATACTGTCCTTTCATGCCCATGCTGACTTAACATGTACTATATCATCAAAGCAACATTACACTGATGATACAGAATTTATGAGGGATAACCTGTGTCTTATTAAATAGGAAGTTAAAAGCAACGGGGAGAACAGTAGATGAGCACATTAGCAACGTTTTCCCATTTCTAGAGGCTGAGAAAAGGTCTTGGAAAGGGAGATGTAACTGTTCAGATGGGACCTGGTTTGTAACATTCATGTATTTTACAGCTGTTTAATTCTGCATCCTCTGAAATAAGTGCTTTCTCAACAGTCATTTACAAATATGAATCCTATCAACACAAATATTATTTGTTTTCATGCTAAGCTTTTGCCTTCATAGTCTTCTCTTGCATGACCTCTAGCCAAAAGGACATGTTCTCATTTGTATCTATTTAGTTCACTTCTCTAGTTCGCCATATGTTTCTATATATATAAAGAGTGGATGATGAACAAAAACTTCAGTGACATTTGTATTTTACATCCAAGATTGCTGCTTACCACAGAATTGTTAAAGACACTGCATCTTCATCAGCTTAGTGCCAAAAGAACAGTAAGCGCCTGCTGAGGGAGAAAGGTAGCTGCCATTTCTAATAATAAAGCAGCTGCACATCATATTTGATTTCTTTTGAAACAATTTCCTGGAAGTCTTGATTTCCAGAGAAAAGCCCACTCATATAGCTGATGCTAGAGAGTGAAAGATATAAACTGCACAGCCATTCCAATGCAGTTATATTGGTTCTTGTTTGTTCACAAATTGCAACCCCTGACTCCTCTCTTATCAGACCACTATTTCTAACTAACACTTCAGTTTTACTGTGATACTTCTTGCACGAGATTCAAGAAAACCACTGAAGTCTTTCTTTACCACTGTTTCAAATGCCTTCCCTCTGTAATCATGAAATCCATTGTGTTTGAGCCTCTTTTTTCCTTTAGTATTAAGTACTGCCTGTTGTTTTGTTGTCTTTTTTTAATCATGAGACGTAGAATTGCCGTTGTGAGCACTCTGGACAAATGAACACATGGGCATCTCACAGTGAAAACTCACTCCAGGAGATATTAAATAGTTATTTTCTTAAGGGCAAGAGATTTCTAATCCTGAATTTCTAATTCTGTTGAAAATCACACATAGACTCCTTAGAGTTCGAAGGGACCTTTAAATGTCAGCTAGCCCAACTCCCCTGCAACGAACAGGGACAGCACAGCTAGATGAAACTGTCCAGGGCCTCATCCAGCCTGGCCCTGAAAGTCTCCAAAGATGGGGCATCAACCACATCTCTGGGCAACCTGCTGCAGTGCCTCACCAACCACCCTGTAAAAGACTTTTTCCTTATATCCAACATAAACCTTCCCTCTTTAAGCTTGAATTAATTTTCTATTGTCACATCACAACAAATCCTGCTGAAGAGTCTGTCCCCTTCTTTCCTGTAGCTCCTCCTTAGATATGGAAAGGCTGCTCTCAGGTCACCTCATGACCTTCTCCAGGGTGAACAGCCTCAGCTGTCCTTGTAGAAAAGGTGTTCCATCTCTCCGATCGATTTTGTGGCCCCCCTCAAGACATGCTCCAACAGGTCCATGTCTCTCCTGTAGCGAGCACTTCACGTCTAGACACAGTACTCCAACTGAGGCCTCACCAGCGCAGAGTAGAAGTACAGGATCACCTCCCTCAACCTGCTGGCCATGCTTCTTTTGAGGCGGCCCATGATACAGTTGGCTTTCTGGGCTGCAAGGGCACAATGCTGGCTCATGTGCAGCCTGCCATCCACCAGTATTCCCAGGTCTTTTTCAGCAAAGCTGCGCTCAGTCCTTTCATCCCCAAGCTTGTATTAGCAGTGGATGCTGCCTTGATTCAGGTGCATGACCTCGCACTTGGATTTCTTGAACCTCATGATGTCCAACCTGGGCCCACTGTTCAAACCCGCCTAGGTCCATCTGGATGGCACCCCATCCCTCTGGTGTGTTGACCACACCTCACTGCTTGGTGCCATCAGCAAACTTGCTGAGGGTGCACCCAGCCCCACTGTCATTGTCACTGATGAAGACATTAAAGAGTACTGGCCCCAACAATGACCCTTGGTGGACACCACTCATCACTGATCTCCATGCAGGTGCTGAGCCATTGATCACTACTCTCTGGACTTGATCCTGAAGCCAGTTCTTCTTCCTCCACTGAACAGCCAACCCATCAAATCCTTATCTTTCCAATTTGGAGAGAAGCATACTGAGGGGTACTGTGTCAAAGGCCTTACTGAAGTCCAGACATAATATCAGTGGCTCTTCCCTTGTTCATTGATGCAGTTACACCACCATGGAAGGTCTCTAGGTTGATAAAGCAGGACTTGCCATCGGTGAAGCCATGGTGGCTCTCCTGTGTGACCTCCCTGTCTTCCACGTGCCTTAGCATAGTTTCCATGAGGATCTTCTCCACGATGTTTCCCAGCACAGAGGTGAGACCTCACACCAAACCTCTCTATAAAAACTTATTCACACAGATCAGCTGATGTTTCAAGGCTCCACCATTGCAAATTGAATGCTAATATTAAATATTAATTCTATTGTCTCTTGGAGGTGATGGGAACAGTGCATGGAGGAGAAAGGAGGAGGCATTTCTTCTGATGTTAAGTGCACAAGTGAGAATTAAGATGTGCAGGAGCAGGAAAAGTTCATTATGAGCTCATTCAATGAAAGACACAATTTAACTGAAAAGCTTAAAACCAACTAACAATATACAACCAGGAGTTAGGACAAAACAAGAAATGAAATTCTCAGTTCTTATCCCAGGGACAGCTCTGCATTTGCTTTAGGTATCCGGCCAACAAGTAAGATAGATAAGAACAGAGCATATTACAGCAAAACCACAATACTATCACCAAGGTGAACCTCCAGTTGGGATGTGTGCTTACACTGCGTATGTGGGATTGTCATGGTGTGAAGCCCCTGAGCTTCACTCTCAGCCTGACCCTGTGGCACTGCCACGCAGCACACTGCCCAGTGGGAGATGCGCACCCCCAGGCTACACAGCACTCCTTCTCTGCCAATTTACCGAGCACTCAAAATGAGCAGGAGCCTCGACTGCAGCATTCTGGCATTCCCTTCACTGGGAAAAATCTGTATGCCAGTGTGAATCTAGTTTGCAAGAAAACCTGTCAAAAAAGAAAATTTCTATTCCCACTCTGAGACATATGTCCCCCTGCCAGGCTTTGTGATGCTTCCAGATTCCACTTTTACAGCACAATTCTGGTACTAAAGAAAGCATCTTCACAAACAATTATTTAATAATTTATGTTAACTCCCCAGCAAAAGAGAATAACCAGAACTACATGAATTTTGCCTCATTAGTTTCATATGTCTATAAACCAGAGGAATTTAAGAGTTCAGGGGAGGGCAAAAGAATAATCCCCAGGCAACAAACGGTTCCCAAGGATCTGGGAGATCAATCCTCTTTAGTGTATCATTCTGAATACCCAGTACTGGTACTTGTGTGCACCTGTAGTACTGGATCTGTACATCTCCATCTGCCACTCTAGAAGACACTGTGGTTTAACTACATACTCTTCAAAACAAACCAGCAAAGTAAAGTGGCTCAGAACAGCACCAGGTCATGTATTTATAAGGAAAGGAGATGAACCTGGACAGAAGTCACAGGGTATATTTTCCCCTAAGTGTCAGCTCATGTCAAGGTCTTGAATCATGAGCTCAGCTCCTCAGAGAGCGCAACTCCCACCTCCTTGCGCTGCATGGTGACTTGGCTGACTCCAGGCTATGGAGGTGACAAACAGTGGTTGTTCAGCATGAAGCCAAGATCAACATGAAAACCGACCTGAAACTACAGAACCATCCTATGCTGACTGACAGGCACATCCTGATCACACAACTTTCTAACGCCTGCTTAACTGCAGGAGCTCAGAATGGCATGCATTTATTTACTAGCACATGCCTTATTAATTTACCAAGATCTTACATAATAAAAGAAGCAATTTTGCTATGCACATTCCTTGGTCAACGTTACTCTGCGCTGAGAATATCTCAGAACAATATTTATTATTTAATATCACATAAAGACATATTAAATTTTAAAGCCTTTCTTCAGGCTTCGGTATCCAATGGGAAATGACAAAATTACCTCAATTCTGGTAAGGGAAATTTACAATTTCAAAATGTATCAATTGTCCTAAAATAAAAACAAGAGAAATGGAATCAGTATGTGCGTAGAGTGCTATGGCACAAAGGCTGGTGAGTCTGAGAAAACCTCAGACATGCAAACTAGCACTCATTCTGAATGCTGGCTGCCCAGGAAAGAAAAATCAAACACCTCCCCATCACCAAATCAGTACTGCGACTGACAACGACCTTCCTGTTCATTCCACAATTTATACCTAGTTGACACAAAATACATGCATCTAGTTTATACTTTTTTTTCCCCAATTTCTGGGCAGTGTCCAGATAAGAGCTGTAATAACAAAGGTGAGTGCTGGAAAGCCATGCAAAAGCAAGATTGCATGAGGAAGCTGTTTGCATTTAGTCATGGTCAAAACATAAATTAAAGTGTATCGATACCCATCCCTATAACACTGCTCACACAACTGTTCTGCTACATGGATCTTACTGTTTCCCTAACCCATATCTTCACATCCTTAATGTTATATCTCAATAGATTTTCTCTGCTAAAAATGCTTAATTTGGCTTTTTTCCTCCCGTGACTGACGTTTATGTATGACCTTGGATTGAATGCCATTGTAGCAAGCTGCCTCTCACCGTGGGAGTTCTTTTTTTATAGTGCTTGAGCACAGTGTCTTTGATTTGGTAAAGCAGCACTTGAAGAGCTTATGCAGCACTCAGTAATTTTCTGCAACCACAGAGGTTTACAGTTTGCCCAAGCTTCAGCAGGAACAGCAGTATTTTACACACGCATAATATCCTTTTAAGAGAACACTTTTCAAAGGGCTTTGAAGACAGTGAGCTTCACAACCCCCAGGAAGGTGCCTAAGGACGATGCAGGCATTGCTGCAGCCCCGGATGGGGGCCGGACTCAGCAGGCATTTAACACTGCATAGGGAAAACAACGCACCCAGCTGAAAGTACTGTGACACTCCATGTTTAACACTCTTTTTTTCTGATATGGAGCTCCTCAGCAGTATGATTGGACAATTCACAAGCAACAGCATCAGTACTCACAAGTCCCATACACAACTCCCCACCTTCCCCACCTAGTTACACCAAGAGATGGCAAAATCCCAGCAGGATGCAGTTTCACTTTGATGCCTTCCATAAAGGCAGTGGAAACATCTTCAACTCAAAGTCTCATCCCACCTCAGTGCCATTTCCAAATAAAAAACAATCATTAAGCTAATGAAGTCGTCCACAATTTCAGAGACCTGTGCTGTACCTTTTAGTCAAATATACTCAGATTCAGATGAAGTCTGCTTTGCAACCAGATGTGAAATAATCATTTTTTTTAGTAGCAAAAACAATTAACATGATGCCACTTTTATGGCACCGTGCATATAATTGAAATGCCTGAACAAGTAGTGATAAAAAACATTTCCTTTTACTGTGCTTTCTGCTGCGTAGTGGTTCTAATTCAGAAGTACATCATCCAGGCAAAAAGCAAAATAAAACTGGAGCAGAGGCCGTCTGACTCTGTCTTCAACCATCTCATATTTACATTACCACTGCACTTGGCAACCTATCAACGGACTGCGCTCTCTGTGTCAGACATCAGAAGAAACAGAAGTATCCGAATTACCTCATGCAATTGGTTTCCTGTTTCCATTGCCATCAGTTATCTGCAGATTCAGCTTTCTATCCAGCAGATTTACAGGCAAGTATAGCATCTGAATAAAGGCTAAGCTTTACTTAGTTCAATCAGGCCTACAAACAGCGAGGTCTTTCCGCCTTAGGAGGAGGAGGATGGGCTATGTTATAGTTGCTGTGTTCCCTCCTGACTTTCTGTGAGCTGTTTGCGTCTCAGAAACCAGGACTAAGAAATGCTTCCAGTTGTACAAGCTTCCTTTAAAAGGAACAGCTTTTCTACCTTGAGATTTTGCAATTAATCTTAATTGAAGGAATAATCCTGCAAAATATGCTGATGGAGAGAAGGCAAAACGTGGTATATTAAGGAACTTTGACATAGATGACTGTCCTCAACATGTTAATTCACAGTAAATAAACTATACTGTGTTTATTCTAATGGTTCTAATTGTAATAGCTGCTTCTGGACCCAGGCAGCTTAAGTAAAATAAATAAATACATCTTTTTGTGATTATTATTAGTAAGAATAAAGCTAATTAGTTTGCCTTTACGATCTACACAGGATACAGATGGATTCCATTTAAAGCCATAATAAGTGCTTATAAACACTTAGCACCCACACTCGTGTCAACCCATACCTGTTGTACACTCTTGAATACCCTAAGGGCCACTCTCCACAACTGCAGACATCACAGCTCCTTTGTCCTCCCCCACACACAGCTGGGCATGCATGCTGCTGTTTCTGTTTTTATTCCAGAAGAGGCTTTTGGGTTTCCCGCTCCCAGTTCTCCCTCCCTCACAGAGGCCCTCACCTTCTCCTCGTGCCTGGGTGACAAACATATTCTTTCCTTACCAGCACCTGGCTTGGCTAGGATTCTTGTGCACTGTTTGCTCTGTGCTTTCCACGACAGAGGTTCTTCCTACAAGTTTCCCCTTAGTCCATTTTATATTTCTCCCAACTCGGTTTCCCAGTCTTCCCACTCCCCTTGCATTAGGGATTAGCATGCCTTCTGTTTTCCCAGTCAAGCTGCAGACTGACAAGTACTGAGCAGAGTAGACAGCTCTCTCTCTGCTAGCAATGCCCCTTCAGATGCATCCCAGGAATTGACTTGCCCTTGTTGCTGTCATGCTGCACTGCTGATTGACTTTCTAGTTGTGACCCACCAGGACTCCAAGGTCCCTTTCAACAAGGCTGCTCCCCAGCCACACAGGCCCTAACCAGCACTGGACTTTTTGGTTATGCCATCCCAGGTGCAGGACTTTGGACTTGTCTTTGTTAAATTTCATGCAGTTCTCATCAAATGAAAACATAAGCTTCACCCAGTTTTCCTCTTCTCCCCATTCCAGCATCCTCTCACTCTCCTTTCAAGTTTAACCTTATTCACTTGAGTTTCCACACTTCTCACAGTAGCACAAACCCACTGGATGACACTGGAGCCTTCAAGGGTATGAATAAAACCCACAAATAACAACTAGTAGAATTACTGATAATTCCGCTGACAGAATGACTTTAAGCCATAAAAGAAAACAAAGAATATGCATGCAATGCACATGAAACTATCTCACATTGGGTAAACAAAATACAAAAATGCAGTGGCAGCCTCTACAGGAACAGAGGCAGAACACAGAAAGGGGAGCACAGTGCACACGATTCCCACTTCAGACTTTGCACACAAAGCAGTTGGTGCCAAGGCACCAGGTCACTGTCAATCTGGATCCCGTCCCTTTGCCCCAGCACCGGTGCTCCCCTTCAACCCTGGAGTAGAAACGAATTCACGTGATGGAGTTTCACACACGCTTCCTTCAGTCTGTGATCTCTCCCCATTCTCTTTCCACATGGGCAAAATGCTACTCAGGTTATTTAGCAAACTGCACTCCATAAGATGAAAAGGCAATGCAAGAAAGTGCACTATTATTCTAAGAGATTTGCGTGGGTGTAATCAAGCTGTTGGTCAGCTGCAATAGTGACTCAAGCTCTAAGCAGGTGGAAGCTAAGCACGTACTCAGAAACACTGTTTTTATAACTCTTATTTTAATGACATCTTTCTCATTTATGTCAATCCAAAACAAGAGTTTTGAAAAGGCAAAAAAAAAAAAAAAGCCAACCAATAAAAACAAACAAAACCCCCCCAGCTGCTTCTACAACATTAGGCACCAGACCTGTTTAACTTCTGAATCATCAGTTATTGAGCTCAGCACAATAAGCCTTGAGGCTATGCACAGAGGTACTTCAGAGGAAAGAAAAACAAGGCACACACAAAACTTTAAAGAACTCCTGTGCCTACCATGGAAACAGAGAGACTCTTAGCCACCCATCTTAACTATTGTACAAACAACCTGAAGAGAAACAGGATTGCTCTGCTACATGTGTGCCATAAAACATATTTTAAGTGTTTTTTATCACCTCTGCAGCTTCACCTCATACTAAGCCCACAAAAAGGATGTGACAAAGCAGTAAGTTTTGAGAGTAGCCTTTGTAAAATGGGCAAGGAGACAAGTTAGGATTAAAAAAAGAGCAATTATTATCCCCAACTCACAGAGCAAAATGGAAGAATGGACAAAGAAAGTGGCTTTTCATTTTTATCTAAAAATACATACCACAGTAACTGCATAATTTCAAAGTTTCTAATTCATTCTCTGGCAAAAACAATTTCCTTATGTCACACAATTACAAGGATGCTGCATGCTTATTCATTCTCTCAGTTCCATTATTAGTTGAAAAGCACCAGTACTCAACCAGTCCTGCAACAGCTGTCAGCACTCAGTAGTGCCAAAGCCCTTTCCACACATTACATCAGTCAGCGGTTATCCCACACAGAATTCACGCAATGTGATGCATAGCAGGTGTGCACTCTGGGGCACACAGGTGGAAGAACAACAGACAGGGATCTGTGCAGCAATGTAACTTTTGTCTTTTCTTTTGAAAAAGTATTCAAGAGCAAAAAATAGCCTAATCTCTGATATTGTGCAGACCCTACAAATCACAGGGTGAGGGTGGAACAAATACCCAGCAGAAGGAGAAGAATTTTAAATAGCGAACTACAAAGGTTTTTTTCTGTAAACATTACAAATTGCAAAGAGGATGAAGTTCTTCAAAAAATAATCATAATGAAGACAACTTCCCTGCAAGTTTTCCATCTATTTATGATATTTAATTTTTAAATAAGCATTTCAAGAGATGGAAGAGACCCTCAGATGAGATACTTGAAAAAAGTCCTTGCCTCCAGAATGTGGGATGCTTGCAATGTTAAACAAATTATACATCATAGGAGTCACTGCAGACAAATTAATTTGCACAGGTTATCTACCTTGCAGCAGCTCCACAGATTTTCATGGCTTGTGAAATGCTTGAAAGGTTTGCTACAGCCAACCTTCTCCCTCGTCTCCCTTCCCCGCATTATTCCAGTTTATTCTGGTATATAGGTCAAATTTTCATGCAGAAAAGACCCATATCTTTCTGTGATATGTAAGGCCACAGATGTTAAGTTTTTAAAGCTTCACCAACCCCATGACAATTAATTTAATTTCATGGAAAAGTCTTTAAATAGATTCTCTCTGTAAGTGGCACGAGACACTTTGATATTAAAATAACACTTTCTGCAGCCATCTAGGACCTCTGATTTTCAGGAAGTATCTGCTGTACCCCATTTTCTACAGTAATCAAACATACCTATTTTTCAGTATTTGAGAAGTAAGGGTGAATTTGTACATGCATGATGTTCACTGATAAGTCAACCTTTCCTTAATGAGACTGAGTAACAACCTCCTGAGTAATAATAATACCTACACATTTGTAATTTTGCAACTGAGATTTTTAAGCATTAAGGATTTTTGTAGCGTGCCGTCAGATTACATGGTATGAATTAGAAGGAAACAAGTTCCAGACACTACAATGGAAAGTCATGGCTTGGATAAGAAAATGGAGGACAAAACCCGACAACTCCTGAGAATTATTAACTTTCTAACATAAACACACACACAATAAGATACTGAACATTTGTAACAGCAATTTTGCAGCTAGATATATAAAACAATGAAAATTGCTGATCTTGGACTTGAGTTATGGTTCATAACGTTTCAAATAACTTTTAGAAACTGCCTAATTTCACACTGATCCAATTTAAGACTCACACACATCTATACGCTGCATGATGGATTCTTGTTAGGTAAGCTTTAAGTTCTGAAATGCTAAGCAGAAAGTTCTACTGAAGTAAGTGTTACAGACAGAAGAAAATATTAAATCTGAGTAAACGCGTACTGGAAAAATAGTTCCAAGTCATCATTTTTTCAAGCAGCATAAAATATACAGATGGTGTGCTTCTACCTACTTTGTGTATTTCCAGATGCTGGGTATTTTTCACTTAATTGACAATCTGCTAACCTGCTTTAGCATTCATACTGAATCCAAAGAGTGATGGCCAGATGGAAGAACACACGTGTTTCTGCTGCAGGCCTTGAAGAACTACAATTCTACAGAAACTAAATGTTGGTGAGATTCATGAAATAATGCCCTCTCCTGTAAAGACAAGAATTAACACACTAGTGTAAACCAGATGTCCTTTTCCTTTCTCCAGTAGGAGTCAAAGGTATCTGTCCTGGGTTACAAGAAGAGAAGAACCATACGACAAAAGACTGTCACAGCAAAGAGTAGCTCAGGCACTTAAGACAGAACGGACATCTTTGAAGGAGTCATAAAAGTGATCATCTCAAGCTCAAATTCACATTATATTTTGAAGTGATCTCACAAAAGATGGACTGCAGCTCGAGCTGAAGCACATCCATGTGTCTTACAGGCTTTTTACATTCCCTAAGTTAAACACGGAGCCGTTGCTAAACGCACTTGGCCACAGAACTTCCTACTGGTCAAAGGACCACTAAAACATGCTTGAAAGAAAAACGTGAGGAAGCTTATTTTCCAGAATACTACATTCTTGTTCTGTAATAATTAGCAGTTCTACCTCATGTATTGTTCGAAGGTTCTCGTGTAGTTTTTTATTATAATTAAATAGCTAATATTACAATAACAGTCCCCGAAAACACATGAAGGAATTTTTGGAGACGAAGCTCCATGTAATCAAAAGCGAAGAACTGAAGTTAATTGGTCATCACTTCTTGAATTTTTATATATAACACTTGAAGAGCATTGCATTATGCTCTGATTAACACATGAAGCATGAAAGTCAATGAACTGAAAATCCTAAGAGCTTGCAGTTGTGCTAAGCTACCTCTGTTTTGAGGCATGTACTAAACATATTGATAAGTATGATATTGCCCAGAATAGATCCATAGAGACTACATTGTTATCACTTGCAACACTTGGATCATTGCAAAAAACTATTGAAATTTTGATGGAGGGGAGGAAGAGGAAGACCAGCAAATTGGCAACATTGCTTTAAGTGTTATGCACTGAAGCAACAGTAAGTTTATTCAGTTTCAGCAATCCAAACGTTTTCCTGTTGATTGTATTATTAGGTTTGGGTAGGTATACAGAAGATAAAAAGATCCATAAAAGGACATAGATAACCTAAAACCAAAGTGGTACGGTAATTACTCAGAAGTATAAAATGGAAGATATGAAAATTCTAGATATAGAGGTGTGTGTAAGTTATGACAGTGCTAAGCTATAAAAAAACATCTGTTGTGATTTTATTTAAATTTTATTCCCTATCAACATTTCCTGGTCTGCTACGCTGTAACAATATTCTTTTGTTTGTAGTCCCCGTAATTTAGCTGCTTGACAACTTCATTCACCCTTAGTAGCAAACACAGATATTGATTATCTCCGAACACCCTAACGACTGGAGACCGGGACACAAACCATAAACGTAGAGTTTCTGGTTCCAAGTGAAATTATAGTCTGCCCTACAAGATTGCACAATAAATCAAAGAACAAATCAGCCAACATAGGGCTCTGGGGTCACTGAAGTGATGTTGACACATTACAATAATGAGAACTTGAAACACCTCATGCCCTATTGATTTTTAAGTTGAATCATTGCCACTGCAGGAGATTACAAGACTGTGTACTGGAATCATGACCCACATGGGAGAAGCTGATGAAAAATACAAACAATTGCACCAAAATAGTTCACCTGTGCCTATTATAAATGAATACCCTTCCTTCTCCCCAGAAGGTCTCAGTTTGCAATTCAATGAGCATTTAACTGCTTAGCCATCTCACTTAAAGCATCCTTCCCTTCCTATTTTCTTCTATATCTGTATTAATTATGTATATAAGAGTTGTAGATGTAAAGCCACGCTTTAAAACACCTCACAGAAACTGTGAAAGAGATACAATCAGTGCACAAGAAATGCTTTTTAATATCCCAGTAATCACTGAAGCATTTCCTACCTAAAATATTCCATGTAAATATCAAAAGCTTTTCCATCAGCTAAAGAAAAAAAAAAAATTGTTCCTCTCTTTCTTCTTTTAATTCCACCTGACAGCACTGAGAACCAGTAAGCTGCTGGAGAGGTGACCAGTGACACAAGATAATTACAGTCCTGTCACGACACAAAGGAGCAGTTATAATTTGCACTGCAGTGAATTACTTTAGGAACGCATCATTTTGCTTAAGGGGAGAAAATAATACCTTTATTATCACAAACATCCAAGAGACCTTATGCTACCCGACAGAAGTGCAAGTAAAGAGAAAAACCATTTAACTACTGTGCCTGTACTAAATAAAATTTGAAGCTTTGTTTTATCCTTGCCAGCAAATAATTTTAAGCATTACTGTGGTTCTCCTAATAAGGCATACCTTTTTGTCATCTTAAAAAACACAACGAATGGGTGTATAACATGAAGGAAGCAAAAGGATAACTCCACAAGGAACTTAGTAACCCATGGCAAATGGAAGAAACCTTCACCTCTCAAGGCACATACTAGGGAAAGGAACTTGAAGGTAGTTAAATATATCCTAAAGAGCTGCTCCTCTTAGAGTCCTCAGAGATACGTTTTTAAGCAGTAGCTCTGAACTTGGCATTTATTTCTTTGGGAGGGAGGGAGGTGGAAATCTCAAATTGTTTCTCAAATAGCAAACTGTACACATCAGCCACACTGAGCACCATAAAAACAGCAGCAGTAATCACTACTATGAGGGGAAAAACACTAAAACTCTTCATGGTAGCACTTCCTGTGGAATAATTGGGGGTCTACTGGCAATTTTAATTACCAACAGACAACACAGTAACTGTGGTACGTGACAAGCTACCATAAAAGCAATCTTTTCCTGGAACAAAATTTAATATCTTTTGCTCCCCTAACAGTGTTGGTAACAGTTGGGAAATATCAAAATAAAATTACATGAAGATGATGCTCAAAGTTTCACAAAGAGAACAAAAAGTAAAACAACAAATATCTCATCACATGTAGAGACAGGAGCACACACATACTTGTGGACAAGAGAAGCCTGTCCAGCTTCCTTGATGGTCACAGCTTGTTACATCAGAGGTGACAGCTACAGTACCCAGTGTGCTGATCTGCTTTGGGCCGACCCTTGGGCTTCTGCAGTAATGAGAAGCAAAACCTCACTGTGCTTATTGACGCAGTCTGTTATACCTGTGCACGTTTTTCACTTGTTGATAGACTATGTTGTGAGAATCAGTTCTCTTAGATGAGCCACTATATCCAACACTCTTCTTGTAGCTCTGTAACTCCTACAGAGACCAATGTCAAGAACTGCAGCAATACCTTAAGTATATTTTGTTATTGTTGATCTTATGTAATTGTCTGGAAGAATTTATTAATAATTTTCACAATCATTTAACACCAGGCAGCATCAGAGTATCACAACACCTTTCACCATTTTCATCACATCTGTAGTGAAATAAGTAGATAGGATAGTCTATTGAGAAAGAACTAACACTGAGGATGCTTATTTTTTAAAGCAAACGAAAAGGCGAGACAAAATAAATACCAGCAGATGGTGGAGAGAACCAGAAAGTTCAGCTCTTTTTCTCATGAAAGAGGACAAGAACGTGCAATGAAAATTAACAGAAAAGCACCGGGCCATCACCCCTCCCTCTGCAACCTGTTAGTATTTGTCTCAACACAACAGGTATAATTTATAATGGTAGAAATCATTGTCAGAACGTGTTACCAAAGTTGAGTACCCATAGATATTTAAAGACTGTTCAAAATGGAATTAAATCTTGATATTCTGACATCAAAAACCTGTTCCCTTAGAGATTAAGCTCATCTCCTCAACATGGAGTCAGGACAAAATTTATGGGGTGTTCTAGGTGTGCTTCTGGGACAGTTCTACAGATTTTCATCTGAATTACCTGGCATGCAATGCCCCGTCCTGCAAAAACCCACAGAAGTACAAAATAAGCTCAAATCTGATTCAGGAGTTGCATTTCTCCGAATGAGGTTCTTTGTCTACTTGAGAAAGCTTTAAGAAACACTTGATAATTCACATCATATGACTTGAATACTTCGATAAATTCGTGTGGTTTCAATTATTTACTTTGCAGTACTGAAACAGATACAGGATTTTGTAGTTAACCACAAGATGTCACTGTTGCTAAATTCAAATTTGAAAAATCGCATATTTATCTGAACTAAAAAAATAACATGTTGAGGCATCGTTAACTTCACATTTTGCTTGTTCCTTTAAGGATACCACAGCAGAGCTTCACTAAGCTGGAAGATTCCACAACGTTCTGCATTCACATCTTTCAGACTGACTAAAAACAAAGTCATCTGAACATACCCAGTTAATGCAGAAATACGATAATATTGTCAATAATAAAACACTTCGGCTATTTACTAACTCAAGAGGTATTGCTGGCATATTTTTGTATTCTCACCTCCTCCAAGTTTATAAATCTCATTAAGAACGTCAACACGTTATTATAGTACAACATCGAATTCCTAAAAAAGATAAAGCCTGCCCTGATAGCAACTTCTAACAGGCCCAGGAGGCTGTTGAGGGATCATACTCAAATGGGGGAGGGAATCATACCATAACTTGCTCCATAACCCTTCGGCACACATCTTTTCGGGGTCTATTATTTTAAAACATAAAAGGCACTTCCTAGAAAATTCAGACTGATGCAAGGGCTCAACCCCATTCAATCCTTTCTCCCAGTTGCTCAAGTTGTACAGAGAATGGAGACCTGAGATAACAGAATCCCTGTAAAACATATCCTTTATATCTTATAACTAAAAATCCAACCATATAGATTCTTTAGAACTGGGTTTTGCTTGTTGCCATACCACTGACAAAAGATTCAAAGTAACTTTTCTTGAACACTTGCCTTCTTTTTGATATATCAGGACCATTTTTACTCTATAATCCCTTTGTACTCCTTACTAGCCCACTGTGCCCCATATTTGGGTTATGTTAAAAGTCACACCGCATCACCTTCTAACTTCACACACTATAATGTGAATCATTCTTTTGTACTGTCATGAATAAAAAGTTGTCCCAAACAGGGGGATGGGAAGTAGGTTCTTGTAAAGTTCAGCTCCTGTGAGTGTTGGAGCCTGTTTAATTTGTTCTAAAGAGTCCAGCAGATCTATGAAAAACCACATAAGGAATAACAAATACACTTCCTTCCTTTGCCACATTCAAGCTTAAAACTACAAGAAAAGAAAGCAGAAATGAAAAATACTACAATAGGTAGAGGTGTTTCAGTCAGGCTTCCTGTCTCTCTCACCATCTGCACTGACAGACTTATTTTTTAACACTTCAACACAATGAGAAATTAGAAAAGGAAATCATAATGGTAAATATTGAATATGATCACCACGTTTTCCCATTCCCTCTCCCATTTGTTGTAAGATACTGCAGTGTATCTCGCGTCTCTCTTGTTAACGTTTCATGGAGTACTTCCACAAACATACGTTTGTTCTTGTTCTCAACACTTTGTTCTGTCACCGCGACAGATGGCTTTACACTGAAGCATATGAAAATATTAAATTCTCCATAAACCTGTTGAAGTATGAAATGTCTGCAAGTAATCAGTATCTTGGCAACTACTTCTTTAATACAGATATTACAGAGTACTATGCAGCGTTCCCATATTGATTTTCAATTTGACATAGCCCACTCTAAATCTAGTTTTCTTTGAGCTTAATTAATAGTAGCATGGCTCGATTCAAAATGATGTCATTTCTAAGCAGAACAGCGTGTTTTACTTATTGTCTGCCTGATTACCAATGAGTGGTAAAAACAAATTAGAAAAACTATATTTAGCCACAACAGGTGCTTGTGTCATAGCATGAAAGAATCTGGAGCACACTGGGACTCGGTTTGCTTCTGTCTCCTCTCTGACATTAAGAACGATGTGATATTAATCTTCGACAGCAGTTGGTAGAACATAGTCCTCAAAGATTTGGTTCCAGATTTCTCTCACAGTATCTTCTATCCCATGGCAAACTGGCCACTAGCTCTAAAAGCTTAAAAAACATAGAGCAAAGAGGATGTGCACCATGCTTATCGCTCTCACGACACCTATACTAAACCAAGAAAGTTCACTTCCAGTTTGCAAACAAGAACTCCCCAGACAAGGATCAACTGTGAACACCGACTGCTAAGGAACATGTTCTTTTTATGGCTATTGCTTCCTCATTCAGAGACTCTCAGGCAGGGATTGTTGATTCCTATAACGAAAGTACACACTACAACATATGAAATAGCACAACAGAGCCTCTCTGGCCCCAAGGCACTCTAACATTTCTTAAATAGTAAAAGTCATTCTTTTGCTCTAATATGTTTGCGTAATTTAGTTGTCATTCATAAACCTTCATGTTAAGTCATTCACAGAAGACGAGAAAGTCTGTACAGTTGTCACCAAAAAATTAAAAAAAAATCACTTTGTAGAAGAAAATATATTCAAAATAGCTTGTTTTAGTATTTTGTTAGCTTGTTAGATTTCACATCTGTATTTTACTAATCACAACAGTATGAAATTAAGTGAAGACCTTGTGTGTAATACAGACATTATAAAGTTTACATAAAACCCATTCCCTAAATGTAACCAACTGAAGGTGTATTATACCTGTCTTACCACTTCACCAGAGCATTGTTTCCATAAATGTAGACAAAAAAAAATTTCTCCTAAACACATACATTTTTTGTAATAAATCACAATCTTCTAAGAAGAAAAACTTGAAATAGAAATTGGGATCATCTGAGAGTAGATGACAGAACATCATGAGTTCAAGGGAACCTCCAAGGATCACTGAGTCCAATTCCTGATTTCACAGAGGACCATCCAAAATCCAATCCGTATGTACGAGAGCATTGTCCAACTACTCCTTGAATTCCAGCAGGTCATGGATGTGATCACCACCCTGGGAAGCCTGCCCCATGCCTGACCACCTTCTGAGGTAAAAAAAAAAAAAAAAAAAGAAAAAAAAAACCCACAACCTTTTCCTAACACCAAGGCAGATCCTCCCAAAAAACATGAACAAGGACATCACACAGACAAATGTAAATAGAGGCAACTTATTTATTTCAGGAGAAGCTGTCAGGAAGAAGTGAAGTACAAAGGCACCTGGCAGGGCATCAGAGGACCAGGCCCTCTGCGTGACTGCTGAGAAACACCAACATCAACACTGCAGTACCCTGTGGACATGCAAAGGCTGGTGCTGGCTGGAGTGCTGCTGGGTTCAACAGCTATCCCCAAGGTGACCACAACAGTCTTGATGCCACAAAGTCATGGTGCATGACATCACCAGGCAATGGACTGTGACCTCACAGACCTCTACTGCTCACCCTCAGGCACAGCAGAGCCTGGCCCAGTTGAGCTTGTTCCTGGTGTCTGGCTGAGCACGTTGGCGAGGTCTAGAGACCCAGCGAAGCAATCCTGGTTTGTGCTGTGGGGCTCTGGGAGCTGTTCTCAGTGCCCACCCCCACAACATTACCTGTATTTCCCCGGCCCTGCTTGGATCAGGCAGCCGGGTCCCAAGAAGCGCGCTCGAGGCAGCGGAGGTGAGAGGTGGGGGGACACTTCCCTGGGGAGGCCATGGGGCTCAGGGACCTGCTATGGCCGCATCTGCAGCCTGACCAGGGGCCAGCAGGGAGCGGGGTGGGGAGGCCTTCCTGCTGAGGGACCGGGGCACAACTGCTGCCTGCCCCTGGACACACACACTGACTGCGGCCTCTCCTTCTTGCAGCATTCAGAGATCACTGCAGGACTGCAGCAAGGGGAGCCGATTTCCAGCTCCAGCTCCCCAGCCCAGAACGGGGCCATGCAGGAGGCGTTCTGTGCCATCTGCCGCGATGCAACACCTGACACCTTTGTGGTGCCCTGCGAGCACCACTTCTGCCTTCGTTGCATCCTTCAGTGGACCCTGAGAAAATTCACCTGCCCGCTCTGCAGGAGGCTCATGAGCACCATCAACTTTTCAGTGCGGGCAGATGGCTCTCTGCCCTGTGTCATCACGCTGCCATCCGAGTACGAGGCAGAGAGCCACGACACAGCCTCCCTGTGGGACATCGCCACCCCGCCGCGCCCCACTCCACCGGGCAGCCCTGCGGGGCACAGAGAAGAGGAGCTCCCCGCCACGTCCCACACAGCTCCCGGGGACGCGGCCGCCCATCCCACCCGTACGCCCGTCCCCAGGGAGGCGGAGGAGCCCCAGCAGGAGGCAACAGCGGGACCTTCTGCCCAGGGCCGCAGCCCCACTGCTACCAAGCGGGGCAGGGACCGCTCAGCCCGGGGGTCCCGCCGCCCCAGGAAGAGGAGGGCCCGCAGCGCCCGGGGCACTTCGCAGCCCTGCAAGAGGCCGCCCCCGCGGCACAATTAGCAGGGCCGCATCCATCTTTGTTAATAAAAAACATGGAAAACCACACAGCTATCCTACTGAGGACTACGCCTCAGTTCTTCTCAGAGATCAAGGCCTGTGAGTGCTGCCAGGAATGGCGAGTAGTGCTCCTGGAGACGGGGCACAAGGGCTGGCATTCTGTGGTCTCAAACAACGTTCCCTCAGGCCCTGCCCCTGTCACCAGAGAGCGAAACTCAGCACTGCCCTCTGCTCCCTTGGAGGAGCCACAGCCGCCACGAGGCCTCTCCTCAGCCTGCTCTGCCCTGGGCTGAGCAAACCCGGGGACCTATAATTCTTCACCTTCCTGACCCTTCACAGCGCTCCGTTGAGCACTAACCAGTAGTTTTATTTGTCTTATATTGCGATGCCCAAAACCACAGACAGTGCTTGAGGCAAGGATCCAGCAGCACAGAGCGGGTCAACAATACTGAAAGCATTTG
This sequence comes from Gallus gallus, assembly GCF_016699485.2. NCBI lineage: Eukaryota > Metazoa > Chordata > Aves > Galliformes > Phasianidae > Gallus > Gallus gallus. Next base: position 11,443,564 of record NC_052545.1, read on the forward strand.
CATTTTTCCTTTCATTTGTTTCATCACCACCTCTCTTCTCCAGCACTTCTGGACATTTCAATGAAGAAACTTACCAACGGGAACATAAACGTGCCAAAAAAAAAAAAAAAAAAGAAAAAGAAAAAGAAAGAAAACAACCAAAAATGTTTCTGAACAGATCATGTGGTATTACGACCTGCAATCGCAGAGACTGTAGGCTGTGCAATATCAGCCTCAGTTGCTCTCCTTCTGCTTTCAATTCTTTTTTTCCCCCAACTACGACTTAGTAGCAGTTTTTCAGTGAAGGCTTTTGAAACACAAACACTGCAGCATATTCCAAGTGGGTACATCAGTGCAGTGCAGGAACTGCTGTGCGTTCAAGTTGAAGAAAAGGAAAACATCCATAAGTTTAAATAATAAATAACCACAAATATGAGCGCAAAGATTGTGATGTATTACATTGACTGTTTATCTCCTAAGTAGAATTACTTCAGGTTTACTGAGGCAGAAGCTTTCCTCAACCTCTAGGTCCCCAAGGAGCATTTATCCAGGAGTGCTAAAAGACAATCAGGAATAGAATCGGTACAGTAATGAAAATCATAGCTGGGGTCTCACACATACCAACAGTTCACCCTCACACTGCAATAGCCAGTAAGCACCTCCACATAGCTTGAAAAATCAGTACTGCCCTTGAATATGGGTAATACTGACAGGCAGACTTTAAAGTCTAGGATCATCCTGTTTTCTGAGGCTTATGCTTTCTTAAAGTACAGTCAGTAGATTGTAAATCAAATCACATCCAGTCAAATAAAATCACAGCAATAGTAGAGTTCACAGCTTGGCAGCAGTACTGACTGTAAGGAAAGAAAACTGATTAAAACATACCTGGGGCCCAGAAAGACAATTTTCTCCGTGTGTAACAAAATGTCCATTAATTTGGTAACAAGAGTCAGCTTGTAAATAACATTTCACAATAATAAAGGTTTCTTTTACTTGCTGCATGTCCAGCTCTGTACAAAGAAATGTTGGATTTTGGCATGTTTCGTGCTTTGAGCTTTACTTGTCTCTCTCTCCCCTCAGCTGTTTGAGCAAATAATAATCTAAGTGCCATAAAGAAAAAGAATCCTGCACATAGACTGTGAGGCTTAATATTAGAAGCCACAACAGGCTTTCAGATTCAGAAAGAAGTACTGATTAGCACTGAAACACTGTTCTAGTTGTAGTGTTTACACCACAATTGTCTGAAGGTGTAAGTACTAACTTAATACTAGGTCAATGGGCTTTAGCGAAAATCATTTTCTATGTCATATCTAAGTGATCTAACCCAAAATTATTAGCATTTCTAGTATATTTTCCACACAAACTGTAAGTCATTATAATACACGTCAAAGTTATTGAAAAGTCATTCCTGTACTAGGATGAACTTCCAGCAATTTCCAATCAAAGAAAAAAAAACACTGTGTGTTTCCTTGTCGCAAAGTAAAACAAACCTCGTTTCATAGACAACACACGCATGCAACATGGTATAATATCATCAAGAAGATAATTGCAAAATGCAACCGAGTTTCATCTCTTGGGAAATGTTAAGTTTTTCTTGTTAGGAAATGAACTTAAGATGACCCATAGTCACTAAAACGTTTCTTATGAAAGGTTAAAAATGCCATTATAGTAAAAGTAAATATTCATTGCTAGCCAAGAGAAAAAGAAATTAGTAAGACCAGGAAAACATCTTTACAAACCTAAACACACCCGAGACTACTACATGCATTACACCATCAAAACCCAATTCCTTAGTCTACTACTACCTGCCTTCAAACTCAAGTACTGCATTATTCAAGGCTGCGCTCCATTATACAGCAAAGTCAAGAGAGGCCCAGAGATTCCAACTGCAACACGTTGGAAAGCACAACAATGACAGCAGAAGAGTGAGGTCCAAGGCTGCAACAAGTGAAGACGTGCTCAAACGCAACAGCCACAGAAACAAAGAAAAGAAGCTGCCTACCTTCAGAAAACCTTAGATACACAGGAATCTCCAGAGAGATATCCTTACACCCACTACAACCCTTAAATTAGGTCTGGGAAGGGGTGGATCCTGGCTCAACCCCTTCCAATCACTCAGGTGCATGCAATGAACGCCCCTGAGTTGGCCCTGCCTTCCTACCAGGTGCTTAATCATTGTTTCAAGCCCTGACTTGGCATTTCCACTACACTCCATCCCTTCACAGAGTGAACCAGTGACTGCGCAGTTTAAAGTAAGTCCCTTCCATTACTGTGATCCAGTATACTGCAACACTTGTACAATTTGCCAGTCAAAATGTAGACTGACAAAACAGGAGATGACTGATGATTGGTTCTTGGTTGAAGTTCATGTTCCTCTGTGGGCCAGTACTCAGTGGTTCTCTTGGAGTCACATAGTTGCTTGGGCCAGGGAAGGTTTGGCTTGTATCCCATCAGTCCCATATAGTCCACTACTGGGTGTCATGCTGATCTTATAGTGACACTGGAGCATCTTGATGCCACTTTACTCCTCCTGGCAATCCTGTGGACTCAAAGAGACTCATGAGGAGTAGTACAGATGTTTCAGAGGTTCAAGAAGGTGTAGGCTCCCCTCAGTGGCAAGATACAGGCTGTGTTCCTGTCCTGGGTCAACACTATGGCTTGTACTGGGGCATGTCCTGGCTGCCTGTACCATATCCTTTGGCCTGATATCTGAGGCTGCATAACTATATCAGGTACCTAAAAGGGGGTCCTGATTTGCCATAGGGACATAATTAAGGTCCCCTTAGTGATGAAAACTGGTGTGTTGACCACAATGTCTGCAGGCCATGTACCTATTACCAGGGGGACTACCGATCCCCCAACCTCCAATAATCTCCCCCAAGGTGCAAGTAGGCCACACCACTTTGGTCCTACTTGTACCTTCCAAGGCCAATCTGTTTTAGGGGTACCTGGTTCTAGGTTCTCAGGGGCAGGGAGCAGAAGATTATTTTTATTGCCAATTTGGGGTCTTAGCCAATTATCAATGCCTGTAATTTGGACCCTAAATGGGGAGGCCGATGTTGTCTGTAGAATCTTCAGGACACCTGGGTCTGCTATCTCTAGGCCTCTCATTCAGGCCCTGCAGGGTTTCGTGGAGTCTCTCTGTCCACTCCCACAGGGACTGAGAGTCTGTCTTCAGGGCAGCCTTAAGAATACTCTTACAGCATTCAATAAGACCTGCCCCCATTGGATTATATGGCAGGTGGAATCACCATTCAAGGTTGTTTTCTTCTGCCCAGCATTGTACCACTGTGCCAGGGAAATGAGCTCGCCCTTGATGACCTGAAGGTGTCCTGTAGGCAGCTAACAACTTGGTGAGGGCCTTGTTGGTATATGCCTGGTTCGCTCCTGGTGCTGGATAGGCCTGCATTAGCCTACTTGTGGTGATGATGCAGGTCAGGAAATATCTCGTCCCCTCAGACCAAGGGAAGGGCCCAATGCAGTAGACCTGCCACTGCTGAAGAGGACTGTCCTCTAGCAAGATGAGCTGTTGTTTCAGGCAAATTCTTGGTCTCATCTTGGAGCAAGCATCGCAGTCTTGGCATGCCTGGACGATATCAGACAGCTGTATGGGCAGACCCCGTGCTTTAGCAGCTGCCCACATTGTCCTTTGTCTGACATACCGAAGCTTCTGACACAACCAGTGGGCAGTGTTCTTGGATGGTGAATCCTCGATCCGCTGGACTTGAGCCAGTCATTTAGAAGTCATTTGTACACTAGGATGAACATCCAGCAATTTACAACCAAAGTGACAGGGAAATACACTGTGTTTTTTCCAAGTAAAATGCTCTTTCTGCAGGTCTCCAAACTTCCAGTGGCTCACACAGTACAATATGAAGATAAGATGTTGAACTGAAGCCCTCTCAGGATACACAATTAACTAGCTACTGAAAGAAGCTCTAAAACATTTACAAGATGAAAAGCAGTAACATGACCAAGCTCACTGCAGAGACACAAACAGGTGAATCACATATAACTAGCTAGAGTATCAGCAGTTCCCAAAGACAAAAAAAAAAAAAAAAAAAAAAAGGGGTAGTTGGATTTGGACTAAGCAGTGAACAACCCTAGTAGATGGAAACAACAGCTGACTGTCAGAAGCATAAACAAAAGAAATCCAAATAAATTACTTGGATCATTGAGATTTTCCATCTATTAAAAGCAAACTAAGAATTTATTCTATTCCCAGCCCCATCAAGTAAAACATGTCGTAAAAAGAAGACAATAAAAAAGATCAAAATGAAACCAATAAAATATTTCTTACTGGCATGTGATCCATGCCTACTGCATGCATGCATCAGGAACTGCCAATATACGGACAGATTCAAAGAGATTTTCCATTTACTCCAATTGAGGAGCATTATGATGTATATCCTATAAAATTATGAATATTCATTTTGCAGTGGAACTGTTCTAATTGTATGAGATTCCAGTAGAAAAATAAACAGAAGTGAGAAAGGCCCATTCAAGAGCCCAGCAGATTAGACACGGAAAGAGACAAAGAGACCCAACAGAAATCGTGTATTTCTGGAGCCTAAAGGAACTCAATGCAACACTAGCATCAGAGATACACACTGGAATGCTTTTCTCAGCAGTGAATTCTCTTTCCAATAAGCTTCAAAACACTGAACATTGAAGTCCTGAAAGGAATATAGAGAGACGTTTATTGAAAGTGAAGAACATATGCAACACAAGAATGAACCTGGAATAATTGTAACTAGATTTACTCTATATGATTTTTACATATTCCTACTCCTTAAATGTAGATTCACAAAGCAGTCTGGAAAGAACCTTAGAGCTCATCTAGCTACAGCCACCCTGCCATGGGCAGGGACACCTCCCAATGGGCCAGGCTACTCCATGCCCCACCCAGCCCGGCCTTAAGCACTGCCAGGGGTTGGGCACCACAGCTCCCCTGGGCAGCCTGTGCCAGTGCCTCGCCACCCCCAGAGGAAAGAATTTCTTCCAAATACCCAACCTAAACCAATTCTCTTTGTCCTATCACTTTGCTCATGATAAAGTGCCCCTCTCTAGCCTTCTTGGGCTGAACAGGCTTCCCCAGAACAACACCAAGCAAGAGTTTTTGATACCACAAAGTCACGGTACATGACATCACCAGGCAATGGACTGTGACCTCACAGACCTCTACTGCTCACCCTCAGGCACAGCAGAGCCTGGCCCAGTTGAGCTTGTTCCTGGTGTCTGGCTGAGCACGTTGGCGAGGTCTAGAGACCCAGCGAAGCGATCTTGGTTTGTGCTGTGGGGCTCTGGGAGCTGTTCTCAGTGCCCACCCCCACAACATTACCTGTATTTCCCCGGCCCTGCTTGGATCAGGCAGCCGGGTCCCAAGAAGCACGCTCGAGGCAGCGGAGGTGAGAGGTGGGGGGACACTTCCCTGGGGAGGCCATGGGGCTCAGGGACCTGCTATGGCCGCATCCGCAGCCTGACCAGGGGCCAGCAGGGAGTGGGGTGGGGAGGCCTTCCTGCTGAGGGACCGGGGCACAACTGCTGCCTGCCCCTGGACACACACACTGACTGCGGCCTCTCCTTCTTGCAGCATTCAGACATCACTGCAGGACTGCAGCAAGGGGAGCCGATTTCCAGCTCCAGCTCCCCAGCCCAGAACGGGGCCATGCAGGAGGCGTTCTGTGCCATCTGCCGCGATGCAACACCTGACACCTTTGTGGTGCCCTGTGAGCACCACTTCTGCCTTCGTTGCATCCTTCAATGGACCCTGAGAAAATTCACCTGCCCGCTCTGCAGGAGGCTCATGAGCACCATCAACTTTTCAGTGCGGGCAGATGGCTCTCTGCCCTGTGTCATCACGCTGCCATCCGAGTACGAGGCAGAGAGCCACGACACAGCCTCCCTGTGGGACATCGCCACCCCGCCGCGCCCCACTCCACCGGGCAGCCCTGCGGGGCACAGAGAAGAGGAGCTCCCCGCCACGTCCCACACAGCTCCTGGGGACTCGGCCACCCATCCCACCCGTACGCCCGTCCCCGGGGAGGCAGAGGAGCCCCAGCGGGAGCCGGAGCAGGAGGCAGCACCGGGACCTTCTGCCCAGGGCCGCAGCCCCACCGCTGCCAAGCGGGGCAGGGACCGCTCAGCCCGGGGGTCCCACCGCCCCAGGAAGAGGAGGGCCCGCAGCGCCCGGGGCACTTCGCAGCCCTGCAAGAGGCCGCCCCCGCGGCACCATTAGCAGGGCTGCAACCATCTTTGTTAATAAAAAACATGGAAAACCACACAGCTATTGGAGGACAGAGTATGCCTCAGTTCTACTCAGAGATCCGGGTCCGTGGGTGCTGCCAGGAATGGGGGGTGGTATTCTTGGCTATTGGGAACAAGTGGTGGCATTCAGTGGTCCCTATGAATGTTCTCTCGGGCCCTGCTGCTGTCACCAGAGAGCAGAGATCAGTACCTGTCCCTCTGCTTTCCTGTGAGGAAGCAATAGGCCTGGTGTTGGAATGGTGTCTGAAGTTCCAAACCAGAGAACAGCTGTAGCCAAGTTGGCTGGCCAGCAGCGTAAACATAGAAACACATAATATTCTGATTTGTAAGGGACTCACAAAGATCACAGAATGATAGAACAGCTTGGGCTGTAAGGGAACTTAAAAATCATCTATGTCCAACCTCCTGCCATGGATCTGGTAGATAGCCACCAGCTCAGGCTGCCCAGGCTCCCATTGAGATAACCTTCAACCCCTCCAAGGATGGAGGCTCCTCTGTGCCAGAGCCTCAACACCCTCTGAGTTCAAAATGTCCTCCCAATATCTAACCTAAATTTCCTTTCTTTTAGTATAAAACCATTCCTCCTTGTCCTGTCACTGTCTGCTTGTGTAAAAGCACAAAAGCTTGTGTAAAAGGGAGACTTGGTCTCCCTCCTGTTTATATAACTACCGGAGAGCTGCAATGAGGTCCCCAGAGCACCCTCCGGTGCAGAACCTTTCCATAAGCACTCCCCAACCCTCCCCTGACAGCTCCATGCCATTCCCTCAGGTTGTTGTCCCCAGGGAGCAAAGCTCAGCACTGCCCCTCCGCTCCCTGTGAGGAACTGTAGCCGCCATGAGGCCTCTCCGCAGCCTGCTCTGCTCTGGGCTGAACAAACCCAGAGACCTCATCTGCTCCTCACCCACCTTGCTCTCCAGACCCTTCACCATTTTTGCCAGTTGTTGACATGCTTGTAAAGCTGTATGCTGGACATTCTGTGTATCAAAAGCTTTGTTAAAATCTCCCCAAAACATCCACTACCTTCCCTTGGCCCACAAGGTGGGAAACCTTGTCATATGCATGTCTCCTATTGCACTGTACCTCAAAGAAAAATTAGGCCCAAGAGAAGATCCAAGATCGTACCAGAACGTTGTGGCAGGCCAGTATTTTGAGAATTCTCTTTTTTGGGGGAAAAAATGTTTATAATACTGAATCAATGCCCTCCCTCACTGATGCATAATAAGCAGACCACTGCATCAGAGCTTTGGTAAACTTATCTTCATGAAAAATACATACTAGAAATAGGTCTGCTAAGTGGGAAGTAACTTCAGTTTTTGAGACTTTCTACTTCAGTAGAAGGAACATACAGGGATAAGATTTTTTTGTTGTTGTTTATAAATTAATTCTATGTCATGTCTTTACATGTAAAAGCACATAGCTTCATTTTTCTGACACTTGCTTTCTGAAACTTTTCTAAAAGCTTCCAGTGACAGAAATCCCATAATCTTCCTAGTCCAACTAATTAAATATTAAGTACTCTTACTAACAGCAAGTCTTCCTAATACCTATTTTTTCTCTCTGTGCAATTAAAGCCCGTAGATTCATGTCTTACTCACTGCAGACATGGAGAAGAAAACATCAATGCTGTTACCTCCAAAAAAATAAAACTTTAAAATCTCTTCCTTCAAAGAAAAATAGTCTACTGTCTGTAATGTTGAAAGATCAAATGAAACATTTGATACTAACTCAAGTCAAATTTATTCTTGTAGTTCTCCTTCATGCAGGAAACTAAAAGGGAAATTTCTGAGTAGGATAAAAAGGGATGATTCCTTTTAAAAATACCAAAATGAAACACCAAAGTTGTAATGCTATTACTTTTTTTCCATCCATGTTACCAGCCCTATTAAAATATTGATAAAATGTGTTAAATTTCTAAAATAATTAAAAAGAACCCTCAGCCCCCCAAGATTTCTCTGTCTTTATGCTTCACAGACAGAAATACTTGGAGAATTAAACATATATATCCTGCATGCCTTTTTAAAGATAATTCCCCATAAGAATCTCAGATCCCTCATCTATCTTTGTCTTCCGTTATCTTAATGGACACAATGCCCTTGGCTCCTCTGTAGTGCTATAAACTTGTAGAAAATAAGAACAGCCATTATTCATTACCTAAACAGAATTGGATAGAACTTTCTGGTATAGATTTGGATCACTTTCCCATAACTTTTTTCCCCTATCTCCCCAAACTGTAGAAGCATTTTCCATTTCATCACTATTGTGCTTTACTTTCAGTTCTGAATTACTGAAATAACCTTTTGCTTGTCAGGTCCACTCAGTTGCTAACACAGGATCATAAGGTAATTTGGGATGGAAGGAAGATATCTAAAAACAGACCTTCAGATCTGTTCTAGACATAGATGTTTTAAGCTGGTCAAGTAGATCTATGATAAGAATATAGGAAGAGCTGATCAACTCTTGAATGCTCACACACATTAATGTTTGTACATACACACTTCTACAAATTTAGGAGCGTATTAGGTTCTGAACTAAGTTTCTACTAGACTTTAGGAAAATAATTAATTTCCTAATCTCCTTCTGATAAATAAACTCAATAGGTCAATTAGAGATCTCAAATCAGCTATAAGAACCACAGTGTCAAATCTCTAAAAATATCATATAACAATGATTATATAATCCTGAATATATTCATAGCTTATGGCCACTTTTTTTTGCCCGATCATTAGATTAGTTTAACTCATTACTTTTATTAAAACACAAAATGTTCAAAAAGCAAATCTAAGATAAAAAGCAAAAACTCCCAAACCAAATGATGACTAGAAAGGTTTTATATTCAGGAATAGAAACACATGGGTAATCAACATCAATTCACCAAAGGGAAATTATGCTTGATGAATCTGGTAGCCTTGTATGATGTCGTGTCCAAGAGCATGTCTATGTCATGAGGACAGAACAGTGGATGTTGCCTACCTTGATTTTAGCAAGGCTTCTGACACCGTCTCCCACAACAGCCTCATAGGTAAGCTTAGGGAGTGTTGGATCAGTGAGAGGACAGTGAGGTGGACTGTGAACTGGCTGATACACCAGAAGGCTGTGCTGCCACTTGGCAAGACCTGGACAGGCTAAAAAGCTGGAGAGAGAGGAAACTTAGGAAATTCAACAAGGGCAAGTGTACAGTCCTACACCAGAGGAAGAATAACAGCACATATCAGTACAGGTTAGGGGCTGACCTGCTGGAACAGAGCTCTGCAGAGAAGGACCTCAGTGTCCTGGTGGACAACAGGTTGGCCATAAGCGGGCAGCATGTGCCCTTGTTGTGAAGAAGGCCAATGATAACCTGAGTTGCGTCAAAAAGATCATGGCCAGCAGGTCAAGGAAGGTGATCCTCCTTCTGCACAGCACCCTAGTGAGGCCATATCTGGAGCACTGTGTCCAGTTCTGGGCTCCTTGGTTCAAGAAAGGGGCCAGGCTCTTTTCAGCAGTGCCCAATGAGAGAACAAGGGGGCAACGGACACAAACTGAAAGATAGTAAGTTCCATATGAACATGAGAAAAAAATCTGAGGGTGGCATAGCAGTGAAACAGGTTGTTCAGAGAGAATGCGGAGTCTCCTCCTCTACAGATATTCAAAACCTGCCTGTGCATCCCATTCTAGGGAGTCTGCTTTATTGGAGGGTTGGACTAGATGATCTCCAGAGGTCCCTTCCAACCCATGTAATTCTGTGATTCTGTGATATAGAACCCTTTAATAAATACATGTTCTAAAAATTTCAGAAGTCTTAAAATGAAAATGAAAGATTATTATATACCTAGTCTCACAAAATATTCTAACAACAAATGAATAGCTTCAGGTTCCTCCATATCACAAACAAATACCAAACTTTCTTTCATACACAGCTGACAGCAGATATATCCTTCTGAAGAGTAAACCTCTTCCATTCATACACAATACTTGCGGACGCCATACATGAAAAGACTGGGTTACATACGAAACATCAGAGGCCACAGCAGAACTGCGGTCAGCAAGACTACAGTGTCATAGGACACGTTGTGCTGGGAGACTAGAATAATTTTCAAGAAGTGAACACTTGATGCTAACCTGAAAACACACAAGTAATGTAAAATAGTACAAAAGGACAGAGGTCTGATACTCCAATAGGGCTTGATCTAAATGTCATACTCATAAAAGACTTCCTCCAGTGCAGCAGTGGTTCTTCACAGGTACTGTGTCTCATCCTAAACAACATTATTCACTAAAATGACGCTATTTTTGTTAGCACATCATGTTCAGTTCTCGGCAGGAGACAAATAAATTTCCAAAGAAACCAGCAAGGATGTCTCACTTATGTCTCTCATTAAACTTAGTCTATATATATACAAATATATATATATAAAATTAATATATTTTATTTTTGAAGTTCAGAGCCATTAGATCCAGGTCACTTAGTAGTCAGAAACAAATGCTCACCTTTGCTTACTTATCTGGAAAAAAAAAATTCATCATCATCATCATCACTCATTCCTGAAATACAATTATTCATGTAATTAGCAAGTTCAACTTTAATAAGGAAAATATCTAAACTAGAAAACCATGAGCAGTGGTCCAGAAAGCACCACAGCTCAAGTAAACAGAAGGATTTCCATTTGCAAAGGCTGAAAAGTTGCTATAAGCATTTCACCTCACACTCTGATACAAGCATGGAGTTCATACTTTTGCTAAAGCTGCGTTCAAGTACAGGCTGGTTCATTATTTGTTGGTGCAAGAGTTGTTACTTTACTCCACTGCACAGTGAAATTTACAGTAACTTCCAGATATGAAAGCTGTTGAAAATGATTTAATATCAAATACAAAAAATTGGATCCTATGGCCTTCAGGATGAAATGTTTGGTTGGATCTCTAACCTGCTTCAGTAAAATGTTATTTTAAGTTCCCATTATAAAAACAGTTGAAAATGAGTTAATTCCAAAATACTCAGCTGTTATGTTTTTAATTATCTCTACTAAAATGTAAGTACATAAACGAATAAATGGTGAACTCAAGGAATACTAAGCTGAAGAAATTATGAGCATTTGCTTCTACTGAGACTAAAATACTTATGTAAAAACTGCAGTAGCAAATGCAAAGCGGGAGAGTTTCAGGAGCTCTCAAGATTTGGAGGTGTTCAATTTTGTCAACACGCAAAAGAAGAAAACAATTTAAAGTCCATATGCATCTAAAAAAATATTGGAAGTCTATTACATCAAGGCAGTAAAAACTGGCTTTCTGTCATGCTTAATTGCTTCAGCTCATAACCTTGTATTGCAGAATGTGGATGTGGCTGCTGACTCAAGCAGTTTCTGCATTTTAGTACTTCATAAAAGTTTGTTGTGTCCATGTGTTCGTGAAAGACAACAAAGAAGCCTCTATGATACCAAATATTTTGTTTGATATTCCTGACCATCAGAAAATGTTCACTCTCCGGAAGCCTTACTGTTGTGCATGAAATCTGTAATTAACTACAGAACATAAATAAGTCTCTGATCACAACCTAGTGGGAGAAGCCACACAGGCCCCTACTTTCAATGACAATGAAGGGAAACCTCAGCCTATACAATTTCACATAGTTAACTGAAATCCAAGGAGAAATAAACATTATCAAGACAAACATAAAGCAGGAATGCTTACACTCCATGCCCCCAAAGCAAACACACTCTCGCACTGTCCTAGGTGAAGATCAAGTAAAATAAAAGTAGCAATTGAGCCATGTCACTGAAGGCAACTTTGCTGCCTTCCTTATCTCTGCTTAACTCAAACAAAAACAAAAAAAAAACAGAGAGAGAAAGAGATAGAAAGGCCTATCCTCACACACACAGAACACTGCTGTTGACAAAAGCTATTCGGGTAAAAAACTAAACTGTATTCACAGACAGACGAAAATGCTAACAGAAAAGAGTTGTCATTTGAATTTTTTTCTTTTCATCAAGCTAACCAGCAGGTATGTCAAACAAACCCAACCCGAGGGTATTTGAACTTCAGAGAAAACATGTTTACAATGCACCTTTTTAAATGACAAGTCTGCACTTTTCTCCTGTTCGGTGACTGTGCAGCTGCAATGCGTCTCGTGTCCAAAACGGTTTACCTGTAAAAATCAGTCACCTACACATCAGCGTGCTCTGATGAATTCATCTTCTGCCAACTCAGCTTATGGGAACAATTCCTTTGTAACACATTCCAAAACAAAGGAAAAGGCAAATAACTTTTCTAAATGGATTTTAGATTGATCTACAGTGCTACCGTTTATGGCAGAATAAAAAGCTCTGAAAAATCAAACCTTATTCTAATGAAGTTAATACATTCCAAAAGTTATGCTTAGATTCTAGGAGATGCTATAAATTATACTCCAGTATTAAAATAAGCATATAACATATTGACAGATCATCTAAAATAACCCAAAAAGAGCCACAGTAGCATTCATCATCCCTAAATACGCTCGTGTGTGAGATAATTGTTCTAAGAAAAGCTCCAAAATCCATATCAGTACAGCAGACTAAAAGCTGGACATTAGGAGACTTGTGCTCTCTTAAAAATAACTCCTTTGTAAAACTTAACTAAACTAAAATATGAAGAACAGTTGAGCAAGATACTTCCAGCAGTTAAGAATTCTTTACACATTTCCTCCCTGGTTTACTTTCCAGGCTGTTTTGTTCACAAATAGAACCGTAATAACTTCAAAGGAAATGATAACCAGATTTCTCTTCCTTTTCTTTTCCAATTTGGTGCTTCCTTTGCCATTTACAGCATATCTATCTTAATAAAACTAAGGCATAACGGAAATACTTTTCACGACAATAAAAAAAAAACTCCTACTATCATAACATGAGACCATTCCCCTAGGCATTTTATACCATTTCGAATACTACAAGGTTTATCATTGAGTAAATCAATGCATCGCTTATCCTTGGTAAAACCTGATGTTTTATAAGCAAAAATAAAGACTTGTGTGGAAATGTTATCAGACAACGTTGAGCAATTCTCAGGTGAAAGAACTAAGAAGTTACTGGTTCAGAGTTACCAACTACAGCGCCTTGCTGGGCAGTCGTACAAAGTGCTTCCATCCATCCATTATTATATCATCCTAATTGATGGTATTTAACAACGCTGAAGAACTTTCAGCTCAAACTTTCCAACGCTGTGCTTGGAAAGGGGTGTCATTAATTTTACTGACTTTTCCCGAACTATCAGTTGTATCTCAAGCATCCCAACTTGAATGTTGAGAAGACAGTAAGCAAATGTCAATTCTCTTCCACGTATTGAAGGAAAAGTAACGGGAACGTGAGATATTGTACGTTTGTAACATTTTAAGTAGCAAGAAAGGTGGTACTGCCTTAGAGAGAGACACTGAAACAGCCAAACCCCAAACAGATACAGAGGTTTAAAGGAAGTGAAACTGGAGGTTGACTTCAACACTGCACACGCACTCACAGAGCAGCACCTTTAAAGGATCACACCCAAAAGTCTGCTTCACTTCTTTGAAACGATTCAGCTGTGAAAGCTGTGGCATTGCCCCCGTGATCCTCCCCAGAGCAGGGAATGCTGCTTACTGAGTAACAGTTCTGCTCGTTTTCCAGAAATCAGCTTAATTTCTATAATGCAAATAGACAACCTGAATATCAAACAATTGCAAGAACATCTACAGTGTAGTAACAGAATAACAAGGCATTCAAACTCTACACCTATCTCTTCATTTTACAAAGGTATGGAACCAACGCAACGTATACAAGCCCAAATTCAGAAGTATTTCCCAAACAAAAACACCTCACACAAATCCTAACTACATCCACCTATCACAACCGAATTCCTTATTCCAGCACGGCTGTCTCCGAGCGTACCACATCGCTGGGCGTCCCTCTCAGCAAAGTCACCGAGCTGCAGCGCAGCGCGCGGCCCCGAGCGCGATCTGCCGCTGCTGAGCACCCGCGTGCACAGCCGTCCGGCACGGCGCTGCACCGGGCTGAGGGGAGAGAGGCCGTTTGCAGAAGCAGGCCAGCCCCACTTGCTCTGCTCCCCTCAAGATTTCATCGCGCCTTTTTCTTTTTAATCGCTCAAGATGTTGCAATTATTCAGCAAGCGCACCTCGCTGTCAATGGATAGGCGTTTTGAAATCCCAGTCCTATAATCTGCTTTTGCTTTTTTAACCGTACGGATGGATAGGGATATATATTGCTGCTCATTTTTATCGCTCTATTTAAATTGCATTTGTGAAGAAAACACTGCCGTCGCTTAATGCAACACTCTAACAAGTTCAGTAGTAAAGCTCTGCAATCCTCACATCAATGTGCATTCCGGCACGGCGGTGCTACGCTCACCATACACGTGTGCCTTAAAGTTAACGAGCAACCATTTTGGTCAGGAATCCTGTAAGCTGTCTGCTAAAAGTCAATAGCTCAGCTCACAAAACCGCCCTTAATGAGATTCCTGCCATACTTCATATAAATGCTAATAGAGCTCCCATCAAAAGAAGTTAAAGAGCTCTTTGAAGGCGACTTCACACAAACTTCAGGCAGGCAGAGGAAGGACAATCACCTCACCCCCCCCCCGCCTCATTTTCCGCGAGCATCACTACACCGCTGCACGACTGCAGCGCGCTCCGCGCACACACACGCACACACATACACACACACACGCATGCACGAGCGTGGCCGCAGCACCGCAGCCCCGCGGAGCTCCGGGCAGCCCCGCCCCGTACCGTGCCCCGAGCACCGGCGGCGCCCGTCCTCCGCCCTGCCCGGCCCGGCTCAGCGCCCGCGGCCATGGCGGGAAGCGGCCGGCAGCAGCACGGCTCCCGCCCGCCATCCCCTCAGGGCGGGGGTCCGCTCTGCCTCGCTCCCCTCTCCATCCTACGTTCCCCAGCGCCTGCCGCCGCCTTACCTGAAGGGCGTCCGCCCCGCCCGCGGCGAGCCGCCAGGCATCGTGCTGCGCCGCGAGGTACCCCCCGCTGCCGCTCTGGGAGCGCGCGGATGCTCCGTCCCGCCCCGGCGGTACTCACGGCACGCAGCCGGGGCCGCGGCTCAAGGTCAGGCGGCCCCGCGCCCCGCAGCGCGCCCCGAGCGGCTCCGCGTGCGAGCGCCGGGGGGGAAACGCTCCCCGTACTTACGCCGTGCCTACATGATTCACAACGTCTCCGGGACAGTATTTACGACTTTCAGTACGCCGCTCTCCACACCCCGACACCAGCCGTTAAAGCTCCCCTGGACGTTGTTTTCCCCGCCGTATCCCTGACGGGGATTGCAGCATCCACAGCCGGTGAAGTCATTGTGCTCTGCGTGCGGGAAGAGCGGTGCCACGCGCTCGGCTCAGAGCACAGCCCACGGGCAGCGCAGGGGGGCACGGGGTCAGCGGGATAACCCCGCTGCGGGGCGGCGGAATCGCCTGCAGTCAGCGGCACGTATCTGTCCAAGGTTGGACGCGGTGCTCAGGTTGGAAGGGCTTTGCTATTGCGGGCAATGCTTTTTAACCATTTTGATTAAAGAATAACTTCCCTGTAAAATTCTGAACCCGCTTTTACTGAATTGTCTCTAAAAAGGCTGTCTGGAACTGGGGCAAAACCCCAACACCTTCCTCAAGGGATGGCCGCAATTAACCCCTTCGTGGAGAGAGGAAAAATAGATCTGTTATCTCAGATAGACATTGAACACCAGCGTCTTTGTTATAACCTCGCCCATTTGTTATTTCAGGGCACATCTGTGCAACTAACACATAAAACACATAACCGCTCAGACTAAAGCAAAGAACTGTTGGGGCACTGCTCAGAGGACTTCTCTCATTCCCTAAGGTGGGTTCATTACACGCATATTAGTTCTGAAAGCTAAGAAAAGGTCTCAGTATCTTCCAATATTTACCATTGCTTTGCAATGGAAAAGGCTACTACCAATGTGAAATGGGAAATATGGGAAAACCTCAGATTCTGACTTCAGAAGGCTTTTCCTGTTCTGTAGAAGATTTGGTGGAGATGCGCTCACCTTGCTACCTTAAGGGAAAAGAGCACAATCTATCAGGGTGGTTTATGAGACAAACAGGACATCCTTTTAATTTAAAATACAGGACAGCTGTGCATCATTTAAAAAGTAGAATGCTGCAAGGGCTGGCCGGAGCACCGGGCTAATGGCCAAAACAAACCTCAGAGCTCACATTGGCTCACTGTGGCCTTGACCACATTATTCATCTCCTCAGTTTTCCCACTTGTACAATTAGAATCATAATGGTTGTGGTGCCTCTCTCTTGCTGCTCGGGGGGGGGGGGGGGGGGGGGGGGGTTCTGAGGATTATGAGCCCACAGCATCTCAGAAGAGCAAATATCAACCACTGGGCCAGAATTCCAGAGTGTTAAAATGATGAAGTACTGGTAATTCCAATGGAAGCCACCTTAAGTGTCTGATCATGGACATCTTAAAACACATGGGTTATCAAAACACAATTTCCTAGCATTAGCAATCAACGAAATACGATGGGTTGTCTCGCAGTTCTGTTATTTACACATCTCATTTTTCTCTGTGCTCATTCGTAGCAGTAAGCTCAGAACTGCATTAAAAACAGCACCAGGAGCAATTGCTTCTGCTGCCAGGGCAAGGTCACCCGGACAGAGCCAGCGCTGACAGGAACCCCCATTAAGTGCAGCCCCTTGGTTCCAGCCTTTGCAGCACATATGGTCAGTTCAACAGAAGACCAGCACTTTTGGCAGATGTTACACGTTCTCAGTGCTGTTCTTCAGAGACTGCAAGTCTTTATTCAAGTAATGAAAAAGTATAAACTAATTAATTATCTCATTAGCAGTAAATATTGGGGGGGAGCACTAGCAGAGATACTGCGGCAGAGCAAGCTGCATCTTTGCATAAAGATGCAAGATGAGCAGATGATCAAGCAAATACTTAAGATTTCTTTTTTAACTTAGATGTAGAAAAAAAATAGTAAAGTCCCATTTTAATCTATGGAATTAATCAGTTTGATAAAATCCGTGTATGTTTATACACATTCGTTTTCACTGCTTCTTCTAAGTAGTGGACAATTTTGGTCGTCAGTTTCTCCCCCTTGGTACATGCACAAGAGACAGAACTCTTTAAAGGCTGGAAGTGTCAACTGGTTGCACTCGTTGTCCTCGAACTGTTACTGCAGTGACTCCCCCTGCAAACCCTTCTCTGAGATGTCAGCCTGCTGTCTGACAGCACGGGCACTTCAGAGCTTTGTGTGGAGCAAAACTGGAGCAACCACATCTATGGAGCGAGACCATACGGAGAGAAATTCACCGTGATGAGCTCTGGGGAAAGCAAAACTTCTGCCAGAGATTTCCAAAGGGAAGAATAGATTCTCTCTATGGTTTGGGCTCCAGAGATCCCTGCCATGACTTTCTTACATGTATGCCAGCAAACATGAGGAAGACATCTCTTTCATCTTTACTCCTTCCACCGTACTTGTGGGGACAAGCACCAATTAACTGAAGTACTCTGCTGATGGCAGTGAGCACTGAGATTTCTGCAACCTCAAATGCGTATCTTTTATGCTTAAGATTTTCAAACAACTGTTTGAACAATGGAGTAGTCCAAAATAAATGTCACCACATCGTACCTCACGTCACATCAAAAATTTTAAATACATGTTTACCATCTAAACTCTTACACAGAATCACAGAATTGCTCAGGTTGGACATCCTTTCCTCCTGAAAGGACCACACTGTCTGACTTTTCTACTTTATGAAAAAATTAATTCAGAGAAATAAACCTAAGTAACTAATTACCAAGTAGGTATCTTCTGATGAATGCTGTGGCTTGAATGTGTTTTAACTGCTCCAAAGGTGTGTGTGTGTGTGTCACACTAGAAGGATTCTCTCCGAAAAGCTCCAGTGTGCAATCTGTTTATTCTTTATATTTTGAACTAAGTTTCTGTGATACAGCAACTATTCGAAGCAATGTAATCTTTGAAGAAAAATAAAGATTGGTAGAATCCGAAAGTAACACCTCAAGAACAAGGTAACGCTGCACCTGTACAGTTTGCTGTTAGACAGGATAGTGAAATGTGGCTTGGTCTGTAATGCATTTATACTTCAAACACAGGGGGGCTCTCCACACCTGACAGATTACTGCTGAAATGATTTCTTTCCACGTGCTATCTAATGATCCACTTACACTGCAGAAGGTGAGCCTAATGAAGCATATTCAGATAGTGAAGCTTTGTGCAATTGGTGATAAACGTGCCGCAGTTTTGTTCTTAAATGTTTACAGTGTGTGAGTCTGGAAGGGAGATGACTGACAAGGAAGACAACATCTATCACATCACAACCCAAACAATCCAAGTGTAGCTCAAGGAAACCTCAATCTGAGAATTCATAACGTCGAACTCCTGCTGAATATAACCCTTTGGGGACAATATACAAGGATTTTTAAAACTGATAAGGATTTTTCGAATGGAGGTATCTAAAAACACAAGCAGAAATCACAAAAGGCTCTTCTCTACTTTGCAGAATTAAAAACGATCTGCGGAGGTCTGATCCCACAAACCTCCATGCAGTTGTTTGCTTTACAATGACACTAACTGTAAGAGTACACAAAAATTAGTGGTTACACAGTGCCATGCCTACAGAACAGATGTTCAAAAGAACCAGTGAGATAAAGTATTAGCTGAGTTCACAAATTGTTTCTCTATCTACTCAAATCACAGTATTTTTTTCTGCAGTCCCATACTTACAAGGGGAATGTAAGAAGAATTTGTAAATGTGATCTGAAATGCCACAGTTTATTTTATTAATTGGTTATACCTTGTATATTCAAATCAATGTTACTAATTTTACTTGAATATTCTAGTACTGTTTTGGCTGTAAATTAACTGTAGCTCACAAGTGAGGTGACTTACTGGTGTTCACTGCTTTCAAGTGGCCACTTTCACTGTGATTTTAATTGCAAAACTTTGCAAAGCATTAAGTGAAAAATTTCATTTGCCATCCTTATACAGAATAAATCATATCTATCTACGCCTAGAAAAAAGTGTAAGAAATTGAGCACCATCAGTAAATACAGTAAGTGGAACATTATTCGTATGCAATTATGATGCAACTAAAATAGTAATAATCTAACAGATGTGGTACTTCAAACCTCGCTGCAGAAAGTTTCTTTCATAAATGCTGTGAAAGTTATCACAGAAGTAGGAATTCATCCCTCCATCGTCCTCAGCCCCACAAAACAAAACGAGTGCTCCACAGGATAACCATCGTTGCACAGCCACTGATGCTTATAGCAGGTTATGTGCAAAAGTAATTACTTCCCTAAGTCCTAAAATGAAGAAAAATTTCTGCAGGTGCAACAAATGAAGAATGAAATAGGTCTCGTTTTTTTTTTTTTCAGGTCTAAAAGAAGTAGAAAAGTACAAAAACGCAGATTGCAGCAGCATGCATTCTTTAGGCTACCACTACTTCTTGTTCACATTGTTATAATGCTTAATGTGAGAAGTATGATAATGCATCTGCAAATACCAAGAAGGAAGAGGTCTTGGAGACATCTTAAGGCAAAACAATTCCTTGTGTGCTCATACATATACAGATCTTTGTTGAAATGCTAAACTATTCAAAAAAAATTACATTACTAAGGCAAACCACGAACAAAGATCACTAGTGAAGCCTGCAGCTTGGACTTCTCACACTTCAGTATATATTCCCTTCAAAGACCATCTGAATTTCCTTTGCTCTTCACAAGCAAATTACAATCCCTTGTTTAGTAACATTCAGAAAATTCAGCATTTTCCTGTATTGCAAATTCAAAATGTCCTCCAACTTTTTATTTTATGTACTTATTTTAATTCCTGAAGTGCCACCACAAGCTGTTCCCTCAATTGCAAAATGCTAATAAAGGTCAATTTGTCTAAAGAATCACAGAACGACCAAGGGTGGAAAAGACCCACAGGATCACCCAGTCCAACCATCCACCCAGAACCACGAAATACGTAGATGTGATTGTGCTCTTCATGAGAGCGCAAGAGAAAGTGTAAAAACACAATGAAAAGCATCTAAAAACCCCGGACATACAATTGCTTACCACTACAGATAGCTTTGTGCACGATATACTCCCAAAATGATAAACTACATCCTACCAGAATCACTGAGTGCCAACCACTAGTTAAATATCTTTACAAACATAGGACATGGACGACTGTTGGGGGGCTGCTAGTTGCTAGCAGCTGTGCTAGGGCACAGCCACACAAACACCACCTCATCTCATACTCAGTCAGGTGTGAGGTGGGACCTCCTCCAGCTCAGAAGCCAAGGGCCTCTAAAGTCATGATGGCAGAGAGATTGTCACAGCTTGTGGATGCAAGCAAGTGCTTGCTTCTGCTCATCTGTGGCACAACACAGTTGACTAATTAATTTTTTAAAGTATTCAAGATGTGACACTTTACATACGGGACTGAATACAGATTAGCATTACAATCATCACAAAGCTTTTGTAGCCTCAAATTTGTCTTCTTCCAGCAAAGTTTCCTTTAATGTGCAAATGAATGATGCCACTTCATATCTTGAAATAAACAGGCTCATTATGGTTATGACTTGTCATATATGCAGGCATTTAGAATTCTATTAACAGTATATTAACAGTAAGCTGGCAGATAAAGACAGGCTAAACAAAAGATACTAAACTAACAGCCAGCTATCATATTTAGATGCCTTCGTATCACACTATTCCAAAGCCAGCATTATGAAAACATTCCTCCCACCAATGTTTATACGTTGACAATACATTCACACATTGCAATGGCTTCCCTAGCCCTGTTTAAGGATGGAACGGGTGTGCAAGACCAAGTGAAAAGACAGCGAAGGGAACTTGAAATGATCTCAGAAACTGAGAACCTGCCAGAGCTGGGATGAGATTCAGAGGAGAGGCTGCCCAGACGATGACAACAGGGACACGGGCAAGTTTGGCAGCTGAACTATCCAAATCCCTGGAAAGAATTCCCAGGTAAAGAGAAGCATACTGATTAATTGTCCTTGGTGGTGGTTTTTTATTTTTTACTTTGCCTTCTTCATAATTTTTGAGAGCAAATACATCAGTGTGTCTGGACTCACTTTATACAACACAGGCCACAGCTCACGCAAAGCAAAAGGACAAGCATATGCCATGGCACAATGGGTTGCTCACAGTAGCTGTTGGTAAAGAAGCAGATTTCTAGTAGGAGGCAGTGGCAGGGCGGTTAGCTCACATACATTCGCCTGTACTGAGATGCAAAACAACACCTAATAGTTGGTTCTTTAGATGGATTTAAGGGGATCAAGGCAAACTTTGTCTTCCATTAGGATGCAATCTACATAGGATATTTTAAATCAACATCTATATACAGTACTTCCAAGGATAATTAGGATAGGACGAGCTAAAAACAAATTTCACACATTTTTCTGACAAACTGTTGTGGACTTCTGTTGTTAATTTTAGCTGTTTCAATTGGATTTGGTACGGCTGGAAATGTAAGGGAAAGTCTGCAGCAATCAGGATGTGACACTCATTAACACTTCCACAAAATACCCTCTGGATTTGCATAAAGTCTGCAAAGATTCATTGGCGAATCTTTAATTTCCCTTGGTTTTACTCCAGATTCAGCTCCATTTGCCCTCCCTCTCTCCTCCTTGTCTCCTCTAGTGATAATCACTGTAAACAGTTCATAACAAAGTATAATTAAATGTACTGAATAATTAAAATATACATAAAATTACTCCAAAACTTATATAATTACATATATTTTTCTGCACACTGAAAAAGTTTTCAGAGAGATTACTCTAAAAAGGAGATAAATTCTATCTGAACACAACGACACTTCAGTCACATAATGAGATTTTTAGCCAACTTATTTTTTTTATATGACATGTATAGGTAATATCAATGGCCAAACTCACACACAGCATGATCTGCACGTGCAAAATGACATGAAAAGCTTCTAGAAAAGACCAGGCTCCTAACATGGTGAAATCTTTCTGGTTCTGACAAACACAAAACTCTGAAGTAAATCATGTCCCTATTAAGGGAGATTTTTCTTGCTACTGCCAATGTCATACAGCGTGACAAGAAATTAAAACAAATGTGGGTTAAGTCTTACTTTAAAGGAAGTACACATTCTCAGGGGTCAGTATTTACTGTTTATTTTTTGCTGAACCATATGGTAAGATAGAGATTGGTGACTGCACTGACTCCATCCTGCCCCTCTGTATATACGTGCATTCAGACCAAGGCAACACACGTGTGCCATTACAGCACACAATGAGATAACAAAAAACTCACAGGACAAAAAATGATGTTTTCTCTTCTGCAATATAAAAGGAAGTCTTCTCAATTTTTTAAATTACCTTTGAAGCTCAGCACTGTGCTGCTGATAACCTTGTCCTTTGTTTAGTTTTTGTTTTAAAATAGAATTCCTCTATGAGAATGACAGATATGAGCTCAACATTAATGGGATAGATTTTGTTTTAAGTAAATTTACTATGAGACCCAGAATAAAATTCTGAAGCAAAATTCAATTCCTTTCCTGTGATAAATTCCTATGAATACATATAAATGATTAAATTTCTAGTATGCTATACTCAAACACAGCCATTAGGATCAGGTTCCTATTCTAAACACTAACTTGTGCAGCAAATGCTGTTCCAGTGATTTCAGACTTCTTTAAGCCAAGTGAAAAGTCAGCACCATTATTTCATTCTAGCATCACCATTTTTCCCTCCTGATTTTACAGATGTTGTTCCCAAAGTCTGTGTTGTTCCGAGGTCCACAATTTCATGACCTTTCCTCCCTTCAATTCCTTCTAAGAAAGCTCCCAATCCCAGTATTTAAATGATAAAAATGTCACGACAGTATTTTTGATGAAGTCCTCATTTTATCCAGAAAACAAAAGGGCTCTCAAGTTTTGAACAGCAGAGAAGGAAAGCAGTGAAAATTCAGAAGTCAGGGAAATGTACTCCACCTTGACTTCAGCTAAATAATGTTGAGATGTGGATATAAAATGTTGAATGAAAATTATAGTAATAAAACTGCAAGCCAACTTTATTTCGTGTTGCAATAAACTATTGCTCAAAGGTTAAGAGAATCATATCTCATGCCAGTGAAAAGCTGGAAAGAACTAACAAACAAAGAGCCTTAGGAGGACATCTTTTAATATATATCTCTAATATATATATAAATATCGTACACATATATTAAAAAAAAATCACAGAAAGGTTCCCAAACGTAAATTTGCTGGGGCTTTTAAAAGAAGTACACTGCATTGTTACTCCATTACTTCTGTATCGCTTTCTGATGCTGCCCTGGGATGTTGGTGGCTGACTACAGGATATTCTGCTCGTTTCCCCACCTGCCCCAACAGGCTGGATCTCCAGCATGCATGCATGAACAACATCCCTGAAAAGAAGTGATACGGGACTACTTCTTAACAACAGGGCTGAAGATCCTGGTTTCTGTTACTGCTAACAATTCCATGTCAGATCACGAATACAAGAATAGCGGCATTCACTTACTCTTGCCACAAACACAAGCATTAAGATCTGGAAGTACTGTCCACTATTTGCTATGTCTAACAGATATAGAGTACGTAGCAGCAGAAACATGATGTTTACTGTAATTAAAAAACTCATTCCCTGCAATACTTCTCTCTGATTTTCCATAAAAGAACTAAGACATATTTTAACCTGAGCCAGTACCAGCCATTAGTCAAAGAGAGAAAAGACAGTATCATAGCACTTCAGCAAACAGGATTCATTTGGATAGAGAAAAAAATGTGGCAGGCACAGGTAACTCCTAACATTTTAAGGTGTGAGTTTCTTAATGGACAAGCAGTGACTTCAGACAGCCTTCTGTGTCCTAAGCCCTAACACAGCACATGCAAAACGTGAAAGACAGAGAGTGGAGGAAGAAAAATGGGATGAAAACTGGTGTTGGGAGAACTGAGCAATAAAAAACACATTTCTCAGAAGTCTACTGCTAGGCTTGAGTTAATGTTGCAGCAGGAACAAACGGGGGAGAGAGATGAAGGAAAATGGTTACCATTCTGTCTAACATATTATGCAGCACAAATTACTTCTCTCTCTCCTGAACATCTGCTGCATTGAATAAATGTTACACATATATTTCTATACAAACATATTTAATATCCTTAATAGGAAAGCAAGTACAGCTCATGTTGATTATGATTATTTGGAAAATAAAAAAAAGTGACAGAAACTGATTTGAATTACAATGCCAAAAACAACTGCCAGTAATACATTTTACAGAATTTGTTTTGATCTGCTACTTAGAAACAGGTTGGAAGGCTGACTCTGATGCTTTGAGAATAAGGTTACATCATCTTTTTATAAGACGGGAAGAGTAAGGCTTAATTTACAAAAAAAAATATAAGAGTTTCCTGTATGCTTGCGAGTCATCACACATCATTAAGTCTTTCTTTGGTACTGTACTAAGAACTGTGGCTTTGAATGATTGCCCTAATTAAACCTGTAGTCAGAGTGGAATGATTCTGAGAACAGCACCCCGCTTAAAGATTCATCTATTTTTACTAATGGAGGTATCTGGAGAAGAGAGTTGACCATCACATCAACCCTGCTCTGGTAGTTTTGTTCTTGCAGTCTAACACACGTTTTCTTCATGACGCAAATGTCTTCATTGTACAAGGGCACCAACTATGTGAATTTCTAAACATATCCATAGTGAGATCCTTTTAGATGGTCATTCCATGTGCATCCTTAGAAGACTTGTCAAAATTCCAGAGAAAATAATCTTCTGTATCTGTGTTTATTTATATTTGCTAAAACTCCACATCAACCCAAGCCAATAAACTGCTCAAACTTTGTTGTCTAGCCCATGAAGTTACGCAGCATTTACAGAAATCACGTAAATAATGCTGTTATTGTGAAAGCACAGAGCAACATGGATGTAATTACAACTCATCATTACCTTGAAATCTGGCATAAAACTGAAACTAAATTAAATCTTATCTATTGCCAAAAGCCAAATGCCAATTTGGTTAAATGCCAGAAGTTAACTGCCAAAAGCAAGGAAAAGAAGAACGCCATAAATTTGAACATTAGATCATCTTTTCTGTTTCTTATTCTACTCCCTTGCGCGCATGTATTTGCAGAACAGAAAGAGAGAAAAGATATCTGGACAGTCATAACTGAACCGCCTGGAACATGGAGTGACAGGTGTGTGTATGAACAGAAACTAAAGCTACCCCAGATCTAGAATCTGAAAGCTGTGAGAATACAGCAATAATTAATTCTTCTGTTGACTTCATATAGCATATACCGGTCCAGATCAATACCATTAGACAAAATTGGGTAATTTGTACCATATCCAAGGAAATACTGTACCATTTGCATGGGCACAACCCAATAGCAATTGAACTACTAGCCCTCCACCTGTGAGCAAAAGCAGCACCAACAGAGAGCAGAATTTTGGAATTCCATGAAAACATCCACTGAAATAAGAGGAAAAGTTATGACAGCCTTTCAGTTGGGAATTTGAGAACAAGAAGCGGGGTACCAGATACAGTAAATAAAGAAATCAAGTCTTCCAGAATGGAACAGAAAACTGCTTTGCTAAAGTCTGCTGCTTCAATTACCTGGTTATTATAAAATTGCTTCATTCACCACTCAGGGCATCTCTACACACAGTTCTTACAGAACCAATCTACCAGGTAGTAATATCAGAGCACTGGCAATGAAGTTTACTTGGGAAAGCCATTTTTCCTTGTGCCAATTGTAGCATTTAAATCTTAAAATAATAAAATGCTTATTTAATGCCTCTGGAATCGACTCCAATGAGCAAAAATGACATGCCTTCAATCCAGAATGGCCGTCAGGCCAAGAAAAGGAATTAAATTGTAAATCACATTGTAAATTGCCACTGAGCTATCTGAGAAACCTGCACGGTATCACTATTAAAGTAGTCATGTTCACAATGAAAAGGCTGGAAAAGAATGGCTTAGAGACTGGAAAGAGTAGGCCAGGGAACAGAGATTTGAACAGACTGAAGGAAATAAGAATGAAGTGACAAGAGCCAAACATAGGTTCACTTTGAATCACAAACAGAATAAGGGTACAAAAAGGCACAGCCACAGTGGTCAGCCTCCCTAGCAAACACTGTTCCCTGCGATTCATTGGAATGAAAAAAGAATAACTATCATGGCTCAGGTTTCACTGAGAGTAAGGATAGAAATGCCAACAAAGTGATTATTGTGCCAGCCTCTGCATCTCATCAGAACTGTTCACACTACAGAATAATGAAAAGTAGAGATCAGAGCCAAGGTCATTGATTTCAATAAAAGAATCCCATTAAATGAATGATAGAAGTAGAAATACTATCACAACAAAATGATTTTGGAGAAGAAGCTGATTAAATTGTGAATATTAAAAGATGCAAGGCATATAACCTTAGACTTCACTCAGCACTTGAGAATCCTGTATTGCACTTAACATGACTTCCTTTGGACTGTGGAAGCAAACAGCAATTCCAAGGCACCTCACTAAACTCATCACAGGTCTTCACTGGAAAACAAACAAAGAAAAGCATTTTCGGGGTTGCGTTAGCCAAGATGGAGTAAACTGTTTTTTTTTTTTTTAACGGCTTACAGAAAAAGAGGCTGCCTTAAGAGAGGGGGGTGGGAGGGTGGGCACTACAGAGACATCACTCATCTGCTGAGATAAGTTGAGGACAAAATACTCTCACTGCCTGTACCGGTGAATATTGGAGTCTATAAAGAAAAGCAGCTGAAGAATGTGGAAACTCCCCACGTACAGCCAAAACTGAATGTGTCTACAAAAATCTGAGAGCTGTTCCATACAGATACATTCCTATGCTTCAGCTTCTCGTAATTCTCTTACTTGAGGGCTTTCAGTTAAACAAAACTAAATGTACAACTGCTGATGACACTACTTGCTTAGACACTTATAACCAAACGATCCACTAGAGAGCATAGCAACATTTTCAAACACATCCTGCTTACATCTGCAAGTGCTAAACAATGCTTCTGTGTCACGCAGTGCCGCCCTTCCATACAAGAAATATGCTGAGCAACCTGTCATGCAAAGCAGATAAAAAAATACAGTGCTTTATGGAAAAAACGGTCATCAGACCATGAAGTTCTAATGAACAAATGTCAACAGTTTACAGCCCGGTATGTAGTTTCCAAAGATTCCTGATGAGAAAACTTATTTTGTATTAAGTATCTTATTCTCTCTCTCTCTCTACATATATATATATATAAATATATATATACACACATACATATATATACACACATATATATACACATATATATTTATGACAAAGAGAAAAAAATACATTCTTCATTCCTGAAGAAGAGCAAAGAAGCATTGCTTATCAGTATGCTGGGCAAGAACTGTTTCTCTGCCTGTTCTGCAATATATTTTGGTGATGTCATGACATTTTTATTTCTCATTAAAAAATGTGTTTTATCATTTATCATTTCATGTTGTAATGGGTATTCTGGTAAATTCATCTCTCACTCTACAATATAAATAAAATCGGTCTCCTGCTTTATTTTTCCATTTGCTCAGAACAAAAGGAGTATAATAAACATAAAATACTCCAAAATTCTCCATTAAAGTACTGATTAAAACTGCTGTATTCCCACAGTCCTTCATTAATACACCAACAGAGGTACCTGTGGTATTCACAGATCTGAATATTGCATCTCAGTGCCTCAAGTAAACAGATTAACTCTATTTTAGATTTTGCTAAATATGTGTTTCTTCTTTACTCAAACTATTGAAGTTAACTGCAGCAGTAATATAGTCCATCTTATACTATCAGTGAGGAACAGAAGTTGGCTTATCTAGTCAAAGCCTACTGTGCCCAGTTGAGAAGTGGCTAGCTTCAGGTGCTGAACAAAAGCAACACAGGAATTCCTTAAGTCTGAAATAAGCCACATGTAAGAGAGGTCTTGACCTCACCATTATCCCCATTACTGTTTTATCAAGTAGAGAAAAGGAACTTTACAGACGTTTGCCATTTTTCTTAGCATCATGATGAAAATGAATGGAACTGGAAAGCTGGTAGCTACTACAGAGTAAAAAGAGCAAGTGCTAGGAAAACATTTACCATCCAGGAGAACTGTAAGCAGCACTGTCAGCTGTGAAGAAGGGAAATCATTTTACAGTCCTAACTGCAAACAAAAAGAAACGAACAGCAGAGTGGAGAAAATCCAAGTTCAGCAAAAAGGAAGAAATCCACATGAGGACAAGCTTGTATCACATGTACAAAAGCTAATATGGATTTCCACATCTGCAATTAACAGGGAATTAAATATCATATAAGAGAGATTACAAAATGATAAACACAATATTAGCACCTAATGCCATTTCTTTGGGTTTTATCTTATGGTACATACTAGAATTCCCAATTTTAAGGCGTTTTTGGTGGCAATATTCAGGCAACATAAGAATCACACGCAAGTACCTTGCTTAGTCAAACCTTATGGTGGAAATTTGTATGTAGGTAGCATGGTCTTTCAAAGGGATGCTAGTCATTAAACATGATCACTCTGCATTAATTTATTCATAAACCTACATATTCTCCAATATAGTTCCCATTTTCAGAAGTCTTTTAAATTTCAAATCACTAATGAATTTTTCATTTTATGTATTTGTATATGTTTATACAGTTGAAAAAAACAAACAACAGAAGCAGGAAATAGGAGGTTTTATCAGCATAAACTACCCTTATGAATAACTTATGATACAAGTAAGTTAACCAATTTACCAAATCCTCTTCTACACTAAGAAATATCTTTTAATATTGATAGCCTCGGACTTCCTCTTTCTGCCTTTGAGGACAATGCCAATGGAGTCAAGGAGGGAGAAGTGGCGGGTGGTGTCTGAAATGGCTTACTTAATAACTCCTTTCAGAATGGGTCTCAAAATAACATCAATAGCCAGGCCCTACTTTGCAAAAAGGTTTGCAATGCAGGCAGAATCCGTGTCTGAAAAAAAATGGAGCAGCCTTCTGACTTGTGCTCACCAGACACAGCAGTTATTTGCAGCATGAGATGGCCAGGTCTCCAGAGCAAAGCTGCTTTGAAATGGG
Organism: Gallus gallus; assembly: GCF_016699485.2. NCBI lineage: Eukaryota > Metazoa > Chordata > Aves > Galliformes > Phasianidae > Gallus > Gallus gallus. Next base: position 11,472,905 of record NC_052545.1, read on the forward strand.
GGGAAAAATTTCCCAGCTGGAGATAAAGTGCTGACCCCCAGTCATTAGAGCTGCAGCTCATTCACCTGCTTGGCTTTCTTAAGTGTTTTGGGTCTGTAAGAGAAGATGAGCAAACTTTAGCATCCTGCTAGGAAAATACCAGGTTCTATACCCATGCGTTGTTTGTTTGAATTTGTCCAGGGAAGAAAATCCTCTGTAGGTGCAAAGGATCACATGAAATATATCCTCTAAATAAAGCATCTAGGGCCAAAAAGAATGCTACAGAGTGCTTCCATCTAAGTTGAAGAAAAAGAAAATTGTTCTCGTGGGAAGAAATAGGAAGCTGGTGGGGCTATGACCTTAGGGTACAGTACGTTACACACTTCTAGGTAACTCTCTCTATATATTCAGAACAATAAATAAAAGCACATAAGAACTTGCAGCACAATAACTCCTTTACCTGAAATTAAAAAAAAACATCAAGACTATAAAATCCACTTTCCATTTGTGCTGTTGTCTTTGCTGTTGTGCCTCATGCAAATAGTATAAAAAATGAAAAGTATTTTTCTATTTTCTTCTGCCTGGTTGTGAACATTTTAATTATTATTTTTCAGAAATCAGATTGATGGTTCAGTGCCGTAGCAAAGGAGTTGTGATTTATCAGCTATCAAGTTGCTTTCTTTTTCTTTTGTTCTCTCTCTTTAACACGTATGTTGGATTATTCTTATTCCAATGCCCCCACTGCTGGTAATAAAAGTTCTATATATTCAGTGGTCACACTGAATAGGCTTTATTAATTGAGTACAAAAATACATTTCTAATACCATGGAGACATCATATTTTGAGTCCATCTGTGTGCTCTCAAACAATACAAGATGTAAAAATTATTCTCTTAAACCTCATCTTTTTGTGTCCTGCCAGGTGATGTTGGTACATGCAGAGCTAGCTGTGCTGAAGGACTGGCCACATGCACTTAGATCAGCACGAACTGAATGAGATGGGACTTACAAACATGGGCCTGTCTCACTGCACAGAGCTCTATGCCACTGGGATTCAGTGCTGCCGCAGAGCGCATCACTGAGCTTTAGCTATAGAGTAACATCTTCAAATACGCTGCTCTGAAGTTTAAAAAGTAAAGAACTACAACATTATTTAATAACAATGTACATACTGAAGATCAGTAGCAGAGTGCAATCCCATTTCTGAGGCAAAATCCAAACAGTTGACAGATTACAGTTTTACATGAGGTCCATGGATCCAAGCCACATGGCTGCTCTGCCAGGGAGAGAGCTCTGCTTGTCAAACACAATAAAGCAAATCAGTGTGCCATCAATGAGATGCAAAATGACTCCAGATCTGAAATTCTGTGCTGCAGATCTCAAGTCCTATAATTTATCAAACAAAAAGCTTCGAGTCTTGGAAAAACAAAGAAGTTATCTTAACATAATCCTTTTCTATTCTTTTTGTCTAGTAAGGAAGCTCAGCTCATCAATTCACAAAAATTCTGTGAAGAGTGAATTTAAATGAACCCCTCTACAAGCTCCAGATTATCAGTCTTGTTTTTCTGGGGAAAAAAAAAAGTCTTATTTCTCTGAAGAATACAGAGATATTTTTGATCTTCAGCTTTCCATAAATACCATTTGTGTTTAAACTGGGAAAATCTGTACGATTTCATTTAGCAACACTCGCATGATTGCTACTGCACTGCCAAAGCAAAAATAAACTCTAAATATGTAATATATAGCACCATGGATCCTTTTTTATTTTTCTACCTATCAACAATCCTCACATATATTTCACATAAAGCCTGAATATAAAGCCTCACATAAAATTTATCTAGCCCAGATCTACCTGTACCTCACAGTTAAAACGTTCATAATGAAGACTATGGGAAGAATGAAACAGCCTGTACATCAATGTAATACCCAAAGTAAAAAACAAAAGGCATAAATGCAATATGATAACCCAGCCAGTCCATACGAACAGCCATACAGCCCAAGACACGGTCTATCTGTTGTAATAGCAAGATAGCTATTTGCCAAACAGAACTGATAACGACGCTATAAAACCGTTGCTTTATTACTATTGTTAAAATTACTGCCTAACGGGATGCAGTGTTTCAAGAAACAGTATAAAAACCTAACCTTGACATAAATTGGAACCCTCCTTCAAAGTTGTAAAAAGAGACTGTGGGAAAGAAAGGTGTGGGGGGGGAGGGGAGAAAAAAAGAGAGAAATTGACTCATATCTTCAGGGGAAAAATCATCTTATTCCAGTTGAGCTTTGGTACAATAACTCTTCCCCAAGAGCAATGGGAGGAGAAATAATTTCATACATCCAGGCGTAAAACACACAGATTCCACTGATAGAATAAACAGCCATAGAGTCCATTAATTTGCACAGGTGAGCAGCTGCTTCAACTTTAAATACTGTTATCAAGGGCCAGAAACAGGACAGGGAACTCGCAGCACATTAATTCAATCACTTGGAGCTCTCACTGTCCCATGTTTCCTGTTACTGGATGTGGCTCAGGGTGGGGAGCAGGCAGAGCTGTTACACACATGCCTGCTCAGCAGGTGACACCATGGCTCTGGGGACCAGTGTGAATAAAAATATTTCACAGGAGCACTAAAATACACACTATACGCAAACTCCTATTACCTAACTCTGTTTTCCTCTGCAACTCTTTAAATTAATGATAAGAATTTGTAAATTTAAATTAATATTACTATTTGCTCAGCAAGGTCGTGGATGCCCCCACCCTGGAAGCACTCAAGGCCAGGCTGGATGGGGCTGTGAGCACCTGGGCTAGGTTGCTCACAGTCCCATGCCCACTCCCTATAGAAGGGGGGTCAGAACAAGATCCCTTCCAGCCCAAACCATTCTATGATTGCACTGCAATGTCCTTAAAATTTTCAATTAATTTGTACTTCAGATGATAATCGGACAACAACTCTAGAAAGAACAGGTAAGAAAATACTGGATTTTCTCACTCATTTAATAAAACCACTCGTGAATGTGCTGTATTTAAGACCACCGAATCAACTGGAGAACGGTGTCTAAGCAATTTGTATTACCAAAGTAACTGAATGGTGACAGACAACACAAAATACCGGTGCATGTGTTTTGCAGTAATGAGCATCTCTGCGCCCTGACACTGCTTCAAAGGGTGAGATCTTAATTTAGGAACAACAAGTGAGATACCACCAGCTCATTAGTTTGAGGAGAGGCTGAAAACCTGGACCCTGGCCATGAAAACACATCATTTTAAGGACTTAATTTATTCCCTTTACTCGGTGTTATCAGTTTTCAGCTCTTTTCTGCAGTATATCAAGTCTCTACAAACCACAGCATCACTGCGGCCAATCTGTAATAATGCAACTATCTGGAGCCCGTCCCATCTTTTGCATGAAGTCATGAAACTCAATTACTAAGTGAGGAAAAGAATGAAAAGCCAAAACAATGATGTAGAGCCGGGGGAAGCGTGTCAGTGGAAGGGCCACAGTTGTGGCACAGCTGAAGAGCTTCAGAACTGCAGGACAGCCCCAGCAGTCAGCAGTGCCCACGCAGTGTGGGACCACAGTGCCGTGCAAAGGGACTGCACACCATGGGAAGAGTCCCTGGGTTTGAGCTCTTTCCTTTCCCTCTTTACTTAAAGAATGTTGCTAAGGCAATTCAGATACACACACAGATTTCCCCCTAACTTCTCAAATCTGGCATTCTGTATTGTTCTGTGATATGTCGGTACATAGAAACCATTACTGAACCAAACTAAAAATATGCAATACATAATAGAGAAATAAACGGCAGAAAGAAACCCATATCAGTATTTAATGGCATGAGTAATGAATAAAAAAACTGTGTTTAAATTATTTGAAGGTCATAGAAAAAGCCTCAAAAAAAAAAAAGATAGTTAAACAGACATTAAAAGGAAGATTTAAACAGGTGATCTTTGAGTAGTCCAGCAAAAACAGTCTGTCTTTCACTCTTTATTTAAATTAAAATACCATTCAGCGACTGACCTTTTTAACACGGCCTGAGGGAGCTGGGTATGATCTTGTTAGAAAAGAAGCAATATTAAAAGAGCAATACTATTAAAAAAGCAGCAGAGGATGGACCCTACAGATCAGAAATTGTTTGCTTAGGCAGATTAACTCCTCTGAAAAGGCTGTCCTTACTGCTACAAGGAGAAAAAGTACTGCTGTTTGATTTTGTTTTAACTAGACCCAGAACTGTGTTAAAGAGATTGTTTACAGAGCCCTTAAAGCAAGCAAACAAAACAGAGAAGCCAAATTACAAAGCGTCCCTTCGTTTCAGCGCTCTGCACTGATGGGGGCACTTCCCCAGCTGCCAGCTCCTGAACAGCGCCTTAAACGTTGGGCTTCAGCTCAACACTTTGGCTTCTCTGCATTTATCGTGAGAGGGCAAAGAACCCACGGAAAGAAACGTGAAGGGAAATACTTTGGTATTCTGAGAAGTTCACAGAAAGGTATCTGAGACTGCAGATCCTGGTGACATCAACGTAAAGACCTCGACAGCGATACGAGGGAGCACAGACTGCGCTGAGCCCCCGCCTGACTTTGGATCTCTGCTATTAGAGCAGCAAGGCAGCCTCCAAAAACCCTATTTCTCTTAATTTGCACAGAGCGCATCTCTGGAGACAGAAAGGTAGAAATGGAAATGAGTAATGGCTTTAAAAAAAGCCAGGTATTAAAATGGCATTACTAATTAAACATAAAACACTAAAAGAATAAATTGCACGCAATGAAGCAACTAAAACCCCATGTCACATTACTAAAGAGGCCACTTCAAAATAAAGGTGCACAGGAAATCATACCAGGTTAAAAACTTCCATTTACGTTGTTTTAACGCTAAAATGCTAACCGTGCAAAGATTTTAATAACTGAATCCAAGCTACAGCTCTTTTAGCTACTTTGGGTCCTAATTTTCAACTGTTGTCACGATGCCAAGACCACGTATGTGAGTGTATGTATGTGCCCCTTCCATCTTCCTCAGAGACCTAACAACTTAGCAGAGGGGAAGTTTTCCCCAGGAAAGATTCCTGGCTGGGCCACAAGGCAGGCAAACAGCCAAGTACTGTGGGAGATCTTCTAACCACAGCAATAACAAGACTTACAAGTAATTAACCAGGATCTAACGCATACTCAGAGAACTCTGTCACAAATATAACAGTATATAATGCTAGGAAGACTTCTGGCAATATGGCTGAGCCTTGGCATGCCTCTGTCTTGTCGAGGAAGGCAGCAAAGGCCAGCAGAACCCAGCAGGATGGCCAGGAGGGACTGCAGCTCCCAGCACTGCTTTTTCCAAACAGATTCTGCCTCTTCTCCCAGGGGTCAACATCTCATATACAGGTATACAGACAGAAGTACAGGTTTGTGTGTATGGCTTTATATACATGCATATGTATGGATACATCTACCTATACACAACTGCAGCGTAGACCACAAAACAGACTGCAAATCACTTGTAATATAGATCTCCTCATTTGTTTCTCCTGTATAGTAGGCTGTAACACTTAACATGTATTTCAGTTTCATATTGCCTCCTTGTGTCCTCATCATAACTGCCGTCTGCAATGGCTGCCTTCAGAGCTCATTCACAAGAACATGTTGTAAGCTGAGACGTCATTGGAAGCTTCGTGGGACATATAAAAGAGATGCAAACATTATGGTAATATTTTGAAATATTTTTGCTGTTTTAATTTGTAGTTGGAAAGGAATTGAATTAAAAGCTAATTTTAAATGTTTCAGTTCTGAGATTTGAAATTAAGTCAGCGTTCAGAGTCGGATGAGTTGCTAAAAACAAGCATGCCTGAGAATTTATACACATTGACTCATTCACTTCACTGGTATTCTTTTCCTCCTTTTTAATGAAATTTTGGGAAAAAAATGCCTCTGGTAATGGGAAACACAAGTATAAGGTTTTCCTTTTCAGATCTCAATATAGATCCCCAGTATGAAGCAATTGGTCTTAAAAAGAAGAAAAGGAAACAAGAAAAGAGAATTAAATGTTTATACTTATCTATGTTTAAAGCATATCAGGTAATTCAAACAGTTCTAAGACTACTTTACTGAAAAGTACACTTGTTCTTTTCTGATGTAAAAGCACAGAGACACCTCTCTTCTTAAAACAAAGTCTTGGAGATTTCTTTCTTTCTTTCTTATAAACTTGTTAATATTGAAAACTTCCTCCTGAAAACCTTCTCTCCTACAGCCCTTTAACATTTCCATGTCCAGTAGTAAGACACAAACAACAACAAAAATCACAAAATGAGAGAATCAAGTCATATTTTAGAAGACTCGGAGAACAGCTACTGGATTTTCTTGTCCTTCCTAGAACCAATTTCATAGAATCATAGACTCGCTAAGGTTGGAAAAGACCCACAGGATCATCCAGTCCAACCATTCACCCATCACCAATGGTTCTCATTAAACCATGTCCCTCAACACAACATCCAAACATTCCTTGAACCAATTTGCCTAAACTTGTTCTATCAATGTATTTTTAGATTATCACAGAATTTTCACTTATTACTCCATCATTACCTTTCCCAAAGAGTTTTAAAAGTCTCCCAACTTCAGCTAGTTGTATCACCACATCGATCACGAGGTGAGGCTCTACATTTTGAATTTCAAGTATAATTTCTCTATGAGAAAACCAAACCTATCCTCCATCTGTGTGTACAGCACTTTCCTTTGAAGATGCTCTTCGAGTTAGAAATCCAGTGCTGCACAAGTGAATTCCAAAGTGGGCACAGGCAGTCAGAAGGATCAGAACAGAGTACAAGCAAATATAATTTGAAGATATCTAAGGGGACATTATAACAATGACACAAATAAGCATAACAATACGTTAACGAAATAGCTCTGTCAGTAATGATACATTTAGATAGATGGCAAATGTACTTGCATGAACCCTATCATTACTGCTTCAATCACCACCACGCTTTAACTTTGGGGAGCTAATTTCATTTATAAGTTCTGCTTCTGCACATCAATTATCAGCAGCATTTCTAACAGACACAGCATTGCTATGCTTTAGGTGACTGATTGTCTCACATTAGCTCTAATAAGAGAAGACTTGCAAACCACTTCAAGTGTCAGAAAACTGCAACAATCACGGGCATAGGCACCAGTTATGCTTCTCCAACTTCTCTGACTTCCTGCTAATTCATTATTCCCTCTTCAGATTGCTCCTTTATCTAACTCACAAATAACAGTGCCAAGGAGTATCCACCTTTCCAGGGAGTTCACTGAGTCATTATTGTGATAATTATCTGATTCAAATATAGATTAATTCCCCGAGCGTAATTTGCAGTTCCAAGATCAGTAACAAACTTTGATTTGAAGGAATTTGAATCCTCTAAACACAGTGCTTCAGTTTAAGGATAGAAAAGACAAAAAGCCCAACAAAATGACAGTGTCAGTCTTTCTACAGAAATTTTCCTCTACTTTCATGGTGTGGCTTCAGCAGAGAGCAGAGGTTACATGAAGATGCATCTGCAGATGCTATAGGATGGTTGGTGCTTCCTTTTGATCAGATAGCAACCCAACAAAAGACAGCAAGAGATGCAGCGGCTGCCTCGTGGATAAGCAGACAGAACACTGCGGCCCTGACTTGGTTTAAGGCTCTTGCAGTACTGCCACTACCAGCATTAGATTTGTATAGGAGAATAACATGAAATACTGATTCCAGCAGCCTTATCAGCTAGATCTGTTCCAAACACTCTCCCTACAAAGATCAGCACTATTTATCAGGCAGGTTCTGTACCTTTATTCAGAGAGCTACAGCTACTTGTTCTCTCTCTCTCTCTCTCTCTGAGTTTTAAACTCTTTCCTTAAGACAAAAGCAGTAACTTCATGAAATCCAGGAAGGATGAAAAATGCAGACAGAACTTTCTGAAACAGCACTTTATAGTGGTTTGCCAGATACTGGCTATGACAGAATGACTTTAAAAGCCTCTACCATTCCAAATACAACCTTTAGTCTGAAATGCATTACATGCTAGGACTAGACAATGATCAACAATTCTAACTGCAAATTAAAAATATTCTTGGTGCTTTTTCTATAAGAAATATATTGATCATTTGGTTATTACATGTCTAAGCTAAGCTAATACATACAGTTAACTTTTGCATCCTACAATAGAAGCCGGGTGCACAGTGTGACTGCATGAGGAACACGCCTGTGAAATGCATGTGCTGGGGACTGTGAACCGCATCACCAGAAGGGCATATTACCCAGAAGTTAATGCTGAGATGCAGGCACAACCTGAAGCGACAGTTTTCAGACTGAAAATACCTACCTCTATAAAAAGAAGTTGCATATCACACCTGGAATATCATGGAGGACCAGTACTATTACCATCACTAGAGTTCTAGCTAAAACGATCAAGAAACAATGGACCATATTCCAAGACATCAAAGGAAGACATCTTTCTCCCTTCTGCTTTTACTGCAGTTTTCATTTAACACAGCACATTTATGCATTATTTATCTAATTTAAAATTGAGCGAATCACCCAGTCACTGATGTCACAGAATTATGCAGATAACAGTGTACTAATGCGTGTGAATGAGTGTGAATTACCTAAGAGCCAGCTCTAGACCTCCTAATTCCAAAGCAGATAAATTATCAGGTATGACACTTGTTAAAATTCAAAACTGAGTATGTTTACTGCTCTCCCAGTGTGTCAAAAATCAATTATATTGATGTACTCCTACAATCTATGAAATCCAGCAATTAACTTGCAAGCTTACCTTCCAAAAGATTAAAGATGCACTGCTGACTCGAGGCTTTCTGATTCACAACATGCAGCTCACACCCATTCGTCACTATATTACACTTGTTAGAGGGTAAACACATGACTTTAAGATCTCTCAGCCATTCTGTGTACAATACGGTTATGAGGAAGGGAAAGGAATGGCATGCAGCAATACAAAAGAAATGTGAATATTCAGATGCACTTGGGTGGTGAATCAAACAAGCATCCATAAAATTAGTGTGCTCAAAATTATACTTTTATTTTTAAATACAATATTCAAACCCAGTCACTGAATACAGAAAGGAAAGATACCACTTTTGTTTTCAGAATTACTTTACTATGATGTGCTACTATGAGCCCTTCAGAACTTCATGACAAATGGAAGAGTTCAGACAAAGAAGGCACAACTACTCATTCTACAGCAATGTCACAAATGTGTCCTTCATGTACTTGTAAACATAAGAAAATTCAAGTTCCTAAACCATAATCTTAGCCACACTCAAAAAACAGAAGGCAAATACATATTTCACAGAGTTACCACGATTACTGAAAGCTAACCAGAATTTGCTTGCTGTGGTATTTCTCATTATATTTTGTGCCATATTTCTTTCAGTTTTGGTTAAACTAAACCCTTATAACCTATAACCTAAGCAAAACCCTATCCTAACCCCTTTTTGCTTATTACTTTTTCTAACTTCAACAGTATCATTTGTGTCCCCTTGTGACAAAAACATATGCCTATTAAATGTAGAAAAACCAATGATCTTTTAAATTTAAACTGCAAAATGGCCTGTTAGTATATATACAATCTAAGTTTGTTTGCATACCTCTTACGTTTCTCTTCCCACAGGCGCTCTCTGGATAAGACAGCTAGCATGCTTGGTTTTACCCTGCCCACTTGCTGCTTTCTTTTCTATGACCATACATCCTTGCCTCCCCAGTTTTCTCTTGGGCTCCTTTCAGACTGATGGTATGCTCGAAGGTGGAGTTCACAAACTACTTTAAATCTATACATATACTAAGCCTCTTCAACAGTACGTGGACATCAGGAATGCATCACATCTGTCCCATCCTTCTGGCCAGTGTGCCACCTACCTTAAGGAACCTGACCTCTGGATTGTGTCAAGCAGTAATTATACATATGTACACGTGCCTTCACATGATTGAAATTGAACAGTATCTTGGCATAGAACCAAGCACCACACATCTGCATTCAAACCCTCTCAGTTGTCACCCAGCAGGTGATAGATGTTTTACCACTAATCATCTTTTTGCCAATACTTTCTCCTCTGCAATAAAATACTGCCAATTCCGTAAAAAGAAGTGCACGAGATCAAATACATAGGAAATATCCTTAAGTCTTGAAAAACTGCAAGCTTGAAGCTTTTATACACAAGCTCCCTTTTCACGTTGTCAATTTAAAGTGCATTTCAGTTTGGCCTCTGCTTCCCCTGAAACCTAAGACCAGCACAAATAACTTCCCTCACTACTGGTAATACCATGCCTCCCTTTTCCCCTGTATCAGCACAGGTATCTAGGTCACTATAAGGGGATAAAGTGCTTATAAAAATAGTCATCTTCCCCTTAGGATTTCTCTTTTTCTGGATTTCATCTGGGCTATGACCTTGGATTGACTTAAACTGCTGTTAACATCTTCTTCACTCCCACTGCCTCTAACAGATATCTAATGACCAAAACAACTTTTAATAAATTTTCATTTGTCAAGCAGAGAATTTAACTGATTTGAAAGGCAAAACATGACATGGAGGGTCAAGAAGGCTACCTGTACTAATAACCTGTTGTGCAGGAGTGGCTTAGATGAACAGTGTATGATCTAAAAATCCTTCCAGACATTATAAGATGCAGGGGCTGCTGCTGGTGCCCCCCGTACCTCCAGTTCCAGGACACAGGTCCCAACTGCCTTGTTGGTGACTTGGAGAATATGCGAACTCTCAACATCCAGTCTGGAGAAGATAGCATTCAGAAAACTAGGCTTGATGACAACATATACATCATAGAATCATAGAATGGCCTGGGTTGAAAAGGACCTCAGTGCTCATCTAGTTTCAACCCTCTGCTATGTGCTGGGTCACCAACCACCAGAGCAGGCTGCCCAGAGCCACATCCAGCCTGGCCTTGAATGCCTCCAGGGATGGGGCATTCACAGCCTCCTTGGGCAACCTGTTCAGTGTGTCACCACCCTCTGAGTGAAAAACTTCCTCCTAAACTTGATGAAAGCACAAAGAGCAAGCACAAATAAAGGGGAACATCCTAAGAGCTTGCTAACACCATAGTTTTCTAAAGGAGATCTGGTGTGTGCACACATCACATGGAACATATATCTTGATAAAGTTTGGAAATAACTCGCAGTGCTAAATGTATTAGAAAAATAATGCACGATTACAGGATGAAATTTGCATAAGAAACTTGCTAAAAGAAAAAAGATTGAGTGGAATTTGGATGGACAACACTAGTGTAGTATATTTGAGTATATAAATACTATTTTCTTTAATAAAAATATAGAGAAATCACATAAGCACTTGAAAAATAAAAGTACCCCAAGATACAACCAGGTGACATTTGTTGGCCTCGTGTGTGAATAAACCCAACAGGGACTAGGCAGTGGTTTATAAAAAAGACTCAATGTCTGTTTGCCTGTTGTTAGGTATCTAGAGGGAAAGTGCAAGAGAAAGAGAGCAACATCTTAACCTCCCCCAAAGAATGATGATTGAATTCAAGTCATACTTCCTTGGAATACGGGAATGCCTAGCACTTTCAAAACCTTAACGTGCCTTCTATAAAAGGCCACTTCAACACAAGAAGTTGGTTAACCATCAACAGTTAGCTTAGTGATCCATCATAGTGATCAGTGAACAAACAGATGATACCACAGCAAAGCAAAACCAATCAGAAGAGATGAACTGCAATGAAACAGTCCCCTTGATCACTTCAGCAAGCAGGTAAAACAGCAATGAACTCACCAAATAGAGTGTGGACGAAAATTTCTCCAGCATCTCAATACACTGAAGCAACTTTTGATTGACCACTAAGACTTTCCTCTTATAAACAGCCGGGAACCTCACAGCTCAACACACATGGTGTGCCATCTCTGTTTTTGAAATGACTTCAATATTGCTTAAGTTTACTGCAGTATTTTTTAAGCCGTCCAAATTCAGGAAATAAATAGAGATGACTGAAATTAAAATGTAGCAATGTGTCCTTCAGATCCCTCTTATCACTCAAAATCTAAAGTATTTAATTTAATGAGGAGCGCATCTCAGGATCATAAAGCACAAAACATGCAAGATCTAAGGAGTATTTTGTTCTTTGACTGCAGTCATGTACCTGGCATTTCACATTCATCGTCCCTATAATAATACCAAAATTATTATAAACAACAAACAAAAAGAAAGCATCCACCCGAATTCACATCATAGAAGAATTAGGTAAATAAAAACCTGCTATTACAACGAGGCACAGAGTTTGCTCAGTGTCTGTACAGTGTTTCTTTGAACAGAAAAGCAATGCTTGAGACGCACTGAACTCTTCATCCCTCGGAAGTTAAGGTTGGATCTCACGCTCTCAATTCCCCACACCACGTCCCGCTATGCCCCCTACAGCTGACCAGGCCAAAGGCTGGTCCTTCTGTACAAGCAGGTAAGGTTCTGCCTCCCACTCGCATGGCAAAGGAGGACTTGCAAACGTCAAGACTTAGTGGTATCAGGAGCTGCAATACCTCCGAGGAGCTGTGCCAAACCACGAGCCAGAGGTACCAGTGGTGTGAAGTTGCAGCGACTCATCTGTTCATCACTAAGCGCTACCCACATCGATCAAAATGAGACGGACAGGAAAACGATTCTGGCAAACGTGACCTCGCCTGCTGCAGCTGGAGCTCAGTCACCACGAGCAGCTGTGGCCCTTCTCAGCAGCTGCGGTCCTGGCAGACATGGGGCTGCTGGCCATGGAAACCCAGACAGTCAGACTAATGAGGGCCAGCAGTTTCCGTGAGTGGGAAAAAAATGAAATACAAATGACACACTCAGCAGCATCTAAAGAGTAATCTGTCGCTGATTCAATATCAGCCTGGCAAAACTTCCTGCCATCCAGTCAAGTCTCTTTTATTAAGCCTGCTTGTGAAGAAGAGGAAAAATGTTATGCTGGAAGAGAGCCTTCATTTCCTGAACACACAGGTTAGACACTTTGTCAGGATTGCCATCCTGGTAATTCAGAGGATAGAAAAGAAAAAAAAAGTTAATAAGGGAGCAGTCGGTGCAAAAGCAAACACTCAAAGCACAGCTTAAAAGTACATTAGTAGCACCCATATTAAAGAAAGTTGGAGTTTCAGAAAAAAATCATGCTCTTCAGATGATACTAAGCACTTCCTGCACTGAGAAATAATTCTGTTATTTGTGACCTGCCACACCACTGCTGCTTCTATATGAAATTACATTTCGGATATAAATTTTAGTGACAAACATTTTTATGATTACAGACCAAAAGTCAAAATTTGCATTTAAATAGATGTATTAAAAACTCAGCAGCACAGGTAGAAATATGAAATGCTGTTTTAAGGAACATTTAAATAGGGAACATGAGCATAGAAGGGATTTTCTTCTGAAATGATGCAAACATTTCTTTTTTTTTTTTTTAAATACTGTTCCCCGGTCCAATTCAAAGTCAAGTATTGACCTGTAGTCTCCTGCAGCCCCGGACTCATCTCAGAGCTGCAGAACCTACTTCTGTTTTCTCCTTCATATGCTGAGCTGTAGGAACTACTTCTCTTTTCATCTTTTCACTGAAAAATGGCCTTATTTATTATAAAGTATTTCTTGTACCCGTAGTCCAAGCCCACAGTTTCAGCACCTTGCAGCCCAGAACATATTATACTACTCTTCCTCTCAAGCTGTTAACTCATGTTTGTTCACAGAGGTCACGATAGGCTAAAGCTTCAGATATTATATTTCTTCCTCAACATCACAACCATGTTTGAAAGAAATTTTCACTATTTAACTTAAAAACAAAAACAACAAATCAAGTAATTCTCCCTCTCAAATACCTTCTCTGACTTAAATATATTTTACTGTCTCTTTTTAATCTACAGAGCATTTCTGATGTTAAAGAAACTCTGTCTAACCCTTCTCCTCTGTCTCACCTTCATTTGCTGCCTACTGTTCAGATTCAATTTTCATATCTGGTCCAGATTTAGTTCCGAACCTTGGCTAAATTCTAACTCTATGCTTAAAAAAGACACTTACACTTTGCCAACACATCATGCTGAGGTCAGGTACGCAGCTCCTCAGTACCAGTATGGGTCGCTGGTGCCCTTTACAGTTCCTCTGGGATCAGCAGCATTTATTCTCTCTACATAAACCATATAAATCATTGCTGTCACATTTTCCCGTTTCCATCGTGTGTTGTTTCGGTCTTTCTTGACTGACAGGCATTTCAGTCCAAAGGATAATACAACATGAACTACATTACCATTACAGTAAAGCAGTTGCCTAACAGTCAGTTGGACAAGTTGTGCAGCTAGACTAGTTACAGATCTGCTATGTTTTACTGCCTTCACAAACACGGCTTCTTTCCATGAAGAGGGAATGACCAATTCTTCATAGACTCACTTTGCAATTCTCTCTCTAGCAGCACAAGATTTAGGACTTAAAAGTCACCTGACTTTTTCTGTCACTTACTTCATTATTCAAGTAATAAAACTGTCCATAAAGCTGTTACAGAATCAAATTGACCATTAGAAAGACGAGTGTAAGTACAGCACAAAAACATAACTAAATGTCCATTTTAGCTGTATGTTTGCTGTCTTCTCCAGGGGTTCTTTAACCAAGGGAAAACATGGGGTCATTGCATGGGAACACAAAGTACAGGCAGAGATTAATTACATCAGGATTTCCTGAGCACTTCACGGCCAATTCTTCTTATAACTGTATTTAGGTAATCCCTAAATTATTTCAAGAAACATTTCACAGAATATTTACAGGTCAGTCAGAAACGCAAGGAACAGCACACAAGAAAATGTGCTTTCATTTGTTGACTCATTCTGCAGTACCATGCAGCCACTCCATTTGCACCACAAACTTCAAGTCCTCCTTCCATCGTAGAGATGCTCACCAGCCTGTTCCCAGCAGTTTTAAATGGAAATAGCATTGTACAAGACATCTGAAACATTGATAGTACTCACGATATAACAGTCATTCTTGTACATCAGCAGCTGTTAGCCTACAGAAAACCTGAAGAATAGCTAAATTCCCTGTAGCAACATTTCTTCCAGCTGCCTGTCAGCTGACGTACTGTCAGAACCAGGACATTCCTTTTTCATTAAGCATATTTCAGCTTTCATAAAGACTTATAAAACACACATCTACATTTTTATATACACATGGAATAGCTTTTTATAGAGCGCTACAAAATACTTCAATGGTATTCTTACAATATAACACCCAGGGCTAGCTGTAGGCACAGCCAAGGCAGGGAACTGTAAGGTAATGGGCTGCTGCAAGACACTCACAGACCTGCTGGATGCTGAGCTTTGTCTTACAGCAAAGGCAGCACACAGGAGGAACGTGATATGGAGGCAGACATAAAACAAAGGCTACGCCAAGCCCCAGTCTGCATCAGACTCACCAAGACAGATGTACAAGATACCTCAGCAATACAGAGCAGGCCCCAAGCAGTCAGAAACAGAACAACTCAAGAGGTCACCCAGCAGCCCACACCCACTACAACTCCCATATAACACGTCTTCTTTTCACTCTATTTCCCTATACTGCTGAAGCACGTTGGAAAACAACCCCATTTTATCTCACACACGTGGCTGCCCACAGTGACCTCTTGTTGTGCTCAGTGCTATGCAATAATTTCATATTATGTCCCAAAGTGCATCTTTTCTCAGTTGTACATCTGCTATCATTCGATTTAACCGAATGACAGTTTGTTAGCATCCTATGCTAGAAAAATACTCTCTAAATTGAGTTCATAACATAAGAAATCTTCAGAACCGCTTCCTATCCTGGTTTTTCCTTCCCATTTTCCAGAGGTTTGCTTGGTCTTTGGGCAGCTGTTGCACATGCAGCAGCGCTCTCCTTGAACTCTTCTATGAAAATAAACTCCAAGTATATGTTGCAAGATTTTTTTTCCCTGCAAGAATATTTAAATGTTTATTTTAATTTTAATGGGATTGAGATTCTTTTTGACACCACGATTCTCACTTAGAATTTTAACATGTAGAGGAGAGCCTGGATTATGTTTTTTTAGTTTTTAAGTCTCACAGGACATAGTTTAGAAGGCAGCTACGAGTTTCTAATGGACATTAACTTAAAAGCAAGGCCCACAGAAATTTCATCTCTCCTCAGTGAGCTTGGCAAAAATTTCCTGAATTATGTGTTTTCCTGATTAGCTAAAATATTTTTCTTCTTCATTTTAATACCATTTCGGAAAGCAAATGATTTTATGTACGGATGTACCGTTGCCTGACTACACAGCAATAAAACTTAAATAATACAACTTAACAAACTGGAATCTTGCCATGCAAACTGTTTGTGGTCTTCTGCTTGTTCTTGTCTAAGCCAGATATTTTCCTTAGCCACGCAAAAAATATTTAGTAACATGGGGTTTGGGCTATGCTGAAGTTTACACTGCAGCATAAAGGATTGGAGACAGTTTGTCACTTAACCTGCACTTCACACACTTTGTGTGTAGAACAACAAAATCCAGTTATCACACTTCCCCAATACCATCCACCTCGAGGAGGAACAGCTGTGATTGCCCACAGCCTCCACTCCCCATCACACCGCTCTGTTGGTGGGATGCAGAGGAGTTGGGAAGCAAAGGACTGAAGTTCAGCCTGGAAGAAGGGAGGTGAGAGAAACGCATTTCAAGTTTTACCTGCGTTTCTCCCCAGCCTACTTCTATTCCAATCAGCAATAAGTTAATTTCCCCCAAGTCGAGTCTGTTTTGCCGACCATGGCGCTCAGAAATGATCCCTCTGTCTTTATCTCAACCCATAAACTTTACCTGATTTCTCCTGTCCTGTGGAGGAGGGCAGTGGGGGAGTGGCTGACTGTGGGGAGCTGGGGACACGGGCAGCCAGACAAGGTCAGCACTGCACGGAACGCATCCTTCACCTGGCACCGATCCCACCAACAATGAAGTAATTGATAGCTTTTCTCAAACAACTTGCCTGTCATTTCCCTATGAGGATTGCAAGGAAAAGAAAAATGCTTCGTAAACAAAACCACAGAGAGAGATGGCACTGTTAGACGTGCTAGCTCACAGCACAAAAGGTCAGGAAATATCCACTACTCATCTTCCTGTCTATCAGAGGAGATGATCCAAACCACTTACCTGGTATACCGCTATAAGGAAAGGGATTTCTGTATTGCTCACTTACTGTGCATATTCTACTAAAGATCACATACACATTGAACACAGAGCAGAAAACGTCTATAGAGCCACAGAGGTTAAGATCAGCTTTAAGAGATAGTATTAAGCATATAGCAGTTTCAGCTACTCATCACTTCAGGAGTTCCACCCCAGAAAAAGTATTCAACTAAAAGCATGAATCAAGGCCTCTCCAGAATGGATCAGGGCTCAGGACTGAACTGTTGCACAATGACTGTCATGAAATAATTATTATTTATTTTTAAATGAAGGAACCAGTAGGCCTAAAGAAAATCCCCTTCTGGGCTCCTTCAACACAAAAAGTTTGATCCTGGTCCATGAAGACAAAGAGTTTTCTTTCCTTCCTTTTTTTCCCCCTCTCCCTTTCCCAGTTCTTGTAGCACCCTCTCCTTTTGAGAGCAGAGCATTAGTATTCACCAAATGTATCTTTGAAAAGGTTTAATCTCCTAGCAATTACTGATATGAGAGTTTCATTATACGTACAGTATGATAAATATTGAAGAGGTCTCCCAGCTGTTTTGATCAGCTTTAATCTAGGCAGGCACAATAGCAGTGGAGATACCCCAGCACTGCAGCCAGCGCGAGCCCTGAGGGACAGGAGCTGGCACTGGTTGGGAGCTGTAAGCAGACATCCCTGCAACTGCAGGAGCTCCTGAACAGAGCAGTGGTATGTTAGTCCAGGCCACATCCCAGTTGCTTTTAAATATTAAGACCCCACTCTTAAACAGAAGCCCTGCTCACATACTGAAAAAACTAAAGCACAAAGAGCCTACCTGGCTGGACAGTAAAGAGACTGCATCCACACCTGTGTGCTGGGTGACTTCAGCTGACCACAGGTGCCACCCATCTGCTGTCCTACCCCCACCCCCCCACGCCCTCCCCCCCAGGAGAAGGCAGAAAGAAAATGCAATGGAAAAACCCATGGGCTGAGATGAGGACAGGGAGATTGCTCACCAATTACTGCCACAGGCAAAACAGACTTGGTTTGGAGAAGATTAATTTAACATATTGCCCATTAATAAGAGAGCAGAATAATGAGAACTGAAAATTAAGAACACCTTCCCTCCACCCCCAGTTCTTCTTCCAGGCTCATCTTCAATCCTGATTTTTTTTTCACCTCACTCCTTTAGGTGGTGCAGGGCAACAGGGGTCTGTAATGCTCAGTCTCTCCCACTCCTTCCTCACACTTTTCCTCTGCTCCAGCCTGTACTCTGGGGTTCCTCCCACAGGATACCATCCTTCATGAACTGACCCTACACAGGCAGCGGTTCAAGAAGCTCTCCAACACAGGTCCACTCCTCAGAGTGCAGTCCTGCAGGAACGGGCTGCTCCAGCCTGGGTCCCACGCAGCTCCCCATCCAGGCAGCCTGCAGCATCCTTGGCTCCTCTCCAGCTTCCTCCAAGCCAAACCCACCTGCTGCAGTGTGGGGGTGCTCCAGAGGCTCCAATGGGGTCCCTCAGGGTTTATTTGGAACCTCTGCTCCGGTGCCTGGAGGGCTTCCTGCCCATCTCCTCCTCAAACCTGGGAGTCTGCAGGGCTGTTTCTTTCACATTTTTCTCTCTCTTCTGTCTCTCATGTGTCGCAGAGCATTTCTTATCCTTTCTTAAATAAGTTACCACTGAGAGCACAAGCAGCATCACTCTTTGTGACCCCTGGCTACAAAAACCTTGCCACTTAAACCTAATACAAGCCAAAGCTTTGTGGTGTCTGTGGAGGATACTACTGGATCTAAGAGAAATAGGTACATTCTAGTTACCATACCTTGTGGGAAAAGGCTTCAACACCAAAGATGAAAACAGGAAATGGAACGCACGGGTCATATTTTACAAAAATACACTGCTGCTTCTCAAAGGAAAATCTGATGCAAAATAGTTCTCATCTTGGAATACACCGTGGCATTTACTGTCATTTTAAATTATACACTGCATAATAAATTCAGCAAATATACTGAATTTGGGGGGTGTTTAAGTAATGTTTTGTTCTGTCTCAAACTTTATGTTAAAAGTTGCAACAAAAAGATGGGTCCTCTTTTAGCTGGTGTAAATGCTATGACAGTATATGAAAAATACTTTTCAACATAAACTGCTTTTCTAGAGCCTGGAAAAGTCAATTGCATGGGTAGCACATTTCTACATTGCAGAAGATACATTCATTTTAGTAGCCAAGATCACTTGGATATTTATGTCTTTACTTTGTCCCCACTTACGTATGCCTGTGAAAATGAAGAAGAGGAAAAATCCTCTGTGTTCTTTCAGCATCAACTTCATCAAGTCCTGTCTCCTTTTTCCTTTATGCTCATTTCAAATATAAGTCCAAATCTGGTACTGAGAGAGGAAATGCATTATCACACAAATCAAAGTGGTAAGATTAGAGTAGTGCCTACACAGCTGAAAAGTGCCTGTATACAAATGGAGAGTACTCTCTCAGGAACACCATTCTGAGCAAAATTAAGGAGAGTTTAGTAAAAACTTGGACAAAAATCCAAAACAAACAACACTGAGTTAAAAAAAAGAACAAAGTCAATTAAATTGACAGAATCAGGATAGTAAAAATTCTTCCTCCGAAGGCAAAGATCAATTTTTACTCCAATCTATGAGCATGAGATGTGAACCAATAACTTTGTTGAGAAATAAGGACTTCTTGGCATGCCCAGATTTATCTCATCAGTCCAAAGTAGGGGGGCTTCATGCTAAAGGCTGCTACTTTTTAACTTGTTGTTTAATCTTACTGCCCAAGGAAATGTGAAAACAGCCTCAAGAAGTCAGCTCTAACAACACTGAGCTCATTCTCTCCCTTTTCCTTCGTTTCCTACTTCAGGCTTTGATAATTTTCAGAAGTTGCACTGAAAACAGCCATTTGCAGTGAGAACGAGAACATATCAGAAACAACTCCTTACTATGAAGCTTTTCTGAGGCACCAAATGTCCATCCCATTACAAATTACACTTCATTTGTTTCTGTGTTAACAGAAGGTGGTCCATGGGACATCAGTATCATTTTCTGAAGTTGAATAGGAACACTTGGACCTGAACAATGTATTTTATAATTGAGAAATATTT
The DNA here is from genome assembly GCF_016699485.2 of Gallus gallus. Lineage (NCBI taxonomy): Eukaryota > Metazoa > Chordata > Aves > Galliformes > Phasianidae > Gallus > Gallus gallus. The sequence continues at coordinate 11,493,141 of NC_052545.1, forward strand.
TACAGCAGATGTTGGTAGAATCATAGAATCTCAAGGTTAGAAAGGACCTATAAGATCATCTAGTCCAGCCATCCTCCCATTACACTTGCTGCCACAAGCCACTAAAACATATCACCTATCTCTTCATCCAGACTGCAATGTAAAGGCTTGTTGAGGCATGCTGATAGTTGGGAGTTTGGTATTGTTGGCTGTTTTGCTTTTAAACCAGAAACTAGCCAGGAAATTCCAACACAACTCAGAGCATCTCCACAGAAGAGACTGAGCATGCTTATAACCGCTGCTGGTGGCTTTCAGACTGCAAGAAATAAAGGTGCTTTGGTTTGTTTTCTTCTCCAGGATAATACTGCACTGAGTGTTGTTACCCACAGCCTACATCCTGATAGAAGCAGTTAAGTGAACGCTGCTCCCTAGTCCCCTTATTTTGCACACCAGAACCTAGCAGCATAAGTCAACATCCCATCTTCACCAGCAGATAGTGATTTCACTGACAGTAGGGTGCTATTTTTGTATTCACAGGAGAAAAAGAAGTCACAAAATTAAATAGAGTTAAGCCTATCAGGGTGCGCCTATAAGATACAGACAAGGTAAGACAGGTTAAAGTTTGCAAAGAAACACTTTGCATTACCTATCTCACTGCCTGCCAAACAGTAATGAGCCAGGATGCCAGGCTGGAGAGAAACACACATCCTGTTCTCAAGAAAAGGTTTCTGGCACCTAGAGAAAACTCCTCCTTTCATGGTCTGTGAACATGGCTCTTGCTGTGCTTTCTAAACCACTGCTGTCATGGGCAAGCCATTGCAAATAGACTGTAGCCTTTAGAAAGTAAGCTTAAGTTGGCGCCAGTTCTGACCACCAATTTCTGAACCCCTGTCCGGCTGCTAATTTCAGGCATTAAGAGCACTAAGCAATATGCCCTATGCTTAGTGCACATCTACAAGCACTCAGTTAATAGCAAGGATAACATCTGGATTTGAATTTAACATAGGTCATAGAAATGAATATACACATTTCGTTTGACTATACTGAATGTGTCAAAAACTATACTTCAATAAAAAACATTATGTTTGTACTGAAACAAACATGAGACAGTAGGAAAAATAACTAACCACGTTCTACCATAAGGCGGCCCAGGTTATAAGCGGTTAACTTAAACATAGACACTCACATTCACGCCATTAATGCATGTTTAAAATATATCAATTAGTTGTTTTTCACCTCAATCAGAGAAATCATATAACACATAGCATAGCACTGTAAGATCATAAGCCATCAAGCACGGAAAAGAAAGAGTGAATAAGCCCAACCCTGTGTTTTGTGTACATCAACACAAATGAACACCATTGCCACTTGTCCCTTCAGCCTCGGTGTATTCAAGACCTCTGATCATGCAGAAAGTTCTGGTGTAAGGATATAGCGGAACAGCACATATTCCTACAGCTCTGAGCGGAGATTGGGATCTGGTGAAATCAGCAATACAGAGACATTACCCACTTTGGAACTGAAAACATCCACGGCCTAGAACCAAGGAGCACAAACACTGCATGCTACTCTCGTTTCTGTTGTTTATCTTTGTACTGAGTGAGAATGAAAAAGAAATCATGGGGCAAAGCACTCTTTGTGTCTCTTGCACATAAACATACTAATAGCTCAACCCTCACCATGGTGCCTAGGCTCCTACCGTTTTATCATTAAAGATTTTGGTCAGACAGCTGTGGTGGCAATTATCACATAAATTTACTGAGAGACAAGAAAACTAGAATGTAAGACAACATCTCACCTCCAGCAACCAAGTATAGGACTCTATTTTCCAGTAATGCTTTCAGACCCGACAGCAATGATGAACCAACTTTTTTTTTTTCTGGAATAGTGCTTATGTTATAGAAAGAAAGCCTGTTAGTCAGTGCCATTTACCCCCCAGTATTCAGCTTTTATCTGCTGACCTGTCACAATAAAACAATTCTGAAGATGTATTTCAAGATACAGGTGATTAGCACAGCAAGGAAAGCAGCAGAGTGAGAATTCTTTTTCAGATAAGTGTTGCTTGCAAGCAGCACAGGTAGAAGGAAAAGCTAAGGAAAAATAATCGAGTTGGCTACAGTAGACTACAGCACTCAATATTTTATTTCTGTTTTGTTGGGTTTTTATTTTTAATAAGGCTATTTCAATTTAATAGAGTTCCAGTCCCACTCATTGTATTTGTTGTCTTGTTTGTAGGATATTTTCTTCTCATTTCAATCCATTTTCAAGGCAATGAAATCAAAATTCATTCATAACCAAAGGACAAGAATAAACTTCATATTACATGTTACTGGCCATTTCCAACATGTAATTACTTGGAATGTTGCAAGATCACACCAAGAAGAGTAAAACCTGCTGCTATAAATGAAGGGCTACAACTATTAGCTAATTTCATTAAGTCATCTGCCATCTTCAGTGAAGTATCACTCTACTTTTCTCTTCTTGAATCTCACATCCAGGCTGGATGTGGCTCTGGGCAGCCTGCTCTGGTGGTTGGTGACCCAGCACATAGCAGAGGGTTGAAACTAGATAAGCACTGAGGTCCTTTTCAACCAGGGCCATTCTAAGATCCCATGATACTCAGGTACTCAACAATTACATGGTAAGAGGCTTCTGATTTTAAAAAGTAAGTTATTATAGGCTAATATCCAGTATTCATGTACTTTCATTCCTGTTTTGTTACATATTTCTCTTGTTTTCTCCTCTTTTTTTTTTTCTTTTTTTGAGAAAGAACACAAACTTCTTTTTGGAATTGGCGCATTCTAGATAGCACCATGTATTAAGTTCAGTTCTGTTTCTACCTAAAATTTCATAGTATAGAATCATAGAATCCTTAGAGTTGGAAGGGACCTTTAAATGCCAACTAGTCCAAATCCCCTGCAATGAACAGGGACAGCACAGCTAGATGAAGTTGCCCAGGACCTGAACCAGCCTCTCCTTAAAAGTCTCCAGAAACAGGGCATTAACCACATCACTGGGCAACCTCTGCCAGTGCCTCACCACCCTCACTGTAAAAGACTTATTCCTTATATTTAATATAAATCTACTCTCTTTAAACAAAAAGTCATTACAAGTTCATTTACCACAGACCCTGCTAAAGACCTGCTTCCTAAATTTTCATCACAAAACCTGAAACCTACTTTTAAACTAAAGCTTCTCACCCCTTTCCTTCGTGGTAGCATTTTGTTGACCTCAACATCTGACATGTAGCTAATATACACAAGAACATAACTGACCAAATGCAAAGGATATCCATGAGAAAGAAAACGTCCTCAACATTGGAATTTTAAGTTGGTACTAAATGCACACCGTCACCCTCACAATTCTTTTGCAATCTTTTTTTTTTTTCTAGGATTTACAACAGGATCACATTATAAACACATACCTGTAAGATGCAGGTGTGTTGTAAGAGAAAGAAATTAAAAACTGAAGACCTTGACTTTCTGTATCCTTAGCAGTACGTTCTGAATGTTGGAGGGGAAAAAGAGAACTCTTTACCATACAGCCAAGATTGGTTACTCCAATGTGTTCATAAATGTATGCTTAAATTAAAATGTGCCATTTTAAAAGGATGTCTTTTCCTAAAATCTTCAGAAAAGTGCTATGAAAATGAGGAAAGAAACACATTAACTACGTTCACTTTCAGAGCAGAAAATAGAGAATTCCTTTACAGCAGCCTAAAAACGCAAGAATCTACTTTTTATTTTCTAATGTACAGTCTTTTTTTTTTTCAGTAACATCACCAATTTTCACTACATATGTGATTCCTCCTGAACTCCTCCATCCTCAACTGGATTCGTTCATTCCATATAATTGAAAACAGCAGTATTTTTTTAAATCCTTCCTTAGAAGCACTGGCAAGTAACTGCTTAATCCATGTCCACAGCGAACAGAGGTAGATGTCTATCACAGTAAAATTGAAGGATACAGGATTCTTGGGTAGACACAAATTCCTACCCTCAGAACTCTTAAGACCAGCAGCCAGTAATCTGCTGAAGTTGGTGAAATTAATACAAGTACGCATCTAAGATGACATCATTAATTTTTCTAAGGTTGCTTTCTATTCCTTATTCCTTCACTCTCGTCCCAACATCAATATGCCAATGGTTTGAATAGACTGGGGTGGGAGAAGTCACTGGGAGATATTTTTCTCTTTTACACGCAGTAATAAGGACTTGCGTATAACATGCATATGTTACAATGCTTTCTTTCACAGGCTTCTGGAATGATTACAGGTTATTAAATAAAGAATTCTAAAATAAAAAAATGGAACAGAGTAAAAAAAAGTGTCTGAACTCATATTTTTCTGTTATTATGCCCTTTACTTACTGTCTCTGTAGATGTTCTTGCCACAGGCTCTTTTCACAGCCCCTCTACATGAAGTCTGCCCACTAACCCCAGAAGAAGCAGACATACCAAGACAAATCATAAGTAGTTATAGCAAAGGAAACAGTAAAAAGCACTGGCAAAATTATTATTTCTGTCTGAGTAAATGCTCTCTCCTTCTAAATCCTTCCAACTTAGTCAACAAAAACATGGGAGAATGCCAACTGAGAAAAAAAAATCAAGCAGAGAAAGAGGAAATACCTCTCAGAACTATATAGTGGAGTTCAAAGTCTGAACACGCATACAATGACCCCACTGCTCAAGATGTTTTGTCTGCTCTCGTCATGGCTGATAGGTGAGATTCAGCCCTAGCACTAAGCCACACAGCTGGTGCTCCTATGCGATGCACTGTGGGTAGAAGATTCCACTGCATCCAGGGGAATTCAGTGCTCTGGAGATTCCAAGGAACCAGCTACCCAGCTTTCTTGGACCTCTTTAGAAACTAACCCTGCTTTAAGCTTTTTTTTTTTTTTAATTAATTTTTATTTTTTAGTCATTTTTTGAACGCATTACATGACATTTTTCCCACAGTTCCTCTCTCCAGGGGAATGCCAAGGGACTCCCAGATGATTTGTTCTTTGTATTGCAGTCTGCAGCAATCACTCCAGAAAGCACTCCTCTCTGGGGTCTAACTTACATCTTTATATGGTGTCTACCAGTTCGTATCTTCATAAAGTCAAAAAACGTTTTCCAACCACAGAATAGGGGAGCTGCTTTAAAGGTGAAAATAGTTTGTAAAAAGCTCATTGTGTATTTGATATCACACCAGCCAAAAGTGTGGAGCTGTATCTTAGAGCAGAGTTCTCAGAAAAAATTGATGTATTTTACCCTGGAGTACTTCTACCATTGGTTTGATGTATTTGTTTATGCACTTGATAAAAACTCTTAGTTCAATAAATGCTGCACGATCAAACAGCGTGCTTTTGAATTATGCAAAATTTTATTACACATATTGTAAATAAAGCCTATGAAACATTAATCAACTTTCAAAAGCTTTCAGAAGAACTCCGTGCAACATCTTCTCTTTGGTATACTTGCAGAATTGTAAGTCTGTCATTTGTGAGCATAGAGGTTCAACTTTTTAAGAAATTAAACTTTGTACAAATGGGAGCAAGGCAAACACAGCTACATGAACTGAATCACTGCTTAGTTTACCTTTTAAGCAAAAGCATAAGCAACATAAAAGCCATTAAAATGAGAAGTTAAGTACGAGCCACACATACTTCTCAGTATCTATCATACCATAAAACTGTTAACACTAGATGCAAGAAAGCTCTGCAATCATTAGCTTCAGTATCTATCACCAAGCATTTTAATTCTTCCTAAATAGCCACTACAACAGAATCTCACCTGAGCTTTTTATACATCAGTGGCTCAACTCCAGGCTCACGTGGAGAGGAACACAGAACTATGAAAAAGGAGAAGTTCCTTATCCAAAGACAGATCACCAAATGGACTGCTCAAGTCCCAGCCACATGGCAAATGGCTGCTCCTCTGCAAGTCTCCTCGCTGTCCTGGAAAGCAAGGGAGCTGATGGCTGGAGACAGCTGGATTATTTACTTTCATTAAAAGAAAAGAAACATTAACCTCTGTTTAGTTGTTCTCCAGCTTGGTTTGCAAATGCGTTCTTCTGCATAATACTTACATAGCAATTTCCGCTGGAAAATATAGAATAGACTTTCTAAACAAACTTTAGAAAACACTACAGAAAAAAAAAACAAGTAAAAAATATAAGAGAACCACCAAAGCATCAGTACAAAAATGTAGAAGCCTTATGTTCTAAATATAACACAGGATGAACTGCAACGAGCTGCAAGCACACAGAGGATTTCAAACTTATATTTAACTTAAGAGTTATTCCACTAAGAAACCTTCACCGTATTAGTAGGAAACTACTTAATGCACAGGATTACCATAAGGAAGCAATTTGGTTCTACTCCACAAAGACGCACCTGAAACATCTGCACAAATCATGCACACTTAGCAGGGAAGATACAGCCCCTTTGAAATATTTCAGTCCATTGCAGAATATATGCATGCATCTATTAATTGACCAAAGCTAAATGTTTATCACAGCCCAGGTAAATTTATTATAACCCAAATACATTCCTGACTGGTTGCCAGGTATTTCAGAGCTCCTGCCTAGGTTTTTTTCTTCTGGTTCTTAAGCTTACAATTCCTGATGGGAACGCATGACTATGGTAGAAGCTCCATCTTTTCAAGTTTTGTTTCCTTGCGTTGGTAAACCTTCAATGCAAGGGTTCTATTATTTAATGCAAGGGTATCCATCATCCATTATATAATGCAAGGGTATCTATTATTTAAATGACCTTTCATTTTACAATTACTTACAGTAGAAATAGGGTGAAATTTTATAAAATCTTGCTGATGTTGAAAGTCAGAGTCCATAATGAAATGGAAAAGTCAGTTTACAGTAAACTGTGAAATCACAGATATCGACACCAAACTTAATTCTACCTAAAAGTTTCCCTTGCAATGCAATGCCTGATTTTCTCATTGGCAAGAGCTCTCTTCACTAGTTTGTATCAATACCATTAACAAAACTCACAACACCTGCATCCCCCAGATTTTTAGGAATAATGGGACAAAAAATGATGCATGAAGATTGCTTTCTGCATACACCTATGAGAGGATGCCTGCGGCCTTGGTCTTCCCTGACAAACTCAATTATAGAAGCATCAATCTCAACCTAGATTGACAGAAATACGTTTCAAATATATCTTCTACATTCTCACATTTTTCTATATTCATCTGAGTATTCCGACTACAAAAAGGAAATTATTTTAATTAAGGGATTCATCAATTGACATTCAAAATAGCTGTTATTCATCTACAGTTGACAAGTGTCTTTCAGGAAGTTAATTTAATTTCCTCCCCCCAACCCCCCATCAGAAAAGGTTATTTTACCTTATGGGAACCTATTTCTAGCCCCAGAATGCTCCACTAAAAGCCAGCATACCAGCCAAATTGCTGAGAGTTGGGGACTGCTAAGCTCCAGCCGGCCCAGCTGTACATAATTTTAGCAGTCACAGATGCAGCAATAACCACTGGCAAACCTGATATATCGAAGGCTCTGAGTCCACTTCAGACAGATGTTCTGACAAAGCTGCAGTTTTAAAAATTTCTCATAAACAAAATCACCATTATCTGCTCAGGGACAAGCAGTTTGCCCTAAAATATATCAGTAAAGGTGATAAATGGTACCTCAGTATCTCATGTATTTGTCTTCTAATACGGGTTCAGTATCGCTCCTCTGAGTCATTTCCTTGCGATGCTACCTCAAGTATTTGGATAGTTATTGCTAGCTTCAGTTTATTTGCACTTAAAATCTGATGAAATCTAATGCTATTTAAGTATAACCTGCTAATGACAGAAAGTTTACTTCTGTTGATCCAACAACACATCACAGATAATGCTTACATTGCAAAGCATACTTATTTAGGAACAACAAATGCCTTTCTAAAATCAAAGTTCATTAAGAAGCTGCATTCAAATGTAATAATGATACTGTTGTCTTGATTTTAGTTGTTTTGCTGCTGAATCTTCTTGGTGATTTTTTTTCCTCCCATTTTTCTCCATTTTCAATTTATCTCACATTTACTTGAAAATGAAGCCTACAAAGCTTCCTCATGTATAAAACGTGATTCTTCATGTATTTTGTTGAACTTAGTCACGCTGATGCTAAAAAGCAAAGTATGTTAGCAGTTACCATATTAATAAAAATTTATCCATATTTATCATTGATGCTATGATATTAATGATATCCACCACAGAGCATCAGCCTCCTCCATCTTACACCTCACTGTTCATGTTAAAACAACAGTGAATGGTTGGCAGCAGGTGGAGGGAAATGATTCTTCACCTCCACTCAGCACTGGTGAGGCTGCACCTGGCATCCTGTACCCAGTGCTGAGGTCCTCAGTACAAAAGAGATGTGGATGTGCTGGACAAGATGCTGAGGGGTCTGGAGCATCTCTTATGTGAGGAGAGGCTGAGAGAGCTGGGGCTGTTCAGCTGGAGAAGAGGGGGATCCCATCTATGTCCATAAGCACGCAGAGGGAGAGTGCAAAGAGAGGATGAAGCCAGACTCCTGTCAGCAGTGCCCAGTGCCAGGACCAGAGGCAGTGGGCACAAACGAGAACACAGGAGGCTTCCTCTGAACATCAGGAAACAACAAAATTACAAGATCATTAAAAACACATTCAATTAATCTGAAGCATTTTCTGAAGATTAATTTGAATGTTTTTGCCAGACTTACAGATACAACAGAGCTCATGAAACTATATTCCATTTGCAGGAATGCAAAGCCAGAACTCAAAGAACCCACAATAATAGATTTTCTATCCAAGACAAGCGAACTGCTAACAAAAAAATAAATCACTTCCTTAAAATACATTACCATATCAGGACTACCTAGTAAAATAGTTGTCTTTCAACATAATTAGGAGTTACTGATATCAAATAAAGTTATTTTCTTAATGGCAACTGAGAAAATAAAAAGATTGGGTAGTTTAGTATCAGACCTGAGTGACATTGCATCCCACCCTATTGTACACTGAGATGAGGTTTGCTTTACAATCAAGGCTCTGATTTGGTGTATTTCTGACCAATTCTGACCTGAACTGGAGCTAGGCTATCTCCTAGAAAAACAAAATAAAAATTTAAGGAATACAGCCAAATTTAGATGTGCAGAGCATAGTCGTATGACTCAGAACATAGTCACACTGCTAGTAACTGGCTCCAGACACTGCACTGAGTTTGCAAGGCCTCAGGGCTGAGCATCCTCAGGCTAGCTTGATAGGAGCTTCCCATCAGAGTCCTGAAAGCTTACTTTTGCCTGATTTAGCTGTAATAGCCACTATCCTCATAGCAAGGTGGCTGTGCACAACTCAGTTTATGGCTAGTTAATTGTGTGGCATAGACCTTTATACAAATAGGCTGTGGTACTGCTTGCATGAGGCAGAGCACTGGCAGGATGGCAACCTGGGGCATGGGGTGAAGGGAGATGGTGACAATGGGGATTGCAAGGGTTTCAACAACTCAGCCATGGACAGGTGAAGAAATGCAGACACAATGAAATCATGGACATGGCCTGCAAGTGTAGGTATGCCATGGATACTGTACAGTTAATTTAATCCCACTTGGATTCTTCAAACCAATGGAAAATTATCATAGAGACTTCTTTCTCTGAACCACAACCTGGAAGAGCCTCTATTTCTAAAAAACGGACTAAGAATAATTTAAGCTTTGTGAATACAGAGGTGGTAATCACTAATACCTCAAGTATATGGATAGTTTGCTAAAATGCCATGTTGACTGTATTAGTCTGACAAATAAACAATTGCAAGGATACAAAAATAGATTTTGAAATGTTTTGGATTCTCAGGAATTCACCTGACTGAGAAAGGAACCTCTACATACTTGCTCACACAGTTCACCCTTCTGCTCTTCCTCCTCATCTGCACAGCTTTGCTCAGAGCACAGACCCGCAGTCCTACAGCATTTCATACTCCCAATCCAAGTGCACAAAGTGTTTTCTGCACTCAGACCCTAACCACTGCACCTGTGCTAACAGAATACACTTATGATTGCCTCTCACACAACAGCCAGCAGCTTTGGATGCAAAGAAGTGCTCTGCTACAGACAGGTTATAGCTCAACAAAAGAAATTCCTATTTTTTCCATAACAGAAGCCCTTATATGTTGCTCTGTCTCTCAAGAGGGGCTCAGGGCCACTGGAGAAAACAAATATTTCATTGTAGAATATTTCATTTCCATATGCCAATCACACACACATACTGAGAAAACATACAAAAGATAATTTCTCACTTTGAGTTTTACTATTATTCTGCTATTTATGATACTAAGACTATTAATGCTGCTTTTTACACTGGATCAAAAGCAACACAGCAGACATTGCTCACAGATGTCCCTACTACATTTTGTTTCTCTTGCCCTTTTACGGATATTCCTTTGGAATAAAATAAAATGATAGAGAACATTTCAGTGCCGAAGACACAACATGAACAATAACACATCACTTAATGACGTATTCAAATACCACCTTAGCCCAGCAATTTGATTTCAGACACATTTGCTGGAATAGCAAAAAGAAAGGAAAAAAAAAGGCTACCATTTCCAAATCCTTTCTGGTGCATATCTGTAAAATATATAAAGAACTCACTTTAAATCAATAGTCTCAGAAATATTCCGTGTTTTTAAGACAATCATAGTGGGCTAATTACTTGTCGAACCTCAGTAGTTCATTACAAAAAATGCTAAGAACAAAACTAAAAAGCATTTCATAGTGAATTTCAAGGCTCAAATTAGATGCTTTCAAGCACACTTCATATAGAAGAAAATCCAAATTTAAAGACTGCAGCATTTGTTTTAAGTTTAGAAAACACGATGTTTTTGCAAGGCAGTCAATGTCCATCATACAATTATTCTTATTTATATGTGTGTTATCTAAAAAACTGAGTAGCAAAGCTACGTAAAATAGCAATGTACAGCAAGAAAAGTTTCTCTCATCATTGCTAGATTATTCCATTGACTCTGTGATCCTTGCCTTATGAGTCGTATCATTATTGTATCAATATTCACATCAATAACAATTTCAGTCCATCGCTTTTCTCACATTTTGCTCAGGTGTCACCTATTCCAGGATAAAGAGCTTGAGGAACTCATGTCTCCCCTGCATAGAAGCCATTCGATCCGCCAATCTTTCCTTTCATTTCTCTGTACGACACCATTTTGGGAATATAGGGTAACCAAGCGCTGCTTACAGAGAGCATGTGTAAGACCAATGCAAATCCTAGCAGACACAGTCCTATATTTTCTGCGCTGAAGGCCTTTCCTGAAAGTTACTAAATAAGTAATTTGCTTTTCCTGACAGCTGTCAAGCATTGAAATCCTGCTTCTGAGAACTCCATCTGATGTTTCCAGGAAAGGATTCTGAGCAATAACAGCCATTTACTCCCTCCTCAAGAACAAATTTCCATGCATTACGAAATTCCAAAAGTGAATTTTATGCTGCTACTTCATCCTTGGGCACTTTCCCACTCAATCTTAGTTTTGCCCGTCTTAAATAATCCTGTCATCATGAGTTTTATCATTCTATCTTCTGCTTTCCTTGATAGCTACATGTTGGACTAATAGCGACCAAGCTGCTAAGAACCTTGTGAAGAAAAACAAACATCACTGCCTGTATGATAAGACTCAAGGAACCAAAGCATCTGGAAGCCATATGTCATGCTAAAATTTTCTTTTGAGTTCCAAGGACCCTGAGTGACAAAGTAATTGATTTGTACTTCAATATCCTAACCTGGCTTATACAAAAGACAGAAAACCACCTTCAATTATTTTGGCTCTGAAACTTTTATTACTTGCAGACTGTTCAGATCTAAAAATCAATACCACACAACAACTTGGTCCAGATAAAAGCATAATTTGAGAAGAATTTCAGATCAATCTTTTCACAGGGTTTTATTTTACTGGGTCATTTAGCTGTGCAAAATATCCCTCAAGATAAGGAAAAAATATCCCATCACTTTTGCTTTCTTCCAGATGTGCTCATATTCTTTTTTTCCCTTGGGGATGTAGATGAAGCAAGGATAATCTTTGTTAAGAATGAGGAAGAGAAGCAGCAGCTTTATGGTGAACTGGATCTAGCTGGGATATAATTAATTTTTCAGTGTAGCCCATTTAGTGCTATGTTTTGGATTTGTGACTAAAACCATGCTAGCACCACACCAGCATTATTGCTGCTGTCGGCCTGTTGCTGAGCAGTGGTTTTGTGTTGCTGTTTTTGTTTGCTTGTTTTTCCCCCCTCCATTCTGTCTCCCCAGCAAGTAGGCTGTGGGTGTGCAGGATGGCAGGGGACACAGCCAGGATAGCTGATTTGAATTGACCAAAGGATGTTCCATACCACATGATATTCTCTGCAGTAAGTGCTCAGAGAAAGGAGAAACAAGGTACATTCTTGTTTGTGACATCTGTCTACCTCCCAAGTAACTGTTGTTTGTGATGAAGCAGTGATTAAGCATTATCTGAAGGATAGTATTTTTTATCCTTTTTGTAGAAAGATCAAGATTTAAATGAAACGAGCAGCACATCCACCTGTTAAGTGGAAAGTAGACAGTTGATATTTACATTTGTAGCTTGCACAAAGCAAAAAACTTGTCCTTTGCTATACTTCGTTAGCATTTTGTTCATGCCTCTCAGGTAGAAATCCCTCAATCATATGCAACTCACCAGATCCCTGTGGTACGTTATGCTGTTTTGAAACACTGATTTGCTTTATTTTGCATTTTTAAGAGATGTATTTAATGAGGGGGGAAAATGGGGGAATCTATTTTCATTGCAATAATATCTATGAGTATTTATCCATTAATTATTTTAACGTGATAACAAGTCAAAGTGATACACAGCTTTATAATGACAGAAAAGCACTTGAAACGCCTTTCATTTAATGACTACAGGCTTCTGCAAGAAGACAACTGCCCCTAACACTGAAGGTAAGAAGAGACTTGGGACGGACAGAATATTTGCACTCGCATGCAACCCATCAGGGTTTAAAACGTGGAGCACAATAGCAGATCTTCCAATGGATATGCCCATTAGATTAACATGGAGTACCACCCACTTTTCATCCTATTACCTTAAAAAATTATAGCCAAGGAAAAGTGCCAATAATAAAATTAGATCACTCAACTACAGTACATTTACCAACAGCAAATACCAACAGCAACTATGTACAATACGAAGACTAAAAGACCTGACCAAGACAGCAAGCATACAGAAATTCCCTCAAAAAGCATGGCTAAAAACATCTTGCACAACGTAGATGATGCAGCTTTCTACATTTTTTTCTGAAATGCTTTCATAGAACTTAAGCTGAAATGCTTAAGACAGCTTACTTGTCATATAGCATAGCTTTAGGTAAGTGTAGCTGTGTAGGGGAGGGCTACAGACAGCAATTCATCTTTATAAGTAAATCAGACAATACAGAAATGCAGAATAACTGCTGCTTAACTGCCCAGCCTCCTGAATTGGGATACCAGTTAATGATCATCCATTTCATATGCATAGATATGCATTTGACAGTACATGCAAAATCAATCCTATTCCCCATCTTTCACTTTATACAGGCTCTGGACAGCCAGAGCACAGAGATCATAGCATGTGTTATTGTCTAATTCCACTCTTCACGGTGTTCCTTTCATAATGACTTCAAGTTTGACAGCGGAACAGGGAAAATATTCTATTATCTATTAAGAAACTGAACAAGAACTCTGCTGATCAAGGCCCTATATTCATCTCTACTAAAAATTCCTATCCAGTCACGATTTGTGCTTGGTTCCCCATTGTAAGTTTGGAACAATTTGCTTTTGCCTCTCATGTTTATTTACAGAAGTGTCTGTGATTGTTTTACTAGTTTGCTCAATACAGTACAATTTGGATTGCCCTTTTCTTTGGTAACATAGACACTATTACACAATTAATGGAAGTTCAAACGCCAACTAAATCCACAGGCTATTGGAATCAAGGAACTACCTTATGAAATTCAAAAATTAAATTTTAAAATTCAGAATTTCTCTTTAACTGAACTGTTAAGATTATGCTTATCTGGGCATATTTATCAAAATGAAAACACTGCAACGAAGCCAAAGCTAGAAACTATTCTTCAACTATACTTAACATGCTTAACAGAATTTACTGTGATTTTTAAACAGCTTCTTTCTTTGACATTTGTTTCACTATACAGCATTCCATAATCTTAACAAATCTGCATTGGATCCTTATTGCTATTTTTAAATGTGATAAATAAGAGGACGGGACAAACCATTCCATAATCAGTAATGTACTACATGTGTACACCATGTCATGGGTGATCAGGGCATAACGCCCAGCCATATGGTGCGCTTAAGAGCCAACTCATCTACATCGCTTGTTACCAGGCAACATGCTGGACTTCAGTCTCAGCCCGGTAAGAAAAAAATGACCTCTTAGCCCCAGAAGTTGATTGATATTCATTGTGCTGGTTAGGTTATGATCACAAGGGAAAATAATAAAATCAATTACGCACATGGCAATTTGGAGGCATTAGACTTTCCCCAAATTCCAAATGAGTATTTTCTTCTTCTTTCTCCTCATATATCCCAATTCTCTGATTTATCTTCTTGAAAGAACATGAATATCTATTTTTTTTAAATACAATTTTAGATAGTGAAGCAGTATATCCACAGTTAAATTAATGCCAGCTTCCTAAAAACATGCTGGTAATTATCTTGGGGACCACTGTCTCCCACAAGTTGGAACTCCCCAGCCTCATTCTTACATTCTTCATTACAGTTTTTCTAACAAAAGCTGTCAATTTTGTCAAATTCTGCGCAGAATTATTCTGTGATAGAAAGCAGTATTCATGAGAGGAAAGGCTAAAAGCAACAACCATGCTAAGCACTATAGAATTGATTTAAATCTGCCTTCAAGATGAACAAACCTTTTTCTTGTTTTTTCTCCTATAAACCAGGCAGTTTTCTTGAAATAATAGAATTTTGTTTCAAAGACACTAAGAGACAGATTGTGTACAGTATAGAAGAATACGTATAAGACGTTTTATTCCTAAGGACTGCACACCTAATTCTTTCACTGACACAAAATTGCTTGTTGGTGCAGAATTCAAGTTCTAACACTAATGTCTCTGTATGAGAAAAGTGAGCCTACTCTACTATGTTGTCAGTACATGTGCAACTTGCTTACTACACACAGAACAAAGTCTAATTTCAAGTATAGTCCTATTATTCAGTGAGCCCCATACAGAACTCACTGTAGCCACATGTGTAACTGCTATTGCTGTACCTCAGGACAATCCATGCCTATTGCACAGCACAAAGATGGAGCACTGCTTTTTTTTTTTTTTTTTAAGCAGGGGATTGGTAAAAAATTTTTGCAAAGTACCAAATACAACAAGAATCAGACAGTTTGTTTAGATTTTCCGTTATTTTGCAACTATTATTCAACAGAGTATAAAGTTGTATGATAATAAAAAGTGCTTAATCAATACTGTTTCCAAGTATGGTTTAAAACGCTTTGCGAGAAAAAGTAAGTTTTAAGTATGAAACAGCAACAAAAAGTTTGGATAAGAAAACACCTGTTCACATCTAATGTAAAATAGCTTTCAGGAAGGAAAAAAAGAAAAATGAACTAGCACAACCACTGCATCAGAAGTTCTATAAATTTATGAGCTTGAACAACAAAGCGTAATGAATTATTCGTAGCTGCTCTAAGGAGAAAGACTGTTTGAACCAACTAATAAATATACAAAAATTTCTTTCTGACAGAATCAGTCAAAAGTAAAATAAACATAGCAACATAACCCCGACATGCAAAAGGGAAATAAGAGGAATGAACAGTTTATTTTAACCTACGGACAGAAACAGGGAAGATGTTCTGTTGCAAGCCACAAATAAGCTGTTATTCATTGAAGAGTAAAAGACAATTGACCTTGTAAGTATGGCCTATGAGTCTCGAGATCCAGCATCAGCAAGGCAAGTTGTGAAGGCCAACATATTACCTTACACATTATAACAGAAAAACAGACGTTTCAATCACATTCCCAGGAAAAAATAAAACCAGCAACAGCAAAAAAAATCAGCGTACTTACAGAAAGAAGGCTCCGATCATGAAAACAATAGGCACCACTTGCATGGGGCTTCTGTGTAGTTTCCTAAGCAAAGAAAAATGAATTCTTACTGCGCAAGGTAGATTCAAAGGAGATGATATTTTGGCCTTCCAAATGTTGGAAGGCCAAAGTAAGCTTTAAGATTCAAAACATCATAATAAAGAACGTAAGGAAAATAGTTCACTGAGGAGGACTTTCACAAGAAAGAAATGTACCATAGGGACATAAAGCATTTTTACTTCAGAACAAAGAAAAACAGCAAAATTCAATCATTCATAAACACCAATAAATACTTTATTACTTATTAATAGATAATTAAAAGAGAGAAAACTAGCCGGGCACTTTTCAATTTATTTGAAATCTACATCCTGCGTTTGCATTCAGAACTCACCTAACGCAATACAATGTTGTAATTCAAAATCGTCCTCAGTACAGGTTTCTTTTTCAGTAGGAATACACAACTACCATTTACTTGCATGTTTTTCAATTGTAAACTTCAAGCAGTTTTTACAAAAGAATAATTATCATAAAATATATAAACAGGAAGCATCAAAAATATATTATACACGCACAGAGCTTTGAATTAAAATAGAATAATATTCTATCCCATACTATTTTTTTGTTTAAATCGATGAGCAGGTGGTGACATCTAATATTTTACTGAATTATTCATTGAATTTTAGCAGTTACAGTAAGCTCAAGCATGTTTTTCATAACAAATTCACCCTAAATGCGTTCTCATTGCCATGTGCATGTGGTAGTGTACATTCCCTCATACAAACAGAAGATGGAAATACTGTACATATTTTGAGTCTACAAAGAAAACACGCACCAAAGTCCCTGTATTACAAAAACAGATAAATTTTATAATGTTTTACCCACTTTAACTCCAAACAGTAAACATATTGAATATTTTGTCTCACAAAATGTATTATTTTTTACATATAGTTTCATTATATACAGAAAATATAGAGAGATTCATAGATATATGAATCAAAATTCAGTAGTGATTATCCCTAATGTACTGAGGAGGAATAGAAACAACCACCACGGTATAGGCTCTATAACGTGTCAGGTACTAACAATAGGACTTACAAGTTATCTACATACTAGGAACCATACTTATCCAATCAGACAACAGCTAAACAACATGTATTATTCTGCAGTCATATTCACATGATTCTACAAAGCAACTTTCAATAGAAGTGAACAGAGAGAAAATGCTAATAATTTTGTGAGAAAAATCTGCATTTTGACAATGTCATGTTCACAAGCCCCAAGATAACCCAGCTGAACATCACAGATGTTGATGTCATGCTTCGAACTGACATGAGATATCATTAAAATGGTCCACACCACTAAAGGGAAACTTGTGTGGTTTTATAATGCTAAATTTTGTTTTCAACAACTGTCACATAGCACAGAAAAACAAGACTTAGGTTCTCGCTTTGCATCCATTTAGCACACGATATTACAACATTTGTCAACAGCAGAACAAACATCCTGCAGGGCTCGAGTCCTCATTTTCTGAAAACGTAAATAAAAGGAAGGCTTGAGTCCATTAGAAGAAATCTTACCAAGCATCTATGGAGAATCCAGGCTGAGAAGTGTTAATATCCCCTTAAAAATGGAAGAGTTGGGTTTTCAGGTGAGAGTACCTTGGCTCCCTCTGGGCAATCAGGTCATGCAGCCAGACCAGCAGAGTTTCTTCTGCAGGGTCATTGCCACAGAGAGCTCCAGGCCATGCAGGCTTATAAAGTTACCATACCTGGGCATTCCAGGAGCATCCCCAGCCATTACAGTGCTGTTCCTTATGAGCAGCTCCCTTAAGTATCTTACGCATACATATGAAAATATATAAATAAAGGTCCCAGGGCAATAAGAAAAATACTAATACCTAAACGCAGTTTCTAACTTTGATTTACACCTTCACAACTTTATCCAAAAGCCTATGTATAAATTATCCTAAGCTGACACCTTTAATTCTGCTCTAAAATACCACTAAACAATGATATCTACTGCTTTAAGTTAAAAGCGATTCCCTTTAGATAACAGCAAAACACAACAAGGAGCGAGCTTTGCCATCATTAGACTTCTAACCACATTACTCCTATTTTGAGGCTTTTTTGTTTGGTATCAGTTTAATTTCCTGTCAGCCTTACAAGAGATTGCTAATGTTTGGGCTGTAGGATATGCCCTGATTAAAAATAATCTTCCCAATTACTGCCTGGCATGAGTCTACTGCCACATGCACTCTGCCACCGGCTTCTGAATTTCTGTCAGCAGTAATTGTATCTGTAGCTCCTAACTGTAAATGAAAACCCAGGGGGCATATTTGGGTTCCAGTTTCCTTTGCCTCGCCGTATCTTTTAATTTGCACTGTCTGTCAAAAGGAGATGTTGGTTGGCACTAAAAGGAAATCCTCAGAACATCAGGTTAAAAATAAAATAAAAAGTGGAAAGGAGAAAAAAAGGCAGCTGGAATATGATAAATTGTATTTTATACTTATGCCAG
This sequence comes from Gallus gallus, assembly GCF_016699485.2. NCBI lineage: Eukaryota > Metazoa > Chordata > Aves > Galliformes > Phasianidae > Gallus > Gallus gallus. The sequence goes on from NC_052545.1 coordinate 11,511,762, forward strand.
CATACTCCACGTAGAGGGAGAACGTCATACATTTTTTAAGCCGCAGAAGTGGTAAACTGAAACTATGTACTGAGCACTTCTTCCAGTTCCAAATCCTCTGGGGACTTCAGACCCATGTTGTCACCTCACCCCTGTCCCAGTTTACTGCTGCTGCTCCTGGCCCTACCTGAAGATGTCAGTGCCTCCCCACTTCTAGGACTTGGTTCTGCTCTCCCCACTAAGGCCCAATGGATCCGCAGCCCATGGGGGAACCCCACCAGTTGCATGGGGTGCCCTCAGCTCCAGCTTCCCAGCCAGCTGGCCCCAGACCTTCTCCATTTGAGACGACACTGCTTAAACCCGGCAGTACAAGTCCGATGCAATCACAGTCACCAGCTTAATGGTAATTCACGTTAAGATTGTCATTGATTCACTTTTCCTCTTAGTAGTATTGCTGCTTAGGGACCTATGATAGAAGGGTGACCTACAGTGCGCCCTGTGTCAGGATCCTAAAGGAAAAGCATCAGGAGAAGAATGAAGCACTAAGCACAGACTGGACTCTGAAGGGGATAGAGAAGAAAACTTGAGGATTAGAAAAACACTTGATATAACATCAGAAGTGAAGCATTGTTTAGAAGGACAAAGTACAACCAAGTACACGAGAAGTACAGTCAGTTGTTTTACATGTCTAAGTTCTTGAACAGCCCCTCAAAGGTCCTTTAAAGCTCATCTCTAAACTTCTGATGCTCAGAAAGCTCTCTAACATGCAGAAGCCTACAGCTCTGGAAAAATCAGTTCCTAGCTAATTTTTTCTCACACAGAAAGCATGAAAATTTCTCTATTAACATAGGGATCACAACTACTACTTAACAAATAACCGTTTTCAAGCTTTTTGTCAGAATTTTGGCTTTTCTCCCTCATTCTTCTGCATGAAGAGGCCGTTCTACCGAAGCTCTTAAGCAAGAAGAACAGTCCCGTGAACACCAGTAAGATTAATCACACAATTCCACATAATAATACACTTAACATGCCTGCTAGATTAGAAGATTACCACGAATTCAAGTGAAGAGGGCACACAATGAAATAACGTGAAAAGGGCTGAACTGTTATCAACTGTAGAGTTCTCCTATCCATTGCAAGGGTGAGCTTTTAGTGCTGAATCCTGTGATGCTGACAAAGACCAAGAAGTTGGAGCATTATACTTAGAGAATGGGGTTTTTACATTTTCCATTCTGATACTAATAGTTCTCTCATCCAGCACGGGTCAAGAAATGAATCACAGCTGTACAAAGCAATGTAGCTCTGAAAGAAATTTCAGATGTAGAGAAAATAACGCTATATTCGCTTACTTTTTCTCTTCTTTTTAAAGAACAATTTTGACATTGCATTTTCAGCGTTAGTAAACATTATCTGAAATTAATGACCAGAACGAGGGAAAGTTGTAAAATGGAAAACAAAGGCAGCTTATCCAATAGTTTTGCAAAAATAAACTATGGATACTCTCACTATAACTGAAAGAGCTCAGCTAGAGGATGCATCTGGACTGGTAAAAATGTAACAACGGAGCTGCTAGCAGCCCTAAAAGCAATAGTGTAGACAAAGGGCACAGCACTTTCCTCTGACTGAACCACGATTCTTGTGGACAAAAAGTCTAAGATGAGCACGCACTCCACATTTTCTGAACTAAAGTAAAGTTGCACACCTTGGAAGTACAAGTATCCTTTCGCACGCTGGATGGGAAGGGCATAGAATGGGTTGGTTGACGTTTATTAATCTTAAGGAAAAGCAGTTTATGTAAGATTATCTGGTCTTGAACAGGTCTGGCCCTCTCACCTGATGTCACAAACCATGCTGGGTCTGAATGTGCAGGCTGGCAGCCACTCACATAGATCCAAGCACATTTACTCTCCCAGAGCCATCCCTTCCCATTTCCCCTACTTTGTGGAGCGGCTTTGAACCAGGCAGCCCAATCCTGCTTCCCAGGCACAGAGCATTACTGCTCACGGCGTGCTGGCAGGGAAGTTTCTGGGTCTTTTCTCACCAAAGAGCAGGAACTAGACACCCCTTAACACCTAATTCACAGCAGCAGTCTTAGAGGAAGCAATATTGTTTTAGCTACAGGTACCATGTAACAACATCACGCTTAAGTACTAATTTCTGGTGGTTATGAAGCTGTCACAGTGTGCCTCACTAGAACCAGTAGAGCAGCAGCAAAGGCCAAATGCAGCTTACTCTTACCTTGTTCAGATATCACATTCTGATACAGCATTTCATGTTAATCTCGCTGACCCAAAATTATTTTTGATAGCTCATTTTCATTCAGTTAATCACTATGCTATAAACTGAATTAACATAATTCTGTAACTTAAATTGGGGAAGCAAATGCCTACATGCCTTTGAAGCAGCTTATTTTTAAGGAGAGCAAACATACCTTTTCTGCTAGTATTACAGAAGTATTTGGTCATGCATACATACAGAAAAAAGCAAAAGCATTTATTCCTGCTCATAGGAAGAATATACAGAATTTGGCTATTCTCAGCTCTTTATTAAAATCCTCATCTTGTAAAACACTTCAGAGAGTACAGGTGAAGTTATACCTGCAACCCAAATGGGACATTACTGCCAGGGATCTTAACATTGAAGTTTTGATTCTCTTTCTGGAGTAAGCACTGACTTAAGCTGGTTTTCATGGGAAGAAGGGACAAGCACAAATATGAATTATGAAACCTCAAGCACAGTCACACAGAAAACATCTCTGCAGAACCCGCTGTCCCGGATTTGCTATTTGTAAGCAACGAAAGACTTGTATTTTATTTTTCTTTTTTACTTTTCAATCTACAGTTCTTCTTATTTGCACCATACCCATTGAGAAGAAAGCATCGGATTTGTAAGCATTGCAGGTTTTCATCCGCATTGCTGAATAACCAGCTCCACACCACCTTTCTCTTTATCTGTAACCTTCTACAGCGTACTGAGAAAATCACAAACTGCAAGCAAGGGTCCCTTCTCAATCACTTACGGCATCAGGAGCTTCACACCAGTAAGCTGACACACATGAAATAAGACCACTTATCAAAGAAGAGAGAGGTCAAAGGCTTCTAAGGTTGGAACAGGAACCTGCTGGTTGCTGCAAATCTCTCACCAGCGCATTTGAGCCTGACACTTAATATTCAAACTGAATTGCAAGCGATGTACTCAAGGATAAAGCTCAGTAATAATAAAGATTCATGGTCTGACAAGCTCAGCATACAAATTCTCAGCACAGAGCCCATTTTGAATACTTCCTTTTCTTTCTTTTTTTTTTAATCTAAAGAGAGTTCAGGAATATTATTTTTTAAATGAAGCATCGGTACTTCCCATCTAGTTAGAGAAACAACAAAATGAGGAAATAAGATTTCAGCCTGTATTTAGATACTGGTAAAGAAGCATGCCTTAAAACCAGTATATCTCATTGCAGTATAGATACATCATATGAAATTCTTATCCTGCTAATCAGACACAGGGATGCATAAAGTAACATATACATGTTGATTTCACAAAGCCAAGTCTTTTAAGCCAGAAATCCACTGCTTTCAACCAGAAAAAAAAACCACCTGCCCAAATTCCAGATTTGCAGCTTGTACCTGGCATGCCATTTGTGAAAGCCAAAGTCATGGGACAGGCTCTAAATCTTGATGGATCTTTAGATAGAATCCCAAAGGCTTGATATATGTCACCCAGACATCGCATCTACAGTTCAACTTGATATTAAGTCACTAATATTAGATCACCAACAAGTGGCAGTTGCTAACGTCCTTCGCTGATCTCCTGATTATTTTCTGCCCATCATATAGGACGAGCTTCTGGCTTCTAGCTGGAATTTGAGCTTCCTTTTAATTTTTCACCTCTCTGTCTCATCCATTGCTTATTTTATTCAACATTGTTTAGTTCACAGTCAGAAAATGCCTTGTGTATATTACAATGACACTGTAATGTCATGACCCATTTATTTTTACTGTCTCAGTGTTTATTTTGCACTACAACAGCCTGACAACTTGCTCTCTCTTTTTTTTTAAGTATATTAGAGTTTATGTATGTAGAAAGCAGGTTAGAATCAAGGAAATTATAATTAAATGCCTAATAGTTTTAACATTGAAAATCTTGTTACCAAACCTTAGCTTCGTTTAGAATCTTTTGCTTATTTTGTATGTAGTTTTGAACAGCTACATTTCTATTACTAAAACTCTCTTTCTTTTAAAAGCACATTGCATCCAGCTTAACCACATCTCATTAAAACACCTTGTTAGTCATACTTTGATTCATTTCATTGCCTTTCAAATTTAAATTACCTTATTTCTTCTCCTATTCCTCATACTACTTTTGAAAATGATGAGTCTCACTTTGTGCAGTGATTCTTTATAATTCAACCTCGCATCATTTCCAGCATTAACACTATCATTTTTTTTTTGTGCATCTGCAAGTTTTCCTGCCAAACTGCTAATCTAAACATTCCAAAATTTGCATTTAACCTCACCTGTTTTATTTGCATTCCTTATACAGTCAGCTAACACCACAGGAAATGAAACTATTTTTTACACAAATGAAACAATAACTTCCCTAATCCCAGAAAAATGAAATCCTATTCTTCACAGATTTCTTGATTGAGCCTCAGGGAAAAAAAAAAAACTCCATTGCCAAGCAACAGATCAGTGTTTTTCTTTAGCTGGCACACAGACAAGCGCAGTAGCATGAACTCAAATTGAGGATGAAGTCGCTAAAACAATTCTAAAAGTGCATGCTTGTCAAAATTCCTCTCGATGTTGATTCACAACAAGAGCACCTGAACAACTCTTATTGCTATTTTAACTCACTCTCCAATATTATTAACTGTAAGAAGATAGAACCTTCTCCAAGCTAATTTATACTCCAGATTAGGTGCTCAGCAGAATTAACCCAGTGGTGCTGGGAATGTGTCTTTGCTCCAGCTACCGGAGCTCTCCCACAGGAACTGAGGAGAACGAACAGCAGCTGGAGGAATTCTTTGTGTTGCCATTATTTCCACGTATTCTGCTTCAGTGCTCTCATTTATGTTAATCTGCAAACTCTCCTTCAAGGCTCTGGCATACAGAAAGTATATGTAACTATGCTTTAAGTAGTCTGAATCGCTATGAAGATCAGTAGGCAATAGATGCTAGGAAGAACTAGTTTTTGCCAATTTCATGACAAAAATCTGATCATCATAAGATTTAACACTGTTGTATTTTACTTATAGTAACTTTCATAAAAGTTCAGAAAAAATCTTCAAAGATAACTGCTTGCTTAAATAAAATTGTACTAAATCAAATTAAAAATGGGTCAAGACAGTATTATGGAAACCAATCACCTTGAAAGCATCAGATACAGGTTGATGATGTTTAACACTTGATCAAAGGGAAACGTAGCAACTTTTATATTTGATCATTTTTTGTCATCTCATATTTTGGGGATTCTTTGGACTTATCTGTTGTGGGGTTCTTTTTTATTTTTAAAGAAAATCATGGGCCAATGAACACAAAGCCTGAGTATTTTCTTTTTGCTCTAAAAACCATAGCAAAATAGTTTGCAGTTTTAAAAACATGCGCATGAAGGAGTAACTGAAATCTCAAGTCCAATAAGTTTTCTTTAAAATAAAAGAAAAAACAACTTCTAGAGAATTGATGGCTCTGTGCTATTTGAATATCAAAGCTCTTCTGAGTATCACTTAGATCTGCCCGTCGTAATTCAGATACTTCTGAATAATTCAAGATGTTACGCTTTAACTTATTTCAGCAATTTCCTTGAAGAGAAGCAGTAAGTGAACGTTTATTACAGACCTCAGGATGAATCCATACAATTAATATTATGATGTACTTTACCTGTCTTACTGTTTGCTCTTGTAATATTAAGTTGGTATTAAATAAACAACACTCTCAGACAACTTGTCCCACTTCTCAAGAAGATGCTTCGATTTATATAATTACTTTATTTGATTTACTGTTGCATCCTTACTCAAGTTACATATTCTGTTAATACGCCATAAAACTAATCAGCTATTTTGAGTTAGGACGCATTTTTATTGCAAAGGCAATGTATTGCTTGTGCTTTCTCGGAATCAAAATATTCTTTTCATGGTGTGACAGCAGCATACTTCATCTTTTCACATTTTATGTGGCACACTGAAGCAAAACAGAAATGATGTGCTATTATTCAAGCATAAGAAAAATAGTAGCACTGCACGAACAAGTGTCAGAGATGAATAAAGGCATATGAAATGATACGAAAACAGCAGCTGAAATATGCCCTCATTTTTCAAAGGTGCGTTCAGAAGGCCTGCACCCAAGTGATTATAAGCTTTACATTAAGATGACAAGATGCTGATGCAATCTTGAAATGAAAATGAGCAATGCTGAATAAAAGTTGATCTGAGATTTTTTTTTTCCTCCTACTAGCAAAGGGTTAAAAAGAAATGACATCTTTGTGAATACATATCTTGGGTTAGAAACAGCCTTGGTTAGAAACAAAATATGAAAACATTAGTCTATATTTCTCAAACTTCATTTCTGCTGATTACAGAACAGTATACTGATGGTACCCAAGAGTTTTGCATGTCTGCTCTCCAGACTAATAACAGGTGACAAGTAAGCAGGGGTTGAGACACAAGAGGGGAAAATAAATCATTTTTGAAAACTGGGGGAAAATTAACTTTGTACTGCTTTCCAAGAATAAGTTCTATTCATGAAGAGTATTTATTACTGTTATGTGCCTTTTACAAAGGCACCTTTATCAACATTCCAAATAAAGTCATTTGGGCTCACTGTGCCACATCACACTCGCTCTGCTACTACATGTTGTCCTCAGTATTCAGTGCTCGCTCTTTCCGATGCTCCACTTGATAATTAAGATCTTACTTTTCTTTCATGCTTCCAATTTTTCCAGTCCTTTTTTCCCTTCCCATCATGCCTACAAAACTGCCACATCAGCACTGACTGACTTTCCTATCAGTGTGTTTGTTTCTGCTGAGATGAGATGTCATCAAATTTGCAAACGAAAATAAAAGTCTCAACACAGTCCCGACAGATGGTCTGATGGGGAAACCATCTCTAAACAAGTGACTTTAACAGAAGCTCTGCCAACCAGAGTAAGGTGCTCCACTGCTGCTTGTTGATTTAAGGTCTTTGACACACTGCAGCTGTCATAATGAAGGGTAGACAGAAATTGCAGTTTGACTAGAAAAATACATTAAAACATAGAAGTTTTATGAAATAGTCCCTTGGCATCTGCCTTCTGTAACATCCTTCTATATTGTACAAAGGATTTCTCTCCCTTCTCACTCTTTATAGAGATGACGTTTAATGTACTGATGAGTACTTAATCAGATTTTGGCAGCTTTTGTGCTGGATGCCATCTTACTTGTCCCATTAACTGTCACAGCACTATTCACAATGTAAATAAACTGCTGCGTTTTCAGAGAAGGTGACAGAATTCAGGACCCACATACTGTCAAGGCAAATCCCATTGATATTACCTGGATCCTCACCACTGCCTGCCTGGGGCTGGAAAGGGATTCCTGGCTTGGTCTGCTGTTAGTCAAAGGGCACTACCACAGAGTGTATTGAGAAAGGGGAAGGAATAGGTGTTCTTCATCAGCTCCCTGATCCATTTCAGAAAGGAGGCTTGACTTGAATGTCAACATTGAATATAGATTAACCTCTGCAATGCTGTGTACTATTATAGCCATTACTCAGGCGCACTGTTGTATATTTGGATGTGCTCCTATTATAGAATAAGATGCGTCAGCACAAAAAAAACAATTTTAAATGAAAATAGATGGAGCACAGGGAAAAACAAAATGTTTGCTGTCTCATTTCTGCTACTGCACTGGACTTCCAGTAGCACTGCCATTGGTTTAATTCATACAAAAAGACAAATTTTTCCCTCCCGTTTTTATTTGCATCGAATTTTATACTGTGATAGATCAACAGCATTAAAAGACCTAAATAAAAGCCTGCATGCTGACATACAGGTAACCTGACCACATGCTAGTCAAAGCAAGCAGAACAGAAACTCCAGTGGTGTCCAGTATTATTCCTCCTGCATACATTCCAAGCTTTTCCCACATACAGCTCTGCACCTCTACAGATAAACTCTTATGTGCTGAGGTAGCCAGCTTAACACAATGATCCTACAAAGGATCCTGCAAAGGAGGGCAAGAACATGCCCAGAATGCTGAAAACAAAAATTACCAAGAGAACTCCTTGTAAAAATTACTTAATGCTTGATCTGAAAGTAGAGCAACTCAAATCTTTTTGCTGAGACCAACATAAGCCCTTAATACATTCCTAAAAAAAAAAAGGTAGATCATAACTTCTAACTCCAGTTGTACCCAACCAGGTTCAATGGAGTGTAATTTCACTGTTAATGGGAGCTATGTAAGGGACTAATTTGGTTCAGCATATCATGTTATTCAGCACAGAAGCAATTAGTTTGTGCCTGAGTAGTTCAATAGCATTAAAAAACTTCGAAAGTAACTGCTAGTAAAAAAGCTTTATTTTCACTTTTGTGCTATTTTAATAAGATATTCTGGCCAGATGATCAAGATCTGTATCAGGCAGATAATTAACAAAAGTCATTAGCTGAAGAAGTCTTTCCATCAAGAAAAGGAATTTGATACAAGTGGTCTGGAACAGCTACAAACTAAATTCACCTCCATCCTAGAGCGATGGGAAAAGCTACATTCCATTCAGAAACAATATACCAGTTGTCACAACACACTTAATCTAAGAAAAGAGACACTGCTGTAAATAAAAAGTTCAGAATCACACTGGCATTTTAGAAACATTATCACTGATAAACACTGTAGGAAGCACATTTGCATTCCCATTGAAACATGGGAAACTGAAATGAATTGGTACCACCAAGAATCAGATTTTACAATTGGCTGAAACATTTCTGTTTCAAATCTAGAAGTTCTTTCCCCAGAAATATAAGGTTCTTAAAGAACAGCCCCAGAATAATTTCAGTGTCAAATCACTCTGTTCTTTCCTCTCAATAAGTTCCAGGTTTTGTTTGTCCTGTTTTTCATTAATGCATTCATATGTCAAGAAAAAGTTACAACTGTTTTAGGGAACTAACAGGTTTTTTTTATAACTCATTCCATCTTACATAAAAAAAATTCATTTTAAAATAATGCTACAGCTCATGTAAACGCTCCAGTTCCTGCAACCAACATAAAAGTACATACTTTCCAATTTCATTTTAGTTGTGTGCATAACAAATTTCACAGTTTTTGCTGATGCAGCCACTCCCCAGTCTCAAGTAGCTGCTTATCAGCAACAGCAGCAGAGCTGAAAATCTGTAAGCAATATTAAATGAGAATAAATTAAATACATTAAAAATGGATGATTTGTAAAAATCAGCTAGAATAACCCTTTTCACTACACAGACAAAAAACAGTCATCATAGTTCTGTCCTGTATGGAAATACATATAATGTGAACTCAAATTATTTATATGGATTGCTGCTGCTGTAACAACTGTCATGTTTATTTCTATCTGGGAACAAAAACCCTTATTTGTTCCCACGGCTTTCAAACAGAAAATGTGAAAAGGAAAGAAAAAAAATGCAGGCACTTACAAGATACAGTTGTTATGTAGGTAATTTAAATGGTGTATGTCTACACACAGGAACATTTACAGAATTTTTCATCAACATTCCTATTACCAAATCAGACATAAATCCAGTTATAAACAGGAATCTTTGACTATGTAGTTTCAATATCCTGATCCTTTTACTAGACTTTCAATGTGCTCCAAAGACCATTATTTTATCAGTTCACTACTGAGCTTGTTTAAAGAATAATTTAATCACAATAAATGGCATCATATTTCTGAATTATAAAGACTTTGGGGTTTTGTTGTTTTTTTTTTTTTTTCCCCAGAAAAAAGCAGCTAAAATTTTGCTTCATCAAGGAATCTTCATCAAGGAATTACCCCAGATATTAATACCTTTATCTGATGGACCAAGTTAGAAAACCCTTTGAGCACTGTCAATGTTCCAAACAGGATGTAAGTTTTGGGGAATTGCATTGCATTTTGCTTTATATTCTGTTTATTCAGAAAATTGATGCTTTAAATCCATGAAGATCCTTATAGGATAGAAGTCACAGTTAGTGCTTTGAAACACAGTCACTTTGACCATTTGCTATCAAGTGTTGACCTGCAATTTCCCCAGTGGACTGAGAACAGCAGTCTTAAAACCAAAATGACACACAGAAGCCTTCCATCAAATCGAATGCTTTAAGTGTGTGTCACAGAGTGTGCTGTAATGGTTGAGAATTAAAGAGCAGCTCCAGCAATTGCACCAAGCGGGTTGTCGTACACTGAGCACACCTTGGCCAGACCCAGAGCTTCTGAGTTGCTTCAAGTGAAAATCAGAACTTGGAAATAGACATGGCAATATGAAACATGAGTAACTCATTTCTACTACCTGTTAGGTGAAGGCCTACAATAAAAAATTATCAGCTCTGTATCTCACAAAGTTGATCCCTCACTGAGAAAAAAAGTTACACTTTTAAAACAAAAAGTTGTTCTTTAAGAAAGAAAAAAGGCATCATATAGAAAACAGGTCTTTAGTGCAGAATCACCTTGAAATAGGAATAATGAAGTTCAAGGACATTTTCAACTTCAAACAAGAAGAAAATCCCGAACAATACTTAGGAAGGCTTAGTCACTATACAAGTAGTTGGACAAAATTTGAAGCACGAACAAGTTTTTTCACTTGAGAAGAAAGAAAAGGAAAGAAATCAAAAAGATACCTGTCCTGACAGCCTAATGTTGAACTGCAGCATGGATGCTAAAATAAAATAGACATAGTGCTCACAGTTCGTCTAGTATACAGCCCAGTTATATAAAAACATTTGAAATGTGAAAAATTCATGCTTGGGAAGACAATAAAAAGAACCCCTAGTATCTGAAGTCAAAGTTACTTGAGTTTTGAGACTCTTCAATGATTTTTTTCTTTCTTATTTTGTGGTGAAGGACAAAGGTCAGACCAGACAAGCTACCTGAATTAAAATATTAAAGCTAACAAAGCAGCTGACTCCCTTCACTTCTTTCATGGATAGGTGTCATTTGAGAACTAAGATTAGACTTCTCTCTCTCAGAAATAACACCTTTATCTCCTACAGTATTACATTTTTAGATGGAGATGTCAATAGCAGCCAGTTTGGTAACAGTACAAAATGCAGTTTGCTCACAGCCCTGTTACTCAGACAATGATTTTTACTATGTTCTCAGCCAGATGGGTGTCAGCAAGCAATACCTTTTTCCCTGTATATTATGGGACCTGGAAGGGAACCTGATCTATAAGCTTTAGTCTCAGCACACAGAAAATGGAAAACATTTGACATGACAGCATAAAAAGGTTCACAAACAGAAAAATTGCCCACAACTGATAGACACAAATACAGAGTATTTAATACACGAGAAATCTAGTCACTGATAAAAATTGACGAAATCAATACTGATAGATGTACTATACATCCTTAGTCCCAAATCAATACCTTATCAATAATTCTCAAATTCCAAAACCTAGACATCTTTAAAAGATCTGTAGCGAACTCACAGCAGATTTTTAATGACATTTTGGCATATACCAGTGGACAGCACATTGTAACTTGGTAAGTCTCTAAAATAGATCATATTAATAAATTCCTAATTATTTTTTTCATCCCCAAACAGTATTCCACTGCACAGCAAAGCAAAACATTTGGCATATAAGTCCAAATGAGACACGCACAGGAGCCATTTCTAAAGCCACAAAAGCATGGAAAATTTCAGAAGCCCTCAACTATACCAATTAGAAAATATGAAGATGACCGAGTTGAAAATTGTCCAAATTTTACATCTCAATGCTTTTACTATAATTTTGAGCCTGAAAATGAACTATCATTTGCAAGAATTCAGAACTACAGGCAGTAATTTCTCTGTAAATGGAGCAAAATGATAACTGATTTCCCAGTTCTTGGCCAGAATAATGAAAAAAATGCTGAAGCTTTAGAGGCTGAACCTATCATCTTCTCAAATTTGAACGACAACTTAGAGCAGTAAGGTCTACCTAGTCAAAAACCAAGCACTATCACCCATTTCAGTATGTGCAATGAGAAGCACTGGAAGGCAGAGAAAAGGCTCGATAGATGGTGGACATGAACACAGCAGCCTACACACCAACACCCTTTCGCAGCTGAGCAAGTATTCAATTTGCAGAGTTGTTCTAGGACAAGCTGAGTGAGACACTGCATTCGCTTTCCTTGCAGACAAATGATGAATGCCAACCTATTGATTCAATGAGCTATAAAACCAACCGGGATCAAGAAGCATAATCATTCTGTCTTTAATTCATGTTGTGTTGAAGTGTTTTATAATCTATATAAATCCAGGTGAACATGCTTGGATATCAACACTAAGTCAGTTATGACTGACATTAAATAGCATTTCTTCTGAAGGGCGTGTCATGTGAAAGATAAGGCTTTATTTTGATATATACTGAAGTTATTTCAAAACAGTTCTACTTTAGTTTGTGTAGAGCTTTAATTTACATTGCAAGTTGCAATGAACTAACAAACTCAGATTGACTTCAAAATTAATAAAATGAACAAGATACATGTTCTATATCCAAGTATAGGCCTACTGAGATTTATCATTGGCTAACAGACACCTTACTTGCTTTTAGAAGGCTTTGTACTGCATTTATTTTGGAGTTGTTTTATGCCTGGTTGGCCCCCAAGAGCCTACTTTGACTGGGACTGGCACCATGGGTGTCTCTGCACAGCTGCATAGAAATGAAATGCATGAAATGGCCTTGGAAGCCTTCCTTTGCTTCCCCCAAGCTCATAGTGGTGAAAGTGAAGCACTGCCTACATTTGCTTTGCACTACTTATCTTGTTGGTCAAGTTGATTTTAGGACAGCTTTTACACTGTGGTTTCAGACTTGACTCAGCAAAGCATATAAAAACAATTCTTTACTCTTCATCCTTGTGAAGCTGCTACATAGAGGGCCACGATCATCATGATCAACCTGCTGGCCTTGCTTCTCTGCAACCCAAAATATTTCTGGGCTGCAAGGGCACACTGCTGGCTCATGTCCAGCTTGCCATCCACCACTACCCCCAAGTTCTTTATAACAGGGCTGTGCTCCATCCTTACGTTCCCCAGTATGTACTGACTGTGGGGGCTGCCACAATCCAGGTGCAACATCTTGCACTTGGCTTTGTTGAACCCCATGATGTTCTCCGGGGCCCACTACTCAAGCATACCTAGATCTCCATGGAAGACATTCCATCCTTCCAGCATGTCAACGGCACCACACAGCTGGGTGTCATCTGCAAATTTGCTGAGGGTACACTTGATCCCAAAGTTAATGTAACTGAAGATATTAAAGAGCATCAGTCTCATTACTGACCTCTCTGGGAGACCATTAGTCACTGATCTCCATCCAGACAATGAGCCATTAGCCACCATTCTCTGAGTATGATCTCACAACCAGTTCCTTGTCTTAATGAACAGTCCACCCACGAAATCCATTTATTTCCCATTTGGAGAGAAGAATTTCAATGAGGACCACATCAAAGACCTTACTGAAGCCCAGACAGATGTCATCAGTGGCTCTGCTCTTGTCCACCAATGCAGTTACACCATTATAGAAGGCCACTAGGTTGATCAGGCAGGACTCATCCTTGGTCAAGTCATACTGGTTGTCTTGTATCACATACTGGTTGTCTTGTATCACCTCCCTCTTCCATGTACCTGGCATGGATCCAGGATAAACTATTCCATGATCTTCCCCAGCACAGAGATGATGCTGACAGGTCAGCAGTCCCCTGGATCTCTCCTCTTCCTAAAAATGGGTGTAACATTGTCTTTTTTCCAGTCACCATGGACCTCACTTGACTGCTGTGACTTCTCAATTATCATTGAGAGTGGCTTGATGACTACATCAGCCAATTCCTTGAGGACTCTGGGATACATTTCATGAGGACCCACAGACTTACAAACGTTCACATTCCTCAAGCAGTCACAAACCTGATCTTTGCTTATAGTGGGAAGGACATTGTACCACTGTCCGCACCTTACCATCCATCTGTTTGAGGGGTGTGTGAAGAGTAACTGCCAGTAAAGGCTGAGGCAAAAGAGTTGGTGCATACCTCAGCCTTCTCCTCGTCCATTGTTAGCAATACAGGGAAGCAGATCACTGTGGTGTGGGGAGGGTACACCTTCTTGAACAGTTCACTAATACGATCAGGGCAGCTCAACATGGTCCTTCATGCAAACACAAATTCATCAAGGTTAAAAGACTTTTAGAATACAAATTTCCAAAACTCAGTCCTCTTATCTTTTCTTTTCTGTCACCTTGCCATAAATCTGCTTTAAGTGCACATAATAACCTTGGGACTGACATGTTTGGTAACCTCTTCTTCTACAAATTAGATATTTCTAACACTTCCTGAAGTATTTTCTATCCATCCAGCTGCACCAAGATCACTTAAAAATTAACTTTAGAAAAAAAGAACAAAACAAAACGAAAGATAAAGAATTACCCTCATACCCCTCCAAATTTATATATCCATAACCCCGTATAAAAACGTACTATATATGAAAGTCATAATCCATACTGAAGTAACTGACCATAATAGTTTGAAAGCCAACCTATTTTTCTAACACAAGAAAATGTAGGAAGATAAAAGTTAACCAAAAGAACAAAAAAATTAAGTTAGCTTTTGGAAAACAGACGTGTCTTTAGAAAAATATAAGAAAACAAGCCTTTAAGACTTGCACGTGCTTTGCACTTTGAAAGGCTCTCATCATGCCCTTAGTAAATGTATGGATACTTCACATAAAGCACAACAGTTCTGTTGAGGAATTGAAGAACAAACATCTTAAGAAAAGAGATAGAAAGTCCTCCACTATTCGATCAGCAATTTAAATTCAACCTAAGCAAGCTGTAGCCGGTCAGCATTCATAGCATCTTTCTGTTTTCAACTTGTATCATCCTAACTAATGCATCTGCAAAGAAAATGCCCAAAATAATAGAAGAAAGAAAAGGAGCTATGACACATAAGGGATCAGCTGCTCTTTTAGGCAACTTTAAACTTCTCAAGTGTTAACTAGAAATGCCACACAGCAGAGCAAACAGGTCCAGGAAATTCCTGAGTCACATTGAAGCTAAGCTAACTTCTTGGTACAAGTACTAAGGGAGCTAACTAGGAAAGGTGCCCTCCTGGACTTCTTGCTTGAAAACAGAGATGGTCTTGCGGGTGAAGTGACAACTGGTGGCTGTCTTGGCCATAGCGACCATGAAGTAGTTGAGATTAAAAACTTGATAGAAGAAAAATGCCAGAACTTGAGCATTAGATAAGTGAAGAGCAGACTTCAGGCTGCTTAAGGAACTAGCTAGAAAGGTCCGAGAGAAGCTGCTTTTGAAGCTTTGGGGTCCACGAGCAATGGTCACTTCTTAAGAGCAATTTCTTAAGAGAGCAGGAGCAGGCAATTCCAAAGCATCAAGCAGGTAGGGCACAAGTTTGGCTTGGGTGAAGAGTCTGCGTGGCTTAAGCAGAAAAGGGAAGTGTACAGGGACTAGAAATGAAGTCAGACAACACAGAATAACTATAGAGATGCCATTGTAGAGAGAGAATTTGGGCAGTCAACTACAGTTTAATCTGGACGGTACTGTGCAGGACAGCAAAAAGGCCTTACCTCTCAAGATTATTTGGTGTGAGTAATGAGGCCAATCAGCATGTTGCGGCAATTAGCAAAGCAGTGGTAGCATGCAGTTTCAAAGTGATTAGTTATTAGCTGCATTACTCAACAGATAACTTTGCTTTGCTTGAAACCCATTTGAAAGACCATGCTGGAATGCAGTACAACTTCTGATCATAAAAATCATATAAACGAATTAACCAAACTGAGTGAGCCATTGTTTTTTAAGATGAGCTTCTAATTTGCGAAGAACAAAAGGATTAACAAGAATAAAAGCACTTCATCCCATTTTTTCCTCTTATGCTAACATTTTCAACATTTGCCCTGTCTCATCTGTTATGGCGAATTCCATTATAAGTGAATAAAGGATGTGCTGCTCTACAAACCAGAGGCATTTTAATGACAGTTTTCAAAACACAGCCCTTTGTACTTCAATAGATCGACTATAAAAGCTCACTGTCAACTGACAGTAACATCAATGTCAGTGCGCAAAAGACTGATAGTCTCAGTATAACAATTCTTGCTCTATTAACTGCTTATGGCCTTTCTTCCCCAGCAACATCATTTTTAAAGAAATAAAAACATTTTTTGTTCTTTGTAAAGTAGAAAAGTGCAACATTTACAGGTTTAAATTTAAGGTACTGTCAGACACCACAGTGCTGGAGCCTGCAATCAACAAGGTTTGCCCTTTATTTATTGCAAGCTATAGTTAAAATTTGGATGCGTTTCTACTGGCATGCAATTTGAGCTAACTAGATTTGCAGTCTGGACAACTGAAGATCAGCTCTGTTTGTAAGCTGTTACATAGCAGTAATCCTGAACGTAAATGCTTTAATTGACACTGATAATAAGAACTAAGAAAACGCACAATAACACAGGATAAGCCTATTGCATTTGTCTGTTTCTTAATATAAGTAGGGCTGGGTTAACACAAAAATTAGTTCAGTGCTGCTTCACTGCACTGTATTTTTTTCCAGTATGCTGTTTAACTAAAGAAAATTAATGCCAAAATTCCTAACATCAATACTTGCCTACCTTAAGGCAATCCCTGGGCATCCTACAGTCAGAGATAGCAATGGCCAAATATAAGGCTTGTTCCAATTTGATTTGTGAATTTTACTGCTGGACTCTCAGTAAATCAGCCCAGTCAAAACACTGAAGTAGATACTTGTCAGCAGTTCAAGCATAAGACTTTTGTTGCACTGGATTTCTTCCTGATGGTTTCTTACATCTTGCACATTCTGAAAAGCCAGGCGGTTGAGCTGCATGGCATAATTACTCCTTGCAGCTATATCCCATCCTTTTACTTCGTTAATGCAAAGACAGTCCATCTCTGAGTCACCATCATGATGAATATGTTTCCATCCTCCTCATTCTGCTAGCAGACAATGCAGACCTTCACCTGCTATTCACAGCTTTGACAAGCAGGCTGAAAAACTGAGGTAGCTCTTTTTATTTTTTTCTCCACTCCTGCTGTTACGAATCAAGTTTGCTGTTGTGGAACTATCAAGAAGCAGGTCAACGGCATGTTTCTGATCTCAGAAAAAGTACAGAGACTGCAGAAGCAGAGCTGAATGATTCATGATGCGAAAGCATCCATCTATTCCCAAAATAAAGGGAAGAGTCAAATACTGAAGACCCCTGAATACTTTAATCAGCTACAGAAGTCTCACTGGTATTATTTTCCACATCTAAAAAACAGCAAGTATAAATTGAGAAACGTAAAAGGTAGGTATTGATTCTTCAGTGATGGATTCTCAGGCAACTCAAACAGAAATGCAAGCGTGGCCCAAAAAAGCCCCAGTACACATCACCTCCCTCTGATCTGGAGGTTTACCAATCTCATTTGTAAGTAAACTAGATGTACCATAAATCTTTAAGAGGAAAAGAAAGATTAAACAGTTGCGCAAACTGAAACAAATAGGAGAAAGCCAAGGTGTGCAAATACGTATGGAATAAGTTATGAACTGCACCTTGTTGAGGTGTGGGCAAGTTGTTTTTCTGCTGTTGTTTCTGCATTGTAAATGCTTTCCTGAAATTCTGCCTGTCTATACGGATGTGACTGTCTGTAAGCTCAGGGCCTAAATTGACCCAACTCACAATCCTGCAAAAAGCGACACCAGAATTACACCTGTAGCGTACAAACCGTCGTATCTCTATTAAGTGTCAAACAGATACTCATCTCTAAGAAATCAATACTCTCAAGATGTAGAGATATGACTCCCTTTTTTCTCTATTTTTTCTGCACTAGTGCGACCTGTACACACAAAGCATGTGCACATGGATGTCTATATGCAGACCTATATGCCCCTGTATTCACTTGTATATACCCACACACAGCTGCTGTCTACTTGCAGCAGACTCTGCCATTTCCCAGCCACAGCTCTCACAATAACCTTCCTGTTGACGATCTTACAGAAAATCCTCCCTCCAACAATGGCACAGGATTTAACAATGATTGTTCACAGTTCTACAAGTTCTTTACTTAAAGCAAACAGACAACAAAAACAAAAAAAAAAAAGAGAAAATGCAGAAGAGAAATAGACTAGTGTGATGTTACACAAATAATAACCAGATCAAAGAAGAAAATTCCTAGGCACTTCTTGGCTGAAGTGCTCATTTAATATATTTTAAGTCTCTGAAAAATTCGGCTTACTTGATCAGTGTAGACTGTTTGCACGTGGACTTATTGCTTATTGCTCATGATCGGTATTAAGTCACTTAATACAACAGTACCCTTACAGTTGTTACCCTACTAGATGTAATCTTTTTTCCCCATTTCTGTTTGTAGCACAGTTTATAGTTACAAGAAAAGCAGCCTGGAGTTGTTTATCAGTCACAAACATGATTCCAAGTGCAAGCACCTTCACCAACAATTCACGACGGTAAGGCCATAGACTTGCATGAGCATTCTAAGTTATAATTTGTCTCTAATTCAGACTGATTGTAGACTCATATACTATTTAAAATCTCTAATCCAAACTTTCAAAGTGATGTTCCCAGCAGTGCTTTCAGCCTGTATTTTCAGCTCCTTAGGAAGAGTCTTAGTTTTCAGAACTTCTCTTCATCCTCAGAACGTACCGAAATCAATGCAACTTCCTTGTAACTAATAAAACTTTCTGAATTAGAATTGTAAATGTGGCACTCCATCTTTCAGCAACTACATCAATAATCCAGTAATGCAAAAACGTGCTCAGTGCTTTTCACGCAACAAAAAATCTCAAGTAAGAAAGCATCACCTGAAGAAACACTGCCCAGTTTTCTTTTACTAAACATTTTTTCACATTGCAGGATGATTCCCAGTGAATGCACTGATAATTTTTAAGAACAAAAACAATTTTGCTACGTTTCTCCACTAGCATAACCCAACACTCCTTCAAATTAGCTTCCATAAACTAATTTAATCACTATGAAGTGAATAGCTTGCTTGAAACAGTATGAAGGTCATCTGAAGAAGTACCACTTTCAGTGACCATTTTACTGCACTGCACACCAAGAGCTCCTCATCTGAGCACAACCACTTCACTACTGAAAAAAACTTTTATAGAATGCTCATTAGCGACCATTTATACGTCCACCTTTACATATCATTACTGTGACTGCTTCTCTTCCGGTGGGTTCTATCCCAAATCACTACGGTTAATCAGAAAGCTTCCACTTCCTCCCAGGGATTTTGTGCATTAATCTGAGAGTTCTGTCAGATATGCTGATTTTCAAGGAATCATGTCCTTCTTTCCATCTAGCTTCATTAAAGCTACTCAGGTGTAAGTACTTCAAAGGCACAGCTTTTTAAAATGG
Organism: Gallus gallus; assembly: GCF_016699485.2. Taxonomy (NCBI): domain Eukaryota; kingdom Metazoa; phylum Chordata; class Aves; order Galliformes; family Phasianidae; genus Gallus; species Gallus gallus. The sequence goes on from NC_052545.1 coordinate 11,531,288, forward strand.
AGGAAGCTTGAACATTTTTCGTAGCGATATATTTAGAAATATTTAGTTTTAGTACAAGAATGCTTCAGCGAAGTAATAAGGTAGCTATAATATAAGAATGTAGAAGCATCACTACAGAAGGACATGAGCAAACTCATTTAAGGAGTGCAAGGCAGAAGTCACAGTGCCTGTTGTACGCTTCAAAAAGAATCTGATTAGAGAACACAGTATAAAGAATATTAACCACACAAAAAAACATAATTGAAACACTGAAAGACAAAGAAATTATTCATAAGGTCACTTGCAGATAAGTAACCTTAGAAGTTCACTTTTTAGCCTCAACTCTAACTAGAGAGGAGAAAGAAATTTCTTCCTGCAATGACGACAGCAAATGCCATTGATTTTCAGAGGGATTTAACTTACATTTCTATTCCTACACCTTATGAATATAACTGTAGTACTAACTTCAGAAATGAAACACGTTTTGCTCTGAACATCGCTCAGCACAAAACTAAACCAGGCCAAAATAAGGTGGTTTATCTTCAGGGAAAACTTTGAGATTTTTAGTGTTTAAAAATGGGATACACACCTGAACACGTGTACAAATGGACACGTTACAAAAGTAAAAACAATTAAGATTGCTTGTTAATAGAAAACAGCACCTCTGCTTGACTCAGTGTTGTGCAATAGCAATTTTCAAATGCATCGTATCTTTGAGGGGAACATGAGTTAGTCACACTTCTTAACAACTGCTGGAAAAAAGCCTTCTGATACTTAGTACTGCAGAAACTTGTATAATACCATGGTTTTTTTTCTCTTCTTATGCTAATTTTACCCCTACTCAAAGCATAACCTGCATTTTTATTGTTATGTGCAGAAGATTCAAGCCGTATGCTTTAAGAGCACTACTCACTCCCTGAGCAAAACAGTAAAAGCAGCTTTCCCACTTCCCAGGGACCATCACTGACAACCTAGACCTCATCTAATAACACTTGCTTGAAGCACGCAGATACAGGCATTCTCTCTCTCCTTCTCCTACTTGATATTTCACAAAGATAACGCCAAGCACAAAGGCGCTCGCACCCCAAGAGACCTGTCATCAGAACAATAAACTGAAATATTCCATTCACATTTAGAGCCATTATTCGAAGGAAACAAGTAATTTCTTTTAGAATCCAGAATGGGCCCCAGTTCTTCACTGAACCGTTTTCCCTATCTCAAATCTAACTCCACAATAAGCCTTTAAAACCCACGAGATGACATCGTGAGCTGGCACACTGTGTTTGACGTGCTGAGGAGCATCTGAAGCAATCCACACAGCAATTCCAGTTTCCAAAGAAACAAATAGAAAATTTCTGTGCAAATCTTTGTTTCAAATTATATTGTTGTCCATAGGAAACAATTGCTTTGGTCCTCAGTCAATTATTATGTTGCTGCTTTTAAACCACCAACATTATTAGCCTAGGATAAAGGAAACAAGGCTCAACCTAACAAAATGTCATTGATGTAAAGAGTTGTTTCCAACCTCAGCCTAGCATTAAAAACATTTTTTCCTGACGTTTTTGAGGGATAGTTCCCCTGGTCAGCATGTAAGCTTTGATTTTTTCTAACAGATTCTTCAGAATATATTATGGTGCTGTCTTTTTCTTAACTTCTGAATTCCCACAGTTATAGTCTGAAGAAGTCTTTCCCTAGTGATCCCAAAGATGACTGAATTTCCATACTCAGTATTTAGCTGTTCCTTTTATCCCTAAAGAATACTCCCACATAATACTTGATCAGCATCCAGAATTTTTCTTTGATAATCTTTGAGAATTGAGAGAGCTGAATTAGGGGGGCCATGGAGTGGCATAGCTACGTGTCAAATTCAAGAAGCAATCAAGCCTGTAATATTCATATAAATGTAAGAATACATTAGCACAATAAGTACAATGGAAATAGATTGGCTCTGTTTCAATAGAGGTTACATTTGAAGATTTTATATTATCATCTTATCCATTTATCTAGAATACCAAGTTTTCTTTATGCTATGTAAATCACAATAGTTGTGGGGAAAGCTATACAACTTTACCCTAATACTTTTATCTGATGATTCCAGCAACTACTCCATTCTTCTCAGATTTCTACCAGGGACAGAGCACGAATATTGACCGTGGTTCACACAGACTCAGCAACCTCCAGAGTTCAAAGGGTGATTTCCTAACACCTTGCACTCATACAGAAAAGTCAGATATTCTGCTATTAGTCCACTCAGCTTCCACTACTTCACAGATCTGAAAACTGATTTCCTTCATGAAAAACAACTTGAAATTTTTGATATCAAACACACAGAAATACATAAGAAGTGGTTTTAATAAAAAAATTGAGCTTCTCTTCCTAATACCAAAATACCACATGTCTAAACTTGTCTTAATACAAAGATGAAGGTAGCTTCACTGCTGTAGTGCTATGTTCCTGTTAGCCTGTTAATGTGGATGGTGCAACAGATTTAAAAAACAATAAAAAAATAGAACACTGAAACATTACAAATCCAGCATTTTTTCTATTATGCAGGTTTTGTTTATAGATCTTAGAGAACCCATAGGAACACAAAGGTACTTAGCATTTTCCTACTATTCACAGAAATGCTCCCTGCCTGGCAGACAGGCTGTATCAACAGTTTAACTTAGAGTATTTATTAGTCTTTGGATACACTCCTCATCCTTTAAAGTTATATTTCAAATCAACTCCCAACTAAGCCATTCCCATTAGAGTACATCACTTTTAAAAAGCTTCTGAAATATAGAAAAAAAACTTTTAGCTATGCGATAAATTAGGAACGTAGAAACACTCAGTGAAAATTGTATCAAGGAAATTATTTTGAATAGTAGATAATACTTCCTTCTTTCGCCTATGGCTGTGCAGAACTTCAGGCTGGTAACTATTTCTCTGTAATTCTGTATACCTTTCATTTTCTCTTCTTGGACTGCAAGCTCTTCAGGGTAGTTAGTTATCTTATAGAACCTCTGTCTGATGCTGTAAGATTCCGATCATCATTTTGAAAGAATTCGTGAAGGCACTTGAAGTACTTCAAGCAACAGATGAACAGTTTAGTTACAATTTAGTGACACTGGGCACACTAAGTAATACTTAAATGCTTTTCTTTCCACATGCAAAATTGGAATAACACACGTACTAACTTATAAAAGAAGAAAGTTGGAGAATTAACTCATAGGAGTCTATAAAGTGCTCATTATCGAGCATAGAAATTACATGAGATGCAAACAGCTCATCTCCTCAAGCGAGGACGTTTGTGCTAGCAAACCTTTTTTTTTTCTTTTTTCTTTTTCTAGCCCTTTTCTTTTTTCTAGCACCGGAAGTCAAGCAATCACTGTAGGGAACCACCAGCACAATGCAGATTACTCTGTAAGCCAACCTGCCCAAAAAGCACTCCGTAGATCAGCCTAAGCACTACTAGCACAAGAACAAAATTCCTTGAAGAGAGTATAGGTCTGAGGTTGCAAGTCAGGAATCATCATCAGAAGTTGCATTTAAAGAGAATAAAGCCTCATTTTTTTCCTCTGTTGAGGCACTAAATTGAAATACAGTAAAAATACCAGGTTCTCCTATTCTCTTCAAGGAAAACAGCTATCAAAGAAACCTCAGGTCCACTTTATAATGGTAAGCAATCTTTCATCTTTTCATGATCTTTCTGCATTCTAAGTGAGAGGTAAGAAATCCCTTTGAAAACTGAGCAAGGATGAAAGGATAAGGAGTAAGATGTATTTGCAAATAACTCTGATTCATTATCATCTTCTCTGTCAAATTGTATTCAAGGATACATAAGAAAGTATTTTTTTAGCTGGACTGTGAAGAGCACCGGTATCTCACATCCTGACATCTCCATGGTGTAAGCAGAAAGGTGGAGAAATGTTCCACTTCCACAGTGTATTGAATAGCATTGCTGTCACATCTCAGCACTCAGATAAGAGCTGTCGTGCTTGTTATTTAGCTATCAAGCACATAACAAAATGTTTAAGATACACTTCATGTAATTAGTAGGTTTTTTTTAATCTTAGTCTTCAAGTTAAGACATTACATGTCTTCAAGTTTGTAACTGACTTATTTTAGTCCTGATTTCCAATGTTTCATTTATTTTGACATTTCTGTTTGCTAATTTAGTTGAATATAGCTGTAGTTTTAGCAGGTGCAACAAATATACTGCACTATCAATTCCTTGCAATATTGAGATGCTCCCTCACACATGGCACAAGTCCAAGTTTCCATAAATAAATACATTTTTAAAGGTGACTTTCTTTCAGCAGTTCAGTCTAAAGATAATGATTTTTGACTTCTGACACATAGAGTAAGACTCTTATATTCACTTTGCATGACTAAGTCTATTTAAAAGGTAAAAAGGTGCTTCTATTGCCTTTAAAAAACAATGGGGAATGAGAGGAAGTTATATATTTTCTAAACTTCTCCATAGTCAGTATCATGTCAAGGACACAAAGACATGAACTCCTGAGGTCAGCCTTAGGCTCAGTTCAGGAATGCTCCAAATCATTCATACAGAGATAAGGAACTCTTAAGGTCATCTCTGCTCACTACCCTCACCTGGCAATTAACATCAGGCAGGTTTCATATTTTAGAACAGAATGTGCACGTGCATCATACAGGCTGCTACAGAACTGCCAGTTTATCCTTTGACTTACGGTGACATCTTGTCAGAGATGTTAATAAATTGAGCTGCAGTTTCTTGTAGCAAAAGTTCATAAACCTCCAAAACAAATATATATCTGCAACTGGACAATGGTAATGTAATCCTTTCATTTGCAAATCAAAGCTACTCCAGGGCTCAGTACTTGTAGATAAATGCAGAAAAAATTACAGTTAAGCCTTCCTATATTCCAACAAATTAATAGGGGAAATATAGACATACATTTCAAACATGCCAAAAGGCAGTTCTAAAATAGAAGGATGAAAGAAAACGTTTTGCATTACCTTCTTTTTTTCTATAAAGAACTGAAGTTTTAGAATACAATATACATATTTACATTAATGGTGCCTATGCTAAAATAGCAAAATAATTCAACTCAAGAGCTGCCATTAAAATTAATTTGTTTGCTTATGCATCTGCCGCTGAATTTGCTTTCTCAGTATATTCGTCTGAATGGAGATGCTACAAAAGGGAAAAAAATAGATTTGTTTTCCTGGGGGCAGTGAACTTCTTTCTCAATCTTTATAAATGCTCCCGAAGAGCATATGAGTGCTCCTGGTATATATATTCTTGCCTGAGTGCACAGCTTTCTTCTCATTTCAGGAACCATTCCATAAATTCAGGAAGGGTAGGTGGATGTGGGCGTCCCTTTTGAAAACATCTTCAGATATGAATGGTATTTTTTCAAAAGCTTGAACTGTTACACCAAGATAGATGAGATGGGAGAGGCGTACAGCAGCACTTATGTTCCACGTGCACAGACATTTCTATCATGTGCAGGTATATGCAATAAATGTGTATATGCACATATATATCATCATACCTTTTAGTACTCATTCAGTGATAAAGTATATAATGATGACAAATTGTGGCTGGTAGCATCAGCGAGTGCAGAAGTGAAGAGGCAGCTTAAGAAATGCTATGAGTAACGTTTTATACCACAAATCAGTGAAAATCATTGTCTCTCAAGAAAGAATGTCACAGGAAAGCTTAAGAAAATGGATCAGCAATTACACATGGAAAAAAAAAAAAAGGAAAACTTTTGTGTCCTCACAGATTTCTGTGAAGATCTGACTCCCAGGAGAGTTCAGATCTCATTTTGGTATCCAAATGAGAGGCAGGCTTCTGCAAGAGCTCGATGCCTCACAGAACAGGAGCTGTTAAGACTTGAGCTATTTTGAAAACCTAGCAGCTGCTGTGTAGGCTGTGAATATGACATTATGGTCATTAGCTCCACGTCCAGCCTTACCTAACTTCCTTAACTGCATTTTAAGCAAGAATCCTAAACACTGAGAAATAGCTGTTTCTTCCACAGTAGACTTTCCCACTCGGTGCTTTCATTTTTACCGCGTTTGAGGAACTTTGGATTACCATTGTTATACACATGCAAACATTACTGCCAGGCATCTCTCCGCCTCCACATACAGCTGTGACCTTTTCAACATAATATTTAAGATAAAAAGATTGCGTTTTCTTTTTCCTGACTTAACAGTAAAGTTATCTCATTACTGGTACTATTAAAATTTTGAAGCAAAATAATGCCCAGCATTTGACTCAGGAGATGCACAGAGTTACACTAATGTAACCCCCGGTCACCATGAGCCACCTGTCCATCTCCAGGTACAACCTCAAGTCTATAATACATACAGGCATCTCTCATTACCCTTTATCACAGTTCTACTAGATATACTTGAAATGAAATACTAGGATTTAAAAAAACAATTTTAGCTATATTTCCAGTGGTAGCTCATCAGAACCACCTCTGACAGCTATTTTAGGATGGAAACAATTACTGCTCTGAGGTGACCCCCTCTAATTGCTGATGAGAGAGAAACAAGACCAAAACATGAGATTGAAACATGAACTTCAAAATGAATAAAAGCTAGGGAATGGAACTGCCAGCTTCCACCTCAAAGAATCATACCATTCTTCATTCCAAAACTGTTTATATTGCACTGTGCATTTAATCAAGTCCGTCACTCCTGAAATGTGGTCTGCGTACATTTGGATAAGCTGAGCTCTACACCATGGCAGATGATTTTTTCCTAAGAAACAGCAGTTCAGTAATGTTTCTGTTAAATGAAAACATGCAAGTAATCCTAAATTATGGTTTCCATTCCCATTCTGCCATCATGCTAACGCTGACCCTGTGAAAGCTACAGCTCCACATAGACCAAGGCACAGTGCCGAGCAGCTCTCACTCAAAGCAGCACTTCCAGCCCAGAAAACAACACCCCATGTGAGCAGAAATGTTATGGCAAAGAATGAGCGGTCCAGATTATGACTTCAAGCGTGACAAAAGAATCAGATCTCAGAAACACACTGGAGGGAGCTCACCGGTACACCTGAAATACACCAGTACTGCTATGCTTCACAAACCTGCCTGTAAAGGGGATAATAAAGATAAGCCAAGAAGCCTGGTTTACCTCTGGATTCCCAGATTGTGATCAATTAGTTATATCAAACTGGGTTACAATCCGTTCTGTGAAACCTCACAAGCTTGCAAGAATGTAAAGCCTGCTCTTTAGCTGATGTGTGTACCCCATGCACACACATACTTTTTGCTTCTGTATTTAACAAAGTCCTATGCACATAGATTGCCCCAAAAATACTGCCACATATTTATCTCCATGGTAATGACAACAGCTACAAAGAGCACAATAACACTATTTTGATAGAAAAAATTACCAGCTACAAAGTACTATTTTTCAACACAGTCATCACTATTTCCCCACATTCCCCTTCACTCCAACTTACCTAACTGAGGAATATTGCAACAAAAAGCCGAGTCATTTAGGCTACCCTGATTGAGATGCCTTTGGTCAGAAGAAAATCAAAAGTACAAACCACGTTGTGTGTTCAAACACAACTCTGGTTTCAGTTGAGTTCACTAAAGTCAGCTGTTCAGAAAATCCAGCTGCAGGACACCAAGCCAGGACAAGCAAGAGCTTTTCTGAAGGGGGGAAATCCCATTAAAAACATCTTTGGGAGGTGGAAGAGAAAGTGTATTTTATGCAAATCAGTCCAAAAAAGGCCATAACAAAATGATAATAATGACTGAAAAAAAACGGACTATGTAAGTAAGCATCAAGCAGGGGATTTATCTTCAAAAGACTTCATTTTCCAGTGATGGAAATAAAGACCCATGGGCAGAGACATTTACAGGTGCTCAATCAGTGCTGTGAACTGATTTTTTCCCCTCCAAGTTTTAGCAAAAATACCTGTCTATTCTACCTAATCGTTCCTAAAAAAAAAAAAAAAAAAATCATTTGTATTAGATGGATATCACCTATAAGTTTGAGCATTAAACTTAGCTTATGCAGCAGCACTGCATTAAAAAAGGCAAAATGAAACCAAGAAAATCTTAAATCTTTTCAAGTATGAACTGATAAAGTTCCTAAACATATCGTATTAGCACAGTTATCACCACCACTGGTCAACTGGATTCCTCACTGCAATTTAACATATCTTTTGAATTTAATTCCAGTTGTCACATAAATTGTTACGTACGTTCTGTAATTGTGCTTCTCTAATCAACTTTAGGTCCCAAATTGCATCGGTCTGGAAAGTTTCAAGCATTTAACCGTACACAGCCATGAACCAAACCCTTCGCAGAGACATAGAACATATTTGGTGCAGTGTAATTGCTGAAAGACAGCCTGCTCTTCCCTTGTTCAGGCATATGCAGTAACAAGCATCCTTTAAATTTTAAATAAAAGAACTTTTTGCAAGTGCTCCTCCATATGATGACAAAAAAGGAAAAAACTACCCTAGAACATTTGGAGAAAGAGTATGTATTTTAGCTAGAAAAAAATGGCTGAAATATGATTGGTTTTTATTTTAAATAATATTTGTGAGTTACCTTTAATAAAAAACAGTTAAAGATAAAGAAAACCAAGTCTGTTCCCAGCCTTAGAAACAGATAAGGAATAAGCCAAGTAGGAGTTAGCATCACCTATCCAGCAGGAAATAGCAAGGCATAAACAGCAGCAGTACTTATAAAGAAATGTTTAATCTGTTTCTTGACCCCATCTAAAAGAGACAAATATCACAATATCACGTGTGTACTAAGCAAATTTCAGTTCAGTTCCTCCATTAGGTAAGCCTTTCAGCTTCTCTGCGACAGCTCACTTTTTGAGAGCAGAAAAGGTCACCGAAGTGTATGTGACCATGACTCTACGACTAGATCCATCTACTATCCAAACATGTGTAGATTTAAACAAGTGCAGCAGATGGCAAGAAACAAACATTTCCCTCTATCCACTTCATTGCAATATTTACTTTGGCTCTTCACATCAGTATACGACTGATTGCACAGCCAGTGAAAGAAGAGTAGAATGCCCCGAAGTTAATTTAAACTCAGAGGAGTCATTTAGTAGTTAGTCAGTTTTCCACAGAAACTTTAGGGGAAAAAAAAAGATACAATTCTTCTCTGTTGACTATAAAAGCACATATAAGCAATACATGCTGGAATACAGATTCTTTTCTTATAGATAGAATTGAACTCATCTCCTTTATCAAAAGAGGACTATGGAACTACCTAGGAGTCTTCCAAATGCGAAGCAGTAACCCAAGTGTCAATTACTTTTCCAACAGTAGACAAATTGCTGGCACACTAATGCAATTCATGGGCAATAATTAGATAACACGACTACAGAGTGTACCAGGTGACAGAGCTTCTGAGATAATAGAATCTAGTGTCCTACTTCTTAAATATTAACATCATTCCATCTCAGTCACTCGGTTTATGGTAATTTTGAAAGGGCAAAGTAAATTCCTTTTATTGCTAATAATCTCATGCTTCTCCAGCATTAGCTTTGAAGGTTAGCAATTTAAGGGGTCAAAGCTTAATTACATTTTACATTTTATTTACTTTCTTTTTTTCTTTTTTTTTTTTTAATCTCTCCTCCTTGAAGTCTTTTTGTTATAAATATTCAAATGCACTACATGAAAAAACTAAGATCTGAGTTCACTATGCTCAAAACAATGAAGGCAGTTTCATCACTACTCAAGCAAGGGTACAATCTATTTTTTATACTTATCTAGAAATTAGAAATTCCCAACCTGTTCCTACAATTGCATTTATTATAATTGCATCCAGCTATAAGTGGTTTGGTTAAGTGTATGTTAGATAAGTTGCCATGCAATACATCCAAAATTCCACAATGGGTGCATTCAAAAGGCTTTCCACGATTTTTCCATACAGAACCAATCTCCTTGCCCTAAGTACAAGTGCCCACAGCTCCAGATTTCTCTATTTCAGAAATGTAAGAACACTCATTTCCCTTTAACTCCACTTATCAGATGTCAGAAATTGGGTGGACAAAGAAATACATTTCCATGAAGTTTCTGTAGTTCTGGGCTCCTGACTTCATTTCCATCACGAAAGCTGATATCTACTGACAGGCAGAAATCTCTCTGCCCTGATCATAAAAACCAACTGCACGACAAGCAGGTAATTCATCCTGAACAACGCTTAGCTTCTCTACTGAGACCCCAGCACAAACACAAGTTTCATTCTGTTCATTTGTTTTTGAAGTTTTCAAGCAGATAAAGACTATTCATAGTACAGACTACTATAAACTGTGTGTTCAAATACACACTCTTTCCACCTTAATCTTAAGAAAAGCTTAGATCACTTCATTAAGAAGTGACCAATCTGATTAACTTCCAGAAAAATTGCAGTTTTGGTTCTTGAGGCACAGAAATTCTGTTTGGAAAATATTCAGCTTGAAAATCATGGAATATTGGTTTCCTACATTCTGTGGAACGTGTAAAGACAATTAAAAAAAATATACCAAACTTTGGATACACTCAGCCTACAAAACCATCCATGCATCACTATTGTACCTGCTTAAGACACCAGGTACACGGTTCGAACATGTTGAGCATCACTTGTTACATACATATGTATACACACATACATATCTGGTCATAATGATTATTCTTCTCATTTTCTCTTAGTAAGTAGTTTTATCTCAGCCCACAAGTTGTGTTTTGCTGTCTTTTTTCCCCCTATTCTGTCCCCCATCCCACTGGGAATGGGAGAGGGAAGAAGCAAACGACTGTGCACTGCTTACACCTGCAAGCTTAAACCACAACATTATCTAAGTAAATATTTTTCATATTTGAGAGAAGATCAGAAGGAAATCAGAAGTGAAGCAAGAAAAACAAGTTCACCGTATAGCTGCCAACAAGACAAAAGGACTGAAGCCATAAAACAGAATGTGCTGAATCAGAAACTCATCTTTTCTGCCTACTTTGGGGTGAATAGGGTACGGTAGGGCAGAAACAATTTCTGCTTTGCCCTTGGCGTGGCACAAAAACAGCCTAACAACCTGCACACAGTTTCACAGGGCACAATCATTTTTATTATGCCTCATTTTTGTTCTGTAAAGCTTTCAATACAAGGCTTCTCTTTTCTTTGCAACATTCTTTCTCAACATCAATATATATTTATTCATTTTCAACTTTCTTTATCGTATAAATTGCTAGCACAAGTGTTATGATCTGACCCATAAAGTTACACTTACTACTGGTGCTATGCCTTGGGTAATCTTTATCACGATTATTAGCATTTCTTTTTTATCAATACCATCACACTCCAACCAAGATCAAAGTCCCAGGGTCAGCAGAACACAGCAGCAATTTAAGAGAGCCCTGTACTGACCACAGAGGCGAAGCAGCACGATTTACTGCTTTACGAAGTGGAGAATTCTGATGCAGCAATCAAGCAATCTTGCCCGAGGAAACCAGGGATGCTTTTAGAGATTAGATTGAGATCTATAATCCTTGACACCTAGTTAAGTACTCAGAAGACAGGATTGTGGCAAATACTGGATCTCTTCACCTTAACTTTAAGGTATTATCTATTGAAATGAAATGGATATGAATTTACATTTTGCTAGCTGACCTGGACTCTTGACTTTTATTACAATTCTACAGCTGAATAAAACAAAAACACAACACGGCATCATTTAACAAATGCGGTTCAGTTACAATATTCATTTTTATCCTACAAAACTTCCCAGCCACTGGTATCAACCCTCAAGTTAGAACCATCTGCTGTACTAAAATGGAAATTCCAGCAGATACGATGCAGAGTATTTACAGTGAAGTTTTTGTGAAACCTACTAGCTGGACTTAATCCTTGACATTTTGGAATATGGGATTAGAACTATCTGTAATTACTTTCCCATGAGATGTAATGCTGGTCAGGTGGCAGTAGAAAAGGGAAATGCGAGCATTCACTGATAAGAAACCAAAATCGCATTCTTATTACTTTTAGCCCATCTTTTCTTTAGTATAGGTCATCTCCAAATTCATACATGTCTTAGTGATGGAAATTCATCCTCTAGTTAGCAAACTAAAAAAGATATTTTGTACATAAAACACACTTGCACATTCTCAAATAACTGCATATTAAAGAAAGCATACCGATCACCAGCTGGGAACAGTGCAGTCTCTATCACCAGTATAACATAAACAAGTTTTCCTGACAAAAACTGTCTAAATAAGCACAAAAATGTTAATCTGAATGAGACTTCATACACACTTTTCATCATAATATTTTCTATTAGCTTCCTTCCTCATCGTGTCAGAATTAATATAGGAAGGTTCAAAGATCAATAGCATTTAATTTTAAACAGCTCTGGCTCAACTCTTTCCTAAGAAGTAAATAAAGAAAACCCAAACAACTTTCTGAAGTATTATCAAGCACCAATACTCCTCTACTTCTAATCACTGAGTGCAGAAAACAAAGAAAATCTACATTAGAGGCCAAGAACACACATGACAGGGGGGGTTTTTTGGGAGGAGGGGGGAAGAATTTTACACCTGGGTGTATGTGCATATGTACAGGTCTGAATATATACACAAATACCATCATATATTTGGTAAGAGTTCTTCATTCAAGTTTTATACTTAAACACAAAATCCCTGCCACTTCCCAGGCATTTGATGTTGCCGTTCATCATTTCAGTCTACAGGGTAGGTAGCTAGGTAGGTGGGTCAGCCATGAGATCCCAGGACAAATACTACTTTAACTATGGAGCTTTATTGCCAAATACCATGACTTCAGTTTTGCTCCCTGGTCCCATGTCAGAGAACTGAGCTACAGGTTATCATTTTTCTTTTTATTTCAGCAACAAAAAACCTCTGTTTTCGTGTCACTCAAATCCAGTGCAGTATTAACAACCTGATGTCAGGTTTTAAGAATACAGTGGCTACCCAGCACGTTGAGATTTCTTAATTCCTCAGTTCAGACAACATCTAGATCCAGAAATCTTTCTAAAAAAATCATGACCTATGAGTCATATAGCAGCACTTCAGAAAAAACGCACTGTAAATAAGAGCTATAATGGAATAATTTGAATTAGACTATATAGCCACGTCCATTTGCAAGATAACAAAACCAGATGGGGACATTTAATTTGCTTTGACTTAGCTTTGGCATTCTCTGAAAAATTCTTGTACAAATCACCTCAATATTCACTAAATGTTTTGTATAGGAAAGGACATGTTGGCATACAACACATTAATCTTCATATGTCCATTCCAATTTTCCTGTGCCAATATACACAATAAGCTCATAATGATAGAGGTTGCAACTTCCCAGCTCATAATTTATTTCTGGCAAGGGAATAAGTCAAAACTATTGGTGAAAAGAGTTCGTGTCATCATGAATTAGATTGTAAAGATTTTCTTTCCTCCCAGAAGCATTTTTACCACAAAGGCCAAGAGATATGGGAAAAAAACAAATCTGCCAGTCAAGATGCCCAGAGACTAAACAGCTGGTGTGGTGACATCTGAATGGAAATAGAAAAATGAATTAAACCTGGGGACAAATAACCGCATGCATCAGTAAAGGTTAGGGGCCAACCTGCTGGAGAGGAGCTCTGCGGAGAAGGACCTCGAGGTCCAGGTAGACAACAGGCTGGCCATGAGCCATCAGTGTGCCCTTGTGAACAAGAAGGCCAGTGGTACCCTTGGGTGCATTAAAAGGAACATTGCCAGCAAGTCTTGAGAGGCAATCCTCCCCCTCTACTCTGCCATGGTAAGGTCACATTTAGAATACTGCCCAGTTCAAAAAAGAGGCATTTCCTACAAGGAGTCCAGCAGAGGGCCACAAAGATGATCAAGGTCCTGGAGCATCTCCCTTACAATGAAAGGCTGAGTAACCTGGATCTATACAGCCTGGGGAAAAGAAGACCAAGAGGGGGATTCGATAAATGTTTATTTATGTCTAAAAGGTGGTAGGAAGCAAATGGATGAAGCCACGCACTTCTTCACTGTGCACAGCGATAAGACAAGGAGCAACAGCCTAAAACTTGAACATACAAGGTTCCATACAAGCAAGCAAAAGAACTTCTTTATGGTAAGGGTGATGAGCACTGGAAAAGGTTGCTCAGAGAGGTTGTGGAGTCTCCTTCTGTGGAGATTATTCAAGACCCATGTGGATGCCTACCTGTATAAGCTATTTTAGGGAATCTGCTTTAGCAGGAAGTTTGGACTTGATCTCCTGAGGTCCCTTCCAACCTCTGCAATTCTGTGATTCTGTGAAGACATTTTAGGCATATTTTAAAATGTCTGTGCACATAGAATTGCTAAGGCTTGGAAAATACCTGTAAGATCATCCAGTCCTATATGCATTTAAACACATAGAGCTGCAAGACTAAATCCTAAACATTTATTTATTTTTTTTTTTTTAAGAAATTTACAAAATGTAAAGATTTTCAGATAGTTTCAAGTACATCCTACTCTAGGAGAAAGTTGAGCTACAATTCAGAACTTGATTTTTAATTGCTAATACACTATTTTTTTTTTAAATATGGGAACTTAAAAAAATCGATTTTGAAACGGAAGGTTTTCCTTTCCTTTTCAAAGGCATTTTAAATAGAACAGGATTACTATTAGCACAATTACAATGTGCAGATGTCAACCAAAGGAATTTGACTCATCTTCTATAGGATGCTGACCTCCAGGTAGAAAACTGATATAAGTTTTAATTCATCTTTTATTCTACACATTATCTCATATCTTTTAAATGCTTAAAAATAAATAGCCCTAAAAACAAGCTAGTAGGTACACTGTTAATATTTTATGCTCTGAAGATTAGCCATGTGTAAAATAGGTGTATGTTCACCTAATTGGTCTACAGTACTTCGCTACATGGTTAAATGCATGATTTCCTCTAATAGAATGCCAGTGTGGCCTACATCACATTTTCTACTTCATAAAGATCAAATGAGCTGTGACCACAGCCTCCCTAACTTAATGGAAAGTTCACTCAGTGACTTCTGAGTTTAAATTTTGTGTTTCTACTATGAATCAATAGATTTAAAGCACATTAATTGATCCCTTCAAAAGATCTAATCCCAAGAGGCCAAAAAGTAGATCTAACTCAGATTTATCACTTTTATAGCACGTTCAACTAAAGGTCATCAATCTTTGTAACATTGCAATGAATTTGAATTAACACACAATGCAAATCATACAGCTACCTATGTTTTCATGTATCCTTGTAGGTATGTGGCTGCAGCTTTTATATTTCGCTTTGTCAAGTGTTGAAAGTAATCACTAACAAGTTATGAAGTTTCCCTAAACAGTCTTTTACTGCTCAGACTATTTGCTGCAACTTTACTTTTACTGAGAAATAGAGAAAATCCACTTCCGTAAACATACATACGAAGAACAATGGAGAACACCTGCCAACAACTCTTGGCAGGGATATAAGTTTTTAATCTTTGCAGTCAGATATTATCCGTCAAAAAGACAAGTAATGTAAAGAATGTATCCTTACGTTAACAAAAAGCAAATAAATTCAGAAAGACACCCAAGAAAATGAAATGTAACTCGCAAATTTCTATTTCAGAAGTTCCTACTAGAAGCACAAAAGCAAATAAAGCACATGCCTGAATTGTCAGATACATCCAAAATCACTGACTGAGAAAGTAAAGTGGGACAGAGGGTGGAGAATGAATAGGAAAACAGAAAGGAAATAGAAGTCTGAGACAGATTATTTTCCTCTTGCTTCTGCCTTTCATCCAGTGAACAATTCCATACTAACTGAAGATGATTTGAGCTTTTGAAAACGGCTGCCTTCTAACAAGATGTCAAACATTTCTGGATCTACGTATTTTTTTCCTCCAAACTACCTCGATTTTACAGGAAAATGAGATGAAATGAAATGAAAATCAAGGAGCAGCTTATCTACAGATTCCCAGTTTGGCCACCAGCTCATGAAATATTCCATATGGAGAAGGAAAGACTTAGAATTATTCAAAACTCAGATTAAAACTTCATCAAAAGCTACAATAGGACTTAAACCTAGAGGCTGAATCCAGAAAATAAGGACTAAAGATACGTGGTATGACTGACAGATTAACAGATTCCAAAGGCATCTTGACAAATTAAACAGGAACTAATGAATAAATGTATGTGAATTTTGTTAATGAACAAACTAAGACTGGGAATTTGAATTAGCAGCCAACAAAGAATCAAGCTAAAGGTTCTGAAAGCATAAGAGGTTCTCTCAGAATCAGCAGTTTTGGGGAAACCTTTGATACTCAACTCAAGAGACTGACAGTTATAGTTTGGTACGCTAGCAAATAGAAAACACCAAGTAGAAAAAACATGGAGAATCAAAACAGTAAAACCCCAGGTGAATATCATCTGAGATCAAGACTAGTAGGTTTGTGCTCTAAAGAAAGAGCACTGATGGTTTTCTTCCATTTCCTTTTTAAAGTAAAATGATTATAACAAAAATTTACATTTTGAAGGCATTATCTTCTTTCAAAAGGAAGGAGAAACAACGGTTAAGAAAGGTAAGAAGACATTTCTATACCTTGTTAGGAAACAACAAACTTTATGGGAAATCTACTTATTTCAAAGCGCAAAACCTAAAATGTGATCCGAATGCACTCATCTAAATGCAAAATCCAAACTAGAGAAAAATCAATGTTTCCCATTTGTAAAAAAAAAAAAAAAGCACAAATCAAACATTGTTAATATGATATATAAGCACAACATAAACTATTTACACTATGTACATTACAGGAAAATTGCTTTAATAAATTCTATTATCCTGAAAAATGTTGCAAACAACACACTGACATCAGAAAAGTGAAAATGATAGTGCTGACATTATTCATACTATATGCTGCCTCACAGTGACTCCAAGATTCCCACTACAGGCAGCTACTTCAGTCCTGGTTTGGCCTCTTGAAATTTAGTTCTGTTCTACATCCATTGCATAACACAGGTACGTGTCATGCTATTTCTTACACTGTTGCCCCCATCCACTACATATGACAATACTTTTGTATTCAAAATTTAAACTGTTGCATGGTTTAGATGAAATACCATGAATTCCTGACAATGCAAAACAGGAGCACAACATCACTTACAATAAAGATGAAATCTAACACGAATGTTTCAGTGTATTAGACTGATAAATTCAAGCCACTACATCTTTCTCCCTGCCTTCAAAAACACAGTCTGTATGAAGTGCCTAACGTTGTTTTGGCAATCAAATTACCAACTAATACAAAGAGACGTTTTATGTTCCATTATGATCAGTCCAAATAGACACACCTCGTGTCTGAGTCAGAACGCTGAAAAATACTTCTTCCATTTAATAATTTTCAAGAGCAGATATAGAATGAATAATAACTGAAGACAGTGCACAAATACCTGCATCATGAAAATTATCACTGCAAACGTATCTTCCTGGCAATATCAAAATAGTAAATTGATAGGCAAGGGTTTGCTGAAAGATATTTTTTCCCCCCTAAGGACTTTTTCCTCCCCAAAGGTAGAATAATGTGTGTAACAAAATGAAGCAACTCTGCTGCCCGTGTTGTTTTTCAGCTAGAAATTCAAGAGTCACCACATTTATTCTTCATGAACATTCCTGAAGAAAAAAAAGTCTCTCAACATTTATTGTCCAGAATTAGGTATTTGAGGGCTACATTTTCAACACTACTTTTAAAAAAATATTTCAGAACATTCATTCCACTTATCAAAATAGCCTCATCTACTCAAACACTTATTTTGTACCATCATTAAAAAATGCACCGCAAATTGTAATGTAAATAATCCAGCTGCCAGTGAAATACAGTGCCCTGGTTTCAGCCAAGGCAGTGTCAACATTCACACAGATGTTTTGGTTGCTGCTGAGCAGTGGGAGCCCACACGGGGTCAGGCTGTGCCGCTCAGTGGGGAAGTTGCACTGCCTTTATGGTGCAGGAATGTGCACTAAATCACAGCACGCAGAAGGCCAACAGCCTGGGGGTCACTGGCTTTGGTCAGAGGGTGGTGGCTGGCAGGTGGTGAGTAATTGTATTGCATTGATATACACACACACACACTGCTGAATATAATAGTCACACATGACTTACATCACATTTTTTTTTTTAATTGTTAATTCTAAACCTTTCAGTTAGTGAATATGAGCGAGGCAGCTCATACTCCCTACTAAAATAAATGCAATTACCTGTACACATATTTATAAACCCTACCAAGATAAACACAACTGCAGAATAACTGAAGGAAGGATCTGTGAGATCAGCCAGTCTTCCCTCTTGCTCAGATCAGAGTTGCCTTCAAAATAAGACTGTTACTCCTGGTTTTGTCTGGTCCCTTCCTGTCTTCAGCATCTCCAAACACAGAAGACCCACAGCTTTTCTGAGAAACCTGCTCCAGTACCAAACTAGTCTCAATGTGATCATTTGTTTTCCTGCTTACAATGAGCATTTGCCTTGGGGCCACTTGCAGCCATTGCTTCCTGTTGTTTTGCTGTGCTGGAAGTCCTCAACTACTGCTCTCTCTAATCCCCTCCACGCAGTAGCTGACAGCAGTGCTCACCCACTACCTCTACTGACTCCAGCCTCCAGTCAACACTTGTCTTGCACTGGAAGGACCAACCTGATCATGCCCTCAACAGTATCAATAAAAAGGCAGTTGTAAGAATTACATCTCTCTTAAAATCCTACAAGGGAATCATTTTGTAGTTGTTAATGGCAGCAACATGGATTTACCTGGCAAGGTTTGCGTAGGTGAGCTGGAGGGGCTACAGTGGAGCAGGCTGTGCCCTTGCAGCCCCTGGGCACAACACAGAACAGATCTCCACATGCAGCCATGGAGGGGCCTACAGTGCAGCAGCAACATACGTGGCCCGAAGGAGTTTCAGCCCATGGAGAGCCCCTGCTGGAGCAGGCCCTGTACAAATTAGCCCATGCAGCACTGGGATTCCTGGAAGGAGCTTAGTGCATCTCAGGACCTCTGACAATGTCTACATTTTTGTTCAGTTATTAATATAAACTGTTTAGACTACAGAATGTACACGTACAACCCTGGATTTCAGCTTCAACTGCAATTCAACTGTTCTGAAGATTTACTGAAAAGAAGCACTGAAAGATCTCTCTTGTTGATCCCGCCACCAGGTGGTACCCCTACCTTTAGCCTTATAGGTTTTATAATCACGCTTAACGGTCCCACCTTAATTACTGGAACTGGCTAGGGATGGTGAGTAGCTAAAGGACAAAGCAGTGACTGTGAAGGACATTTCTAATCTTACCACAAGTTCCTTTGAAAAAAGAAATACATCTATCTCCACCCCAGTCATTAGTCAGATATAAACAGCTATTTGGCTTGACATGGTTCTGTGCCCTATTATCACAGTCTATGCTCTCGCTTTATGCAGTTTATCAGAAGATGGATGACGGCCCACTACTAACTCCAGTTAATGGCATTAGACACCTTTCCAAACAATATGCGCATGGTAAAGGTATCTACTTTTGAACAGGGAATGATTCACTCTATTAGCCTTGCGTATGAGAAACAAATGTTCAGGGAGGAACTTTCCTAACAAGGAAAATAAAACTATATCTCTTCATGCAACTCTCATAAGGGCCACTATGTGTAAAGCTTTTGTATCTTCTTGATTTTGGGACCATTCTTTTCAAAGAAAATACAACATAGATCATTGTCTCCCATTATCACAGAATGGCCTGGGTTGAAAAGGACCACAATGATCATCTACTTTCAACCTCCCTGCTACGCGCAGGGTCGCCAACCACCAGACCAGGCTGCCTGGAGCCACATCCAGCCTGGCCTTTAATATATTAGATATATTTTCCACTCCTATCTCATTTCGAGGATGTTTTTCTTGTTCCAGTCCTTTCATTTTTCAGTTTTCACAGAATTTTATCAAGTGTTAAATAACTATTTCACAGCAATTTTACATATTTTTAGTTATTACTCACTGTTGTTTAAAACTATTCAGTAATAGTTATGTTTAACATAAACAAGAAATTACATTATCCATGTTTATTGCTATCTTGGAACTGATGAATATTTGCATTTCAAGTATTTAACCTCATTTTTATGCTGAAGATTGTGTCGTTCCACATAATTTTCTGAATTAATCTCTATTATATGTTTAAGGTATTACCTTTTTGCACTGAAATACCACTTTTTCAAATTCAAACTTATGATCCCAAAATTCAGCCATCTACAGCTGCACAAGCCTTCCTTCATTTCTATAGCATTAATAAGGGGAATGCATCTACACAGTCCCATTATTTACAACCGCTAAATCCTAAGGAATTTCAATGAGGTGTTAAAGCAACTAAGTTACATAAAACACTCTGATTATTTGCAAAGGATTAATAAATGAAATTTTAGCAGGAAACATATATGCCAATAAAATACAGAGTCAATGCACAGAAAGCACTCCTCCATTTTTATCCTTTCAGTGCTCATTTACCAACTACTACTACTATACCTATATATGTGGCACTCCATGCCGTGCTGCCAGCCAGCCACATTCAGGGCACAGCAGCAGTCCCTCCAGCATTCACAGTGGCTTCGCTTCTCAGAGCTCCAGAAGAGGAGCTTACTACATGAGAACTGTTTGTTGATCTGTAGAACCAATTAACCAATACAAGGCAACTAAAGATTCCCATCCTCTGCAGGACTGTTAGTATTCCTGAGGGTATACAATGTGTAATCATTCATTTTTATTTTAAATTTATCAAGTAAACTAAAGTAAAAAATTAGAGTAAAATTTCATTTTGATGCAAATAAAATCAATGCATCTATTTTCATGATCACAGCGTGTTTCAGAAATGACCCATCAAAACAATAAGAAAATAAAGCAGTTTGTCAGAGATGAAAAGGCACAGTAAAACTGGTCATGTTTGTATACATCTCTGCATAACTAAGACATCACAAAGCAACTGTGATTCAGTGTGTAGAATATAATGGAGATTTCCCATACCGTGGCAACAAATCCACAAGGTCAATTTAAGTGGCACTGGAAGAGCATGCCTTTTAAACCTCTAAATAAAGATATTCAGAAGCTCATGTAATTGCCTGGACTCTCTGGAGTCACTTCAGAAAACAAATTCTGTCAAAGGGTTTTCTCTCAATGAGAGGCCATCTTAAAGACTTAACAGAGGAAGACAGCAAGTCCATTAGATCAAGTGACCAAATCCGCCATCAGTCTGACATTTAAATGCACAAGAAAAAAGGTGTCAGAAAATTAACAAGCCCTTAACTGGGCAAAGTCTGGGACCTAACAGCAAGAAGGCATGAGATGAAATTGGATATCAACCTACCTATTAGCAGTAACACTGTCTTGGCATGTAACACCGAGTAAGAGAGGATAGATGTAGCAAGTAGAACACAAGCTCAAGTAATCTGTCTAGAAAGTCATTGAAAAAAAAGCAAGTCCTGTAATTCTAGTAAGCATTGGGAAACAAGTTCATTAAGCTTCTAACCCACAGAAGGAGGGGGTGGGCATTACAATACCCATTTCTTGCCAACAATGCACCATCTTACCAAGCATTACAATTTTATAATGGCAAGCACACCCACGCACTAAAGCATATAGTATAAAGAAATATACATTGTATGGCTGCCTTTCTTATCTTCACATTCTTTTTCATGAGACCTCTTTCTTCCCACCCCTGAGATCTCAAATCCCATATCTAAGTTACAATAAAAATGAAGGATGCAATGCAGGCAGCACTTGCAATAACAAACCAGACAAAATCCTGTCCTACAAAACACCGCATTTCTAAAACTCACAAAATAAGACTATAAACGGATATTACAAGAGAGGCACTGAAGTCAGACCCAGGGTAACATTCTCCACAGGGACTATTAACAATTAATTCAGGACAAACTAACTGACTTAATTCTGATATATTGCACCATCTGCAGAGTATAGGTTATAATTGATAGGCCAGCTGGATGTGGAATACGGTACAGGATGTGAAATATTGTGCTGTATTTATTAGTCATTATTACTTTGTAAGTGGTTCCTTTCTATTAAAGTTTAAAGTGTCCTTTTCACTAAATAGACTTTATTTTTTACTTCTTTGTTAACTAACGCACCAGGAAACACGCCACAAACATCAGCGCATAAATCTGCTGTTTATTCCAAAATCTGGGCAACTTTGCAAAACTCTTAAGGGTATTTTATACTACATACATTTCAATAGTTGGTCAGAAGCACCTGATTCCTGGCACAGGCTCCCTCCTGTTCCGAGTAACCAAGCCAAAAGGTAAGCAAGGTATTCACAATGTGTGTTATTCTGCTCTACTTTGTAAGTACTCTCATTAGGAAATATACCTAATTTCTCTGAAACACTTGAGCGTGTAATTATAAAGCAAAAAATACATTTTGTCTTTATTGTGATCTGACACAAATCACTATTACTTCAAGTAGGAATTAAGTTACTGTAACAAATGATTTTATTAGTGAATTTATACCTTTACTTTCATTTGTACTTGTTAAAACTTAAGAGGACAAAGAGGACAGTAAATAGAAACTATGAAATCCTGACTCACTGATTCCAAGGCAGAAAAACCATCTTTTAATGCACACAAATGGTTGTGTGCATTAAAACGAGCCCTAGGCTTAAATTTATCTTACCAGAAAATGTCCAAAATATCACTCAAAGATGCACTTCATTACGTTGCTTGTTAGCCACTACGTACCACCTCAGTAACCCAAAACATCTGAAATCATTCGTGTCCTCCCTAAGAGATCAATATTTCACCTGAATTCTTTTGTGCAGAAAAACTGAATCATTTTTAAGTAACGTGGTTTTCAAATTAAAACCAAGAATGAGCTTAACAGTATTTTGTAAGTGTTTCTCCAGTGATTTAAACGTTTTAAACATTTATGTTTTAAACATGTTATAGGCGAAACTTGAAACTTATTTCCTGAACTATACTGCAGATCATCACTGCAGTTACATCAGTGCCAGAACAGTCACTATTAAGCTTCCAGTGGCCTGAATTCTCCCACTTTCCATGAGCAAACTTTTGATCATCAGTTAAACTTACTACATGAGTCATTGCTTCATGCTCTGCACAAAGCAGGACACAGAAGTACTTACATAAACTCACACACGTACAAGCTCTTAAGCCTACATTTAAGTTTGAAATACGTATTCCAATAACTGTTTTCTCATTCTCTTTCTAAAGAGAGTGAATACAAGAAAATTAACACAAACAATTACTTTTCCTTGATTCCTGTGGATTTCCTGTGGTTTACTGCAAAGAAGTTAATCAATAAACAGTACTCACACTTCGAAGGGGCCACAATACCATATGTTACACTCTTGTCTCATACAATAGATCCAAATTAAGTCCAAGATAAGGGGCTCCATGAGCAGGAAATCAAGTGCACAATTTCTGCTTTTATTCTCACCTTCTGATCTGCTCATCAGCCAGCAATAAATGCTATGAGCAATATGCCACAAATACAATGTTTAGATTAAAGGTATACAACCTAGCTCTTCCAATAAATAACTCAAAGTATCCACACAGGAAAAAAAAAGCTTATTTAGAAATGCTATTGTGTGTTATCTCAAATTTTTGTCAAATGTTTTCACAAAGCATTTACTCCCACTGCGCTGTATGTCAGGTATGGAGCAGGATAAATAGAAATACTTCAAAATTAAAATCATAAAACCAGTTGATATGTAGGAAGGCAGTTGAAAAAATGAAAGGTGACAAAATGCCATACGCAAATCAAATTTTTACTATAAAAGGGTAAAAGAAACTCCAAATAAATATATACACACAATTTCTTGCTTATTTAAAAGCAAACAAAGCCAACAGACAGTAGAAAACTTGGTTGCTCAAACTTTCAGACTACTAGAATTCACAAATATTCTAGAGTATGCATATACAGCATTCAGTAAAAATCTCAGCAATTTACAATGCTTTATGATAAACCTTTCTTTACAAAGCTGAAAACAATTCCCACAGATAAGTACCTTTACAAACAGACACCTCAGATGAGTACAGATGCACACTGTACTCCACGTAATCTTGTCTTATTAAGAGGGAAGCACTAGAAAAGATTGTGAAACAAAGCAGAAGAAAGAGGGAAGACTTCTAGCCAAAGTTAAGAGAAAAACATACAGGAGTCTTAAGAGTTGAAGAAAAAGCCAGTGCAAAAGTAGGATGCAACTTCATCTACTGCAAAGACCATTACATAATTTATTGCAATTTCTACTAATGGTAGATAAATAGTAGATAAAAAGTTTCACAGAAAAAAAAATACCAACTACACATAAATGTAAATCTTCATTTACACATCCAGAATTGCTCCCACATCTCCGTTCATTGCCAGTTAGAATTGCTCTATTGGCTCAGAATTTTTTTCTATTCCATGGAATTCCATTCCTGTCTCAGCAGTTTCAGGTGAGATGTCATAGTCAAAACATAACTCCTTAATCCCTACATAGAAAAAAGTTGTGGTGGCAAAGTACCCAAAACCCCTTCTCTCAGCATATAAAAACCATTTATTACCTAAAGAGAACAGAGGAATTTTTCTTTATGTCAACAATTTTCAATAGATCACTTCAATATTGAAGTGGGCACATAAAGCCCCATTCCCCACACTGCAAATGCAGACCAAGTAACAGAACCGAAGGGTCTGACCTGAGCCTCAGGTTGCTTCATTACCACAGAGCCTACCTGCAAAGAGCTTAACAAAAGCAACCTATTCCTGTGAGTCAGGAGCTTCAGTAACACAGAACTTGTGAGCCTATGAGGAGCGTTTTGTGCATCCCCCATTTCAGTGTCACCACTGCCCTTCTTCATGAGGCCCAGAGGGACTCACAGGACTTCCAAGCCCTATGGGTTTTCAAACCATATCTGTTGATACAGTTTCCACTGCATGTAACTAGGGGAATTTTCAGGTTAGATAACTTGGCAAATCATCTTTGGATACCCGTTCTGGACTAAGGCAGGGATGAATAGAGGACAGAGGAAAAAAGTGACAGAAAGGCTCAGTAGAAAACAAAGGACAATTTTGGGCGGGAAGGTGAACAATACGACAAAATAGAGAGCAGAACTCATCCAGCTGAAAATAACACTTTATTTTAAGAGACCCTGGGCTATGTCTTGGCTCAGTTATATCTGCAGGACATATCATATCTCACAAGTTTTCCTGCAGTAGCCTTTTGATGAGGTGGCACAGTAATAAATGAGGAGATAATTTGATGTGCTGAACTGTTATTGCTATCCAGGAATGAAAGGATTTTCAGCTCCCTGGCTGTGTCTGCAGTACCGACAGCTGGAGGGGGGTGGAGAGCTCTCCCAGCAAAATGAGAGGTATGGATTTCTCATATCAGAACCTTCAGCAATAAAAGAGAGCAGCACACAGAGCGAGCAAGAACTAAAGCATCATTACAAACTGAGTTCCTTAAGTTGTGTTACCATCCTAAAAAAAAAAAGCAGTACAGATCCATGCACACTTTCCACAAGTGCTTCTGAATCACTGAAAAAGGCAAATGCTAAAAGCCAAGCCTTGCAGGTGCCAGCAGTGGAAATCAGCAGAGCTCCCCCAAACCAGGGGCTGCTTCATCTAACCACAGTCACCCCATCGTTGGTTTTTTACCTTTTTTTTTAATATAGAGATATATTTTTCTTGTATGTGCAATTTGATAAGTTTCTGAGAAGAAATAACTGAAGATAACCGCTTACTTTTACTGTAGGCTCCCATACTGCATGCCCTGATCTGGAGCTCTGTGAGGGGGGCCAGGCCTGCTCCATGCCGGACATGGCCGCGTCCAGCACAGGGCACAGCTGGGCCCCTCAGTGACACCCACAGTGCCTCCAGGAAGCAGATTCCATAGGGAGGTGAGGGAGCAGAGTAAGAACCAGCAGAGGAGCACCAAGGTGAGAGGAGAAGTTCCCCAAGCACCAGAGCAGACACTCACTGAAGCTGTAAGGGCACAGCAGCACAGCCCCAAAGCTTCTATGCCACCAGGGCAGGGAGCAAAGGCCACCATCCAGTTCTTTTTTGACAGTAAATTAATCATCATTAAGTCGCATGTTTGGGCCACCATAGTAACGGGTCAGTGATCAAGTCTACACTCTACCCAGTGCTCTCATCCCACTTCTCCCTCCCCTGCCCCACAGAGGTGTGGGCACCAGGCAGCTTCGGCAGGGCTGACCACCACCCCTGCTTACTGTCCTGTAAATACTACCCAAATGTACATTTCTTTTTGCCATATTATTCTCACTATAAACTTAGGCTGCCTTTAGAAAAATAAAACAATACAAAGGAATGTGAAATGTTGTCACATAATAAAAGAACACACACAGTGACTGTTACCATACATGTATGGGATGATGCTAGTTTACAGCTGCATTGTCTGACATCTCTTCCACAGAGCCTGCCCCCAAATGCTTGTCATTTCCTGTGCTAGAGGTTGGTAAATAACAGTACCCAAGCTTTTACATGTGCGTCCCCTTGTAAGCTGCCTTTGGCAGCAAGTACTGCCAGGTTTAAAGAACCCTGTGATCCTCATTTGCTTCCATGCTTCCTACAAATGCTTCAGTCTAAGCTACTTAAACTCTTAACATTTTGTCTAAAAACATACAGTGACCTCCTCAATAACATGCAAACTACAGGTATGAGAAAGGCAGTATGGTTGGTTTCGTTTTGATTTTTGTGTTTTTCTTTGTTTTGTTTTTCTAACTGATTCTGCAGACACCCCAGTACTATAGATGACTGCAGGATCTACGTGGGAATTAAATTCAGCAGGCTTAATTACTCTCTTGTACTACGTCATCATACTTCAGTTCCTCTTCTACAAGCAAGTACTTCACAAAACTAGATCCAGTAGATGGCACAATTGTTGTTTTTATGCACTTTCAAAAACTACTAATAGGATTTGTTTAACTTGAAAAGTGAGACCACAGGACTCATCAAGGTGCCTGACGCCAAAAAGAAATTTCATTGTCTTCAAAATGCCATTTTTTTTCTTCAGCATGAGTTCTAACGGATTTCCTTCCACAAAGTCACAAAGCAGTAAGCCTCTAAAAACTAGACCTTTCCTCCTTACCATTACTTTTAATCAAATACCTTGATAATCACCACCATGAACAGGAATTTCCTCTGCCACGTATAAAGCTAAAGAGGGTGCAGTTTCTGAAGAATTTCTAGAATAGCTTGCTTAAGCAACAAACTGAAATACTACCTTTGGTTCTAGAGGTATTAAGAGCAGCATAAATAAGTCACATCCCAAAGCACACATTGCCATTTACGTATTTATTTAATAAGAAAGGGTGGAAGGCAGCACAATCTACCGGCATAGCCTATAGCATCCCTGCCGGTATCAGCAGTGGCCACTTAAGAATTCTCCAGGCACATTCTGATGAAAAACCTATAGCCAATAGAATTCTTTAAAATAAAAGAGTTTTTGGATTCTTTTTCCTACCAATTAATTATCAAAAACTCTATTAATTACTTAGTAGTTCAGTTTAGATGATATTATACTGGTTTATAATTTATAGTTAATTCAGCACATTATTTTATTAGTGTATTCCATCAGATTTAATGGATGCTGAAGGCTTCAGGGTGGAATCTTTTTCTCCTCTATCTAACAAAAGTTATTAAAAATTTAAATAAGACTTTAGAGTGAGGATAATTTAGACACCAAAGTAGTAATGGCTATACATATTTCTCAGCAGAAGTTCATTAGTGGGCCAATAGTTAACTAGATTAAAGCTTTTTGTTCATTTTACAAAACTGCTTTCCACCCAGCTCCTAAAATCCAAACGCAAAAAAAATTAAGCCCATACTTAACTTGCAAGACCCAAACTGGGAAAGAAATGTAGAACTGTGTACATTTGCTCATCATTCATTGCACAGAATTATCTTTGTGTTTACAAACAACAGAATCAGGAACAAAAAGGAGGAGCAGACATACTCAACAGACAACAAAAAGCATGCAAACATACCCGGGCATACTACAGCCTTTTTTAAACTCTAATGAATTAGACCAAATATGCCTATGGACTTGAGTGGCTGTACTAGTACCGTCATGGCTTTGCAGCATAATCCACAGCAGCAAACAAATACTTCAGCACCGTCCTCCTCAGAGCTGGACATATGTTCAGCCCTGGGGACGGTATCATCCACACGGATATTACCCACACTGGTGAGCATGCTAAGTTGTTACATGCATGCTACAGAAGCCTAAAAGGCTTAATACATGCAGAATTGCTGTTACCGCACGCTCCTTTAAATTCACGACAATATAATGAGGAACTACAGCAGCAACATCTGAAGGAATTATGTCCCATGCATCAACTAAATATGTGTTCCTGCTTTATTTTCTAAAACAAGAGATGATTTTTTTTTTTAAATCCAGCAGTTCATTTAAATGATCTACACAGTAAAATCACGGCCAGCAGCCAATATGAAGTGAACTGATTATGCTGGAAAGGTATCTGGGGTCCTTTATATTCTTTACTTGGTGAGCCTGGGAGTGGTTTAATGAAAAATTTCATGGTGTGTGAATCATTAAGCAGGAAGAAATTGCTAAAAGCTGATTACATTAACAAATTCAAAAACTGTACCGAGTGATAAAAAAAAATATTTAAATTGGGATACAATGGAACATGCATCAGTTTCACTTTACAGAAACTTGCACTTTCCTTTTTCATCCGCTGAAAAATGAATCTCAAGGAACATATAACTCAAGGCAACCGCCCTAAAGAAACAAAAAGCCATTTCTTTTCTTTGCAGCAAGGTTAGATAAAAGTGAGGTTCGATGCTAATAAATAAGCACTCCATCTGCTATGTAAACAAAGGGCTGAAGCCTTTTCTTCGGAAGCACTGTGGTTTTGACCTAAGAAAGCTGGCCAAGGAGGCAGTTTGTCATCACTCAGCGGGTTTCCCTGATCCTCCACTTGCACAACCCCATCCCTGTTGGACAGAGGTGGGAGCCATCTATCATCGCCTCCTCCCTGCTCGTTTCAGGTCCCCCAGCCCCTGTGCCCTGGCACCACTCGCTGCCTCTCCCGCTGTCCCCTCCTGGTCTTCACATTTAAATCAAGCACCGTGCTTAGTCGAGTGCAAATCAGATCAGCAGGAAATGAAAAATCACCTCAATTCAGGCCACAGCCATGAGCAGCAGAGCTAGTAGCACTCCTCAGGAGCACAACAGACAACAGAACTGTGCATGGTTGGTGACTTTTCTAACTTTAATGAAATATACTGAGAGCTGAAGCAAGGCTGCTGCTGTGCACAGTGGCAGTGACAAGAGAAACTGCTGGCACAGGGAGCACAGAGAGGGAGAGCATTGGGATCCTGCACCAAGTCTGTTCTGAAACTTGCAGAACATCTGGGGCACAGCACACAGCACCTGCATGGCTGGGTGGGGGCCAGGAGCCCCGCCATCAGCAGTGCCACCCAAGGCTGTGCTGGATCTTCAAAAAGCCAACACTGCAGAAGGGTCTTGTGTTTTAAGGCCCGAAGTATCATCATCAATAATGCATTACTGTTATGAAATCCAAACTGAAGTCCAGTGACGGCTTCTTTACCTGCAACAACATTTTTCCATATTTCAGAAATATGGGCAAATTAAACATATCAAGTGTTTTAATTTAAATATAACTCCATGCTGAGTGCAGTAGAGATGAAGTACCAGTAACTCCTTCATATATTATCTCCTTAAATCTTAAAATCTACTCATTGCAAGTCTCATTCAAGAGACACATATGCTTGCTGACAGCAAATTGGATTAGCAGAGCCCTGTTTTACCAAGCAGCAGCAGAAGCAACTAATGGCCTTAGTGGTCAGTGAGATCAGTGTGTGATGACATCATTAATGGCTTTGCTTCTGTTTGTTTTCCTTCATGCAACTTGGTGACAGCTTCACTTTTTTCTAAATATTAGCTAGAAAGTAAGGGTAAGATTTTTTTTTCTGAGAATTCTTTTTAAATGCATCTAATAATTACCCAACACATACCTTTTGCTTTGTCCTTGCACTGAAAAACATAGGCATAACTCTGCAAAATGAACCCTGACTGATGAAGATCTACACCATTGTGCTTCGGAGGTTAAAAGAGAACAACTGTGCTTAAAAGGAATATTTCTCAGATGACACATTTCAGCACACCTTGAAAAAACGCACAGTGTGACTTCTAAATGCATTCCTCCTAATTTGTTCTAATATGCTTTAGTGCAAAAACAATCCAGAGGCATCACAATGCTTTTAGACAGAACTTGTCTAACTCTGTATTCCACAATGTGCAAAGCAATGTTAAAAAAATTAGCTTCAAGAAGACTAAAGATGCTACATTAAATGCAATTGCATTCAACCTGTCTAAGTTAGACACTGCAGCCTTGTCTGCATATAGAAGTTATACCATTGCTACGGAATCATTCTGTTCACAGGCAGAATATTCCAAAATAAAGTCTTCCCAGAAGAAAAATATCAGGGAAAAAGAAAAACAAAAACCTTCCTGGCAGTTATAAGACACACAAAAACTTACGATAGTGATTTTATTTGTAAAGACTGATATAGCTAGCTAAAAATTAAACCCTTTCTTCACGAAAATCAAACTTGAAGTTTCTTTACTGCAGAAATAGATCTATCAGAGACAAGACATCCTGACCCACTGCGCTCTACAAATTCTCTCCAGCCAACGTGACTGTGAGGAGGATAGGTCAGAAATAAATTCTGACCAGACAGCATTGCAGAAGGCTTATATTTTTTAATCAACACTTGGGAGGAAAAAAAAAACCCACTAAGATAAGGTTTTTCCCTGAGCAGGAAGAACGCTGGCGAGTGATATTTGACACGTTTCTAAAGGTCACATAAAAATTCCTTCCTTCTTTCCTCTCAGGTTCATACGGATGATTAATACTTCATTTATTACAAGCATAAAAATAGTATAATATCCCATCATTTTTAGTGGCAAAACCACAGCTGAGATAGTGGCCATGCTGCTTGCTTTTCTTCTTAACAGGCAGAGCTCTTTTTTTCCACAGTAGGTGTATGACATATGAGCTATGTGCAGGACACAGCAAACTGCCAGGTCACATATGAACCACATCACACACAGGTGGCTCAGCCGTCCATCAAAACCAAAACCCAAATTAATCTCTTCCTCTTGATAGTTATAAAACTGAACCTACTCATCTTCACACAGGACTTGAGAGGGAGATGAGCAGGATGAAACTGGGAGACAACACAAGCGATGAAAAGAAATAATGTAAGGAAGCTCTCAGTAAGGCTTCTGAAATGGCATATTAAGGAATGGGAGCATACAGAGGAGACTGGCCATGTTTGGGACAAAGCAGGCCCAGCACAGAACAGAAAGCAGCAGCAGGACAAGGGCAGCACTGTGAACTTGAGGCTGATGTACTGACACTGACAAGTAAATGTTTGCAGAAGATGCTTTTCCAGTTGCTTGCCATTCAGGATAGATAGTTATAACTAAATCAGATGCAATCCTTCAAATAATATAACTCTAATGTTTTTACAGATTTACAAGAAAAAGTTCTTTTAAAAAATACTAAAATCAATATGGTTGCTTCCACTCAAGTTGCAATTGCCATAGCAGACAGAAATTAGCTCCAAGCAATTATCTATGTTCATAAATCTTTGTTCACAATCACATTAACCTCCCCTCAGCTTTATAGAATAGGCAAAATGTACTGCTGAAGAATAAGAGATCAACAGTAAGACATGATTTTATTTGCTTTAGATAAACTGTATTTTATGTAATCACTTTCCCAAGCATTTACTGAACTCTCTCACCCATCTGTATTCATCTCAAATGTAGATCAGCATTTGTTACCACATTACTGTGAGGATATTATCGTAGTCTACCACTGCACATGACATTTCAACAGAACCTATCAGCAAGTACACAATGTCAACTTAAAAGTGAGTGTGTATATATACATACACACACACAGCTATAATATATAGCTAAAGCACATAATGTCTTTTCTTTAGGTAGTGACTTTACTTTTCTGTAATTTGTAATGGCACAAAGCTGATAGATACCCAGAACTCATTTACTAACGTCAAACTAAATTTTTAATAGGCCTCTAAGGCTTACTTTTTATTGTTGGGATTTCTACAGAATAGAAATCCTGAAAGTAATAAAAAGATGCGGAAAGCAATGATTTTCTCCTCTCCTCCCCCACCTAAAACAATAATTCTTTCTACAATAAAACATGAAAGCATCCAGCAGTTACACCAGCTTTTCCCAAGACAGACACTGACATTACACCTCCCAGCCTAGTGCTGATGTGCGTAAAACTAGTACAATGAGCCTTGACATTTGTCATTATACTTAGCTACAAATGCATTACAAGAAATTACAAGGGATGCTATCAGAAAATTGCAAAACCAATGAGTGTTTCACTTAGTTACTGTAATTCTTCAATGCTATTCCAATCTTGTGCAAATTAGAAGCCACTTACAGCTCTGAAAACTGACAGGAAACCGAATGAGGTTTTCATTATGCTTTTAATAGTCTTACTGGGTTGTTTCCTATTAAGATTACTGCAGGAAAACTATGTAGCCTGCCTTCATACTCATGCCTGGTATGAGTACTAACCAAGATACTCCACTGAACCTCCAGAACAAAAAGTGCCACCAATTTCCATTTCACTAGATTAAAACAACAGTAGCAACAATAGGAAGGAGGTTTGGTTTACACTGCACCAGTATTGTAAATGCTTTATTCATAGCTGTAAGCATTTCAGTCACATTCTGCATATCTAAGTCATTGCTTGAAAATGATTTACGAATATCAAGAAAACTTCCTAGTAGCTCCCATTCCATGTTTTGTTAGCACTGATTCCAAATGGTTTTCACTAGACTGCCTCCAGATAACGCTCATAGCACTAAAAACACCTAAGGTTTAAGGTAATATAAACTTTTAAAGACTTGGGAAGTACCACGTGAAGCTACATGACACTTAAATTATCCCACTGAACTAAGATGAATATCATGATGCATGAATATCTGTACGAAAAGACAATATGAAGCATAACAGAGAGAATATGCCAGCATCTCCACTGAGTTTTGCAGATTTGAATTACATTGTTTTGCCACCTGAATTCCAGCTTTGCTGCTAAAGCTGCTGAAGCAAATGGCTGACAAGGTTGGAAATAAACAGCAGCCTGAAAGCTCCTCCAAGCACCAGGAAGCAGGCTGTGTCCTGGGGACTCAGGTGCCTGGCACCTGACTAAAGCTCACTCTGTATATGCTGAACCTGCAGCGTGGTACAGTTGCACACAGTGTACACACTGCAGATGCCACCGGACTTGCTGTGCCCTCCTGGCTGCAGACGCAAGCAAGGAGCCTACAGCACCTCACCAGCCTGCTCATCACCAGATCATGCACCTTCAACCCCCTCTTACTCTGCTCATCAATGTGCAGGCCTCCCAAGCATGCCCAAGGCCATCAGATCAGTTTTATCTATGGAACAGGACATTAAGACTCTATCATAGAACGGCCTGGGTTGAAAAGGACCTCAAAGATCATCTAGTTTCAACCCCCCTGCTATATGCAGGGTCACCAACCACCAGACCAGGCTGCCCAGAGCCACATCCAGCCTGGCCTTGAATGCCTCCAGGGATGGGGCATCCACAGCCTCCTTGGGCAACCTGTTCCGGTGCGTCACCACCCTCTGTGGGGAAAGCTTCCACTTCTTAATGCTATACAGAGATCTCCATGCTGAGAAGGTACAAGCAAGCTGGGACTCTGCGAGAGAACAAATCCCTGAAGGAAATGCAGACAGCCAGAATGGTGAAATAAGGAGGAAGCTTGCTGAGCAGAAAAGCAATCGCTTAACAGAACACTTCAAGAAATCAGTTAATACTGTTATCATTTACTGCTATAGCAACTGTACATTTTTATCAATTGTAAGAATACTGTAGCTATTACACCTCATAAACGCAAACATGTGAACATCTGGCTTTTGGTTTTGTTGAAAAAGAGAAGGGAAATTTATTTCCTAACATTTACTTGGAAGAAGCCAACATTTCCAGCATCCGAGTACCTTCTCATACATACACATACATATGTGAAAAAAGGAATCTCACAATTGTTATGAGCTAAATTTTTTAAATTTAAACCCTTGCATTTCCTTCAATAGCCCCATCTAAACTGACGGGTATCTAAGTGATAGGAAGGCACACTTCAATCTAGAAATCTGAAATACCGCATATAAATCAATCTTGCCTCTCATAACTCACCAGACTGTCTCATCAACTCAAGCTTGGCATATGTTCCCTTAGGCACAATAACCTGATGTTGTAAATTAGTCATCTGCTGCTGCTTATAGTGTAAGTTTGGATAGGGGTGAAAGGCCTTCAGATGCTCAGGAAGCTAAATAATTCTCTTCTACAACCCCTCCAGTCCCATCTCTGTCCCATTACGAACTGGCATTGGGTTAAAAAAAGAAGATCAGCGCACAACAATTCTGGCTCTAATTTTCTCATTGGGCAACAGCCAATGACTAATGCTTCCCTTCACTATATATTCAGAGCTATTTACGTTTCACTAAATCAAAATCACGCTTACAGATAGGCATTGGTTCCTTTTGTTGTTGTTTGAGCACAGTTATTCTAAGACCACCAAAAGGCACTTAAAGTAATTTGGAACACTGTAAACTGGTGTTGAATATCTTATCTACCCATCTTACTTTCAATAAGAAAATTAACATAGTATCACCTGTCCTCTGTTACAACAACCATTTCTCTAGGAAAAAGACAGAAGACAAAGCATGTACAGTGCATAAAGAAACTCAGAATACATACAGAAACTGAAAGCCCAGATTTGTTACACAGAGGATGAGCTGAGGGCTTACAATCCTGCATCCCAGAAATCAAGAACAGTACAATCAATTCCACACTGTACGTGACACTTTACAGGCAATGCAAGTATATTTAACCCTTGTGCTGGCATTTCTATTCAACCAGAACAGCTTGTGTGATCTGATAACATGGGAGTTTAACTTTTTGACACTTGCAACAACAGGATTTGAGAGCTCGTAAGTTCATAATTAGCAGTTACAACTTAAAATTTCAGTAAAATGACATTTATGAACAGGCTGCAGCACGATGAAATAGAGGCTTCAATACTCATTGCTATGGATAACAAGACCTCAGCAGTGCTCGTACATCAAAAATGTCAACCAAAGCCCTTGCCAAAGCTGTGATAGGATTATATGACCTCAACTTTCTATCCTCAGTGAGATGGCAGGAGTTAAAATTTCAGAGAACAGAGGATATTTATTCCATTTCTGTTAAACAATCATTGCTGGCATTCACATATTTCTTCCCTGATCATTAACCACTGACATAATTAATATGCACTCATAGAAGCCCCAGAACAGTTAGAACATAATCACCTATAGATTTGATTCATGGAACTGCCTTTTTGAAATAACGAAGATAGATTAGGTTCTTTGAAGCGTCCTGGATACAAAAGCAGCAAAAAGCAAGTTGGGAGTTACCAACTGTGGAGGGGTACTAATTAACAACTCAATTAAAAAAGGCAAATTAAACTTTATGGTTCGTTATCCTTCATTGCTTAATAAATTGTTTTGCTAGGCAAATGATTAAGAATGATTATTCTAGAAGACTGAAATAGTAGCTGTTTCTCAACTTAATAAAAACACCATAAAAATGATTTTGTTTTCAAAAGATCTAATATCCTAATTGAAAGATCAGAAGCACAGACGTGCTATATATTTTTTGTATTTATAGTATACCAAAAAAAACATACTCCACTTTTGTGATGGAGGAAATTTTGTCTATAGCCACATATTTTGAAGAAGGAATAACCAGTTCTGCGGCTTGCCAAAAAGAATTACATTCTTCTTAGCATCAAAGTTATCCAGAGCTTGACATATTAGAACTTTTGGAACTACTGGCAGTTTTGAAGATTGGGATAATGGCAGACAAATCTTACACTAACGGTTTGTTCATCAAGGATGTTGCGTCAGGCTGCAAGGAGACTGCACTACGATCCCAATTTGCTGGTTTTCAAAGAGGTTTATATGTATTTGGACACTTTCTGAACTGTCCCTTCAGAGCACGTTTGGAAACCTAAGTTTATGTTTTTGCTAAACCTCTCCAGAAAAAAAACCTCCCAACAGTAGTTAAAACCCATACTGACATGCAAATAATATGCTACTGTTCAAAAGAGATTGTATGCCATCTTGAAGAAAGTCTGTCAATGGGCCATTCCAAATGCATCATTGCAGGTAGTAAGTGAAAACTGAGAATACTACAGGTTTGGGGGGTGTTGTTTTTGAGTAGGAACTCACAGTAGTAAAATAAGTGAGGAGAGCCTCCAGCTCCTTCAAAACTTTTCTTCTCATGAAGTTCATATCAAAGGAAGTATGCATTTATTCCAGCCATGCAAACAGCTCATTATAATCACTACGATTTCTACATATTGCAGCCTTTCCTTTTTTTTTCCCTAAAATTACACTATTTTTGTACTGATGATTGCTTTAAAGTTTTTCCCCCCGAGGAAAAAAATCCGGATTGCATGCAGCAAAAGAAAAAAAAAAGATCTGTATCAACAAAAAAGTAGTTACATGGGACAGTATTAACAGCTATCATCAACTACAACAAAAGGCAGGAAAATAAGAAAGCCAGTCGCCAAAACAACAGACTGGATTCAGCATTCCCTATTTTTCACTCCTAATCCATGTGCTTTGTGAATAACGAGGCATCTCCTTTCTGATCTCCACTTCCCTGCCAGAAAGCTGTGCAGGTAAATAACTAAGGAACGCCTACACCGATGAAAAGGCGCATGCTATCTTATAGACAACAGGTTTTGTTACAAATGCTGCATGGTGAAGGTAAGCAGAACACATGCTGCATACATCTACAGGTACGTTTAATGTATAGTATCTCACTTTCCACTTGACATGAAGATCTATCCTTTTCCCTCATCTTCACAGACTAAAAGCGTTGCCCTGTTGAGGGTTGTAGCTTTTCCAAAACTCAGATTTAACAAAATTAAACATGTTTAAAAAAACCACCAGTGCCCTTCTTACTGATGCTTTATGTTCTCTTTCACAATGACATCGGTAAGCAGAGCAGGATGTTTAGTGCACTTACCTGAGACTTAAACTGCAAGAGTTTATGATGAAAATTATTTGATGCTATGTAACACTGGAATTA
The DNA here is from genome assembly GCF_016699485.2 of Gallus gallus. NCBI lineage: Eukaryota > Metazoa > Chordata > Aves > Galliformes > Phasianidae > Gallus > Gallus gallus. Next base: position 11,568,459 of record NC_052545.1, read on the forward strand.
CTACTGCGTTATGAAATGACAGTAAGATTCTCTGCACCCATTTTTTCCTTCCTATAAAACCCAAATAACCAATTCACTACAAATTACTGGAAAGACGTTCCTATTTTTAAATCTATTTTTGTAATAAAAATTAGACGTCTAGTTTCTGGAAATGCCTTCCAACAGCAGGGGTGAGAGAAGGTAGTAACTGCTTTAATGGGACACTGTAGGGAATTCCACTGGAAAAGACTACACATGCAATAAATGAAAGAAAATCCTCATTCATCACTGAAAATTTTATAAGAAGGTAAACACTAGATTTTATAGAACAAGTAATTCATGCCATATCCACCCTGCACAATTTTACTTATCCAGTTGTTTTGTTTTTCTCATTTTGTTGTTGTTTTTAAATATTTTTTTTGTTTTAAGAACTTACAGAGCATCTTCAATGACTTCAGAGAGACTTACTCAGCAGAAAACTGACATGGGTTTCTGCATGAAAGCAGATTATTTAGCCAGACAAGCAACTTATCTGCAAAACTATGGGAACAAATTAATGTGTACTGCTGACAAAGAGATAAGTCACAGATAAAACTTGATTATAAGATGGCTTTTCATTATTTCCAGTTGGTAATCAGAAACTCAGACTTTTGATTTTCCCTGTTTTTTTCCCCTTGCTTATTATTAGCATACTTTGATAGTAATCTCACTGGCAATGTGATGCATCATGCCAGCAGTACCCCTAGCAACGCCTCCTTTTATGAGATCTGAAGTGAAAATTTAATATATAACTCATATGGCTTTTGTGACATGCTTGTAATAGAAACATACTGCAGAACTCCATAAGCATTTCCCATTCAAATCTAACATCGAGTGAAATAGTTCACTTCCTTGAACAGATAGAATTTGAGAGGTAAATATTTAAATAGACTACAGACTGAGTCAGACTAACTACCAGCTTTCAACCAACTAGCAGATACAGAAAAATTCAGCTGCCATGCTTAGACAGTGGGTAGCTGTAACACTTCTGACGTGGGGATTGCATCTTGAGGATGACACCTTGGACAACTAGTTGGTAAAACTCTTCATACCGGTGCAGCATGTACAATGTAGTTCTATACCTTTTTGAGAGAAGTACAAGACATCAAATAACAAAGAAACCTTACAAACCTGCAAGTTTGACGTTACAGTATACAGCTATTAATGTACCTTTTCCTGTTTTACAAACTACGAAAAGCAGACTCCCACAGGCACTGCGTCCATAAAATTGGGAATTTTAATAGACTGTAGAAAAACCTCCACCTATATCACGATGAGCATGTCAAGACATTGTTAAAGCTCACTACAAGCCTTCTTTCAGTCTCAACCTCCTTAAAACAAAAGGACATTGCTTATTTCTTAATAAGAATCCTTAATAAAACTAATTAAACAAAACATACTGTTTCTCTAAGAAGTGATAAATGAAGTAATCTCATCCAACTGATGAGAGTTAATCCTATTGTTCCTCATGGTGTTGAGATCACAACAAGTAGCCTTGGAAGAATGGCAGCTGTAGCCCTTGAAACAGCCAGCACTACATTCACAGCCATATTGATTCAGTAACTCTTGCTATGCTAAGCCAACTGACTTAAAAGATTATTAATAAAGGAATTCCTAACAAATTTCCACTGCTAAATTTAATGGTGCTGCTGACTCGCAAAACCTTCTGCTTCTACTTTGTTATTTCATGATTGAAATGACTTGTGAAATGACTTTCTATGCATTTAAAACTCTATACATGATACACGGAGCTACTTTTTAATTTTTCCAAAGCCTCATTTATCTTATGGGAAAAGCTTTAAATGGGAAGACAGCTCATTCACTTGGTGTTGATAACATCTCAGTCCTCTCCAACACAGTAACAGAAACACATCAACGTTCAAAAACAGACAGCCATATGGGAATTGATCTCCCTGCCATTGCAGGAAAAGAAGCATTTTAAAATTAATATCGATTGTTCTGTATGAAATATCATACTTGTCTGATGATGCCTGATGAATTCATTACTGTGAGAGTAAAGGAAGATAAAACGAGAAATACTCAATGATGTAACTGGTTTTATTCCTCATCCAATAAAGATACGGAAATATTGATTGTCTTTTCAACTGAAAAGTAGAATAAAAATCTCACCGGAAGTCATTATCAGATTCAGCTTCACGCTCACAGATCTCAAACAAGAATTTAGTTAAGCACAGATGAATACAAGGGATATGAAAATGCCACGATAAAAAAAAAAGGAAATGCAAAGGATCATTTGTACACTGAACTACAGACAGAATTTAAATGTTAATTTGAAAAACAGCCCAAAGGTTACCTGAGCAGAAACACTGTGGTATCAAGTGTCAGCAACTACTGGCTAAAAAGCAAATTCTCTGATGGCAAAGCAGACTTCAAAAAGCAGCAAGACCTACAGCAGCTCCATAACCTAAGCCAAGCAAAGAAATTCTGCATCAAGATTCAAATAACTCCATAAAATTGACGTTAATATGTTAGTATTGTGAAAGATTTCTTTAGTAAGGCAAAGATTAGCTACAGTTAAAGATTTTATTGGTGTGTTTAGATCTTTTCCTCCCCATTACCTTCCAAAACAGATAAAATATTGCCAATTTAAAAAGCAACTTTTTAAAAACCTCATAGAAGGAACATTTGATGAACTCTGCTTATCTCAAATTACTAAAGACAACTTTTTAGCAGTTTTGGCATTGCAAACTTCAACTTGTAAGATGTAGTAAAGTTCATCTGGATCCTCCCATAAACCCCATTATTTTTACAGGTGTAACTTCTATCATTTGTCCCAAATAAAAGAAATCTGAAAGTAATAATGACACATTTTATGGATAGAACTGGTACCTTTTTTAGTCAAGCTCATTGACTTCCAACAAAAAGGAATGAAACACAAAAGCTGCTCTTCAGGACTTCAGGGGGGAAAAGTTGCACCTTCTGCATTATCTAGCTGCAGTGTTCATCTTAAAGCATATAGGTTAGAGGAATAGCTTTGAAACTACTAGATTCCCTAAAATTTCAATTACTGACTTCAAAAATTAATACAAGAAGGTCTTATTGCCAAGGTTATATAACAAGTCAGACTCGATCCCAGAGGGTCAGCTCCGCTACAGCACTTACGCAACTTCCCAGGATACTCTAAAGGCAAATTGCTATTTTTTCTTCCAAATTAACTATACCTCTTATGAACTTCCAGCAATTGTAAAGCATCTGTGCTTGACATCGTAGATGAATTACAAGAAATTAGCAGTAAATACAAACCAGATTTTTAAAATTTACAAAAAAAATATGTCAAAATACAGTACACTTCTCTGCCTAATTGGTTTCACTCCCTCCAACAGCTATCCCTGTAACAGCTTCTCTCAATTGCTCAAGCACTGAGTGGCATACTAGCTCTTCTGACAAAGGCACCACAACCTCACACACCCATAGAATGGAGGGCCTGGGCTGGCCCTGCCGTGAAGCACTGCAGCACCCAGCATCTCACTTATGGAACAGCACAAACTCACCACCCTCAATGCCAAGGACATATCAGAACTGCTCACCCTCACCAGTAACACGACTGTGGTATCTCTGTGCATTCCTACTACTACAATTAGCCACAGCAAAATTGTTTTTAAATTGCAGAATGAAGCTTCTGTTCCCAAAACTATTATTTACAACTTTATAACATATTGATTTATAGGAGGAGGAAGTGGAAGATTTCTAGACAAGTTTCCAGACATGAGGACATCATCCTTGAAGTTCACTTGCATGGCTTTAGTGTTGCTTAGGAGGTTTCTGTGATTAACAACAACTCTTCCTGAGTGTGCTATTTCACCCTGCTTCCAAAGGGATCAAAATAGCAATTCAACTGCACCTCCCTGCCTAGATGAGCAATTTTATGCCATCTGAATGCAGAATGGTGGACTCTTTCTTTTCCCAGAAGAAAATTTTCAGATATATCATGGAAGGTATTGAAATTAATCAAAATATTTGACAAAATTTTTCTTTTTGAGCTGTTACTTTCCAAGCACGATATTATATAAAACATGAGGAGATGATACAAAAATAAATTGTAGCATTGATATCAGTCAAAGAAAATACTTTTAATCCTCCTAAATAGAGAAACTGGCATGCTTCTTTGTTAATTGCTATTTTGTGTTGCAGGAAGTCTGTTCCCTTTTCCAGTTTAGTTTGTCTTCCCTAACCTGTATGCCAACGTTAATAAGCCACTTGAAAAACACCACCTCCAAAATATATTAATACCTGTAACATTACAAATAGACAACAAGTATCAATGGTCACAGAAAGAGAGAAGCTAACTTATTAGCTTGGTTTTCTTGTTTATTCTGCCTTCCATAACTTTCAGACCTGCCATGTTTGTACAGGCTGAGCTTCCAACCCAGGTCATAGCCTGAAGTCTACTAAATAATGGAAGTCAGCATAAGGTGTCGTGGGTCAAAGCATTGAAAAGCAGGGAGGTTTTAAAAATTTTATCCATTCCTCACGATGAATGCCACACGGTGCAAGCAACACACTCTCCAAATTTATGATGAAAACATCACTCTCATGCAAAACTAGGAGATGGAATAATTAAGATACCTTCCTTATTTTTAGGTTCCTGGAGCTTTTTCAAAGATCTTAAAAAATCTGCCTTTGAAAGCTGAGCAAGTACATACGCTCCAGAAATAGTCCAATTTACTGAGTCCTTATGCTTAACTGTTCACTCTATCACAGTCTAGTTATGAACTTCAGCTACTGTTTCCTTAATTTTATCAATTTAAACCCAACAGCTCCTAGTATACTCTGCAATTTACACTTAACTATTGCTACAATGCTGTCAAAACCAAAAAGCCTACAGACAATTTTTCTTCACCACAGAAATGCTGAAATTTGGTCTGCTGTGTCAGTGAATCCTTCAAATTTCTCTGTCCCCTGAATATCAAGGGCAAAGTCTTATTCTTGTTTTTTAGTATTAGTCATCTCCTCCATGCACCATGAGGGTTAAGAGATGACTCAAATATCAACTACTGCAAGGCACATTGATGACACTGAATCACATCAGACAGGAAAGGTTTCTTGACTACTTAAAATTATGGTTCAATTTTCCTGATCTGCTGAGAACAAGAGACAGCTATTTTTCTCCTGTTTTCTAAGATTGCCATGCTTTGATAGACTTTTCTCTCATGATCTCATAGCACTTCTTGCACATTTTTTTTAGAAAACTTCTTATACCTGCATGAAAGAACACACGACAGCAAGCAAAGGCTGCGCTTCCTAGTTTAGATCTATTGCCTTTCATATGCATCTCATACATTTACATTGCAAATATATCTTTGAGATGAGAAAGTCCTTTAACTGTCACAAGCTCAAGTAATTTGATGTTGTAACCCAACACAGACGTCCTGCCAATAGCTGCAAACTCAAAAGCCTCTTCTTCTGTTCTTCTAAGATAATTATATTTTCTGTTTAATTGTGTTTTTATCTTAAAACAACCAAAAATGCATTATGCAAATAAGCCCTTTCAAGCACACACTTTGTGAAACTAAAATAAACTTGAAGGTTTATTGCCTTGCAAATTTCTTCATTGTAGCCCTTTCAGTGATAGGGTACAGACTGCACAAAACAAGGCAACACGAATAGAGAAGCATAATCAAAATTCTACAATTCCTGTTGGCCATGATGTCCTGCTCCTGAAGCCTACCACCACACACCACTGGGAGATAAGCCTCCTATAGACCTGAGGAAAGGTCAGGGCCGTGCCCCACCAACAGGCTGACCAGGCCCTGGCCCAGCAGCCCTATGGCCTACTCCACAGCCCCACAGGCCTCACTGAATGCTTCTCCTGCAAGGAAGCCACACAGCAGCTGCTGCCAATGCACACAGACCTTTCAAATGCATCCCTGCTCTTAAGCTGATCTCAGAAAGCCTTAGATCTGGACTACATCTTGAACCACCCTACTGGCCTCCATTTCCCTTGCGCCCATAACAGTCAATGTTTGCCAATGGCTTTTACCCACTCTGTACAAGTCTTCTCAGACATCATCTCAAAGGCGATGTCTGTCTTTCCTTAAGTCTCTTGCTAAGGAAGAATATGGCAACAACACCCATGCACTCAGCAAAGCAACCTCCCACAGTGCCAAACCTTCCCTCATGGATCATGTAATCAGAAGGCACCACAGCTTCTCTGGGAGCATGGTAAACATTGGGGGAAATGCGGCGAACAAGCCAATTGTCCACCCATTTTCTGCACTGCACTTCTTTCATAGGATAGAGTCACTTGGTCTCCTTTTCTTCCAGCATGACCCAGTATTTACTCCCATACTCAAATGCCTTGCTCAGACAGTTTTAACAGGAGAATAGAAGGACAACTTTTCTGAGCTATTCCTCTTGGAAATGAAATAGATCTTTACTGCACTGACAATTACTGAAGAGTAATTCAACTGCACTGGGCTCCCAGAACTGGCTAACAGAATGAGCACCTTTGTGTAGGAAGAGAATTTGATCTCTTAGGTTTTGATCTCTTAGGTTTGAGCACTCATGTCTGAGAGCATCCTGTCTACACACAAAATCCCCTGTTCACAATCTCTCAGCTTCAGATTCCTAACATTCTAACTTGTCCTGCAGAACAAAAAAGGCTTTGTACTTGCAGTCAAGTATATTGCACCCTCACAGACCACTTCATGGCCCTCCTTCCTTCTCCCAAGTCCTTCACAATAAGCTCTTCAAGGAACTCACCTCTGTGATCTGCAGCATGAGTATTTCCACCAGCCCAGTCCCACAAGGAACGCTGAGGAAAAACAGATTCACCTACAAGAAAACCAGGTCTTTCACATAGTCCTACCTCAGGAAAAACTGCTCCTGTCCTCACTGCCTCCAGCCTGAGGGGATGGCACCTGCCGAGCTCTGAGCTTGACACGCTCCCTCATTCATCAAATTGAGCAGCAGAGCTTTGTGTAGCACTGTGTAGCAATTAGTCAGAAATTGAGGTGTACACCGGAGATTTAAGTTCAAATCAATTAACAACATCCTCCTACAATTCTAGGTAATGAAAACCCTGAGCATGGATATCACTCCTTCATAGCGGTACAGAAGTATCAACAATTACTCACATATGTATATTATTAAATTCTATTAATTTCTTCCTTCACTCCCTTGAAAATTTCAACGTGGCAATTGATGCTGTATTTATTCTATGCTTTATATCAGTTACTTAGAAAGCATGCACTTTTCCACAGTACTAAGTTCCTTAAAACATAACCATTTCTGCATCTGGCTCTGTTGTGGCTCCAAACAACAGTGAAAAGGAATTATTTTTGGCTGACCCTCACCCTGGGCTTCCTTCCTGATCGTTACAAAGAAATGACCTCTGCTCTGCCAACAGGCAATGTCAGCTTCTGTCTCCTGCTGGTTACATTCTCAAAAAGAAAGCATTTACAAAAGACCACGCACTTACTCCATGCTGCCTAGCTGGATACAGAAGAAAGACTTAAAGAATTGGATATTCGACTCCTCTGACTGCTTTCGAATCACACAGCTGTGCTATCTCCAGGACAAAACACCCAAAACTCCCTCACACACTCGGCAAGGTTGCCAGCATACTAATAGCAGCACTCAGACTTTTCTGCTTCATGCAACATGGCCACATGCACCACTGGGCCCCCATTCTGTAACCTGCTCAAGAGCTCTTTCAAAAGGGAACTCTTTTTTTCATTATGTGCTAGTAAAACACTTCCCAGACAATCAGAAACAACAAATGCTTGCTAAAAGCAAGGTGATGATGACTGATTTAAAAGCATATGCATCTCCATACCAAATAAGAAAAGCTATTATTTTGAATCCAGAATCATACTTCTGTGGATTGCCTAGGCAACTCCTCAAGTACATAAAATAAATGAAGACTTTGTACAGTGTAAGAGGCTAAAGACAAAGCATACCTGTACATCACTTCAGCATTCACTAATCACTTTCTCCTTGTTTTCAGCATATTTCAACTCTTACCTAGCTTTTAACTTCAATGTTTTCCACTCACTATCTCCTCCCAAAATAAACATTACTATGAAAAACCTGAGAAGCGCTAATATGGTTTTAATCAGCCCTATATTTTATCTTTTATGAACTCAAATTCAGATATTTCTTTTTCTTTCTACAGGAAGAATGGACAGAGTATATCTATTTCTTCTTGACATGCAAAAAATATACGTGAAGGATTTAAATTTCATATTTCAGTATCCTTCTCCAAATGACCTGTAGAGACATCATGAAGACAGATTAGAAACTATTTAACTGTTGCCTCCTGTGAAAAGCTGACTAATATGGACAGACTAGAAAGTTAATTTGTTAATAAAAAAAGATTCTGTGCTCATTCATCTCCATTTCCTATTGTAGAGGAAGTTTCCATAAAAATGATTATTTAATTTCAACAGCAATACATTCTTTTGTGTCCTATTCGACTGTCATCTCTTCATCTTTATGATTCACAGTTCTGAAAACTGATCCATCAAAGGAATAGGAATTAAAAAGAGATGCAAATTAAACACAACAGCAAAAGAATTGGCTTCCTATCAGTTACGTTTTTTGTGCATGTGTCTTTATAACGCTACACAAACAGGAAAAAGAGAAGAACAAGATACTGATAAACTTTAAAGTATCAGTAAGCACTTTCCCAAACCAAAGACATTTGCCTGTCACTGTGCACAAAGGAAGCTGTTGGCTTCTCAAAGGACCATTCTGCATAAACCAGCATCACTACAGTTTTCTTACACTTTGAAAGAGATACTTAAGAATGCTTTTTCAAAAAATATGAATTTACCTTATGGTTATACACTAATGTAAAATGTAACCTGTTCTACTCTTACTTACACTGATGATTAAGAAAAGTAATTGCAAGACAAACAGCCATAGAAAATATATACTGGAAGTAACAAAAGCAAGACTGCAAATCAAACTCAAGTTTTTACTAATCTGAGACAAACAATGAAGTGCAGCAGGCTACCAATAATTAACCAGACTACTTCAGCAGAGCAAAAATAGCCTTCTGGCAAACCCTCAAGCTATAAGAAATAAATTATTCCAGATCTCAGCAGCCAGCATTTCATGGTAGGGTATGCTACAAGTAAATTATTTTGTGCTGCCATAAACAGTCAAGAAGACACATCCTGAAATACAGAAAACATTTCATAACCCTTCTAAAACCATTTGCTGCCTTTATCCCCTCTGATTTTTATTATTGCATACCTAGTATTTGGTCACATCTCCCACACCGAAGATCCTGCAAACAAAGATGTCCTGCATCTCTCAGAGGTATGGCTCAGTGGGTATTGCAAAGGTGCAAGAGTCCTACAGCCCAGAGCTGCTTGTTAGTTTAAAAATAGAGTTGCCAAGAAAGTATTAGAAAAATTAAGTATCATTAAGTATCGGTTAGCAGAAATAAGCCTTGCTTTTCATTAAAGTGCATTTCAGCATAATGCTATTAAAACTCTCCAGAGCAGAATTAATAACAGATTTTATGGAGGTGGTTAATTAAGAGGTCAGCAATATCCTTACACATTAATGTAGTTTTTATAGAGATTTTTTTGAAAGAATCTGTCACCCCATTTTACTGGTAAACTCATTAAAATGGAAGATAGCTTTTGAAAAATATAATTCTGCTCATTTTTGCTTTGCCTAGCTAGGTAACACCAGTGGATCCCTGAGTTTCTTGAATACAACAGTCCTTCTGACAAAATTATCAAGTTCATAGACTCTGAAATCATAATGGTAAAATTGTACGTATAAAAAGCAAACTACACTTCCAAGGAAAGGCAATGAATCTCTTTAAAATCCCTCCTTAAGTTGCTGCTCCGGCCAGAAGGGAGGTAATTTCCACCCCAGCAGCCCCTGATGCTCTGCTTGGGGTTTGTGGCCACCTCAGGGAGCAGTGCTGGCAGTGATCCCCTTACAGCCTCATCTTAGGGATCAGAGCACAGGAGCACTGGAGACAACACAGAATTTCAGCTGTTCGAAGCCAAAGAAAAAAGTGAAGCTCAGTGGGCTGTAATTTCTCCCTTGAATTTACTGAGGAGGGAAACTGACCACAAAAATCCCAGCCCACTTACAAACATGGTTCAAAGAAACATAAACTGTCCGTGCCTGCAACCAGAGCCAAAAACAACACCCACCACAGCAGCAAAGGGCTAGAAAGCAGGTTTTACTGATCTGCGTGCCACAGAACAGCTATTTTTCAATCTCAGTTACATGCATTCGGTGACATGTTTGAATGAGTGACTATTGGCTTTTCAAAGTGATTTAGAGTTGAACACTGCAACATGCTCCAGTGAGGTAAATGCCGAGGTTCTACCCACACAAATTCCCCATGATCTCAACATAAATAAGCACCAACAAGTGACAGCAGTACCATATACTTGAATCATTCTTCAAGAATTGGGAATACTTGATAAATTCTACAGCATTGCAGCCAGAGGCAAAGCCTTTGCAATATTGGAAGTAAGCTGTGAAATAGAGAGGAGGTATCCACACCACAGAACTCCTCTTTCCATGACTCTTGCTTGCTCACCCCCATTACTACATTTAGGAGAATCAAAGTGATTTAATGTAAAAAGAACAGAGATGGAAAATTGACTGCAACTCTAAGAAAAAGCCTAGAAGGCTAATGAACCATTATGGTAAAAAGCTGAATAAGCTGGGATACTGAAAAGAAATTGGAGGTGCATTTCAGATATGCACGAAGGCGATCAAAAAACCATTTCATACAGATTGCTATGTGCAAGTAGGGCACTTTATTTAATCTCATCCAGTAATACAACTTAAATGAAACAAACCTTTAATTTGACTTTCAAAAGCATTAAGTATCGTAGGAGCTGCCTCAAAGACTGCCAAATAACATCCCTGGAGGTATTTTAAACTACTGTCTAAAAGCCAGTGGTTCCAGTCATTAGAAAACCAGGCTCAGCTCCTTCTGCGTGGGGGGGGGGGGAATACAACAATTCAAGTGAACTTTTAAATCATCGCGCTAACTCAGGTAAAATTAAGGTTCTTACTGCAGATATTGACTTCTGGGGCAGGAAGCAGAGTAGTCAGAAAGAAGGAACAGAAAATAAAACTTTTCAAGTCATTATGCAGAAAGGCCTGCTGGTATTTCCTTGCCTTGGTATGGTGCAATCACCCACATTATTTGAGGAAATCCTACTGTGTTTTAGTTAGCTCATCCTGTACACTACTATGATAGGAAACAGAAGTCACAATGGGTATCTTTGCTGAAGTTCAGAGCAGGCACCCACAGTTAAATTTCCAGTTACTTAAAAGCATTCTCCTGAGGTATTTTTTGAAGAAACTGGTTGCAGAAGTTCCATAGCTTGAAATAGAAACAGCGTTCCACAAATTATTTAGAAGAAGAGGTCGAGCGATTCCCAAGCTACATGCCTAAAAAAATAAGACATCTAGAGATAGGAAAAGAATACCCAAATGCTTGTCTGCTGACCCAAACCTTCACAGAGCAATCAAAAATAAATGTTTCAGAAGAAAAAAAGAAAAACTAGTATGTACTTCTTAAACTATTTCTTGAAGTCACACTAACTGTTGTTGCAGTACTACAGAGACAAAATAAAACCTCACCACTGATTTTAGATACCATTTGTTGCGTTGACTGAACACTAACGCAGTTGTTCTTTTGCTAGGGGCCAAGCAAGGAAGAAAGAAAAGGAGACTTGCACATAGAGGCAATATCATTTGTTGGACAATTTTTTTCTGTAACTAAATAGAGTAGAGTATAATGTACCATGCAACAAGAAAATGAGCCTTTGTGCTTCCATTTCAGTATCAACATTACAGCAAATGGGAATGCACTATCATCGCAGAACAGAGTTTGCATGCAGCGCTATGCAAGGCTTCACAGCTGCCCTCTCCAACAACTAATTCAGAAACAACATTTTAAGTAGCCGAAGGTCTTACAGTTAAACCATAATTTTTAGAAGTGAAATTTCATTCTCAAACACCTTTATCAGTGTGGAACAGCAGTGTCATCCTCTGGTCTGACAGGTTAAACCGTATTGTATATTCTCTTAGAAATCTCCGGAGAGACTCCTAAGCTTCATTACCTATTTATAAGTCCGGAGCTGGAATTTGAATGAACCTGTGCCAGAGTATCTGCTTGTACAGAACAGTACTAATACTTGGCTTAGGGATTTAAATAGAAGTCAAACGAGTGGAAGAGAACTGAGATACTCTAGTGTTAGAATGAGAAAACTCACAAGTTTCTTTTAATAGCCATGACAAAATATGGTTCTCCAAAACTGAAATTATTTACAGTTAATCAACATTCACACAAAGCCAACTATCAAAAAGGTAATCATACAGCAACGATCACAGAAATCTTCAGCGTGGATTTCAAGCATTAATATGGACTATTTCTTCTTTTAGTTAGTATGCAGTAAGGTACTTTGGTATCTGCATTGCTTTAGAGTCTTCAGTCATTACCCATATTTGCACCTTCTGAAGGTGCAATAGGAGAACAGCCAACAGAGCGCCTTGTGCTGGGTGTCAAGGACACCTTTCTGAATAACCCATACAAACTGATCCACTTTGAGAAGTGGAGTTTGGAAAAGATAAACTAATTATGAGGATGTTACATTCTTGGGAACGAATGGAAAACCTTCTATGATAGATCTCAGTATTCAAAGCCTGCAGTACAGAATACAGGAGATGAAATACATAGGAAAGCAGTGATATATTTTCTACTTCATCCATTCATAAGACACAGCATGTATGTAAACTGTTCACTAATTTTAAGTTCAGTTTTCCCTAAATATACTTAGATTATTTGCCTGATCATCTCTTAATCTGGGTTCACCTTCAGCAAGCAGAGAAAATATACCATGCTTTGCATGCGCTACCCTACGCATTCAGGTTCATTACTTTACACTGGAGACCTACAGAAACAGGTACAGCACCTCTGAGGTAAGCAAGGCAACAAGGGAAGACTATATAGGGAATTCAGAGCATTTGTGTAATCCATAGATAATTATTGTCAAACAGGTCTTCCAAAGCAAAAAGTTAAAATACTTTTTAAAGCATTGGTTGGTTTCTGTCACCTGTCCTCATCCCCACATAAGCAAGTCTTATGAAGTTGGACAATTCTCTCTAAAGATCCAATACTTGTTTAGCCTACATAACTATATCTCCACCACAGGCTTGATCTCAAGGAAGAAATGAGTTCTGGAAGCACCAAAATAGAGTAATCTGACACTCTAAATATAAGCTCAGCAGTATTTGCAAGAAGTTAGACCAGCTTGCTGGCTAATTAAGTGGAACTAAATTCAAAAGAAATGTTATTTCTCTGTATATATTTATTGAGTTTCAGGCTGGTCAGCTTAGTCTAATTATAACATACCTAGGACAAAGAGAAAAACACTCTAAGAGAATAATAAATGGGTCATATTAGACTATCCCCCCATGAGATTACCATTCCCAACCATTAAAAAAATGACAGTTTAAATGACTGTGCTGTACTGCTATATCATTTAGTCCAATTGAGTACTTGATGCTTAGCATGCAAAATTCCTTAAGGCAATCTCTTCTGCACTCCTACTCATTGTTTTCTTGTATTATGTAAAACATTGAGCTCTTCTGCTGATGGACTCAGTGCTACACCACTGTTAATCTGAAGATAACTCAATTTGTAATTTGTAAAATACACGTTCTGTTATTAACAGCTAATTTCAAAGGCATAACAAATGTCTTACGACATCATTAATTGATCAAAAAACTCCTGCTGGCTGCTATATGGAAATAAACCCATTTCTGTCACCACAAAGACACTCCTGGGATCTTCCGTATAATGTTCGTGCGGGAAATTGAATCCCTGGAACACAACAATCAGTTGCTGCCCCTTGGGCATCATAAGGGTCTCTGCAGTGACATCCGGAGTTGGATCAGGTAAGGCTCCCCAAGTCATTGTTTTGCTGAATTTCTACAATCCAGTTAGGCAGTGGTCCAACAGGGACCACTCCAGCATTTGAATGACTCATTCCCATGCACTATCTTAAGCAGCCTACACAGCATCTCTCAGTCACCTTAACTGCCCTACATGACTGTTCCTGCATCTACCAAAGCAGTTTCTAGTGACTATTTAAAAGTATCTGTGTACAATGTGGTAAACTCTACATGTTGAATCACATACAGAGGTTCCTGAGAATGCACGTGCTCTGCCCAAGGAACTAATGGACACACCTGAGACCTACAGGTGATGTCTTTAAACTGATCTGCACACAGTAGGAGCTGTGTGAGACTGTCCCAGGTCCACACACCTGAAAAGTCCTTGCAACAGTGAAGTTCAGCTAGGCAGGAGGTTTGGGCTCAGACATCTTGACTCCTCTGCACACATATCAGCTGCGGGACTCCCATACCACTCAGGGAAGGTGTGGGCACAACTCCAGTACCCAGGTGCACCACAATTACAGATATATGGCAAACATCAATTTCACCCTTGTATCACAACTAAAAACTGAATTCTAGAGATTTTGACTACATCTTCCCCAGCATTCAAAGAACAGTAACCAAACAACTTGAAAGAGAATAGGGTTATTGCACAATGAAATCTTATTTTCTGCACAAAATGGCTACGAAGTTTTCCTTGGCTGTCAGATGCTCTTCATATTCTTTTCCTAACTGAACTAGCATTATTCATTTATCTCCCACACAGCATAACAACTAGAAAGTTAAGCATCGTGATAAAAATTACATAGCTTAAGCTATCAAACTAATACATTCCAAGTTTACAGACTGCTTATCTTTGAGCTATATTCAATGCTCTTATTTTAGGCTGTACACGATCGCTAAGTTTTCTTTTCTGGAGTTCATGTGTTCTATATTTTGGGAGTAAAATGGTATTGGTTTTGCTATCATTTCTTTCACCGCCTCTTGTCAAGCTTACTTGCTCTGTGTTTAATATCAGCGTACATAAAGTGATTGCAAAGGTTTTTTTGTTGTTTTTGTTTAATCTTAACTTTATGAAAGGTGAGAATAAAAAGAATAAGGCTAACTTCCACCATTCTAAGTGGTTGAGAAAACAAGGGTGTTTGTTGTTTGTTTGTTTTTAAAATTATCACGCATGCATCAATGCAGTCTTTTTGACATAGCTAAATAGAAACGCGGGCTATTCTGTTAACTCATGGAAGTATCAGCTATAGAAAAGTAAAACTAAATATATTTATGACAGGGCCAAAAGAATGTCAGCTGAGAACTGCATACAGGAGGCTGAGCTAACCTCTTCCCATCCAGCTACTTCATGACCTAGCAGCTGTATTTGTCCCTAAGTGAATAATTCCAAAAGCTATACGCAGGCAAACATTAGCATTTTCCTCTTATGGTTTTTAGCCCCTTATTTTACTTAAAAAAATAATAAAATAGATGAAACATAACCTGCTTGTCTTCAGGCAGTCACTATCACCTTCCTAATTCTATAAATACCTTCTGCACAATAACTCATGGCATATATAAAAGGAATGACAAGGTCACTTACTATGAACAATTCATGATGGGTTACCATGGTAGCAGAAATATGTGGCAACAAGGGAAAAGGCACAGTAAAAATTATAGGATGATTCCGCTATGTAAGCAATTCCCATGATTTCTTCAGAAAGGTTTACCAAAAATTCTCAAACTGCTGATGTTTCTTCTCACTCTCTCATTTGACACCAATAGGGACCACACTGTTTCAGAGGCAGTACCATAAATTTTTACTAACATAAATAAAAAAAAATCAAACATCAATGATCAGGGCTTTAATCCTCTCCTAAGTAATGTTGTCTTAAAATCTATCATGAATTTCATCCATCTCTGTAGGTGGGTGTATGCTCAGAAGTTAGAATTTCTAGTTAGCATTCACCATTAGTCACTAGTCATATGTAGTTCCCTCTGCTAATTGATATTCCCTACTTGGTCTTCTTTCAGTTAAAAGTCAACCCCTTACTTCCACATGGCAATGGTGCCCCAAGTATTCGATAGGTCTAGTGTAATTAATGCATCACTTTAGGACTTAATTCTGAATCTTAAGCCCATAGGCTCCAGAGAAGCAAAGCTTTTGGAAAACCCATAGCACTGGGATGCCTGTTCCATGCTGAGGAAGTTCTTTCCTAAATCTGAAATTGGGCTTGAAGAAGTTTTGTAATAACAGTGGACAGACAAAAAAAATCTTGCCAGGAAAGAGTATGCAGTTCAACAGCAATAACCATCATTCTTCTGAATTACACATCCAGTACAGTTCTACAGTAGGTACGTGCCTTGGTATATCAGAATGAAAATATAGATCTTAAGAACACATTTATTTCAAGTCCATGTACAGCAGAAATTGCATGCCAACCAGAGCCCACTTTCGCAACTTTCACTGCAAAAGGCAGCGCCTCAGGAGTACCCCAGTAATGGGAATCACAGAGTTGTAGGGGTTGGAAGGAACCTCTAGAGATCAAATCCAATCCTCCCCCCGCCCCCCCCCCCCTCCCCCCCCCCCTCCCCCCCCCCCCATCAGAGCAGGTTCCTACAGCAGGTTGCACAGGTAGACATCCATGCAGATCTTCATTATCTCTAGTGAAGGAAACTCTACACCCTCTCTGGGCAGCCTGTTCCAGCGCTCTGTCACCCTCACTGTGAAGAAGTTCCTTCACATGTTGGTGCAGATCTTATGCTCAAGTTTATGACCATTTAGTCTGTCCCCACAGACCAAGGAAAAGAGGTTGGCCATGTCCCTTTGTCTCCCACACTTAAGGTATTTATAAACATTAATAAGATCCCCTCTCAGTCTTCTAAAGAAGGACCAGTAAAGTAGCAGAAACCACTGTCAAAATACACAGAGTTGCTATTATTGTGCTGTAAAAGCACTTATTGAGAAAGATGGAAATGGATCCATTGCTAGCACCTATGAAGTATGATGTTCCTCAAAAATCAAGAGTGAAGAACTTTCAGCACCGACCAATCAACACCTTCTTGTGCCAATCCCCAAAACCCGGTTACCAAGTCAGCTATCATGAGAAACGCATACTACTGATGAAGGAACATGTATTACTTTAAGTGTAAGACCTAGATATACCATGGGCTGTCTGCTTTCCAAAGCTAGTATCGCATACTCTGCCTTGGCAAAGTGCATTTACAGTGAGGAAACAGCTGATTTATTGATAGCAGGAAGAGAAAGTGTTTAGTGATATGATGCACTTTGAAGTTACCGGAAATAAGAGATCCTAATTTCTGGGGAAAAAAGAAAATGCTCTGATATTACCACGAAGAGACATTTGGATAGTTTAATTGTGAGAAGAAGGGGAGGAATTCTTAAGATACTCAGCATTCCATGTCTTCTTCTCCTCATACCTTAAGTGCAGCTATGGAAAGCAGACTGATGACAAACCCGATGGATGTGATGGAGTTTATCAACATCTGATTGCAGCACAATTTCATCAACAACTCAGCCCTGCTGACTGTTCATTAAGTGCTTCCTATTCATGGGCCATCCACAGGAAACAAATTCACCCCAGTACCATTCTCAGTGGTAACCCCCAACAGAACCACACTGACAGAAGGAGGACACCAAGCCATTTAGTAGTTTAAATGCATGTATTCCCGTGAGAAAAAGGAACAGACAACTGCTAGTTCAAATCTAAACCAAGCGTTGAATGAATAATTATTGCATTAAAGTCACACTGCTACAGTCGTACCAGTCTTATTTTAAATGCAGAGTTAATTAAATTAGACGAACATGCACAGGAAGGTGTGCACGCACAGAAAGATGTAACAAAATAAGTAAAACAAGTTGGGGTGGACCTACTGAATGTGCACTTCTCAGTCTTTGCTTTTTTAAAGGATTTATACTGCAGAGCCACATCAGAATTAAAAAACAACCGTTCTGATCACTTCCTAAGTAATATTCAGTATGAAAACAATATAACACCATAGAACTGCCTTTACAGTTCCCAGACAGAAGGATTTTGATTAAAGACAGCAAAAATAAGAGAACTGAAAAACAGAAGTAAACAGGCAATAACTGAATCCCTAAACATACAGTAACCATCTGAGCTGCCTTTGCAAACTATAGTCTTCAATGCTTCATCATATTTGGAAATGGGAGCATAAACCAATACAAGGCCCATTCCATATCCAAAGTACAACAGCCAAACAAAATCAGCATCTTCCCTCTTTCCCTGCTATTCTGAAACTTCAGTCCTGGCTCCATAATTGGTAGTGACACAAGACAAGAACCGTTCAGTTTTGCTTTCTGTTACGTATAATTATAAACATATGTTCCTTAAGCCACTTCATAGATTATACCTTTAAAATTCCCAATTCTGAAATTCTCCAGGACCATCTACATCTTTCCTCTTTTTTCTTCACAGCATTCGACAACTATTTTCATTACATACTTCTCTTTGTCTTTCTAATAAGCTCTGTTGGTCAGGAGGTTCTTTCAAGGCAAGGTATTTGCAGCGTTACAGCAGACTTCACAGGAATGAAAAGCCACACAACATATCACAAAACCCACAATCATCTGTCACTGCAACTTATCCAATTGTAACTGCAGGGGGTATTTTTAAGTAGGCAGAATGTAATTGCCTACTTGGAATTTTGCCAAGACACTGGAGCTAATTATTTTTTAAGGATTAATTTAGCGCTCGCATGAAAGCTGATGGATCAATAACAAAAGATGAAGTCAGTTTATTCACAGAGTAGGTACGATGCTAGCTGTGGTGATGTAAGGCTCCCTGCTGCTCACTGACAATATACCATTTTCCAAAAACTGGAGGGGGATATGCATTAGAGTGAGGCTGTTCCACAACCTCTTTTTTAATACAGACTACCAGCAGCAAACATGAGCATGGGCATGGATGTGTCTGGACACAAAACCAAGCACCGTAATGTTGTGGCAGCTCAGCAGCACACAGCTGTGGTCATTCCCAACCCCAGTGGGATGGGGGAAGAGAACTGGAGAAAGAGTAGCAAGAACACAAGCAACGCAGAGCAGCAGCAACCACCTCAGCCAAGCTCCCTCAGTTTTACTGCTGAGCACAAATGCTCTTTACTATGGGACATTCCTGTGGTGGTTGGGGTCAGCTGCCCTGGCAGTGTGTCCCCAGCTCCTTGTGCACCCCAGCTCCTCCCTAGTGGGGCAGCAGAGAAGTCCCTGACTCTGTGTATGCCTTACTCTGCAACAGCTACACATAAGATGAGAATAGATGTTGACAACAGACCTAAATTCAAAACATAGCACTACACCAGCAGCTACAAAGAAAACTCGCTCTATCCCAGCAGCAGCAGGACAATTATCTTGCTAGAATTCAAACTTGTTAAGAATGCAACATGCGCAATATATTAAGAACAGAATAGTCAGTTCAGATTGGAGTGAAGTACTGATTTTGCACTAAAAGATTATAACAGTGTTATGTCAAATTGACTGAAATAGCCTATTGTATTACTTACTGATTAACACGTAAAAAGAGTTTCTAAGACTTGACTGGCTGTTAAATATTTTAAAAGACTGAGAAACAGAAAGGAAAAACTAATTCTGCTCCCAGCTGTGTAACATTATATCCTAAAAACATATATCCTGCCTAATGGGACTCACCCATCTCTTCTTTCATGACTTAGGACTGCTCCCTACACGTCAACTTAGCATTATGAAGTGATGCCAAAAAGGAAGAGTGCCCTTGTTTGAGGAGAAAAAAAAAAACAAACCATGCAGGCCCAGATTCTGGCTCAGCTTCACTGTCACCATGCCAGCATTGTTCATGATCACTTTGCAACCTCCAGAAGCAAAAAATGAAGGAGAAAACACAAAAAAGCTAAAAAAAAATTAAGTTTGCATGCTTTGTTCTAAAATGGAACATTAAAATTCTTCTACATTAGAACTAAGGGAATCTAGGAAGTGAAATTTAATAAATCTGTACAAAGCAGAACCATATGGACAACAAACATTGTGATTAACAAGGTTTAAATTCAGTACCTTTACGGTCACTGCACAGACCTCAATTGCTCAAAGACAAGGCATAGATACGTGACAGCATCCTTTATCCACTGTGAAGAAAATCAGCAAGATGGAACCATGAAACAAATTTCCCAAGTGGCTAATGTAACCAGACAGCAGCTGAATATTAACAGCGATGACACCTGCCTTGGATGGGATCCCCGGATGGAAATGAGACAATACAGCCAGACATGACTGATGCAGCACATCCCTCCTGCTGGCTGGGCATGAGCCTCATGCCTGTATTCAGAGGTGAAGGGTCTGTTCTAGGCCCTTTAAAAACAGCTGTGCAAGATCTCAATTACTCCGCCTAGAAATGATATTCAATTGCTTTTTAAAATTCAGCCTGTGTTGGGAAAACACATTTTAAATAAAGAATGTATATTGCATTGCAAGGTCAGCATGCAAATCCCCAGGTCGGGCCAATGGAGCTGGCTGCCTACAGCATGGAGAGCAACATGAATGTGCTATGGGATCCACTTGCATGCCTTCAGGAGTTAATCCAGGAGGAAACACCACATCAAAATAAACCAAGGACACAGTCAGGCTGTGCAGTGCTGCAGATGCACCGAAGCGTGCACAGACACCTGTTGGCTCTGCTATAATCATTCAAGAGTTACACAAATTATTCTAAAACCACCAATTATTTTAGAATCAAAAAACAACGAAGTACCAAATCCAGTCACTATACACTCTTTCTTTCTGAGCTGCAGGTTTCAGAAACTTCAGTAAAAACATGAGAATCCTCTGCTAAAGGTTCACTTATTGTACACAATCAATATTAAAAATAAAACATAATGGCCTTTCTTCTACAGTTCTTCCTTGCCTCTCATTTACTACAAAACAGAACACAGGTTGTCTGCACATCATCACCTCGCACTGACATCTGGACTCTGCTGATGTTTACACAGCAAGTGCTGCCCAACCTGCAGAATCTAGTCATGTCTAGAGCATATTGAGATCAGTTTTTTCTCTTCTCATGGGGGGGCTGAGCTCAGCATCACTGAAGTTTCCAGGCAATGGAAGGAGGATCAAGGCAAATATGCATCTCTAAGAGAAGTAGAAACAAAAAGAATCAAGTCTTTAAGAATGAAAACAAGAACTCACAGATGTTCCATTTAGTTCACTTTGCACAGCTACAATTTACATTTCCTACAGAAAGGGAACATCTGTGGCAAAGGTTTAAGTTTCCTCCACATTTGGTTTGAATCTTTTTCTTAAATATCCTTTATATAGGCCAAACAATACAGGTGTTCCCCCCCCCCCTTCCAAGTAATAATGACACATTGCAAAGGCGCAACAACATTCTTCAGCACTACTGCATCATTAGAAGTGATTTATACAACTGCTACAGATGACTGAGTCAAAAAGGAATTAGGAAGCTTTGAAAGCCATTAACATCTATTAAGGAACAAGTAGCTTTTCTATGTCTTTCACCTCAATCTCAACTTGTTTACTCTAACAGGTTTTTCTTGAAGTTTGAATTCAGCCTGTCTTCCTCCTTACTTACCAATTTCAATAATATAAATTGGAGGAAAAATAAAGAATATTCAGTATTAACATGCTCAGTATCATTCCTGTGGAATTTATCCTTTTTCTAACTACAAGTAAAATTAAGAAAATAAAGTCACGTAACTTCTTCCTTTTCCAATATTCTGACAACAACATGCTAAATAGCAGCTATAGAAATATAGTCTCTGTGTATAAGTTACATTCTACTGAAATGATTTATATATATTTATCTGCACCATGTATTTGCCTACTGCATTCCCTTTTGTGAGCTTGCAGAGATACTCTGATACTTCTACAGCCTCCCATTCTCTGATCCACATTTTTCTCCCGTTGAAGAGACCAAGGATTCTTTGAAGCTTTCAAAACTCAGCAGTCCCAGAAGAACACCTGTACCTCAACAGGGGTTAGAGCACTCATCCACCAAGTAGGAAGCCCAGGCTGAATTCCCTTCTCCACCTGAGTGGAAGAAAAAAAGAAAGTACCTGCAGTCTTTCATGAGACAGCTCCTAAAAGCAGGCTGGCAGGCTATTCTGGGGAGAACTCCGTAGCACCTTTCTTTTTACAGCATCCTACTTGGCAAGGAGAAAAGAAAGCTATGATCAAGATTAATTGCAAAAGGCAAGACAAGTCCCACAGAAAATGGTACTGTCTTAGAGTACTACACTGTAGTTTCCATCTCTTATTTTGTTCTTAATAAAACCTTCAGATACGCAGCTTTATCCTTGAGACAGAAATCAAAACTCTGCCCTACAAGGAGTGATCCAAACCTTCTGACATTTGCCATCTAAAAGAACAACCAACCAAACCTAGAACGTCTTCAGCAAGAGGAAGGAAATGCACCACCTTTGCTACCAGATAGTGTCACTTAGGGCCTCTCCATGAAGAATTAAGATATGAGTTTGATTATTTTCCCCCCACCAGGAAGTTAACCAAATATGCACTTTTCATCCCTGCTCAAATATTCAAACTGAACTCTACAGGTCACACCAGGAACAAGGACTGCAAACGTCACACCTACTTCCTCCATTCAGGCATATATACAAGAATCCCCAAGGCCATCCAGGTACCTCCTGAGCAACCCAGTGTAGTAGTCCTAGGTGTGCCTCAACCCACCTACCTGAACACTTGAAAAGGTATCTATATTTTTCCTCCCAACTCAGCACAGAAAGAAAACACGCAAACATATCAAAATGCAGCAGTCCTTCAAAGCTTCTGTTTTGTGCAGCTCCATTATAGTGCCCACAACTAAAACAACACATACTGCAGGAAGTGCAGCACAACTTATATCAGAGATGGGGAGAACCAGCCCACCCTGAGAACTAAGTAGCTCTACACCAGTAAGCACAAAGGAAAATAGTTATAGTTTTAAACCCACTGCACATAAAACATCATTTATTCACATCATCAGGTTATTGTGCAATACAGGGCACTTCCCTGTTCTAAAATTACATTTAACTGTCCTTCAAGAGGGGAAAAATGACCTCCAAGTCAACTCCATTTATGAAACACACTATTCAGACAATAGTTACCATACCGTGCTGACACACTGCTAATTGTGACATCAGTTAGCCACAAAAAGCATCTTAAGACAAACGAAATATCAGAGGGGAAAGCATTTCAATAGGAGACAGTTCTGAGCTGCTCACTAACAAGCAGTGCCCTCTACCTCTGGCATTACCTACATTTATCTCATCTCAAAGCCAGTTTTGTTGAAAGCATTTCAAACTTCTGCCTTGAAACTTAAAGAATAATGCCAGGTTTTATGAGCAGTTGTTCTATACATATATATAGACACACATATATACAACCTCTATTCAGTAAACACTTGAATAAAAATCTGAATACAAAGTTGTACTTCAAGTCCATCCACGGATAGCTTACAGAACACAACAGTACCCTCCTTAGAGTTACTTTGATTTCATTTAAGCCTAATAGGAGAGATGGGCAGGAGGTACTTAGGCACGTATTTTCCAATGTTCTATTCACATCGCCTTCTGCTGGGTCTTTGAGTACTGTTTAAAGATTAAAACACATTACTTAATTGTGAGTTCTCTATTATTTATCAGGATATTGGTCCAGAATAGCAATCTCTTCCACATCAAGCAAGTCATCGCATGTTAACCTGCAAAACTGCTTGTGAGCAAGGAAGCTACATACATAAACCAAAACACAGACCACAACAGAACATATCCTCTAACGTGGTTACTTTCCAATCTCTTTTACTTTCTCACACCATTAGTAGGCTCTCTTAAAAAGTTTAGCCTTCTACAAAAAAGTAGAAAAAAGTTAAATTTATCTACAAAGCCTCTCTCAAGCTCCCTATTTATTTCTTTCATCATTCTTACCTACAACGCCTGCATAGAGCTCTTGGTAACCTCTATCTCAAGAAAAAGCAACCATAAGCTGGTTCTTCATACAGACAGCAGTGTTCTGAGAAAGTCAGTGAAACCACACCACATCTTTAGAACTTCACATGGCACCTCCTTGCCAAGGCTACCAGCAAAACCAGAAAGCATTGTAGTGGACTGATCAGCCCTCGGAAGCAACTGCTACACTATTAGTCTACTCCAAACTTCAGGGCTACATTTTTCTTCTCTTCTGAGACATTTTCTGAAACAGTTGTGCAGTTGCAGTTCATAGAGTCCCATTTTCAAATATTTTTTTTTCCAAGTTCCAAATAAGAAAAAAAAGTGTGAATATATGTAGGTGCATGTGTATATATAACTGCCTTTCATGTGAAACACAAACATCATTAGAGATTCACGAATCCGTTAAAACAGCTTTTTCATACTAAAGGTCTTAGAAAAGAAATCTACCCCAAAAATCTGACACACAGTTGACTGGGGATAAGTTTCAGAAGGTCCAAGAGAAACGAGTGCCACTGGGAAACCACCAACCTTATTGCTGCCTGGCTATCTGCCTCACCGTGAGCAGGAAAGAAAGAAGGGGTTGATACAGCCAACTCCCAAACGAAAACCAAAATGAGACTCAGCATGGCTAACTGAAAAAAGATGTGAAGATTTTAGGACTAATCCAGGAATTTTCTCATGTGCCTTTGAACCAAGTCTAGCACTTTGATGCCTCAAACATGCACTTTTAGCCACTGCTGTAATCCAAGCGACGTTTTCCTTCAGTTCCAAAACATATTCCCATGAATACAACAAAAGGAAAATGTACTGCACAGAGGCTAATATTAAATATTTACCTTTCCACCTCAACCATCTTCTGTTGTTGTTTCTTACTCTTGCTTACGGCTAAATAGTAAGGCCAACTCATG
This sequence comes from Gallus gallus, assembly GCF_016699485.2. Taxonomy (NCBI): domain Eukaryota; kingdom Metazoa; phylum Chordata; class Aves; order Galliformes; family Phasianidae; genus Gallus; species Gallus gallus. Next base: position 11,593,250 of record NC_052545.1, read on the forward strand.
AGGCAAAGCTAGTATCAGTCCTTATATATTATTTATTCATTTCAGATGTACCTATTCCATCTCCATCTCTCAAGCCACATAAGTCACTTTCTTATAAAGCTCCTTCAGATCAGCAATCCAGAACTCTGTTAGGAAAACAGGACTTACGTAACAATTCAGGGGTTCAACATTACATATTATGAAGTCCAAGAGCTGAGGGCTCTTTGATTCTGATTTTAATGAGGTAAATCAGAAATGAATACATTATTAGTTTAATGTTGTCTTTATAGACCAAACGTGATTTTCTGTCAGTAAGGTTAACATCACCCAGCACTAAATGCTAGTTCTTGAACACACACAAACTCATTTCTTTGCCTCCAGCTGGTTACAGAGGAGATAAACCACTTCAAACACCTAGCTCAGCCCCCCCGTACGCAGTTATAGCCACAGTAGAGGATTGCAAAGCACCTTTTTATTAAACAAGCCTCATTTAGTTACATATGTTTATCAGGAAAAATAAAAAGGAACTAGTGACACATCTATACAGGAATGGGTTATTAGAGGTATAATGGGGTGGGGGGCGCAAATCTGAAGATCACCTCTAGTAATATTTTCAGCAAACCTAACTTTGTTCCTAAAATATTAAGCGCACTCCAACATTGCAATTACGGCCTTATATTGACAGGCTTGCCCAGAATGACCTAACAACAGAATTCCACTGGATGGAACTACACATTTACTGTTTTTACCAAATAAACTTGGATGTACACTCTAAGCAGGAAACCCAAGTCAAATATTTGTGTTGATTTTCTCCTCCAAGAAAAGCCCCCCGGGCCAGTACAGAAACTCCCTTCCCAAAAACAGGTGAGATCCCTGTACCTTTTATGTTATCAGAACTGGCAGAAGACTTAACCAGATTGGCCTCAAGTAACACTTCCTGATCCACCTTGGCCTTAAAATAACAAACATCGACATCTCTAATTTACTTCTAGGTATGTTTACAAACATTTAATGGTATACTATGAAAAAAACTAAGCATAGTAAGAGTTTAGCATTTATACAGAGTACATTAGAACATCAGGGACTTATTTAATTGCTTTTGTAGCCAATTTCCTTGCACCTCAAGGCTCATTAGTCAGTCATCTAATCATTCCATACAACAATGCATCCTCTGTTCCCTTCTTGAGTTGAGGAATATATCTTCATCTGTCTATCCAGCAGTGGTGTCCTTCAGCTGCAACCTTTCTGAGGGTTATTTGAGTGGTTGCCAGTGTTACTGCTGTTTCTCGTGGATGTGGATTTTCCCAACATTCAGGAGTTCTGTTCTACCATATTGCCCAGATGCCTAAATATAACGTTATAAGATGACTGTTTATTAAATTTTAAAAAATACATAAAAACCAAAAATCGGTATAACTTTGCAAATAATGGGTTTGTTTCATGTATCCACCTTACTATTTTACTCAGAGTCCAAGAAGAAACAAGGGAATAACAAAAACAGAATCACACTTGCAGTTAGGACGGGGCTGAAAGAAGTGTTATTGGAAGAAGAGATGAAAAAATCCAGCTGTTAAATTCTGAAGTGCTCAGCATACCAATAGGTTTTGCAGAAACAGAAGTGCATATAAAGCTGCACCTCAACTTCAGAGTAAGAAGGTCCTGGCACTGCGCACAGCCCAGAGCACAGCAGTTCCCTCTGCCCGTCAGGCAGCACTGCTGTGCTGTGCAGTGCCGGAGCCTTGGCACAGGCTGCCCAGAGGCTGTGGGGTCTCCTCCTTGGAGCTCCCCCAAAGCCACCTGCCCAAGGAGCTGGGCCCTGCTCTGGGTGGCTCTGCTGGGGCTGACGGAACCCAAGGTGCCTCCAACCTCAGCCTTTCTGTGACTCAGTGTATACACACACAGGTACATTAAGACACACATACTCAGAAGGAAAGTATTAATCTGGCCCCTGAAATAAATAGCTCACATTTCCAAAGAGGCAACTCAGCAAGTGAATTCTGGTCTCCAAGCACAGCTTCCGTTCATTTAACAAGCCAATGGAAAAACCTTCAGAACCCAGTTACTAAACAGACTGCTAACATGTCACTAGAGTAATATAGGAGTAAAGAAATGGTTTTCTATTTCTTTTGTGCTTAAAGCATCAACACATTTTGGTGGGATTACTGATACTGTTTCCACAGAGACAGCAGTCCAGATGACAACACCTATCGAGAATTTGTATTTCTTTTTTGTGTGGGTGGAGAGAAACCATCTTCTCCTCTGCAGAATGCTAATGGATCTGGGTGTTGCAAAGCACCCCTCTGTGAGCTCCTGGGAGCAAGAAATCACCCATGTCATGCAGTGCATCCACAGCTCTGCACGTCCTCCAGCTCCTCCAGTCTGCTCTTAACTGCTGCAAACGCAGAGAGCAACAACACAGAACTCATTTAGGAGCTCACTAAATGTAAGGACAGGAGCGCTGCAGGTAATCTACATGCAGAGCTTCAGAGACAGATATTTCCCAACAAAAGCAGTGCAGAACTCTCCTCACAATGGAAAAGCAGATGGTTTGAATTGTTTTGAAATAATTGTAACATCAAATGAAAAGCTTCTTGATGCGTTGTATTACATAATTAAAGGCGACGAGGTTCTGTCAAGTCCTATTTTTAAACCATGATGGTATGTTAATGAAACTTCCCAAGGAAAGTTCAGATACAGACAGCTGAAACAAATTGCTGCTAACCCGATCACTTCCCCATGCTTGAAGTCGCCATAAAAGCAGTACTAAATCAGTGTAAATACCATAGGGCAGAAAACTGATGACCCAAACTTGGAGTTATATTCAGTTCGTAAGAATGTCAGTTACACAGCATAGGATGAACTATTTTAGAAGCCAAAAAGCCAGAAGCCAAAGAGTATTACCAGATCTTATTTTCTTCTCAATATATAAAGCATATATTGAAATATGGAGAGAAAAAAAAACCAAAAGGTCTTGTTTTAGCTGCTCCCTAAAGCATTTGTCTACTTTTTGGTCCAATACCCCAAAGAACATATCAAACATTGTTTCAGATCCGAGGGGTTACTGCTGGAAAACAAAAAAAATAGTTATTTTGAATATCCAGCCCATCTCATGGGGAGCTCACACTACCCTCTGCAGCTCACTAAATGCAAATGCGACCATTCTGGGCACCACGTGTGCAACATGCAAACCAGACTATCACTCGCTGCCAGACCCTGAGGACGCTCTGGCTCATTCCCAATTCAGCAACCTACCTGCTCAGCAATGCAAAACACTGCTCTTTACTAATACACAGCTCAGTTCTAGGTCAGTTTGCTGACTTTCAAAGCTTTGCATAGCAGATCTCCATTCACCCCCCCCCCCCCCCCCCCCCTCCCCCCCCCCCCCACCGTGCCTTAGCCCACGTTCCGCTGCAGGCTCTGCTGCTGGCTCACCCGTGGCCCAGGGAAGCAGATGCAGAATTGAACCTTCACAGAATTACTACCCTGCTACAGCGAGGTGTAGAGCTGCTGCTTGGTGCAGCCTCGCCTGATGATCCCATGAAAGCCAGTAAATATCAACTACAGAACAAGTTAAAGAAGACGATCATCTCTCTGCTTTTGTACGCAGGGAGAGAATGCAGTCACACTGCAGTAATGAAGGCCATAAAACTGCACAGATAACTTGTTTTAATTAAGCAAGCTACTATCAGTAGTAATAGCCTCCTTATATATGCCAGACCAAATAACCTATTTCTTCGGATTTCTGGGACAGTCACAGACCTAATGAGACATATCCTAAATAAAAGAGCCATATTATCTTCTCCCTAGCCTCGATCAAATATAATCAGAGTGATATTACTAATATATTCAAAAGCTTTTCATCTCTCACCTTTCTTCCACTGCTATTAAGAGAAAATCATTCTAATACCAACAGCAGCAAAAAACGCCTCTCCTGTACTTTTGATACACATAAGCCATGCTAACATGCGTAACAATTTGGACTATCTGGACTCCAGAATGGAGTTCCATTACGCTTGGACAGCCGAGTTGCCCTGCAGCCTTGGTGCGCATCCTTTTGTTATTGTGGCAACCAAGCTGCAAGCTGCTGAACCAGAGATAAGCAGACCTGTGATCAGGGTACCACTATGTGATGCCTTCAAGGAGCTAAACCGAAGGCAGTAAGCCTGACTCTGCTTACCTGACACAAACACACACCAGTCCTACAGCCCCAGCTCCTGACTGTTTCCAACTTGCTGGGCAGGATTGCCATCCATGAAGCATCATTATATCAGGGCTCTGTGTGCCCATCTCGAATCAGTTTCTCTCTCTCTCAAAAGGAACCCCTCTATGGGCACACGCTTCCTGTGCATGTGTCTTACAAACAACACTCTCCTCATTCAGAAAAAATTAACTGCTTTTCTTCTTTCCCCCTCTTCTTTTCACTTTTTTTCCCTCCTTTCTTGTAAAGGATTGAAGACAGAACATCAAAAAGCAATTGAACAAGAAATTAACCCAGAACAGCGCAAAGCCTACCACACAACACATAAAAATACCTAACAGCACTGTCTACAGAAAAATCAGTTTGCCAACAGCTGTGTGAAAAACCACCCCTTATTTCCCACTACGATACCTGGAGCAGAATAAAACTATAAATACTATGAGCTGTCCATTTTTATTCCTTTTTTTAAATCAGTGGCTGCTTACAGACATTTCTGCAGGTGTTGGACTATTTGAAATTAAATCTCTCATTAACAACAGTGCCTCGTTTGCAGTAAGACTGAATACATCTCAGATCTCTTCCTGGGATGAAGCAAACCAGTCAGCAAATCACATTTTTCTGCTTTGTTCAAAGTGATTGGAATCGTTCTTCTGAAAAAAGCAATGAAGAAAGCATGGCTGAACAGAAATCTCTTCGCATTTAGTGAGTGATATTGGTGGTGGGTGGACAGCTGGACTAGATGATCTTAGAGAGCTTTTCCAACCTTAATGATTCTATGATTCTAGAACATAGCAGCTAAACAATCAGCAACAAAAAGTAAGAAAAGATTGTTTTCCTACGCTACCTAGCTAAGCAAAGCATCCTCATTAGCAGTCTGTTCTTAGCTTATATAGGAAAAAAACAAATTGTTTTCAGCACCTCCCATTTAGGTCTCCAACACATCAGGGTGTCTGAGCATATGTAACTGGAAAACATGAAGACGTTGCTGTGCCTGGAAATCAGAGCTAACCACAGGGCTTTGCATTGCAGCAGACAGCAAACAGTCCTGACCATTACAGCTCCCTGAGTTACAGATCCATTCACTCCACGTCTTTTATGAACAATGAACTCCTGATCTGAGCGCTGCAGAACCTGCCCTGCAGGAGGGAAACAAGAGAGACAGAACTTCTCAAAATGAGACACTGAAATCAGCCACCTCTTTGAACAGTCTCCTCTTTTACCTAGCACGTCTCTATCAGTAAAGAGATGATTTCTAAAATGAACAAATGTTTTCCCAAAACAAGTCATCTCACACAGTCACTTTCAGATTCTCAATGTGGCACTTTCAGAAAGAAGAGAGTACAGGTCAAAGGTGGCACAGCCATCCTCCCTGACCAGCAGAGTAGGAGTCACACACAACAAACAGCTGACCTTTCATTCCAGTATGCCAATACTGAGACATCCTCAGTCCCAATTCTGGGATCGAAAGCCAACGCTCAGTACACAATCAGACATGTGAGGAGGGGCTGTGGGTGGGTGCACCCTCACCACTACCAGCTTCTTGGGGTTCAACACTTTCCTTGCCACTGCTGTCCATGAAACTGAACAGGTGCAGCAAGAAGGTAACAGAAGAGGAGCCCTACTGTGACATGCTGTACAGGGTGTGAGTGCAGAGTCTGCAGGACTGATCCAGGCACACAAAGCCAGCCCCACAGAGCTGGTGGTGATTGAGAAAACATCTTTAAGAAAGGACAACAAGCCAAGAAAAATGTGTGAGAAACAGCCCTGCAGACACCAAGGTCGAGGAAGGCATGGGAAGCAAGGAGCTCCGGGAGTAGAGCTTCCCTGCAGCCCATGGGGAGATCAAGGTGGAACACATGCATACCCACAGCCCCTGGAAAGCAGCACACCACAAGAGACACCTGCCCCACAGCTGGGGCAGGATGCTGGAGCAGGAAGACAAGCCCAGGAACAAGCTATGGCCAGTGGTTTTGTTCTTGTCCTTGTTTTGCACCATTCTACTCAATTTTAATTAGCAATAAATCAACTTCTACAAGTAAGTCTTTTTTGCTGCTGACAATAATTGGTAAGTGATCTACTGCCCTTGTCTCAGCCAATGAGGTTCTCCATTGCATCTCCCCTCTTCCACCTGCGCTGCTGAGCAGTACTGGGAGTAGCTGGGGACTGGCAGCAGGGGGAGCCCCAACCCCACTGCAGACTATTTGGAGCCCACCATGAGGCTCTGGTAACCTAAGATATAGACAGAACATTGGTATCAAGCAAAACTTGGACAGAACGTTACCAGAGCATGAAATAATTGTCATGAATCTTTTGTTATTGCAGTCATGGAGAAATGGGGGGCAGAGCTCTTACCTCTTAGCCTAGGTGTAAGTGGTTCACCTAGGCTAGTTCTGTGATCAGGATAGAGACATCAACTGTTACAGTCAGGCTGCTGTCCCACATTCTCCTGCACCGCTCAGTGGTGTCAGGAACAAAGGAATGAGGTTGATCCTAGGGAGGGGTGGCTGGGGGAGGTGTTGTGGGTTTAGTGTTTCTCACTACCTAACTATTTTAACTGGTTAAATAATTTCCCCAAAGTTGGGCCTGCTTGCCTATGAATGTGGCAGATAAGTGATTTCCCTGTCTTTATTTCAGTCCATGGGCTTTTTCACCTTATTTTCTCCCCCTGCACTACTTGAGGAAGGGGCAGTGAACTGACCAGGAGGTCTTCTGGCAGCAAACAGGGACAGCCTCAACATGCAGGCACCTTACCTTGGTGCCATCAACTGACTTAGTAGGGAAAAAAAAAAAAAAAATCACCAAATTTTGAGGGAATCACTTGAAATGATTGATTTTTAGACACTAGCACTTCTCCAAATACTCAGTTATATTGTTGACCCTGCCTCTCATCTCCGAGCAACAAAAGCACCTACTAATAGAGAAACGTCAGCAACTACACTTGTTGTTTGTGATGGTGGGGAACAAGAGAGCTAGTTACAAATCTGCTGCAGCATTTCTGTTACCAGTGATGCTTACTTCACATGCTCTTTATTTGTATGTCAACTATCCAACTACCCGCTCTCTTACAAGAGACTTGTGTTTTTAAGTCTTCTTTTAAGATAAAGTAATCCTATCAGTTTTTTTTTTTCCTACCTTGCAGCCATTCCATGTGCTGAACGTAAGCAAAACAGGCATTAGGACTACGCCTATTGCAAGATGTGTCGCCAGCTCCCCGTGCTGTGCAGCTCCCAGGAGTAATGAGTCACAGTGCCCTCTCATCATGCAGCCCTGGCATCTCACATATGAGGGACTGGGAGTGAAACTCCGCTTTTCTGTTGGCTTTAGGGTCTTCAGGAATCCTATGAACTCTATTGGGAACAAGTAAAAGAATACACCTACATCTGTGCTCAGGAAAAGAACGGTTTTCATTTACAGAGAACCCGGAATTTCACAATTTGAGCCTCTATTGCTTGTTCACACCAATAAATCAACTCTGATTAGAGCACAACTTCATTCATGCTACAGCATTCAGAGCCTGTCCTCTTGGTGGTCTTCTTTTCTGCAGTAAGAACTCCTGAACAAGCACTGAGCACCTGGGCTGCAGCAGAATGACAAAGCACACAGCTGTAAAGCTGAAGCTGCACAGCTGAGCATACACAACACTTTAGTGGGGCACCTGTAATGCTTTGCCAGAAACTTCCCAAGTCAGAAAGATTGTAGTGGACATAAAAAAAAAAAATACTAATATTCAAGGGCAGGAAGGAAGCTACTTTTCAAGAGATATTGAGTCTCACAACCAGATAACTAGAGAGCCAAATAACTCCTAGTTGGTTGCTTCCCCATTCCCAGCATAGCCAGAGAGAGGGTTGTTACAATACCAGATGGCAAAGGAAGACAGAACACAGAGATGGTGCCTGGCATTCTGGAAAATCTCACTAAAGGAAATTCTCAGAAATTAGACAGCACACACAACTGACACACTGAAAGAAAAAGAAAAAAAAATCAACATTTTAATTCCCAAGTAAAAGTTATTGCTGGATGCTGGTAAAATTGAGCTGTGATCAGACCTTACTGCTAGAACATCTCACAATCCCTGTGCTATTTTGAGGACTTTGTAATAATTCTACTCTTGTGAAAACCAAAGGAAATCTCTAGAGTCATTGCAAGTCCTCCTCCGAGATGAACTTTTTATAAATACAAATTTTGAACAAGTACATTTTCAATTCCAACTGAAAATACTGCAAGTAGGGCTTGCCAGACTCTCAGCTGCCATTTCTGAAAATACAGCAGCAGGGCTTCTGCCAAGGAAAGAGAAGTGTAACTCCAGGGGAAGCATTCACAGACATCATCACTTCTGTCTTCCCATAGCAAATTACATTTACAATACCTCATTTTACTCTTAGAAGGAGAGTCACGTTTTTCTTTCAGGAGAAGAAACATATATTGAGGTGTATTCTTCGCACAGATTCCTGCATCTGTTCACCAGTTACCATGTTACGTGGCTCTCTCTCAATGGGCTACTTCAGCATTTCCATCAGAGCACCCACCACTCCTTGCTCTGCATTTCTGCAGACCAGACATTTCACCATTCTGCATGGCAAACCCCTCAATGAAAGCAATCAAAGAAAGAGGAGAAGTTTTTGGTACTATTTCTAAAGGAAAACACACAAGCTGTACGTATTATATTTAAGCACACAGGGATCTGATTACCCAAGCGTAACGCAACAGAAAGCACAGGAGTAATAACAAAGATGCAAGATCACAGGCTACAGTGAGCAAAGATTTGCTCAAACACAACAACCATAGACACAAAAATAAAGGAAAGAATCTACTTACTTTCAGAAGGCCTCAGGTACACAGGGATCTCCTGCAAGTAAACCCTCACCCAAACTGCCAGCCCTTAAATGAGGGCTGGGAAGGGGTGGATCCTGGCTCCAGCCCTTCTCATCACTCAGTACATTGCATGCACCTGAGCTCCCCTGGGTTGGCCCTGCCTTCCCACCAGGTGCTCAATCACTGCTTCAGACCATTACTTAGCATTTTCACTACACCAATTAAATCCTAATATGATTTTGTTTCAATAGCAGTCTATTCCTAGAAATGTTTTTAATGAGTTGAAATAAAAACATCAAATAAATTGCAATAAAACAAATGCAAATGTATTTGAGGGTAGATATTTGCTACTACACTTGTTAATTTAAAGGCTGTGGAAAATGTCCCAGCAAACCTCTCCCTGAATAGTTTCGTAGGCCTTTATAAAACTACTAAAGCCAAAATTAAGGAAGTGATGCCATTATAACTGTCAAATGTGACAGAAGATAAGAAACTGCATTAATTTTTGGTGCTATATTTGGCCAGGGCCATCTAGACTTGTATGTGCTTCCAGCAAGTTTCAACTGCTTTTTACTTCATTTTAGAGTTTAGATTCATATAAACGAGTAGGATTTAAGAAAAGGAGGTGTATAATTATTATAACAGCTGCAATTTTCCTAGAAATGTTTAGCCTCATTTGTAAACCACAGCCACAACCCTATTTCAGTCCAAGCAGTTGAGGTCCTGAAGCAGATATTTACATAAGACCCAGAATGATCTGCAACAGTAGCTTTCATCTGAACAAAGTACAAACACACAATTGGACTACTCACAAATGTGTGCACGAACACGAAAATTACTTCAAAACACTCTTTGACAGCTGCTTCCCTCATTAACTAAGAGCTTACCTGGGACATGGAGTAGGAAAGGTTAAACTCTATTGGGAGTTATATTTCCAAGGGGGGGGGGGGGGGGGGGGGAAGCTTAAAGTTATTATCTCCCAAAAAGATCACACTTTAAACATTTATATATGAAGTATGTGGACAAAAGGAACAACTCAGTCATCCATCTGCTTCCGACTGGCGTACTTCAATGTACAGATTGAACAAGTGAGCTTTACAAGCCATACGTAAATGCTCGTCTTTGATATTTTGAACAATGTAGACATACTTGATATATGTTTGTGTTATCACAAGAAATGCAGCTCCCTTCACCTGCTTTCTCATTTGCGATGCCTACGTGTTTATAAATAACTCCTCTGGATTCAATACAACCTACGTTGGAGTATGACTCTTTCAAGTTGACTGTATTTCTGTCAAACAGAGGTGTTTTTTTTTAGAGATGTTAACTACATTGTTAAGCAATATAGAGATCCCATCCATTTTTCATAAAATCTGATTTTCTGGTGTCCAAGGTGCAATACCACTGCCAGCTATGGAAGTTATCAATTATTTACATGTTGTTTTGCAGGCTTGAGAAAGACAGACTCAGGAGCCTGCTAATAAGCAAGAACTATCAGACAGTGCTGACGCTGCCAGGGAAGACAATGCATCAAAACAATTAATGATACTGCTTGGAGCTTCTTAGTTTTTACTCAATGGAGAAAAGTATTTTTTGGTGTGTGTTATTTTTTCTTTTTTTTTTTTACTAAAAAGAAATGACAAATAGCTTTCCAAACTTAACGTGACCCTCCAATATCTACATATCCCCAATAATATGAAAGGCAGAGCTATCATTTTATAGTTTCTTTGATGCAGCTCCAGGTGATTAAGCCCAACTTCAGATTAAACCATATTAGTATATCATATAAAAAGTCACTTAGAACTCATTCAGATGTGACATTTAACAGGATTTAGGGTATTTATCAATATCCTTAGAAAGAGTCTTATGGAAAAATGCAATAAAACTACTCTCTGAAAAGAAAAGAGCCTTGTTTCCAGAACTGCCACCTCAGCAATGCCATATGTTTTTTACTGTAGAGGTAGGTATCCTTCTTATCTGTTTTGCCTGCCTCAATTCTCATTTGCATGATCCAAAAATCACCCAAACAGCCTGAGATGAGAAGAAGGAAGGAATCGATCACAATGAATAGATACTGCATGGAAAACAAAGTCTAAAAAGACAGGCCTCAAAAAGAGGGTTAAAGAAAGATGAAATGTGAAATAATATTCATCTTAGAAATGTAATGAAGAATCTTGAAGCAACTGCAACAGCACATTACAGCGGCAAACCTGCCAAAATAACTTTAATACCATCTCTGTGCTTCCAGTGTCCATGACCTCCAGCAGGATTCAGTTTGGGTTACCTGGCAATAGGCTTCGGCTCTCCAGCTCCTCACACCACCACCCTCTGCCTAACGGAGGAACGTTACAGACCCTTCTAATCACTGCTATAAAAACAGGTCAGCTGAATGTGGTGAGTACTCGAGCCTGTGCATGTTATCCTTTCCTACGATAAAGCATCACTTTGCCACAGCAATATTGATTTTTGAAATGCAAGAGGCAGCTCAGCTGGTTTTGATTACCATGTATAAACAGTGACAAAACAAAATAATCTCCAAATTAGAGAGAGAGATTTGATTAAACACAAGACTTTAAATACACTCACTAGCTGCACAAACAGAAAAGAAAGTGTGCCGCAGTTTTCAAAATGCTTCTGAATATATGAAGGGAATTATTCAAGTCCTACAGGAAAGGAAATGTTCAGTTGGAAACAAAGGTGCTACGTTATCAATAATACATCTCCATTTGGCAAAGCATCTTAAACTGTGTTCTTAGCCATGCTTTACACAGTCTCGTGTGCCAGTAGAAAACCCTAAAAAGACCAAAAAAAAAACCCAAAAAAACACCTCTTTTAAGTAAAATACTTGAATTAAATAGACCTGCATTAAGGTGGTGGTGCAGCACTCAGCGTTTCCTCCCATGTTACGAAACTGAAGGATAATTATTGTTTAAAAAATAAAAAATCAAAGGGCTATGTAACAAGAGCATACTGACATCTGCTGGCACGCCAGAAGAGCATTTCACTAGGAGATGAGGATTTAATGTCCTCACCCTTATTCTTATTTAAAAGTGCTGCATAATAAATTTATATTGTCCATATTTTAATATAGTAAATGAATAAAATAGTCTATACTTCCAAATGCTGAAGCGTGCCTGACACTCTGTAGTTATGCAGCGCACATAAATGTGCTTCTCTTTCACATCTGATCTCTAAAGTAGCACAAGAAATAATTTGTGCCCATGTTGTATAAAAATGCTCAGCGATAGGTCTGAAAATTTACATTCAAATAATTATTTCCCTAATTTCTTCCTCAACAAAAGACCAGTATTACCAATTCACTATCCAAGCATGTAACCACAGCCATCATTCAGACAGGTCTCACAAGAGTACGTGCTGTTTCACAGTAGCAGCTAGCAAATTAAGAGAACAGGTTCTATTTGTATCAGGGAATACACACAACAAACTCAGCATAGAAGCACAGAATCACAGCATGGTTGGGTTGGAAGGGCCCCCCCCAGCCCCAGCCCCAGCCCTGCCATAGGCTGGCTGCCCCCACCAGCTCAGGCTGCCCAGAGCCACTCAGTAGCCTCGAGCACCTCCATGGATGGGAGTGCACCCACAGCTCTGGGCAGCAGTGCCATCACCTTACTGCCCTCTCAGTGACAAATGTACCCCTGCCATCTCAGGCTGAACACCCCCAGCTCCCTTGGCCTTTCTTCATAGCAGAGGTGCTTCCGTCCCCCGATCATCCCTGTGGCCTCCTACAGACCTGCTCCAACAGCTCCCCATCTTTCTTGTGCTGGACACATTTACCAAATCACATCCTGAGAGCGGCGTCTAAACATACCGGATAAGACCCATTATCTGTGTTGCTCACCACCATCCCTATGGGTATTCTCACAACCAGGATGCGGTCCCCAGGACTGAGCAGGTTTCAGAACTTCATGTGAAAGTCAGAACTTCCAGTTAATGCACTTCCTAGAGCAGCTATAACTTGGCATCACTGCGAATATGGAATATTCTGTAAATCATCACATACTTCTGAATTTATTATCTGAAATATGTGCCGTTTACTCCTTTAACGCTTGCTGTTGGAATCACAGCTTAAAGTTTCCTCCCTCGTGCCTGCTATAATGCAAAGTTATGGTTAATAAATTAAATGGAAAATAAAGAAATTCAGAATTATGGTTCATATTGAGTCAACAACTCAGATGTGTCGCAGATCCATACTGAGGCATAGATTTAGTATTAGAAACAGTGATACACAGCACTGAACATGAACAATTGCTAAGCTGTGCTCAGTGGAAATCATAAATACTGTCCTTAATATTTTGTGTTTCCAAATCAACTGTCAGCTGCAAGGTCACTTCCTTTTATCATTTAATTAGCTACGTCCTTAATGAATTTCAGAGATGAGAAAGAATAAATGAAAACACCAAATTCACATTTCTTAACCATTATCTGTGTGTATTTTCACTGTATGCAATCGTATTTTTTTGCATGCCCAAACCAACATCTGCATTTCCTAGGCTAGACATACTACAAGTGGCAGCAGTCTTTAAACGTGAAAATATACACAAATCTCACCCTTGCAAACGTTGGTTAACCTTACAGCCCATTAGAAAACAAACATGTGATGATCTCGACGAGGAGAAGCAGGAGCAGTGCCAGCTTGCTCACATCTGTGTGTGGTAGCCATGGAGCAATAGGTCCTGCAACTTTCTGCCTGCAGCAAGAAGTCAGTATGCACCAACCTCTGAACCAAAGCAAATACGCAGCAATGCAAAACCAATACTCAGCGACTCTGTAGCTTGCCAGGGAACAGGACAGCCCCACTGACAAACAGAAGGACCCAGAGATGTGGCCACTGATGCACCACACAGCATCAGCACGGGAGCAAATCATTCATAATCTTCAGAACAAAACTACTCACACTCTCAGCAGCAGGCACTGTCCAATTCACACGTCCAGCTATCGCAACAAGCAACAGGTCAGCTCGGGACATCAGTCATTCCTTCCCCTCCAGGCTGCCCATCTTCTGCAGGTGTGCAGATTCCACATCCTGAGACGAGGCACTTCTTGCTGTGACAGCACCTTGTGCAGAAGGACCACCCAGCCTAAAGTGTCAAGCTCTAATAGCACTGCATTATAACATTCATTTGGAATTCCCTTTCAATTTCCTCATTTGAGACAGTTTTATTAAATTATTTAAACTTCTTATATATTAAACATCAGCAGAACAGATTATTAAAAGGAAAAAAATAGAAGAAACAAAGGAAAGAAACAAAGGGGAACATGGTAACTCCTACCCTTTAAAATGACATCTAAACTGATATCTGATGGTTCCAGCTGCACTACAAACTGCTCTGATGTGTACTGGAAGACCTAAGGAGGGAGGTAACAAGAGGACTCCAAACAATGCAACATTAAAAGACACCAACAGTGTTCCTCTTCCCTATTACAATCAATATTATTTCCATTTGTTTAAATAAGAAAAGGTCTGGAGTTCTTCAGCTGCCTCGAGCATTATCTATGGACACTTTGGAGACTTTGAAAGAAGATTAAAACTGAGACCAAACTACAGCATTGTAAAGGGCAAAATGAAGAGGAACTGCAGTGGGATGTGTCACTTCTACACAATGCAGCAAGCCTTCCTTAGGGCCATGGGGAAGTCCACCTTAAAAGGCAGCAATACCATAATCCTAACAACCTAGGACAAGTGCAGTGCTGGATTGAAACACATAAAGAGGAATAACAAACCCAACCTACTGGTGAAAACTTACCTCAGCTCCAATAAAGATGCATTACTTATGCAACTGAAAGAACATTCATTCATTTATAGGCAAAACATAACCCTCCGACAGCAAAGTGCAGAATCTAAGTGCTGAATAGTTTGATTTCCATGAACAGAAGTCAGATATAAGTAGAAATGAAGAAGGTATCACTCATCTCACTTGTTCTCAAGTTCTACTTTACTTGGACGTATTATTTTCATGTGGTCAGTACTACCACGTGCCATGAAAACTCACAAAACTATTCTGAGGACTACACCAATCAAAATTGCCATCTCATTTGTACTTTAATCAAGTCCTGAACAACAAAAATTGACCAGGCCAATCAGGCATCCGGTGTCGGGCAGACCCTGACAACATAACCAGCATTTAATCTCTGTGGTGACCACTGTAAAATAAATTCACTACTCCAGTCCAGTTAACAGTTCTGGTTGGGATGAAGTGCTGTTGGAAGGGACACCGGACATTCTGTGGAGGAGACACAAAAGCTTTGATACAGCATACAGACAACCTGTTGGTGCTTTGTGCTCATGTTGATGTGTTACCACCACGTGCGAGTCATGCTCATGGGCACTGCACTGATGTCCTTTGCAGAAAGATTTAGCCTTGCATGTCAAACTGCAGGTTCTGTTATCCTTCATCTTTTGCTTTCTGCTATAAAAGTACTGCTAAAGCCTAAAAAATACAAAATAAAAATGCTTCTCGAAGTAAGTCCATCAGGTACTGCACACAACAGCGGTTTGTGGGTACAGCCCTTCCCCTGCAATTTCTTTCACAGGCAAACTGAGAAAAACAAACCACGAAAAAGAAAGCTAAATAAGTCCAAAGCGTTCTTAATGCTTGTGTTCTCAGAACAATAGCTCTTTCACACCTCAGAGCTATTACAGTGCCTCACGCAAACCTTCCCTTCCTACCCCTTGGCTAAATAGCAGTTTTAGCATAACCAGACAGCAGAAAGACTAGCAGAAATAAGACTCCTAATTGCTACTTTTACCTTGCTAGTTCCAGAACCAGCAGATAAGAACAAATAGGAAAATCAGAACTGGCAAAGTGCCACATTTAGGAAATACACGCATTGAAAAGGCTCGCATGATACGTCTACAGAAATCCTTCTCTTTTTTTCTTCTTTAAGTGGAAATAATTCAACTAGATTCAAAGAGAGAGCATAAATATATGGCTAGTGCAACACTACTGCACTTTTCAGAAGAACAAAGAAAACCCTTAAACTGACCGGTAAAGCCTTTCATTTCTCTTGATTGTAGCGAGCAAAACTGACAGAGCACTCAGTGTAAGAATGTGATGCTAAGAAGTGGAAAAGCAAAAGGATCTGATTCTTAAATGGGAACAGTAAGATGGGTGCCCAGAACAGGAATGATAGGGAGCTGAGCATGGCGAGTTGTAACAAGGCATGCCTATTGCATGTACCATTGCTAAGTTACATGCTGTTTATAGAGTTCATAAGGAAATTTTATTTTCCTAAATTTGACCGCTTTAAAAAATTCTAAAAGAAGAACGATTTTTAAGCACAAACACATAAATTACTGCTTTACATGAGAGACTGCTCAGAAAAATCCCAGCTCTGCAGAAGCCCACACCGCAGTACTACAGAGTTCCTGATGCCACATGCTTGGATACACTGTATTGACTCGAGTTAGTACCAAATGAGATTTCCACTTCCCAACAAACTTACAGAGCTTCAGGAGGGCTCCCTGGCTACAATGAAATAGAAGGCTGGGTTACTTCAAGGGCAAGAATAGGACTGGGACAACGCAAACAGGAAAAGTCATGCTAAGAGAACTGCAAGAAAAATGAATGTGTGTTATCACAAAAGTGGATTACATTCTTAAAGCACCAAGTGCTGAAAATAAAACTATCCCCAAAGTGATAGAGGCCAAACGACTTGTATGACTGTGTGCATCTGAACCACTGTGTCCCAGCCAGCAGTAATTAATCAGCTGTTTATTGGATATGGCAGTTCCCAAAGAGAGGAGGAAAGATCGCGTTGGCCCCAAAGCTGACTGATTTAGAGGCATTTTGCAGTGGGAGGAGTAAAATGGGCCTTCAATGCCAAAGAACATACGATTTTTGAATAAGGCTTATAAAAAGCAAAAGAATCTCTTGGTCTTGCAGAACCAAGTGCTCTTTGCATTAGGCCACCACATAAGTGCTGACCTGCTCCACCTGACCACAAGGCTTTCATCTTGGTGTTTCCCACATTGCACAGAATAACCAGTTACAATCTGTAAGTGATGCAGAGGAGATTCGGGACTGAATCAAAATGAAAGAACCACTGTAAAAATTACACAATGAAATGAAAACATAAAAGCTTATGGGTAGGTATCAGGAATTGGGAAACAGTAATAATGAAAGAATCCATATGTATGTTGAGGACACGCAGAATGAAGCAAGTGTGCACAACGGGCAATATGGACAATTTAGGTATTTGGTGAGAGCTCTTTACTTGCAACAACCAGGGGAAACCCAGTCGTCTCCTGTGGAGGCAGCTGCAGACAACCACATTATCACGATGGCAATACAGAAGAGGTCATGATGAAGTGAAGAAGCCATTTGGAGTGTGCCCTAAATTAAGAAGTGGGAAAAGACGGTCTAACGCCATAGAAAGATCGGGAGGCTATCTAGGTCCATTAATCTTCCTGCTGGGTAACTCTGTGTCGCTCAATTCAAACTGCACTCTGGGACTTCCTTAGCATTTATATTGTTGCAGTCTTAAAATGGATATCACCATGTGGCTGATGACATTTTAGGTAGTTCATCTTCGAAGCTGGAGGAAAGGACATTTTAAGTAACGACTCACACACAGAGTGGACTGTCTGCAGTGCAGGGAGAATGTTTTTTATCCCAGCGCCTCACAGTAGAGTTTCATCGTAACAGCAGATTTCATCATATTATTTCCTGTGCCACTGATCAAAGACAGCAACCCAGTAGCATGACTTGAAACTGAGGCTTCACCCGACAAAAAAGCAAGTTATGTGCCCAAGGAACGCAGAGGATGCTGCATCCCAAGGCAAAGCGCTCACACAACTGCATACATCTGAAGATGGAAGATTATTCTGAAATGGGTGTTTTATATTGTATTCCATATTTCCCTACAGAGATTGTTGACAGGATATTCATTTCCTCAATGAAATAACTGCATTACAATTGCATAATCCTTATTTTACTAAGAAAAATTGCAACAAGTTTTATATGAAGTGTTTATTTTGCTACCCACAGCGATTATTATGCCATATTTTCAATTAGCAGCCAAAAAGAAATCTATGACTTTTGGGCTCTGCTGTATCAAAAACTTGGGAGGAAAGAGGAGTTTTTGTTTGTTTGTTTGTTTTTTGCCAGGGCAGGCAAAGATATCAGTGTTGACTCTCTCACAGAACACCAAGCCTTTTCAGTGGCACACTGCCATTCCATTTTGACTATTTCTGTCTTCCCAAACTTTAAAATGTTGATCCCTCACAACATATGTTGGGGGGGGGGGGGGGGGTTGCCCAAGGAGGTTGTGGATGCCCCATCCCTGGAGGCATTCAAGGCCAGGCTGGATGTGGCTCTGGGCAGCCTGGTCTGGTGGTTGGCGACCCTGCACATAGCAGGGGGTTGAAACTAGATGAACACTGTGGTCCTTTTCAACCCAGGCCATTCTATATGATTTAATGATATTGACAGTTTTTGTAAAATTTTGTAAAAAAGCCAGAAAACACCCCAAAGACAGACTAGGGAGCAACAGAGGTTCAAAGCAGCCAACTGCAACTACATCAGGCTTTCTCACCAGGGCAAAACACATAAATTCTCTGCTGTTTTGTCTCCTTTGGTAATGGCTTTGATCTCGATGAAACAAATCTTTTATCCTTTTACTTTAAGAACAACTGCCCAGTAAGACTGGATTTTCTTACACCTGCATCTTTCCCTATAACTGCTCTATCTATAAGAATACTTGGAATTCAAAAGCAAGAATACCGCCTCAATTAAACCTCAAATTTTCACATACACATACCTCCAAAATAGTGCCCGTTTGGAGATGAAAGTTTATACCACAAGTTTGTTTCTTGAATTTCTCATGAAAACAATAGGTATTTTCAGACTGGCTTCTTATTATTCTGATCATACAGTATTCACTCATGTCTAATAAGGTGCCCAAACGCAGAGAGAATAAAATTCATAGAAATGCTGTGGAACTTGCTGATGAGTAGAAGAGCAAGATTCTGTGAAGAGTACATCAAAATGTATTCACACTTTTATCTGATGCTAAAAAAACTCCAGCAGAAAAGTTATTAATAAATCCCAAAAAGCAAAGGAAAAGTTTTCAGTCACAACCAGCATCCTGATAGACTCGAGATCAATGAACCACAAAACACAGCAGGAAGAGGGCATTCACTAACTCCAGCTCTCGCTACTACTTGTTCAATGATGAGAACCTTTAAAAATAGCACTTGCTTAAAATATATTCTTGATTTCTTTTTTTTTAATTGTAACAACTGCTTTTTGTACCCTATATTTTCTTGGGGAAGGGCTGTTTTCGGGTGTTTTGCCAACCAAGAAAGTTTGCATCTTGCAGAGCACTTGTAAAGCTGGCCACGCACAGCTGTGCCTGGTCCTACAGCCATCTTATGACACGAGCCGTACAAGTGATTTTGTTTTGCATGTTTGCCCTTCTACACAATCCAAGACCTCCAGCTCTACCTGCCGTAACAACACTCCCTCAGGCCCTTCCATCTGAAGTAGAATAGCAATTACTTTAATAGACGTGAGTTTGTTCAGCAGTTTTCATAAAGTCTTGAGTGACTGCAGTCAGTCTCACACAGACAGACCTCCCAGTCTGAGGTGCAGAGCTTCCCACTCTCAGGCAGTGCATTGCAGAGAAGGGCACTAGGGCACCTGTCCACCTAACTTCCCCTTGTTCACCTTATTTACCTAGTTCCTTTCCAAGAATTATTAGCTGCAATACCTTCTCTTGCTATTTGGATACACAGGATTTTAGAACTGCATCCAAAATCACAATAAAATTCAGAAACAATCAAGAAATATATATGTAAAAAACTCCACTTATAAATATTCTTGCTTCTGGACAAGTTCTCTGCGAAGTACAAAATCTGGAGGAGAAGAGAGGAATTTCAGACTGGGTATCAGGAAAGGTTCTTCCCCAGAGGGTGGTCAGACATGGAACCCAGGTCATGGCCCCGAGCTGTTGGAGTGCATGAAGCTGGATAAATAGCATAATTCTTAGGTTGCCTGGTGTGGAGCCAAGGGTTGGGCTCGGTGATCCTCATGGGTCCCTTCCAAGTCAGGAATTTCTGAAGAAATTAAACCTACGTGGTAAAAACCAAACTTTTAAGGTTTGACAAGCACGTTTGTGGCATTTGATGCTGCTTGATATCTAATTGTAATCCATACTGTGCATCAAACACTACTGCTTTGTTGTGCTCTTTAGAATGTTACATGTGCTTCAGTGCTGCTGCTATTTACCACTGTGAAATCCCAGCATCCCCAAAGT
Source organism: Gallus gallus (assembly GCF_016699485.2). Lineage (NCBI taxonomy): Eukaryota > Metazoa > Chordata > Aves > Galliformes > Phasianidae > Gallus > Gallus gallus. Next base: position 11,613,516 of record NC_052545.1, read on the forward strand.
GGTTTCCCACGTCAAGTGAGATTTCCTTTCAGTTTACATTCATTTTCCAGCACATCAACTAAAAGGACACAAGTACAATGATCTCATTTACAGTAAGTTGTAGTCTTTGCTATATTAAAATTTAGCCAAGTAACATCATAAGCAATCTCCTGCTTCATCACATGCATACATTCAGAACAGGTGACAAAAGCAGCATCTATCTACTAATAATATATTCAAGAATACAGAACGTGAAGTTTCAGAGACGGCGTTATACTTTCAAGGAGAAATTGTACAGCAAAATAACTAGGGGCACTAAAAATATCTAGTATTTAGTTAGACCATTAAAAACAAGAAGTAGCAACAACAAAAAATAAGAGTTCCCATTAATTACTTACAAAAAGATCCTCAGAGATAGGAGCCTTCTCTTCTCAAGGATCATTGCAGTTCTTACCTGTACCAATTCTGCGCAATCAAGTCAACAGATCTGCCACTGACATCATTGATTTTGCACTCAAACCCATGGATAGTCAGGCTACCTAATACTGTGTTTGCTATTATAAGACCTGTCTATTCACTGCTCTCCATACTCTTCAGTTTTACTCCCATCTATATTTACAAACACAGGAGGCGACAGCAGCTCCAGATTTCTACAAGGACTAGAACAAGTACACATCCCAGAAAAAAAAAGTAGATCAGAGTTCTGCCAGATGCACAAAATAGTTAACAGGAAAATACTGCTATATTCTCACAAGCTGTGGTATTGTATATCAGTCTCAGTTAAAGTAGGTCCATTTTATTCAGTCTATTACAGCTTTGAAAAACCATATGTTTAACATACCCACGCCTTCCATAACTAAATAATACATCTTCTCATGGCCAGTGCTTGGAGCTCTGTCTTTAGAATATATATTGCAACGATTAGATCTAAAAATCAGATACTGCCATTTCAGAGCTACAGCTATTAGTAATGGTGAATTATTTAACTTAGCCGTTGGTCCCTTCCATCCGGTATTTCCAAACAGCTCAACTTTCCCTACAGCAGAAGAATGCCGAACAGCTCTTTTGTTCTTAAATGACATATATTTGTCAGCACAAAGTGAGACTGAGGACAGAATTTCCATTAAATCCCTCTAAAAATTATCTAGGTATATCATTCCTGAAGATGCTTATAGTAATTCTTGCTTATTAATTGTACTGCTCTGGCCACAAGTAGTATTTTTACCTCTACGACAACATTAAGTCCCGCAAAACTGCAGTGAGCCTTTGGGGCCATATCATGTGATGTGGTTCAAGTCATTCACAGGCAAGAAAAGGAATGCCAACTTACCTTTTGAGTTGGGAAAGCGTTAACCAGCTGTACTTAATCTGAACATCAAAGCAGAGATTGGCTACATACAGAAAACACGTTCCAAGCATACATCACCACCACATTGTCCGTGCTCTGACTGCAATGTCATATTAAAGCGAGCGTTTGCGATACAGCTTGTGGATGCTCTGCCAAATGGAGTACAGCCCCTCTACCACCATACACCCCAGCACAGTGACCCCAGGAGTTCCCATCTCGGTGCACACATGGATCTGCTCTCAGGTCGGCCACTGATGGCAGCAACTGCAAGACCACTGCCTCTTCCCCTTTTTATTAACAGAGTCGGTAAACATTGTTATATACAAATGTAAACACTTCATTGCTGCAGTGCCTCTCAAATGTACCTACAATAATGAATTAAGTGCCTTTTTATTTAAAAAAAGTCTCTCCAAAGGTCTTAAAGTGCACATCCACTCTGTTTATTTCTCATTAGAGCCAATTTTGTGATCTCACCAAAACCCAATGACACTAAAACCAAGAACAGATAAATACAGTTCTATCATGTCTACTACTACACTATTCCTAAAATAATAGCAACAGCAATCAACGTTTACAAAGAAATTATTGGTAATATAAATGTCCACACCAAATACATTTACTGCACCGGGGAAGGCAAAAGAGTGGGGAGATGAAAACAAAACATTTTTGAAGAAGAAATTCCCCAGCCTTCCTGAGTGCCATCGCAGCTCATCCCAGGACTGCTGCTGTGCTGGTACAGAGGCAGCAGTGCCAGGTGTGGGGCACATCGCAAAGGCAGGGAGTGTGTGGGACTGCCAGAGAAGCATGAGGTCCTGCAGAGAGCAGCAAGAAGAGCTGACAGAGGAATTAACTGGGCATAGCAGGGGAGAGACTGCTGTGAGGGAATGAGAAAAAAATAGGAAGAGCATATACAGAGAAAAAAAAAAAATCATGAGATGAAATAAACAAGCAAATAGCAAAAGCAGGGGAAGCAAAAGCAGAGAGAAGGGAATTAGAAAAGCTAGGTAAACATCCATCAGAGATGACACGGGTACAAAGTGATCCTGCCCGGGGTGCAGGGCTGGCTGTGCGAGCGCTGAGTCCCCTTCAGTTTTGCTATTCCATGTTTAACTTCAAAGGGGCTTTGTGGAGGGCTGCAGCCTGGGAAGCAAGAAGAAACTTCAAAACCCACCTCCTGGCAGCCATGGCCTAAGGCCATCACATTCTCCTTGGCAGCAGGAAGCAGTGCATGCCAGGCAGTGTGCAGGCAGTGTGTAGGTGTCACCGCAGCAATGCTCTGTGCTGGGGATCAGACCCGTAACCCTCCATTTGTGCTCACACTTCACACAGGGAAAGCATCACATTATGCATCCAGGAATTAGCAATTCCGCACTCTTCCTCATCACTTGGCTCCTGCCAGTATTCTGTCACTTAAGGATGTCTTTTTATGAAGCCAGAAGAGCATTCTCGTCACCTCAAGGACACAAGTACCGCAATTACAAGAACTATAAAAATCATCAGCATCCTGCAAATTTCATTCATTACATTTGTCAGCTAAGCACCGACAGCTAAGTACCAACAGAAGAAGGGAAATACAGCCTGGACAACTATAAACAGAAACTCCATCTCAGGAAACACCAAATCCTTTGTCTAACCTACCAACCAAGGAATGAACTGTAAATACAACCTGAGCAGCCAAGCCTCCAAAGTCACCCTGACACAGTAATCTTGGTAACTTGGGACCTATAGTCGGAAATGCCACAGGGATTCCCCAAACCTTAGGAACTCAAAGCTGTTCAAGTGAAAGAACATCAAGGCAAAGCTGCCAGTCTGAGCTATACTAAGCCACTGCTACAGCCCTGGTAACTGGAGCACGTGGTGCCAAATGCTGTCCTAAAAGCCAAGCGATCTGTTGAGATATGCATTGGAAATCCCCTTCCCCACACCTCGCCACCATTCCCAATATACATTTTGCCAAGTGGCTGCTGGGACTATTTGGTCTATAAAAAAAGAGTTGTTTAACTGTGAGGCAAATACAAATTTCATTTTAGATTGCAATACATCCCCAATCATCGATCTCCACCACAGAACACAGAACTGCTATGTTCCATATATGCCACAGCTTCCACATTAGATGACGAACGTAACACACAGCGTCTCTGCTCTCTTCGTTATCACGTGTAGGGCGAGAAGTGAAAGAATGGACTTTACATCTCGGAACACCATCCGCTGAGTCTATTAGATCTTAAAATTCAATACACATTGAACAAACTGGATTTTACTTACAGAAGTGCATAAGAACTGAACACCCTATGCAAGCCAGGGAGCAGAGCAATAGAAGTTGCAGATGAGGACAAGATCTTTCACACCTCGGCGCTGTGAATCACTTCAAACATTAGCCCGCATTTGTTTCACCATCTGTGTGAACCATGTCACGTTGGCAGCACGATCTCCAACAGCCATATTACAGATTTTGGATACGCAGCAGATGTGCCGCTGTCACACCGCCAAACCGGACCTCTGCCGGGGGTCGGCAGCTCCAGGTGGAACCACCCGGACACGCAAACCGCGCTCAGCGCTGCCTCACCTGAGGAGAGCGCGCACCCGGGGAACGCGCATCCCTGTTCACTGATAGAAACGTGCAGGAGAAAATGAAACGACGAACAGCCTACCATGGAAGTAAATAGCGACGACTTACAGGCAAGTAGTTCTCCGGCTGCTAAGCGTCTCCACTCTCTCAGCCAGTAACTCGGCTGACCCCCGCTTGGCCATTTTCCTCGTCCTTCCTTACGATTTCCCGAGTCTCCGCCGTGCCGCTCTGCCCGTCACCCCTCCCGCTGCGCTTCGCGGAGCCGAGCCGGAGCCCCGCGCCCGCAGCGCAGCGCAGCGCCCTGAGGGGCTCCCCACCGCCCGCCCCGCCGCCCCCGGCTCCGCAGCCCCCGGGCGGCCCCGGGAACTTTCCGGCCGCGGCGGGAGCGCCGCCTCCATCCCTCCACCCGCCGCACCGGGACGCCCCGCCGCCGCCGCTCCCCTCCCGGCCCCGGCTAAACTCACCATAAAGAGGCGGGCGGCGGCCGAAGGACGCGGCGCCTCTCCCGTCCGAAGGCAGCGGGCACGCCGGGCAAGTCGCAGCGGGACGCGGCTCCCCGCCGCCACCGCCGCAGCCCTTCCCCGCCCTCACGGCCGCACGCCGCGCCCCCGCCGCCGCCGCCGCCCGCCCCCGAGCTCCGGGACCCCGGGGCCGTCCCCGCCGCGGCGGGCGGTGGAGGGGGCGAGCGGCCGCCTTTCTTCCCTTCTCGCTCCGCTCCGCCGCGGCCAGTAGGAGCCCCGCACCGCTCGGACCGGGACCTTCGCGGAGCGGGCTGAGATGATGCTGCTCTGTAGCGCGCCCAAAGTGGCTCCGGGAGCGGGCAGAGGTGACCTTCAAGCCCGGCGGGGTGGGCTGAGGCGGGGGCAGAGCGGCGTGGGTCGGTGCGCCGAGGGATGCGGCGGCGGCGGCACTCGGGGTCGCACGGGAGCGGCGACGGAGGCGGGCGGCACGGCGGCGGCGGCGGCGCGGAGCCCGGGCAGCGCCGGGCGGGGGAGCGGGGCTCCGCGGCACGCCCGAGCCCGGGATTGGCGGCCGCGCGGCGGCGCCCGGCTGCCCCGCGGGGCTCCGAAGCGCGATCCGCAGCGCCCCGCCGAGCGTCGCCCCTCGCCCGGCATCGCCCCCCACCCGGCGCCGCCCCGCAGTGCCGGCAGCCGGAGCGCCGCGCGGTCCCAACTTTTGGTCCGCGGTCGCACGGCCACGGGGTTTGTCCCAGAAAGCTGAGTGATTCGGTGGGAGATTGGGGCATGGGCTGTCAGTGCTGCACGGGAGAAGCCGATGGTAACTGAATAAATGACAAGACGCAGCACTTGGGAATCCGCTGGTTAAAACCGTGCCCTTAGCGTTACTCAAGCATCTCTGCTTGCTTCCTCCCCTTCCTACTGCCCGTAGGAAACCAAATCTTAGTCGAATCCTCTGCTCAGCTAATGAGAAGAGCACCGCACAGCCCCGCACACAGGGACTGCTCTCACACCACGCTGATAGCAGCTCCTTGTGAGAAAGTTGCAAAGAAAACAACCCACCAGGACCTGCCAGAGCGCTGCCTTCTCCTTTTCAATACATTAATTCTGCAACGATCAAATATTTTTGTGCTGCTCAACCTCCAGTTGATAAATTAATGCCACTGGGATTAAATTCAACATGTAAACCGGTGTCAGCCATAGATGGATACTCTGGGGGTAAGACAGATAGCGAGTTGTTTTAAATGCATGGATTTAAAAGGGAAAACAGTAACAAAGGAACAGGTGATGAGAAGAAGCAAGCTTTAAATCCTCTGTGTATGGTTCTTTAAGAAAAGCTTTCCATGAATAATGCCCTTATAAATTCTTTCATCTGCGCAGAAAATAAATGCAGCCACAATATTTCTGAGCTCAACTGTCAATTGCACATCCATCCCATACAGAAGGGCCTCCAATGCAAACATCCATAACCCAATGCTTCTACCTGTGCCTTTGGTGCTCAGCCTGTTTCTTTTGCTGTCTCAAGGCTCAGGCTGTGCTGTTGGGTCTCCTAAAGACCAAATTCAGTGGAGCTGCTGAAGAAAGGTACCATGTCACATTAATTTATGGAGCAGGGTTGCTTTCACTGATAGGCTCAGCATGTTTTATTGCTCATCATCAACAGCGTTACACTAATGGCTGGAAACCTTTAGCTCCACATTGTTTAATCTGTCAGATTACCCAGATGTATAAAATTAGTCATGCACATTTTCAGGATCAAAATGTAATATCGAGCTATTACTACAGCTTCTCTCATAATGCATGCCCCACTCTGTGACCCAGGTAGGCTGATCCCTATTTATTTCACTTGAAGACCTCAAAATGGATCTTTAAATCCGCCTCTGTGGGTTTCCTACATTTCTTATTTCACCCTTCTAATTCAATCTAAAGTCAAAACAAAACTACAGGGTTGGGCTCATGTGTCCAACTCATGGAAGATGGAGACCAAAACAGTACCCTACAGTCCTTTAAACTACCACAGAATGATTTTACCATTATTCTCAGCAGTAGAAGATACCTAAATCTGTATTTACTAATACGTGTGTGAGAAAGCAGAACTATACAGGTTGAGGAAATCTAAATTCAACAGAAAGCTCAGGAACAGGAATGGGATGGGAGGCTCAGAGCAATACCTTGGTGTGTTCTCGAGATGTCACCTTGTCCCTTCATGCTCCACACCGTGACTGTGCCGTTCTTAATTCAATCCTGAAGATCCTTGGTAATGAACATTCAGCAACTCAGAAAGCGATGTACTTCCTATTGTTTAGAGAGTTTATCTTCTAATGTGAGCCTTTCTTATGTCTTTTAAGCTCTTTTCCATCTGTTCCATCCCTTAGGTACAGAGAACAGTTGTTTCATTCCCATTTGCAAGATTCTTTAATGAAAAGAAAACAAGTTATCATGTCATCCTTTTTCCTGTCCCTTCCCTGAAAAGTATTCCTTTCTCCTTTATGCAATTAAAAAATTCCCTCACGTTTTCTCCATTTCTGATCGTTGCCATTATTCTGTTCTTTGCTGAAGATTCTCTCCCATCTTCTTTTGAAACACGGTGACCAAACCAGGAAATAATACATCCATCACAGGCTCTGACAACGCTGATAAAGGGGATAGCTTAATTTTGATCTCTCCAAGGCTATATTCCTACTTCTAGAGTTTAGCTAGGTATTTAGTGTATGTGCTGGATTTAAACTATGAATCTCTGCACTCAGATATACTTATGAAATGCAACAGTATCTACATTTATGGAAGAAAAGAGTTCGTCAGCAGAAGATACACTGTTCCTGTTTTCTTGGCTGCTGAATTCTGGAATAGAATAGGGATGTCTGGGAGAAGACTCAACACTGCCAAAGGTTGTGGTTGTGGAGTGTGAGGTCGAGGAGGCTTATCCTGGAGACCCATGGAGCTGGCCACAAGAAGCAGATCAAAGAGGTCAGTGAGGCTGTGTAAAACTTAGTCAACGTAAAAAGCTGTTGGAAGTTTCTGGACTAAAAACACATAGTTGGAGATGAGATTATTTAAGGAAATTATTCAAAGGGCAGAAATTTCCCAAGTTGTACCAAAATATTTCAGTCTTCCTGCCTCTTCTACTGTGCACCATTTTGATCTTCTGAAGCTGCAGTAATGAAGGTCCCTCCAGCTTCCACCCAGGCCATTTGTTTTGCCTGCTTTCAGCCTGCTTCCGCGTCTTAGCGATGTCTTCAAACTCATTTGTGGACGTGCACTTCAGACTCCTATTGGCCTTTCTGCCACATCTTTTTTCAAAACAGACATGTGGTATCCTTACTCCCAAACACCCCAATCACAGAGCATCCTCCTTATGAATCCATCTTTAGTGGGACGAAATAAAACAACTGTAATGGTGTAGGAGACAACCTGATACCTAAAAACATCTAGAAAGAGTGAAGTCATCAGAGTGATTTGTTTCTGATCTGATCAGCACCAGGAGTCAAGACGACAATTTTTCTCCCCTGTATAACTTATGAAATCAAAGGGTTAAGCTGCTTATTGCTGACTGCCTGCTGAGTAAGGGCAGTATTACTCACAACAGAACGTGTGTTAACAATCACTCAGCATTACCTAAGCTGTATTTCAGACTGGGAATGCCATCCCATTTGTAATACAAGACCAGAATGGTCATCTATGCAAAATGAAGAATCATTAGACCCAGTGACTGGTGCCACATCTTCACAGCTAATTTTTCTTCAATACTGCAATTACATAGGGTAAACAGATAAGTAGGATTATTGCAGTGGAAGATAAAATGATTTCATTGCTAATCAAACAAAGGCAACACGATTGATAACAAAGCAGGTCTACAGTAGGTGGGTGATGAGCTAGAGGTCAAAAAAGGTCATTTCTTGGATAAAAGAATTGTTTGGAACAACAAAGTGCCACAGATGCTGTCAGAAAGGAGATAAAAACTCAAGAAAAAAAAACCTGTTAAATTATTATTTGATGCCCTCAAAAACATAACGAGCCTGTGTATTTGTAGAAGAATTATATAAATTTACACGCATCTAATGCTTTATGAATTCATCATGTGCTTGCAGCAAAGGACATCTACAGCACAACAACTGTGAATTTATTACTTTATTTTAAGGGCTGTTCATTTCACTACCAGTGGGCACGTGAACATACTAGATGTTTGCTATGAAATATATACTAATGCATTTGTGGTGGTTCCTGATGTATTATAAATTTTGGTGCCACAAACACTTCATGAATCATCTTCAACTTGAGAACAATTATGCATTATCACCTTATTTAGTAATAATCTGTTGATAGTTAACCCTTCAAACATCAGGAAGGGCAGCTGTGAATGGTGGCATCTTGATCCTTTACATTCATGACAGAACACTGAAATCCTGCCACAGGACATAAAGGAATTGATGAATCAGCTTCCACATAAGAAGACATGGAAAAAAGAAGTTTACCACTCTGTACGTGTACCATTTTGATGCAGCTGTTTTTGCTGTTGTTTAGTTTAACCTCAGGTTTCTTAAGCATGTTTTACTTCTTGACAACTTATAGCATCTTTAGTACTTGTTTTCAGGGTAAGGTGTTGAGCTGAATAAGGATAATGATTATAGCTGTGGAGTTCTGGTTAGATCGAATTTGTCATTTGCTCGTTCTTTGTAGAGAAAGGATTATTTGGTTTGCACTGAATACTTCTCATTAATACTATTTTTAATAGATTTGTCTTGATATCAGAAGGCAGCACTAAGCTAATGGTGTCCCATGACCACTGGTATTGTTCAAAGTTCTGTTTAGGAAAATAATTCTGGAATACTTGTCTCACAATTTTAAGTTGTTATGACATTTAGGTTTCAGACTTCAGCCCCACAGAATAAAATGAACTGTGTGATCTTACAGTTATAACATCTGTTCAATTAGCAACATGTTGTTATTTAGTACAGTCTTTAAGCAGAAGGCTAAAAGTCTTATTTTTAATGTCCTCACGGCAGTATCTTGATGCACTTATGCCTACATATCTATAAATGAGATGTCCAATTTATTTGCCTCTGATAACAAATTAATTATCATTTATCCAGGGACTAGTTATTCTGCAATAACATTTTTTTTTTCTCTCCTTACTTTAACTTATGGCATATGTAAATTTTCTCTTGGTACATCTTGAAGAAACAACTGCATGCCCAACTCATCAGCATCTACTGGATTTTATCTCTGATCTTTATTTTAATGGTCTTGAGATTGGAGACTTCAGATAAGGCTGATAGTTTATTTGCTTTATATATGGAAAAAGGTCAAGCTGGTTTAAACGATCTTCCTTGCAGGAAAATTACAGGTTTGTGTGTTGCCTTTTTTGTTGTTCTGTGTGGATGAATTGGTTCACGGGTTAAACATCAGCACATGGGTTCTGTGCTTCCCTTTCCACTTCCATTTATATGTCAGCAGGGCTACAGAGATGTGGAAAAAAATTATAAAAAGCAATGATTTAAGCACTTTTTTAAAATGATTTTTTAGTTTTAGGTTTGTTTGTTTGTCTGAGGCATTTCTAAGGGAGGAAGCACGCCCAGGAAGTTTTCATTCAATTCCATCTCCATGTGGCTCTTGATGGCGGCACTGCCACAAGCGACTTCCCCTTTCTCCTCTTCAGCTCTCAGAAGATTTTCTTCCCTGACTTTATTTGTAAGACTCCAAAAGCTACCAAACCATTCAGCTGCAAACATGTAGATTCCAATATTAGCCTTATCCTGTCATAGGTTCAAGGAATGCACTCTTTTTTAAGCAAAATATATACTGCGAGAGCTTTGTAGTTCTCATCATAAATACCATAACTACTGGCCTTAACAGACCAGTGGGCATCTTCATCTTCTCAATACTTAGAAATTAATGTGAAAAGTATTGGAACTGGAGAGCTTAGTTGAGAAATTTTAAAATATATTCAGGATGTATTTGGCATTATTATATGTTGCCTTCAATTCTCGTATTGCCCTGGCAGGATTCAGAGCAATGGGAGGACTGACAGTTTTTATGACTTCCTGAAGTGTAACTTCTTTTTGTTATGCCTTTTTACTGTAGAGTCATCTGTTCAAGTTTGGACATACTATTTCTAGACTCACAGATGATGCAGTTTACTCTTTCCAGAGCTGTCCAAACAAGTTGGCATCTATGAAATCTTCAGAACATACTAAATTTTTCATCATGTCCTTTGCCTTCTTCCCCTCTATTTGGAGAGCTAATACATAGATACATACATGTTGAGCTTAAAGTACTTATTTAAAGACATTTGATTTTAAATAAAAGCTTATTTAAATAAAAAAAATCTTATGAAAATACTTGAGCTCAAAGTCAGAATTTGAAAAAATCTTTTGGAAACTTCTTGACTCTCATTGCTTCAAAGCATCATTTTCTAGCTAGCCTTTGTAGTTCATGACATACTGGATCTTAAAATGATCGTCTGCCCTCAGCCCAGCAATATGGCTTTGGCATTACTCTACAACCAAAGACAGCAAACCCTGGAGTGTGCACAAGTGTAATTGACAACCCCTTATACAACATCATGCTGCATTCTATCTTTGAAAGCGGAGAAAAGACTTAAAATAGCTTTATCAGCAACAAATGTGGAGAAGCTATTTTTTTTTATTTTTTTTTTTTAGCCAAGAGAGAGAAAGAAATCCCCTGGAAATAATGAAATATTTTCCAAAACATTTAGCTGTGGATCCATATTGCTCTAGAAATAGAATCAAGCTGAAAAAAATAGCCCACTATAAATAAGAAATCACAGAGCAAAAATCTGCAAAGATGTATTCACTCACTGCTGAGGGGAGAGAGTCCCAGAAAATCCAAGGGCTGCAAAAAGTCAGATCTGCCACCATTTCTGGCTAGATGTCTTTGAGAATTAAGCTGAAGTTATAGAATGGGTTCTTTTCTTACTAGTATTTTTATCTCTAATGTATTCACATCTCCGCTCTCGTATGCTGAATATATATTAGATTCATAAAAATGAATTGAAATTTACTATTTCCTGGATTATCTTATTCCAGTTAAATCCTCAATTCATAATGCAATTGCTGAAGATAAATAGAAGTTCATGAATTGTTCATGAACAGCAAAAATTCACAAGTTAGGGATGAAGAATAGATGACACAGCACCCTTCAACTATAGGCCACAAATTCAAGTCCTGGTTTCAAATCAGCAGTGACCAGGATCCGCTTTTATCTTATCACCTGAAAGCTTTCTGGAAGCATTTGTGAACCCAGTCTGTACCATCAGCTCAATCTCTTTTGGATAAGTGGCTGCATACTTAATTGACTGGAATTCAGAACTTGTCAGAAATAAGTTGAGAAATGTAAAGCCTCCTTCATCCATCCATATGTATAAGACAGCACACATGAGCTAATTGTCTAACCTTCTCCTAAACCTATGTGAAACTTGATACATAGGAGAGTTCTTATACTCTTTTTTTTTATTTTAAATAAAGCTCCTCAAATATTAGTTATTTCTAATAATATACTCTTCTGACAATACCACCTTTGACATTTTTATGTTCATTATTGGACAATGATTAGGAAAGCCTTCTCATCAGGGACTTCTGACTATGCAACTGAAGGAGAAAAAAGCTTCTAAACTGACTAATTTCTACCTTCTGTTGTTAGATGGGAGCACTTCAGAGTCAGACTTGAAAGAAAAAGGGACACGCCACTCTTTATTTTAGGTTTTTCATGTCTTGTAGTGTGGGTTAGATTAATGGGACTATTAATGGAATGTGATAATGTGTGGAATCTCAGACATTTTTTTTAATACACATGAGAGAGAAGACTTGCAGATTGATCCCTACCTTTCTCTTGGCAGAAGGCAAATAGTATTCTTGAAGCAATTACTAACATAGCACTTTCAGCCTTTGTAGTGCCGTACAACTTCTCTCCAGTGTTGTTTAAGATGAAGAGATACTGAAGGCCACTAATAGAGTCTGTAGTAAAAAGTGTACATGCATTATTTCTGTAAATGTGCGCATCTATGGCACAAGAGTGTAAAATAAACCCAAATTTTATAAGATTTTATGCAAATGTAAATACCCATGCTTAGTCTCTTAGAAGAGTTTGCATGACAAAGCAAGTGAGAGTAGGTGTTTAGTTTTTTGCTAACAGAGCTCATTATATCATTATCTTGAACTCAAGCAAAACAGATGTGTAATTTGTACTTGTGGGCCAGTCAGCACCAGCACGGAACGCTGCTGGGGAGCTGTGCCCAGTGCCTTTCATTAGGCACCATCCATGATACTACACTCATATTTTTCAAAACTGAAAATGACGACTTCTCCAAATGAAATAATAAGATATTTTATAAAGGATATTTTTTCTCCTAGAAGATTAAGGTCCAAATTTTAATCTGTGCATTTCTTAAATTCCTGTGCTGTACTTTTAAGGCTTATATTTGCCAAATGCCTTCCTGTTATTTTTTTTTTAACATTAAGAAAACAAAGGCATCTGTACAGTGAAGGACAGTAATAATAATAATGTGAATATCTACGAGAGAGTTTGGAAGGAGGCTATACTGGATGCTCACTATTTCTAATGTGGCTTTAAACTCCTTCCCTTTGAATCTGAATATTTTGAGATGGTTATCATAAAAAAAAGTAACAACTTCTTATGAACACTTTCACAAAAAAAAAAAAAAAAAAAAAAAAGAACACCAAAAACCTAAAACTAAACAAAAAACCCTCTTCAGAATATTTTACCTTCATGATACAATGGCTGATGATGGTGGGCAGTATTTTGGTTGTATTGCAAAAAGCCTTTCTACATTCAACTCTCTTACTTGCCCTACTGCTTGCAGCTCTGTATTTGTCCTCAGACCTGCCACAACAATGATTTTCACAGCCTCCATGGCAGTATTCTTCCCATGGTGCTCTCATACTGATGTTCTTGAGCAGTTATTCCCATAGCATATGCCAATCTCGATACTGCTGTTACAGTGGGTTTTCTTGGGTTGCAGTGGCACTGGTATGAGAATCAGCCCTTCTTTACTACAGCCCTTTTCCTACTATTTGGTTTCAGCCTCTGCTTTACTTTACTTTTTACTTTATTTATTACTCTAAATAATTTAGAAAATTATTTAGACATCAGAAATTTTGCTTGTGTTCTGAGTTCAGAAGATCATTACTTCTTTAAAATGGTTAAGAAGAAATATAGGTAGCACACTGTAAGGATAGAACCCACTAAGTAAAAGGAAAAAAGATACAAAAACTCACCCCCATCTGTAGCACACACCACTCCTGAGGTGTGTCCTGAGACATTTGTGCTTCCAAAAGTCAACACAGAAATATACCACATCACATACTATTATGTAACTGTTTCAGCCATCCTTGTCTTAATAAAGACAAGACTTTTTCTAGTAGGAATGGCACTGAAATTACCAACTAGAAGTGATGATAGTCATACTACAACAACATGTCAGTCACTTCAATACTTTAATATGTGCCAAAGATTTTCTAACATGTATTTACAGCCAGACTATGGATATCAGAAATCCCATATCAGTGCACACGTGAAAAAGAAGCACATCTGAAAAATACAGTTCTACAAATCGCATGTGCAAGTTGCCTCTTTGCAAATGAAGACCACATGTGAATTGGAGAACTGCTTTAAATATTGGAACAGATTAAGCAATTATGGATTTTATAGAATAGGACCAATTAAAAAAAATACTATACTTTCAACCCACTGCATAGATTTAATCATGCACTGAAGTGTTAACGAACCTACAGTAATTTTACACTGATGATAAGAAGGACTGCGATAGGCCAATAAAGACTATCACTGACATTTATGTCAGTGAGAGATAAACTCAGCAGCTACAACTTTAGAGAAACCCCTTAGGTTACAATTTATTCCTCGAGGAAACAAACTTTAAAAGTCTGCCATGGCAGTGATAGCAAGGCCTCTGGGGGGGTCGGGTCCTCTTCAAAGGGAGCAATGATCCTAAAACACTTGAAATTCTATAGATTTTGTAGCACGATAACTTGTTTCTCAATTAACATTAATCCCTTGAAAATATTTCTAGTGGCTCTTGAATTAATGTATTATTGCAAAAAAAAAAAATTATGTACTATTGCAAAGTATGATAATACTTTTTACATAATTATTAGTTAAAAAAAAAAAATCCTATCTTTAGAAGAATGCTGTCTCGAGAAAAAAAAAGCATCTCACAATTTGTATTCTTCATGGGCAAGACTCTGATCTGTAGGGATTCCTAGATAAAAGAAACCCATAGAGCTGGGGCGTGTGTTATATTTTTACACCAAATGCAGTTAAAATCTTTCAGCAGAAGGAAAAATGTAAATGCTTAATGGGTAGATAATGTTTTCCTCGTCACTGGAGAGCAATACATATCTGCAAAAAGATTTCTCTTTCCCTTTACATTACTGGGCTTGTGCTTCTGTAGTAGTAGTGGAAAATACTCATTTGATGTGATTTGGTAGCTTTGGGGGCATGATGGTGTAGAAACGTAGTTCATTTAAAAAAGCAGATGTGACACATCTTAAGTGTGCGTGAGGAAAACAGATCTTTCCTAAGTCCATTGGTTTCTGCACCTCTTGGGGACTTTGTATCAGTTTCCTTTGAAACTCAGCAGTAAAACCATTGATTTGATTAAGTAGAAAACAGCAATAAAGGCATTGAAACTGCTTTAGTATGTAGAAAGTACACATTTTTTTGGTGAGATTTTTCCCCTGAGTTGATCATTAGCAGACCAATTAACACTGCTAAATAAGTAGCTATATTTAAATTCCCATGTTAAACCCCTGAAAAACTGGGAAACTTCATATACCTACGAATGGTATGTATAGCTTTCTACAGGCACAGGTCATCAGTAGCAGAAACTTTAGTGGCCCGGTTCTCCAACCTCTTGGCAAAGCTACTGACAGTACAAGGGCTGATCTCTTGTTGCTCTGTGCATTATATAGTTCTTTCCACCTGCCCCAAAGTGACTGCATAAAGCACATGAAACCCAAGGCAGGGTATCCATGCTTTTACATATGCTTTGTTAAAACTTGTATCAGCATAAATGGTTACGTGAAGGGAAGGGGAAAGAGCATATATCAGACCCCAACATTTTTTCAGTGATAAAATATCTGTTTCTACAGATCAGATCTGTTGAAAAATTCAGAGCCTTTGTGGTAAGCTACTCGTGGCTGTAAGTTAAATGCTCACCCAGCTCTTTACCCCCTACCTCCCACTGGACAGGAAAACCAAAGCTCACGAGTCCAGACAGTGACGGGAAGATCACTTACCAGCAGCACATATATTCCCTTTCCCATCTCAGCTTCAGTGTGGAGTCTTCCACCCCTAATGCCGGTGGTACAGGAGGTGAGATCAGCACATGGGAGTGCTCCTTACTTTCACATCCTTTCACTCCTTACTTCTCTACTCCTTCTCAGGCTCTCTCTCCATGGGCTGCAGTCCTTTGGGATAAATGTAAAGTGTGTGAACTAATTAAAACAAACAGAAAATTCATCCTTTATTGATACTTTCTGCAGTATGTACAATATCCACCATGTTTATCACCCACAGTAGGACATCAGTTGTCCTTTGGCTATGAATAAACAAGATGCCTTTGCTCCTCTCTGCCACTTACCTGTTTCTCATTCTTATTTTTTTTTTTTTTGTATTATAATCTATTTTATATCTTTCCTTTAATACAACAACCCCTGGTGATGTGAGTGCTGAGAGTGAGCAAAAGCTCCACTGCTTCAGCACTTTGGAGCAGCAAAGGGGACAGGAAGGTCTGGGTGGATCTGATGATTTATTTATTCGCATTGGTCATTCTTCACCTTCACCTGAAATGTCTGTGAAACAGGAAGTGAAAGGCCACGACATACTGTGCTACAACAGTGCACATACAAAATCCTCTTTGTACTCCATTTTAGGTAGGTTGCTCTGAAAGGAATGCCTCCTATTTATTTCCATGAAAACTACAACAGATATAAAGAGCACAATATACAGCAGAAACAAAGAGCACAGTAACAGTAGTTGATAGAGCAAGTTCGCAGCTACAAAGCACTGTTTTTCAACACAGTCACCACCATTAGCTATGCATTTGCATCAGTAATCAACAAGAGTCTGCATGCCATGCTTATAAATATCTGCACTAGTGGAGGTGACCCACTGTTGATACCACTGCTGCTGAAATGCACCACCACCGCCTCACTGTGCTCGCATCCAGTTAGATCTCCATAAACATCCAGCAAGCATCAATGAATGTCAGTGGGTGCATTTCTTCCCCATGGAAGAATTCAATGACACACCTTTGTCTATATGCACTTCCACATCAGACACCATTCTGTCAGACCGCCCCTCTGCTGCTATCTGTTGCCCAGCAACAAAATGTAATGGAACACTGATGGGAAGGTTCAACCTCTACCACCATCCCATCAACATCCACCTCTAACGTTGTGGGCCAACGTAATAAAATAGGAGGCATTACTTTCAGAGCATCTCTCTTAGGTCAAAGAATTCCAGTGTTTTTAACAAAAGGATCACACTACTAGAACACTGGACTTTACTATGGTAAATGAACAACAGTGTGACGTGAATAAGGTTTGTTGACATTTTTGGTTCTTGTCCTGTTTTTTGCTGGAATAGAGTTAATTTTCTTCACATAGCCTTGTAGAATGCTGTGCTTCGGTTCTGCTCCTTATGTTTACACCTCCAGTAAGGACTGCACTTGTGAGATGCAAGGAAAAATACTGCTATAAATTTTAAAGGAGTTAAAAATTATGTTTATTTTACTACAGCATGTTAATAATAGAAAGACCTGTTTGAAAGTAACAGAGCAGAAAAATAAGGCTAGATCTTGTCTCAGGTCATAGAAACCATCACTTAAAGACTATCAGTGTATTGTGGTTGTTAGAGGCAGTGACACAAAACTAATTTATGGTGGCCATGCAGAAGGCATCCAGCTGGATAAAAGCTCCCCAAGAATCAATGACAAAAGAGTCACCTCTGTTGGGTTTTCACTGCCAACTGAGACAGCTTCAGTATGCACTGCTTATCCAGCCACTAACCTCTGTCAAAAAGAGGAAGGTTTGGAAAACGTATTAAGACTCAAATTATATAGCATCATAGACAAATATTCCGCGATGCTACATTTTTAAAAGATAAGATTAGGTGCTGGCTAAAATGAGTCTGAGATTCATTAAATCATGCATTACATCAGCTACTGTAATATCCCTCAGCCACTCTAATATCTGTCTGCCAGTAGAGAATTCTTACTGGTTTAACTTGCTTTTCCATTTACATAGAAAACCAGAGTGGTGGAAGATTTGCTAGGAGAAAGAGGTACTCTATGGAAACAAGGAATGAAATAGCTGTTGGCTCATACAGGAATAAAGGAGCCCAATTCATTAATACTGTGGTGTAGAGAATCTGATCAGTTTGACTTAGTACTTCTTTTCACAAGGTCCACAAGTCACTCTTCTCATACAGAACTGGCATACTGGCATTCCTTTTTGTTCACGAAAAATACCTGTCCCTCAAGGGAGGAAAGAAGGCAGAAAAGGAAGGAAGATGACAGACAGAAAGGGAGAGGCAACAAGAGACTAGGAATTGGTGGGTCCTCCCAAACTGGAGCCTTCATTCTTATTAGCTTTTCATTTGTTCACTCCTTTGCAAAACAGATTGTGTACATTTGTTTTAAAGGTGGGCAGCTGGAAAAAGAATAACTTGCTAACAACACAGAAGGGCAAACATTAGGTAAATATAGTCACGTAAAGTACTTCTTCAAATAATCTACATCACAACATAGAGGAAACAAATTTCTTGTAAGATATCTTTTGTCAATATTTCAGCAAGGTTCACGTTTCTAGCAATGACTGGAAGTTGGATAAAATTTATTCATGTCACATTCTTACAATATATTCTACACACTTTCACAATAACAAACGCACTTTGCAGTCACATAGCATTACAAAGATGCACAATGTGCAATTTAATCTTCTAAAAGCTAAATCTACTATCATGAGCATGAACTGCTTTTTCATTCTTGTAAATATATAGGTAAATTACTATTTCACTTTTTTCATTATTCATATTTAAATAATTTATCTTTGATTTCTGCCATGGATGTTAAAGGATCTAAGGAAAAAACAGGGAGGGACTTCAAAATCCTGTATTCAGTGGTGAATGTTGCCTATATACTTCCTTGTCCTTCCCATCTATTGCCAGATTCAACTCCAGGTCAGCTTTGGCTTTCCTAATCATATCCTGGAAAGGCTCTACACCTCTGCATCACTTACCTCTGCTTGCACCTCTTGTACGTTACTTTTTAATGTCTGAAATATGATATGCAGACATGCAGAGCAGCAGACATGACGAAGCCCAGGCAGCAGCCACACTCCTACTGCATGGCCCACGGAGCACTCGCACCACAGCACAGCTTAAAGGGAAGAGGATATCAAAGCCATGAATAATTTGATTTCCAAATTAATTTCAGTTAGTGTACATTTAGGATCAAATTCTACATATAGGCAAAGTAGGGGAAATTCATCCACTGAGCTCTTGAGAGACCCAACATTTGGCACCCTTTGGACAAAAGTCTGTTTATCTGTTTCCCTGGGTGTCTTTGAGACTGTTTTGGCAAGATCTCCTTTTCATTGGAAGCTTTTTCTGCCCATTGTGCAGTTGTGCCCATTACTTTACCTTTGTTACTTTCTTACCTAGAAATGCTGATTTACATTTACACCTTACTGGGAGTAAGCCAGCAGCTGTGCAAGAGGCAGCCATTTAATGAAAAAAACATCTGAGCAGCCTTTTAAATTATGATGAAACAATGCTGATGAGCTTTATTTTCTATCTTTGAGGCTTTTACTTGCTTTGACTTACATCTAAATATGTCTTCATTTATTTAAATCTTTTATTTCTCGAGCTACATAGCACACATAGTGCTGACTGTCCACAAGTACACATCCACATAGGCAGAAATACTGATGTACCACATTTTAAATGAAATAAGGTATTACCATTGGAGAAATTTTTATGCATTACATTATTTTCTCAAATACCTCAATTTCACCGTGCCCTAAACAAAAGAAAAAAAGCTTAAGGATGGCCCTTTGCCTTCCAAGCTACCCAAATGTCTGAGTTCTCTCTCATTGCTACAGAAATATATTCTCAAATCTGCATTAAAACACAGGATGCAACTTGTATTAATTGATGGACTATACAGAGAACAATATTCCATCTATCAATTCAGCTTTATGACATTGCTTATGGAAAAAAAAAATGCTATATGTCTTTCCACACAAATACGAAGGTCAAATGATATTAATTAATACAGCTACACAATTCACTGAAATTGAGTGGGTATTCTCAAGCAGTTCCTTGATTGAGGGCTAATGCCTCATTAATCTTAAACATACCAACCCGAGAACATCAGTAAAGTCAAACAGAATTATGACTGACATAACAGCAAACGCAGCCTGCTGCGTGCAGAAATTCATGTTAGAAATCCTTCAGAAATATCTTCTGACACCGTAACAGAAGCAGGTACAGGTATTATGTACAAATGCACACTACATCTGTAGCTTGTACAGTTTATAATGCAATTATTTGCTAAGTTTTACTCCTACATATCGGGGCTGAGAAGTGACTGCTTTGATTTGCTGAAATCCAGCAGAATTCAATTTCCTTCTCATTGTCAGTGCAAATCTTTGTCTATACAACATGAAAAGGGAGGAGAAGCAGAGTGCAAAAAGAGATGATCACCAGTTCAGCATCTGGAGCATAACGAGCAGTCAATTCATTTAAATACAGGGGCCTTGTGAGTCACGATTGTAATTGGTTAGAAGAGCAGAAACCAGGTACACCAAAAATTATGTTCTGCTCGAATCAGATAAAATCTGCTTTTCAGCTTTCAGCCAGGTGATCAGACCCAAAACAGGGCAACCCTACTGTAACTTCCCCTTTAGTGAGAAGGAGAAACAAAAAGACAGTTTGCATAGATCTGGAAAACATAATGTACTTTATGGATCCAGCGCATACCTGGTATACTCACACCATTGCTGAAGAACTACTTACATCATTAGCTGCATCACGAAGTAATACTCATTTTAATACTTAAACTTAGATCTTGAATCAACTCAACGCAGTATGCCTTTCTTTTGAGTTTTCACTCAACCTTTCCAACTAAGCTGTCTCATACTACTGTAACAGACCCCTCCACAAACCTTTTGAATGTTTCAAATAGCATATGACCTCTGAATACAAGAAAAACTAACTATACTTCTAGGATTTCTGAATATTAAAGACAAGGATTTTCTAGCGTAACATATAAATGACAAGCATGATCAAAAAGAATCACTCCCTTTAGATTTTTAAGTAATGAATACATTTTAAGACAGTTGTTTATCAAAAATGAAATAACCACACTGGAAAATATTCCGGTCCTCTGTTCTCTTTATCTTCTTCTGCTTAGCTCACTAAAATGAGATTTGCACAACTTAAAATTATGTTTACCTTGCAAGATGAACACAGATATTTTGCCACCTGTTTCAATGAATCAGGACTGCTGGACTGTGTTAGATGTAAACACCCTCTGTAATGTTGAAGTGAATCTTCTTGGCCTTCACTATCATGCCCATGAAAATGTTGCTAATGTACAAAAATACAATTTTTGTACAACAGATTAGGACAACTCATAGGGAAATTAGGAGCAAGGGGGATATCCTTGCTCATCTCAGGAGACTGGAGAAAGCCCAGTGGTTGAAGCCATGTAGATTCCATTTCTGTAAAGGCAACTGCACTTTGTTACATACAGAAAAGTTCCTGAAAGGGTGGGAAGGCTCTAGGGAAAGGAGAAGGAGTATATCATTGCTAGCTGATAGAGAAGAACGAAGTGTTAATACATAACTAGAGCAACATTCCTGCTCTGATAATACAGAGAAATCACTTTAATATTCATTTCCTCCTGTCAGATACTTGGTCACAGCTACTGTCATAACACATACCACTTTTCATACCACTAAATTGTTTCTGTTTATTTTCTACTATCACAGCACACTATAAATGCCTGTGAACATGCTGATCATTCTAGTTTGCAGCACACAATCACAACTGTTTCTCAAGGTAATGCTGGAAAGAAGCCTAAAACAACAATTAGAATAATCTCTCATAAATATCAAGGAGATAAACTAATGTAGTTTTTACAACTAATTTGAAGGAATCATCCTGCTAGACAAATGCTATGTTTAGGAGCAAAAATTAAAATAGAAATGCATCACAAATATTTTGCATGTTATAGCTGAGTTTTGTGCAAGGAATTTTATGCTTTATCACATCACTTCCAAATACAAGTTACACGTTAGGGAACTGAACCCAAATACAGACTGTTAGATATAACTAAATAGACAATAGATGTAGTCTGATAGGTAAAACAAGGCTGTTTAGGTATCGCTCTAGACTTAGCTGACTTAAATAACACCCATAGTACCTAGCTATGCTGAGTGCTGTAATTAAATACCTAGGACGAAACTTGCTTAGCATCTACAAAGGAATATGCATTTGATGACTCAGTGTGTTCCAGCAATTGAAGCTTGCAAGCTATGAATTTCCCAGTCATTGCACACTTTCAGCTGAATTGCAGGCCTGGAAGATAAGTCATTTTATAAACACATCCAATCGGATTTCGTTCAATATGCCAGGAAAATTGAAGGTAGACAAATATATTCAGAACAGGCATTTGAAATGAATTTCACATGTGAAAGCAATCTAAGAACCAAAAAAAAAAAAAAAAAAGAAAAGAAAAGAAAGCAGTAGTGACTCATCTGAATATCAGAACATCAAGAACTAAGAAAGGGGAAGACTGGAAATAACTGAATCCTGAGAAGTGCATGACACGAGAGCACAAACAGCTAAAGGATTTCTCCCATCTTGCTGGGCATGCAGGGCAAGTAGGAAGGAGAACCCAAAAGAAAAGAAGCACAAAAAACTATCAAA